>NC_080434.1:16353333-17037500 GCF_028018845.1 Melospiza georgiana
CTTCATGGCTCATCAGTACACCCCCCTGTCATTTTCTCCTCAGCATGTCAGTCACAGACTTTCTTTTCAAATCCATATGCTAAGCATGTCTGAAGATGTTCCATTTTAGTCATCCCAGAATCATCTTGACCAGAGACAGTCTGGTTGTGGGAAGGCAAGCTTTAACACAGGGCTACTGACCCTGAGCAGAGTAAAGCAACTCTCCCTGAGCTGTTCTCTGCTGTGGCTGAGCTCCTTTTGGTGCCCAGTGCAGCACAGACTGGGGTACACAGCTGTAGTGCTTGGTGTAAAATGTCCTTACTCTTCAAATCTCTGTCGTCAGGCTGCTCTTGTCAGGCCAGGCAAAGAAATATTTAATTCTGGCTGCCTTGAAAGTTGTTAGGCATAGATCTTGACTTTCTGCCCAGAAAGAGGCGCTCAAAAATCTCCCAGCAGTCCATGCAGATTTCCCTTGTCTAAAGACTGTGTGTTTAGTAGGAAGCTGATCTATCTGGTTGATATCAGTTTCTTGTTCTGGCAACAATGTTTTGTTTTGGCTGATGAAACTGAAGCTGTTTCCTACCTAGACAAGTCCACAATTTTAATGTCTAAGTTTTGGGTAGCAGAGAGTTACTATAATCTTTAAACTGACCTTGAATTCCCGCTGTAGTACAGCATAGATCTTCCTGTCCTTACACTTCATCCAGGAGGCTTTAAATCGTGTCTGAACTTCATATGTTATAATGCATGTTTATGTACAGTGGGATCATGTTGTCATAATTTTTGTATTAAAATATCTCTTCTATAGTTTTCCAAAACTGTGCTTCTCTTACTGAAAGATTTTGCCATAATACTGTTTTGAGTAATTTGATTCACCAGCATTCTGAGGATAAAGTTAAAAATACATATGCAACAAATGCACAAGTTTTTATCTGTTTTTTTCTTTCTTTTAAACAGGCATTGAAATTTTCTTCTGTAGAGAAGGTAGACAATGTTCTGACTTCATTACTGAGAAACAAAATATCTACTTATGAATTCAGCCTACTCCAAAGTGAAGAAGAGCACCATCACCAAGCTAGTGAGTCACTTGTTCTATGTACTGATTTATATTATTGATGCTATGGTTGTTACATATAAATGTTAATAAGACAATCCTTAAGTATTGAAATCCTCTAGGGAAATGGAAGAATCCACAATAAAGACAACATAAGCAGAAAAAAAGGGAGAAATAATTTTGTAAATCATTACTTTGTGGCTCAGTACTTTGTATTTATACTTCTGTGGATTGTTGATCAGCTTTGGATTAACTGCACATTGACAGCTTTGCAGGTGAGCAAATTCATACTTACAGAGAAAATGGTCAGTAAGAGTCATGTGGAGATGCCTGTATATGGTACAGTTTATTTACTAATTGCTCTTCTGCAATGCAGTTTAAACTGCACTTTTTCCAGTTAGAGAAAACTTTCAGATTTCCCCTATATCTGAAAAGAATAGATGGCTTTTGATCTTACCACAGCACTAAACTTCTTCAGTCACTTTTAGTACCTATGCACTTAGTGGTTTTCATTACTTCTGGCAAAAAGATAATTTTGTTATTTTTAATTGTTAAAATAAGGTATCCAAGTGAGCTTAAAATAGGGTTTCTCTGTAAAGTAGATACATTATATAGACAATTCAGTTATGCATCAACAGAAGCTGCTGTTAGTACCAAATGGAGGGCCCTGGTTGAGTTCATTAGCCACTTATTAGGGATTCAAACTTGTTTACAATAAACCAAGAGTGTGTTTATTTAGCTTGTGTTTTGAAAGCATCATTATGATGTTATTTCAAATTAAAATGTATTAAACCTCAGCATTTTTAGGAAACTTCTGGGGAAAAAAAGTACTCAAGAAAATGTTTTCTTTCTAAAATACTTGAGAAAGATATGTTCAGGACACTGCTTGACTTCTGTTTTGTGTAGCTAGACTTGGGTTTTGAGAGAGAAAAGAGCTCTGTACAATCAGTGAACCTGCCACTTCTCATAACCAAACTCAAACAAGTTTTGTAGGTAGCACTATGGGGATTGCCATCATGTTTCCTTTCCTTTTCTTTGTTGATGCAATTCACTCCTGTGTATTAAATAAACATGATTCAACTTGTAATGTAAAAATGCGCTTAAACATCAAAATTAGTGGGAGCAAGTAAATGAGATGCCTGTCCTTGACATTTTCCTGTGCAAGACTGCAGGATAGGGGTGGATAACACAGACTCAAGAGTCTTTCCTTAAGTGACTAACAACTATTAGATCTGGTGGTGTGTTTGAATATTGAGAATAATGCTAACCAACCTCCTATGGCCCAAAAAGCCAGTGTGTTTCAAGAGCTAGTTGACTGCTTGAGGCAATAGTGACCTTAAAATGAACTGGTTTGATGCATGGCCCAAAAAGAAGGTGCAAAGTTGGATGCCCAGATTCTTCATGGAAAAATAGATGTGTTTGCAGTGCTGGAAGCACTCAGAATGTGGGAGGCTTAGACTCTCATCACTTTTCTGCCTGAAAGGTTTATGAACCTGTGTCTTTGACTCCCATAAAAGCATCCCAGACAGCCACTATACATGTCCAGTAGTGGATGAGAGGGGTGCAAGTTTTCAGCATGAAGTATAGGGAAGAGAAATTGTATTGTTCTACACGGGTGCTTTATTCAAACATTCTTGCACATCAGGGTGCAGCTGATAAATTGCTGCTCTTGGAAGATCTCAATATGACCTCAAAATGAACCAAGAATGAAGAACTTATGATTAATTTATTGGATAACTAATGAATCGCATGGTTTGACTTCTCACAAATTGTGATCTCTGTGATTAAAAACTTGGGAGTCTGAAAGTAAATCCAAGAGGCATACAATGTAATGAAATAAAAATGCAGTATGATACTTTCCTGTACAGACAGTGGTTTAGATCAAAATATGAGATGCAAGTTTGCTTACATAATTTTTAAGCTGCCAGTCCCATCTCCAAAATGGCTTTTCAACACTTTTTTAGTATGACAATGCAATATTTGTGAGCAGCCAATGTCTAGGCTTGTAGTGTCAAGATAGGTGGCAAAGGTGCAAGAGGTTAACTCTGAAACAGATGAGCAAGCTAAGTGCAGACTGGATAGAAACCACTGGAAAATGTTGTGTTTAACACACAGCTTTAACTGGAGACAGAGCCAAGACTTGTCTGGGATTTTTAGTGATGGTGTCACCTCTTGTGAAAGAATGTAACTAAAGGTGGAAATACTGTGAAATATTGTACGTTCCATACTGAATTGATTTCAGGTATATTGTGTGCACATTCCTTTATATTCTGGTAATAGAATCCAGTCAAAGCATACCAACAAATTCCCACTCAAATTTCAAAATATTTATTGAGAAATATGTTTCTTTTTGGAAAGCCCTGATTCTCAGAATCCTCAGATTTGGGAATTTTTGTTGCATTGTTTCCTGTCCAAGAAGTAACAATTTACTTGAGGAAAACCTGCTTCATTTTCCACTATTAATTATTTTTCCCTTTTTACAAGTTATCTATTGCTATTTCTCTAATTAAACTCAACTACTGGTGCTTATGAAAAATCTTTAACTTGCTTTATAGTAAACAGTGCTTTTTTTGTCACCTTAAACTGCTAGCAACATAGCAAATTCTGTCCTGATTTCTGTAATTATTTTTTCCAAGTTGAAACATCTATCCCAAAAGAAGAAATAGAGTCTGGGTTTTTAGCTTCTGGCAGAATAATGGGATGAGAGGGAAGGTACTGATATTGGCACTGTAGAAGTCATCTTAGGTGCTATTTAAATTGCTAAGAAAAACAACCGTGTCCTGTTTCAATAATTTGAGAAATAAAAGAAGGATGTCTTACAAGATGTGCAGAAATATCACTGTAGGCTGCTCTGTTTCCTTACTTCAATTTTATGAAAATTCCCACAGGCTAAGACAATGCTATGATAGAGTAATATTAGATTTTATGCTCTGTTTTATAGCTGAGGTTTTGCAGAATTCTCTGCAGAGAAGAGAAAGGACTATAACAGGACAAAACATACAAAAAATCCCCCAGCAATTCACTCTTAACCTTGTGTATTTCAAAAGGAAGTTTAATTAAAAGCAAGCACTGGCCTCAATGTAAGTTGAAAGTTGAAGAAGCCACCTCAAAGCACTTAATATTGTGACACTTGAGGACTTTCCCTTTAGCCTTTCCTTCCAGCTTGTGATCATCTGCTAACTAGGTCTTAGTGTAGGTGCCAAACAGCCACAGCTTTTCTCTGTTAACGTTCTCCATTAAAGCACTGATGATGAATAAAAGCTACTTTACCCCCACTACACCCTTACTGCTTTTGCTCAGTTCTGTATAGTTAGCTGAAATGAGTTGTTCCAGTTTCATCGCAAACAAAATCTCCAGCAATTTTCACCAATTCAGTGTGACAAACTTGCAAGTTCAAGAATGGTATTTTCTACCTGAAGCACATGGGCTTTCAAATAATTACAGCCTCTTCCTACTGTGTATAATGCAAAACTTTATTTGAAGTGGTTAAACATGGTATGATGGAATTTTCTTTACAGCAGAACATCTAGTTTGTCTTAAGAGCTCAGCTCAATTTTGAGAATTGGCAGTTTCAGAACAGTTATAATTTAAAAATAAACTCAAATACGTCTTGTAGTGGGCTTTTATTATCTGTCATTTTGACAGTGGTACCTATAGCTGTCAGTGATTTCTTCTGTAGAATCTGGTGGAAGGAGAGTTCTTCACATTTCCTACTGACTTGGGAGGGATTCAAACAATTAGTGATGTCTCCTTTCACAATGAGGGCAAAAAACAAAGACTAGAAAGCTTCAATCATCTCTTTTGAGGTCATTAACCTTACTGTATTTCATAATCATAAATGGATTTGGGGGAGGAATTTCTGAGAGGCCAAGTACAAGGACATCTTTTTCCCTTCACTGCAAAGCTATTAGGGTTATGTTATTATTACATAATAATGGGAGGCAAAGCTATTAGGTTATGTTATTATTAGCTAATTACTATTAGTAGAGAGTGGCTACTGGTACCACAGCATGCAGAAATGGTCACTGAAATGTTGCTGAGGTTGCTGGAAGAACAGGCACCATCTCCACTCTCAGTATGGCATTTACCAAGACAACGATTATACTGAGCCAGCCTCAAGTAGCTCAGGGCTTTGAGGGAGGGCTTCTCAGCAAGACTGGGAAAGTTTGGCCCTTGAAGATTGCATCCTACTTTGTGTAAGTGCAGCATGCTGCCAACTGAGTATATACAGGTTTCAATACTCTGCCTGAAAATCAGAGTATTGAAACCTGTCTGAAGTTAGTGAAGCTCAGTCGTCTGTGGCTGCTCACAATGACTTGTTGTTTTGTGTCACAACTCAATGCCACCAGGCTTCAGGTTCAGGAGCAGAAGAGACTAAAACTGTCCATTTGAACCACTCATTTCCTTTTGGAGTCTTATGTAGATCTCACTATACCACCAATGTTGCTTTTAAAGTTTTCCTGCCTTTGCAATTTATTTTCTAAGCAGTCAGAGTATCTCTTCTTCATGCTGTACACTTGGCTTGGAGATGATATCTAGCTTTCCTTCCATTATTTAGCGTTTTAAATACATGCTCAGCATTATGTCATTTACACTCAGTGGTGATAATTACAGACACATAAAGAGTAAACAACTTTATCCAATGTCACATTAGGAGTGTTGCTGTAAAGTAGGGCCAAGGAAAACTTAAGGCTCAGTGCTAAGTGAATGAACCCTGAATGTAATCCTATTAAAAAATTGATTACAAAAATCTGAAATGAAATTGCAAACAAGGCTCTCTGTATGGCATATCTCATCCCATCCAGGTTAAGAACTGGTTAAGCTGAATCCTACAACCAATTTAGAGAAAAGCAATTGCAAAACAAACAAGGAGCAATATAAAAAAAAAGTTTGTCTTAGGAAATTGGTTTATAAATTTCTTTCTTTTTACCATCCTCCATGACTGACTAAGGTATTTCATTGGTTAATGATGTAGTTTCCTGGAATGTTCCAAGTATGTAAGTGTAGGAGTCCTGCCTGAATATCAAACTCAACTAGGGAGGAGTTGAGTGGTGACCAGGCAAAACAGCTCAAGTGCAAGGAGCTGAAGGAGTTTTGCAATACCTCTGTTCTGTGTTACTTTAAGAGTGCAGCAATGCATTCTAGGCAGTTATATACCTGCCTAGAGCAGGCTTATGAATGTCACCTCCTCCTCTCTTTCTATTGATGAAGAAATCATACCATCCAGACCATTGGTAATATAGACTTGATTGCCTTTCAGATTTGTAACCAGTTGGGTTTTTTTAATTTCATTACTATCAGTGGAAATTCATTCAGACCATGTTATTAATACTGTGTTAAGGCTCTTTTTATTGACTATATTTGACCTTCTGGTGTTGTCTAATAGGGTGCAAACTATTGAGTACCTATTGCATTGCTGGACATCGAAAAAAACAAATAGCAGAACCCACAAGTACTAAGAAGAGCAGTTTGAGCATTTGTGGAAGCTCTTTTTTAAATATTAGCTCAGATTTGAACACTTTTTTTAAGAGAATCTTATTTTTTCTTACATTTAGAGAAATCTAGACAAAAATAACAAGTCAAATGCATATACTCTGGGCTAAAACTGATAGTTCTTCAAATGACTGAATCAAACCTAGTTTGTGGAACGTCAATTAAAATGTTGAGCAATATTGAGTAAAGAAGTTGTGTAGCATGTACTTGTCTCAAAAACCTTAGCTGTTACGCAGTTTTACAATTGTCTATTGTAGCCCAAAGGATTTTAAAGCACACTGCAAATACAAGGGAGTATAAACTACAACACATACGCTTGTTGATGGAAGTTCAACCTGCCAAGGCTTCTAAAACAAGTGGCTTGATTTACACAGTTGCTGTGTATTTACAGTTTCTCGATTATATTTTTCTTTGCCTGGTGGAAATAAAAGTCAGGCAACACTAAATTTGTTTTTAAATCAGTTTGGAGTTGTTAATGGTACTTTTGATTAAACTGTAGCCCACTCAAATATCACCAAAAATAATATTGGAATGGGAGAGTGTTGGAATATTTTGTCCAAAATGCAGTCAAAATTGTCCTAACCTTTTTTTTTTCTCAGTTAGTACTTAGCTATGCCTATTCTAACAACTGCTCTTGTTCATTTTATTGAATATTGGAGTGAGATTTTACTCTCTCCCATATTATGATTCTACTGGAACAAAAAGGCTGGGCAGGGGATGTACAAAAATGAGCCAAATTTCACTATGCAGAAGAATGTAAAAATTAGAAAGTTTGTTAAAGACTGGCAGCTAAGAGATTTCCATAAGTCATAACTTCTTCCAGCACACTATGGGCTGAAAATGTGCTGGCTAACCTGTAGACAACTGATGACAGGGTTATAAAATAAAACTCAATAAAGATAGAAAAAAACTGTGTCAACTCCCAAGCTGTAGTCCTGGATGGGAGACATATGGAAATAGACTGTCTGGAGTTGAAGGGAAGTTACTGCAAAAACAGGCAGGTTGAAGACAAAGAAATTACCAGGACTAACTGGCATTCTTTAAGAGCTCTGAAGAAATTTTAAAGTAGAATATCTGGGTTTCTAACAGTGCAATATTTCAGTTTTAGTACTAGGACGTGTGACCAACCAGGAGCTGATGCCCAAACCCAGCTTTTCAGGCAACCCTGTGACTTAGAAGCAGGTTAATGTATCATTTCTACTGGACAAACTAATGAAAGTGTTAATTTAAAAAGTCTTCTGTAATGTGAAGCCTGACCTAATGAATTTCTTGTAGGTTTTTTTTTGAGTCAGTAAACCTGGTTAAGTCAGTAACTGACTGGGTATGGTTGGATAACTGACCAAATTCAGGAGACAGGCAATTGGGAAAAAATCTGTTTTTGCTAGCAATGCAAAGTGTTCGGTGTAGCAAGGAAAAAGGCTAATGTGGGCAGGGAATTCGACATTTAGTCCCATTTAGACATTTACTGCATTTATGCAGTAAAATGTCAGATGATATTCATTACAGGTAAAACCAAAGTAGTGCAAGTGAAGAAAAGCAGTCCTATGGTATCATCCAAATTTAGAGGATTCCTCAGACTATTAGCGCTGAGGAATAAGACCACGCAGTTCCATGAGAACATCACCTTGTTGCTAGGCAGCAGATCAAAAAGCTAATGAAGTACTAGGAATTATTAGAAAAGGAATAGAGAACAAAACAGGACATAATTATGGCAATGCATGAATTTTATGGCGCATCCCAAAGTTGAGTTTCATGTGCAGCTCTTCTGTCATCTCAAAATAGTTACAGAAAAGCTGGAAAAGGTTGAGGGGAGAGCAGTGTGTTTGGTGGAGTTGGTTCTCTACAGGGCCCAATTAACTAGACTGGAGCCCTTCAAAAAAGAAATTATGAGAATAAGTAAATCATTGGAATTGCATAGAGGGCAGACAGTGATGGAGAATAAGATGACTAAGGGACTGGCAGTTGAGCCCTAGCAGGAGCCAGGCTCAAAGCAAACTACAGGGAGTGATGCCTTGTGAAGGCTAACTCAGAACAGAGACTAGATGGAGCAAAATAATAAAGTGTGTATTTATTAAGAGACCTCAATAGGTCCACCTTGGGCAGCACAACCCAAAATGACCACAAAATGGATGACTGGTCACGGGGTCTCACACTTCTGTAAGTTCTGGTCCACTTGCGTATTGGAGCTAATTGTACAGCTTTAGCCCATGAAGTCCCATCCTTCTTGTTTTCTCTCTTCAGTCCACCATTGTTTATGCCTGAAATTTAGATCATTTGTCCTTGGTCCCCTGCTAGAGAAGGAATTGTTTTGTCTACCTATCCTGTGAAGAGAGCTTACTATCCCCTAATGTGAAGCCTAGACTTACTCACTAAAGCAGATCAGAATCTGAAAAATATAAAAGCTACAACCTGAGGTATGAAGACCATTCCTTCATGCACTGGGTAGGAAAGACCCTCAGGGTGCAAAAAGTTGATAATGCCTGGGACAGGCTGGGTGCATGCTTGGAGAAGAGATACACTGCATGCTGACTTATGCATGCTTTTAATTAAAGTTCCTTTTGAAATACACAAGGTTAAGAGTGAATTGCTGGGGGGGTTTTGTATGTTTTGTCCTGTCATAGTCTTTTCTGTTCTCTGCAGAGAATTCTGCAAAATCTCAGCTATAAAACAGAGCATAAAATCTAATATTACTCTATCATAGCATTGTCTTAGCTTGTGGGAATTTTCATAAAGTGGGTACACAGCCAACCACAATTAATCAGGAAGTAGAGTATGAATGTAGAGAGAAGTATTTTCTATGCTTGAGCTCTTTTTCTTTGTTGTTACTTGTTTGGTGGTTGTTGTTGTATGTAACTTGTATTCATTCATAGAGTTAAAATACAGGAAGATGCTGAAATGATAAATGGAATGTCCCAGCTCTCCAATGTAAAAGTGGTTTTGATAGAAATTAATATAGGGTTATTTCTGATAAATCCTAAAATCTTTTATCTAATTCATCTTTAAATTCTCTGATTTTTCATTACAAGGATAAGCAAACTTTTCCAGGTGTCTGGTAGTCCTTTGATTTTTCAGAAATTATTTTTAATATCAAAACATAGCATCAAAAACCTGTAAAAATGTCCCCCTCAAAAATATTCTACCTGCCAAAGGCATGTCTTGACTGTTGAACTGTCTGCCCTTTGCAAGAAAGCTTATTTCTCAGTAGAACAGAAGTGCTTTAAAATCCCCCTGTCAGGATAAAAATGAGATTTCTCAGTTACACCAGAGGCTCCTTTATTGATATGTGTATAGGCACTGTAAAACTGCTAATTTGAGAAAATAATTCTTTGGCTGTTAGTTCAATACCAGGAGCTTGAAAACTGTGATTCCACAGCACTAATATTCAAAAGACATTTATAGAAAAAGGTGTTCTATAAAAGCAGAACTTTGTTTCTTGAGACTTTGTTTCCATTATACAGATAGCCCTTTGGAAGAATTTCCTACCCTGCTTCACTGTGCCGCCAGATTTGGCTTGAAGAAACTTGCAGCATTTCTACTCAGTTGTCCTGAGGCCACACGGGCTTGCAAAATTACCAATAAATATGGAGATGATCCAGAGAGTATTGCAACGAAGCATGGGCACAAGGAATTAAGAAAATTAATCCAAGAATTGTCAGTAAGTCCATGTGCTTTCCATATGTCATCTACAACCAGGGGGCTAAGATGTTGTACTACTGAGATCCCATAGCCTTCTTGTAAAGACTAATATGTTGTAGTCCTTCTGTCTGAAAATATTGTTGTACTCTTGTCTGAGAAAGAGGGGTCGAAATGGGGTACAGCCACTTTCTTTGTGCACTGATGGTGAAGATCAGAGGTTTTTCACTGCTCAAGTCTTAGGCATGTAATGGGAAGGAGAACAGTGAGCCAGAAGTACCTTATGTCTTATGTGGCCTGGTTAGATTGGTGCTTTCAGCACCCAAATAATGGTTATATTGTAAGTAGTCTAGACCAGCTGTCTATAGTAGGAACTAAAGACTTCTTTAAAGGTCACTTTAAAAGGGACTTTGAACTCTCTTAGCACTGCTGTTCTTCACCATTCAAAAATGAGTTGCTTCCCTGCCATGGTTGTTCGTGCCACTGTGACCGAAGGGTAAATTTTATCACCTTTAGATGGTGTCAATATTTCTTCAGCTGGGTATGCAGGAGGGGTTTGGGGCAATAGTTGCTCTTCCATGTGAAAGGTAATAGTGAAATGGGGGTCTTTCCATAGTTCTACCATGCAAATTATTGCAAATGAAACCTAACAGAATTGCAGTAAAAAAGCAATGTACTGTAGTGACATTTGAGAGCTTTAACCTACTTCAACTCTTTTTGCGCTAACTGCAAAATGTACAGATATGATAATTCTGCAGTTTTTGATACTGCAATTGAGCTCAAATTTAACTGAAGAAAATGTGTTCCTCTCTACCATCCAGCATAAAGCTGTACATAAAACCGTGCTGTCTTCCTGGATCACCATGTTAGTAATTTCACATTTAACAATTCTAGCTGCTGTAGGTGCCCCACAGTCATCCTTGCACTGGTCAGTCTGACGTGTAAGGTCAGGCTTTTCAGTTCTTGGCGTTTACCAGTTTGGCTTGAAGAGAATGGAACTGTATTCCCTAACCTCCTTACCTGTGTATTTGGCTAGGTGCTGTTTTTGTATGGTCAGATACTCCCAGTAAAGTTGTGTGTAAAGGATTGGTAAGAACAGGCAGAATATGAATAAGGTGATACTTAATTCTTGGTGAAATACCTTGATTTCTTTTCTAAGATGATCATATGAGCTGAAGGGTTGAAACATGGATGAAAAACAATTTTGGAAACATGGTATCCTTTGATAATTTTTCATGTTTAATGATAATGAATAATTCCATAGGACTTTTTTTTTTACACTAGTGTTGTAGAAATTCAAATTCTGATGTGTCTTTGTTGTGCATTCCACATGGAACTGGAAGTTTCAGAAAATGGGTAATTTTGGTTTTATCCTAATACACTCATACTCTGGTTTGGGGCTTCTTCAAGAGAAGACAAGCATGCATGGTACAGGCAGACTAAGGTGATACACAGAGAGTACATGGCAATTCTACAGTCTTTTCACTTTTTAATAGACCTTGTCAGTGATGGAAGGCAATGCTTGTGAGGGTGGTTTATTTCACTATGAAAAGCATGTGCATACCTCTGATTAGCTTTTCTTTATTAATAAGATTATTAATTGTCCTAGTAAATCTAAGTATAAATTTGTCAGTCTAAAACATGTATTTAAAATGGCAATTAATCTCTAAAATGTAATTTTTCTTTCAAACACTTCTCTGATGGTACATGCCTGCTATTGTTTGCGCATGAACAGTTAAAAACAACTGTTCTCTGCTTTCCCAAGGATGAAAACTTATGCCAGTATTGAAGTAAAAACTACTCTTTGGACACTGTAAAAGTGTGTAGACTGGATAGGACATTCAGTTGTACTACCTGTTTTCAGTTGATTCAAATGGCTTTGCTTACTAATGCAACACAAGTAAAAATCTGAGTGTGCTTCAAGTCTGCCAAATGTGTAATATGAAACCATAGAAACATTAGCTCCAACCACTGGAAGAAAAATGGCTTATTTGTGTCCACTGTAATAGTGCACTTAAGCAAAAACACTTACTGTACCTCTGTAATTGATGGGAATATGGAAAAGAAATATTTGCATGGCTCTGAGCCAAGAAGAATTTAGTTTAACCATGTTGCTGGAACTTCCCATTACAGCTGTAATGTTGACATTACTTATTATTAAAATACAAGTACTTTTGCATTTGGCATACCTCTCAATGTTTCAAAAGTGTTACTTGTGTTTGGTTATTCCTTTAAGGAATAGCCCCAAAATATAAATAGTAAATCATTGCTTCTGTCTTAAAGAGCAGAAGGTTTCCAGAAAAATGAGTGCATTAAAACATACATTTGATTTTTCCAAAATCCTGCAAAGTGTCTTTCATTTGTTGGAGAAAAACCAACAAAACCCAAAAGTGTGATTTTGAGCTGGAGAATTCTTAGGGGAGTAAGAATTCCCTGAGATGATTAGAGAGAGCGCATCAAAAGATGAAGTGGCAACAACTCAGCTACTATTTCTACCTTCAAGCCCAGCAGGCTGTACAGCCCTTTGTGGTGTCTGCTGAGCAGATCAGTGCTCAGGGCTTTTATTTGCTACTGCTTTGCTGCTAGGGCCCTCCAGCTTCCCTGTCAGCAGGCTTAATAGAAAGGTGCTCAGGGCTGTGTTGGCAAAGGTGAGCCATGGGAGCTGGCTTTCACAGGAGCCATCTGAATGGCGTAAGTGCCCTGTCTCTGTTTTAAAGGAAAACCTCTTTCTGCAGCTGGACACTGACAGTGTCGATGTGGGGAGTGTTACAGCCACAGAAAACAGATCTGGAGTGCCTGGTGGCTGTGCTGGGAGCTGATCTCCTGATGTGTCAGAGCAAAGCACAAGGGAAGGATTCCACATCATAGGGCATGCTCCTCAGCTGGATGAACACACCCAGAAGAGATTCTTCTGCTTTTAGTACCAGTGTTAAGTGCAGTGCAGGGTCATTAAATGCTAAAACCTCACACCCATTGTGATCATGTATATATCTGTGCTTCCACCATGGTAGCATCTGCCTTCTGTGTCAGAATTTCTGCATTTCAGATGCTCCTTGAAAATGTCTGCTCTGGTGAGGGAACACTACAATACTTGAATGATTTGCATTAAAGGTGCTAAATTGTTGAAACTGTGCTTGAAAGAGTCTTCAGTGAGGATTATAATGAAACTCAGTTTCAAATGTGCCAGCAGTTTATTAAGCAAATTGGGGGTTTTTTGCATTTTAGCACAATGGGCATTCATTACTAATTTCTACATGTTTCATTATAGTTCAGATAAAGTAATTCCCTCTTCTGTAGCATAAAAGAGGGACACACTTAACACTCTGCAATAACATGCTGACTTGTCAGTCTTTTGATTTTTATTCCTCTATACCTTCAAGTATTTGAATGTTTTCCACAATTGCCTATAGGCTGAATTGCTTGAATCAAGTGTGTCTATTTAAAACTACTAAGAGACATTTGGTAGGAATTCTGGCAGGAGTCCTTGTATTTGAGCCTTTGAGGCTTGGTTGATCCAGCTGATAGCTCAAATGCCAGTAGGAAATGCTTTCCATTAGCCACAGGTCAAAACATATCTGCAGTCAGCTGTTCCAGTACCTGTGACAGGTATTTGTAAAGTGACAGTAGGTCTCTGGCACATCAGGGCTTTATTTCAGATGTTTGCCTTCTGCATATGCTCTGTCTCTGAAAGCTGCTTTGACATGAGCTTGTTCTTCTTGCCACCAGCTGTGGCTTTCTAAATCTGTGTAAAAAAATCTACCTCCAGATTATAAAAAAAATCACTGAAATTATGTTCTTATCCAGCACACAAAGTAAGACTTTAAAAATAATGCTAGGAAATTGTCTCTCATATAGGTGAGTACGGAGGGGAGTATGTTCAGTTTGTGACCTGACCATTTAAAATTGGAGGTCAGACTGGTAGCCAGTTTAGGCGTTAGTGCTTTGGCATAGGAGTAATTCTTTGTTCCAGCACTTTGGGTTTCTAATTTCTTCTTTCTTTTAATGTGAGCTGTGTAGCTGAATGTGTCATAGCCAGGAAGATTACTGTGTACCACTGTGGTATACATCACAAAAAAACCCACAATTCAGAAAGTGTTTTATTGGTTGGTTAATGCAAATACTTTCTGATTGCTGGCTTCAGCCTTTAAAGCGGATTCCTAGGGGTGGCATAAAGGTTGTTTAAATATAAAAATTGAAGGGTTGTTTTTTATTGTCACCACACATTTGAGACAGCACAAATTAATTTTTATTTTTAAAATACCTTCTGACATTTCATAATTGGTTACCAGAAGCCAAAGACAGAAAAGGGAGGTCAATTGACCTTTTTATCACCTGCCCTGTCACCAGGTCTGTAACAATTTGCAGCAGAGCAGGAGACTGATAGAAGAATTTTCTTCCTCTGCCACTAGAAAAACTCTGTCTGGATTTCTTGTTTAACCTAATTTTCTGTCTGCCTGCTTGAAGCACCCCTTAGGCAGCTATTGAAAATATAATAGGTATTTAATTCTGTACCTATTGGTGGAAATTCCTTCAGAATGGCATAGATTGAGATTGCCCTGCATGGCTGTTCAGAAGAAGCTTGTTTTCTTTCCAGAAGGGAGAATTACAGCAATTCTAACTCATCTGAGCTACATCCTGCAAAGCCTAGACCCTGAGTTACTGGGTTCACTGCTCTTAGAAGTTCCCTCAGTAGCAGAGAGAAGCACAGTCTTACAGCTGGTCATAATTTTCACTCAGAGCCTATTCTATAGAAGATATATGGTTTGGATAGCAGGGGAGGGAGGAAAGACATTTTTCTTCCTGAAATGCAAAGCTGTATTTTTATAAATCATAGTAGGCTTAAAGGATGGGCAGAAATGTAGTTTGAGAAGTAACTCATCATTGTACACCTCTCCCCTTTCATCTCTTACTTTGAAGTGCATGGTTGAACCAGATTATAGAATCTCCTGAAGTATCTTCAGCTTGATGAAATAGAAAGCAGTCTACGGAAATAGGGTGTTTTGGAAATTGAGGGTACTTTTCATCTCAGTTGTTTTATGTGAAAAGAATCTTACTTGGCTTTGTAGCTACTATTGCCAAATGACAGGAAATCTTTAGACTGCAGGAATCCCTTCACCAAGGATTCTTGTAATTTGCTGGGGTGTTCTAGAAGCTCTTCAGAAATCAGCACTTTCTGAACACAGAAGTATTATTCTTCCATTTATTTTTAGCTTTGTATTTCTGTAAAAGGCTATGTAATGTGGCAGAGCTCCTCACCAAGAAACAGATTTTTACAAATGTTTGCAATATCTTCCTCAGCTATTAATTTTCTGCCTGGGAAGGATCATATGTAAAAAGATAAAGAATCTTAGATGAATCTGATTGCTGTCAATAGTTCTTTAATTACTTTAAATGCTATTCCAGTATTGCATGGGGCTGTAGCTCATTGCTATCAAATATCTGGTAGACTATGTGACAAAGAGGATTAGTCTGGCATCTGAAATTCCTTCTAATCCACCAGTGAGTCCTTGGTGCAGCCTGCTGGATTTAATTCTTGCCACAATATTTTAGTGCACAGAGATGTCAATTGCATGCATTCTTTGGTACACTGGAAATTACCTAGCTGAAATAAATAAGTGACTGTATTCTTTGATAGTCTTCAGTGAGTGAATATTCACAAATCAAATTCTTCAAGAGAGGCTTGCTATTATCCAGTCTTGGTGTGTTATGTTTAAGATTTGGTTTGGGTAATTTGTTTTGTTCATGTGTTCTCAGAGGGATGTGCTCCCTGTAATAAAAACTTGCTAGCATATAGTCTTTTGAGGTCAGGCAATTTAGTGAAGAGATAAGATACAGACTGAGCACAGAAAATTTTGGCTTCAAGAAGGAAAGACTAGATTTTTAATTTTGAAAAACCAGCCATTACACTACTACATACATTTTAAAAGTTTCTGTATTGACTTTTATTCAGGCTAGAATCTTGCACCTTAACTGTGATTACATCTCCTGTCAAGAGGTATGCAATTGAGTGCAGCCTTCTTGCAGAAAGAATGATAAGTGGAATTGCAGATTTGGAAACCTTACTCTTATATAAGATGCCTATTGAAATTTGTGTGTAATTTAGAATGAATGAGAATGTTTTTTCCAAAGAATTGTCTGGTATTTTGTCCCATCTTCTGATATTCCATAACTATAGCAGTGACACAGTGGAAGTCAGTTATTTGCAATTCACTGTTAGTAAAAGCTTTTACAGTTTTTAATGGGAACTTGAATACTAATGGAATTTCACACAAAATGCTTGTGAATTAGAAGTAGGAAAAATGCAAAAGGATTCCTTGATGATACCTCAGTTATTAAAGGTGTTTAGGATTGTAACAGTTAAAATGGATTTTCACAGGTGTTTCTGACTGTTTGTTGGTGTGATATGATACATGGCTAGAGGGAACCATTTGGGAAGGTGGGATGGGGAGTGTCCCATTTTTCAGAAGTACTCTGTAGGCTGAAAAGAACCCTTCTTATAATCTACCTGGATTATTATTCTTTGAATTTGCTTGAACATCTAAAAAACATTTGGCTAAGCTGTTTATGTTAATGAAAAATGCAAATGCAATACTTTATAAGAAAGAGAGAAAAGAAGTCACCATGTTATGTTGCTGTAGAAATCAGTGGCATGCCTATATCAAATCTGGCCTCTATGTCTACAAACACCTATGGATGTGAATAAATTGAAGTAGATAAAGACTGCACTAGATTGAGGATTTGTTAGCAAATGAGCTGTTTCTGCCTAACCTGTGTCATGGAAAGTGACCCAATTGGACATGAAATACTGTTGTGTATACAGGATCATTTTTCTATTCAGCTTCTTTAGAAACTGCTGAAGCTAGAAATATAGGAAGCTTGTAAGAGGTTAGAGACTTTTGTGGAGGTGGAGAACTTTCAGTCTCTGTGTAGGGTGTTTTCATCCTGAGGGCGTGAGTTCTCTATCCAAATTACAAACGAGTTGCATGAAGTTAAGCAAGGAATTTTCCCAAGGAGAGAATACCCCACAGTTTTCTGTTTTAACAGATGTTCCTTTCACCTTTCAATTAACCTTCCTGCACTGGTGATATCACTAAGTGTATTATTAGGTAGGGAGATCTTCTTCCTTAAATACAAACATCTCAGAAGCCCTTACAATGCAAAGAAAAAAAATTAAGTTGTATAAAATTATCTGCTAGCCCATTTACTGCAGAAGGAAGGATTGCTGAGGCATTTCAATGAAAAGTGTAGAAGTAAGTTTTAGGTCTTGCCTCTGCCAGTTGCAGCAATTTGAAGGTATATTTGCGGCTCTCATGAAGCAGGTTTATCTTTACATAGCATGTGCTGCCAGCCTGATTATCTGGAATATGCCCTTTGGCTGCCTCCCAGTGATCCATGAGGAATCAAACATTGTCATATCTTACAAGTTGCTGAGAACAAAGAAAGGTAGTGTATCAGCAGTGCCTTTCTCCAGCCCCTCAGAAGGAAAAAACCACCAGAATTTAGAAGAAATACAAATAAAAAAAGACCACCACAGAGAAAAAAACTGTAATAAGGCTCTTTGAATTTCGTGGGGGAAAATGAAGGAAGAGTAGGAGAGGTAAGGAGCTGTTAAAATTGTTGTGGTAATTATAATCTGCAAGCCAAAACCACCTACATTTTGAGTGACATTGCGAGGTCTGAGGGAAGTGTTTTGATCTCAGAGCCCTAAGAAAAACTAGGTGGAGAAGCAAGAATTAATGAGTAAAGTTAGGTAAGAGGCTTGCTGAGTCCATAGCAATCTGAAGTTTCAGTGCTCTGCACAGAACTAATCGTGAGTTACCCGGCTTTGCTTCAGCTGTAATTTATTGCTTAATTAGAAAAATTGTCTTTGGGCTCTACATCAATAGGATGACCATTAGGGAAAGGCATTTCTCAAAGCTACCAAGCCCTTTATATGGAAACTACCTAAGAAAATCCATTTCTGCTCTGCATAGTGTTAGTTCCTTTTAACACAGCCCTCCAAGGTCTCAATTTATAATTCTGTCTGAGGACCCTGTGCAGAAGGAACACTCTTTATTTTGCCTTTGATTTTTCCTGTCCCCTTATGTCTTACAATAAATTATTTAGTGTTTCATTGCCAGAACTATAGGGTGTCTAGTAATAATAGTTATTTCTTCTGTTTGATGAGAGCTTAAAAATGTTTTCTGAGTTTCCACACCCTACCAAACTCAAAAGAACCTGCAGCAGTTGTTGACATAAAGACGTCTCCTTTTGTGGGGAAAAAGCCAATGTAACTGCTAATAGATTGCTTTATAATACATGTTAAATAACCATCACAAGCACTGCAGTTGAAATTTATGGTGTGTATGTAGCAGACATGTGCAGACCTCCTCAACCCCACGAGCCCCATGCCAGAATCTTCATCTTCACGTGTTGGAGTTTTGGGAGCTGTTCTTGGGCAGTTGTTAAAGGCTCCCCAAAGCTCTCACTGTGTATGTGAGGCACATAACTGGATCTTAGCACTCTCTGATGATGCCAACCTTCAGAGCCATGTTGGTGTGATTTTACTTGCTCTTGAGATTTCTGATTATTTTGCTGCTCCTATGTAGCCTTGGGATGTGACTCGGAAGCCAATATTTTGAAATATTAAAGAACTGCTTAGGACCTGCAGTTAGGCACCGGTGGCCTTCTGAATTCCAGCTGAGTTCATCTGCTGTTAATAAATACAACTTTCTAAGAAGCCCAAGAATAAAAGGAGGCAGAGATGGCTCCTGCCATACGGAAGAGACTAGCAAGTCCTCCTTGGGCTACAGAGGAAAAAAGAAATGAGGTTCTGTGTCACCATGAAAATAATAGAGTAAGTCTGACTCCTAATTGCATCATTCAATCAAGCCTTCAAAGATCCTTTTTAATTAGATGTAATTTAAAAAATTTTGCCAGTTGGTAGTCTGTACTGTCTTACATAAATGGGTCAAAGGATTGGACAAAAGTTTCCATGGAGACTATATATGACTGCAAGGTGCTTTCCAAATTAATTAAAGTCTTGTGTTGCAAGGAAGAAGGTTAAAAGGTAACAAAATCTACTACAGGTATATAGATCTGCAGTTGTCTGGCCACTGGGGCACTTGTCATCACTGACAACTCAATCAGTTAAGTTTTAACTGTCAATCTAGTGAATAATATAGCATTCTTTCCTCTCTTCATAACAGTTAAACAGGACAGACCCAGGTGCAAGGCTGAGTTAATCATGCACATACAGAACAAGAAAAAAATCTTCTTCTGGAAAATCCAGAACACATAACTTCAGAATTTTGAAAGTAGTTATAACAAGTGAGAACTATTAATATATTTTTCTAGATTATTAATTAAAAGACTAGAGTTTTTATTTTTAACTTTTTTTCTTTTGTGCATATTAAATGCACCTGTGTAATGCAGAGAGAAAGATGATATTTCCTACTAGGTTTTTAGTAAATAAAACAACAAAGAAGCAGGTTTGCATATACAGTACATCTGAATTGCATTGTGTTCATAACAATTCAGTCAACACTGAAGTGTTGATTGGATACTGCTTATTTGTTTAGATAATAACTGTAGATTAATCCACACATTTTTCTGATTGCAGGAAGTTTTGTGCTAGATTGGTGCACAGATTGCTGTAATGGTCCTATCAGTGTTATTGCTTCTATTGGAACTCCACCACGCTCATAACATGACAGTATAGAGGATAGAAATGTAGTTTAGAATAGCCCCTGTGTGAGTAAATATTTCCATGGTTATTGATGTATTCAATTTTTGATCTCAGCATTGAGAGGAAATATATATGAACATACCTAAATTGGTGTCAACAGTGTGATTTAACAAAGTTATTCTAGCCTTTGGCTCATAAAATTTGCAATTATGTTTTTAGCAAAACATTTTGTAATTCTAAAGATGGTTCTTCATTTTATCCTTTGAATGTTGCTTTAGATGTAATATTCACATATCAGTGTAGCTTAAATGTAAAAGTACATGATGATCTTTTCTAGAGCTCAGATAAATGAAACTTTATGCATTAGAATGTGGTATTATCAATTAAAACTGGAATTATCTCACATTACACAGATCTGTCAGTATTTGTCATCCAGTAGATCAATGGTTAATTGCTGAACTGTATACTAAATTTTTATCCCAGCTCCTGTCTTTAAGAACTTCGTGCTCAGAGTATACTAATTTTTTTAAGATTAAAGTTGGAAGTTTTTTTGGTAAATATGCAAATTAGAGAGATTAGAGACCCTCTGTTCCTATCACCTTTAACGGTCTGCAGAAATGACTGGAAATCTAAGTTCAGAAATCCCAATAAAATTGTTGCCCCTGACCCATTCAGATCATATTTTATGTCTGGGTACAGAAGAAGAAGAATTCTTTGGATCACGGACTTAACGTGTGTTATTCCACAATTTTGCTGTCTGCAGCTGCTGAGAGGAATGAATGGCAGAGCAGTGCCTTTCCGTGTATTTACAAGCCTCTGAGTCTGGATCTGCCTCACTGTTACTCCCATCTCAGCTATTCTGAAACAGGGCAGAGCCATGAGGATCTAACATACCTGCCTCAATAAAATGTCATATTCTATTTGAGCTTTTTAATCTATTTCACATTATAATCACACTTTTTTATATGCTGTGAATTAGGAATGAGGTGCAGTTTCATTGTAGGTTTTTCCCATTAGCTCTAGGATAGTGTTTATTTTAGCATCATCCATAAAAACTTTATTCTATCCAAAAATACCCCTAATACCATCAACACTCAAAATAATAATAGTGATGTGCATCTTTTGAATAGCGTTTGCAGGAACACAAAATTCTGTGTCTCTTTTGTGATGGTGGATCCTCTTTTCCCTTTTCCATCTGTACATGATGATTAGACATTATGGCTGAGTGAGGTTGGTTAGTTTGAGATGGAAGAGGTCTAAATGTTGTCCAGGAAAAGTCTTTATGTTCTGGGAGAATCCTTTAATAGATATAATTCTGGTTAGCGTAATATTTTGTTGAGAACCCAATTATGTGAAAAAATTAAATTTTTCCTCAGAGTGGCTCCTAAAGACACATTTTAATTTTTGCCAGTCTCTTTCTTCTGTCTTTTTACAATTACTTTAACTTCATGCGCTGGAAGTTGGTAAAAAAATTGTTAATGTGTCAGGCATCTTTAACCCAGGTTCTGTTTCAGATTAGTCTTAGACTGTGCTTTGCACTCTGGTAGACTTATTCAGTCTTTCAGACTGCTCAGCAAATGGAGTATTAGACCTCTGAACTATCACAGGTTTAATCAATGCCACTAGGACTTTGGAATGGAGAAAATTTCCTACAGAGAAGTTCTTCGGTCCTTCAGAACAAAAAAGCTTATTTCCCTAACCCTTTTATATGAAAAGGGCTAGAGTAAGTAAAAAAAAAGAAAAAAAAAGAAAAAAATTTTAAAAATATGACAGTAAAGGAATGATTGGGTCAGAGTCCAAAAATTAATTGTAAAAGACAGGACAGTGCAGAGCAGAAGGCAAAATGCAGGTGTGACACTAATCCATGGGCTGTGCCAGGACCCACGGGAGGACAAGGAATCATTGCAGAAATCTAATCTGATTTCTATGCTACCAATCAATTCTATTTCACAGAAGTTATTTATGTAAAATTTAGGTTGGTAATTGACCATTTTGTTTATTTGAACAGTGATAGATTTGTGAGCATCTACCCAATTCTTTATAATTTTGGCAAGTGGCAGTGCTACCGTTTGCCTGTGAGTTTGTTCTTTGGGCTGAGCAAGTAGATGATTCTGTCCCAGGAGACTTGGTAGAGAGTCAAACCCCATCTGAAAGCTGAATACAAAGTTATCAAAGTAACTGAGTATTTTTTTTGTTACACCTGTTGCCATTTTCATTGTAGACCATTCTTTTGATTATTCAAAATATCTATTCCCTTTATCAGTTTATTCACAACTACTGCATTTTGCTTTGACTTTGTTCCATAGTTCCAAGCCCTCAATAATATTGTGGTAGTTTATGTGCTTTCACTGTCATTTCCTCTTTGTCACTTCTCTCATTCAAAATTATGTTCATCTTTCTCTTAATCAGGGTAGTGCAACACTTATTAAGAAAAGGATGAACACCTTTGGGGCTGTTAGATTTTATTTTCTGCACAGAAGTACTGGGAGGGTGTTTTCTAGGATTTGAGAAAAAGGGAGTATAAGTCTGGAACTTTTGTTGTATGTATGCATAGATTTTTTTTATGTATGTGAGTTTTTTGGTTATTGCTACTATCTAAATTCTGTATGCTAATAAAATGATGGTGTTTGTATAAGATCCTGCTGTATTAATTATGCATGATATGTGGATATGTTAAGAAGATGTAAGGCTACTTTAGTCTACTGTTAATTTTCTCTGACTTAGTAGCACTGACTGGTGGAATTGGAACACGACAGAGCTGTTGTTCAGCCTTAAATGTTCTTATTCCACATAGAGAAATGTTTTACTCCTTCATATCAGAGGAGTCTCTCTTAGTTTGAGATATGGGTCCTGACTTCTCTCTCTGTTCCCCTTTGTAACTCCTCTTAATGCCCTCAGTGGAGTTCACAGTACATCTAAATGACAATACCCTTGGAAGGTACCCCTGAAATAGCTTCTAGTTCTGGAAAAAAGGCAGCAAATCTGCCTTTTGAAATGATGGGTTACCCTGTCCAATACTGCTTGTACTGCTTATCAGCACACAAAAAGAGGAAAAGAAATGGCTGGAGCAGAGGTTGAAGCATAGCTTCATTTCACCTGATGTTTTCTGTGATAGCAAGCTGCAGTGATCTGCTCCAAGAGCAACTATATCTGTGTCTGTTTGCCACACTTGGAGGAGTATCAAGGCAGCCAGAGATTTGATGTTCAGATCACAGAGACCTGATAGTTTTTTGAACACAGGGCATTTGACCTAGGCAGTTACCTGATGGGAGGGTAATGCAAGTTAGAGCATTATTTCTGAAGAGAAGGAATCTGTTTGTATGACACGTGCCATGTCTCTCTGGCTGTAGAGAGGAAAGCAGACAATGCTTTGGGAAAACAATACAGCTATCCTAAAATAGGGGAGAGGGGAAAAAATGAGGGATTCTGTGGTTAATAGTAATGGACAAAGAGTGATATAAGCATTTTGGTCTGGTTTTGTGTGCTAGTGTGGATGTTGTCAAAAATTTTGCAACTGAACGCATTCTCTAAGTGAATCAATGTGTTTTTCAAGAAAATTATTGGAAAGGTTAACCAGCTTCATAGCAATGGAGACATGACTGGTAAATTAAGAATTAAAATTCTAGTCTTTCTTGTGAGTTTCTTGTGAGTATGGGGAAAATAGTCTTTTTTCCAGAAATTCTTGTTTCTTGTTGCAGACATGCTTTTTTGATCATACTGATCTGAGTGAAATACATTATTCTCTAGGTAAACAGCAGCTGTTCCACATACAGGTGTTATGATTAAACTTCTGTATCCTCACTTAGCTAAATAAACATAATACCCTCAAGAAATTCTCTCTCTTGTGTTGAAGCTAGCAGTGCAAGGTGTTTCTGTGTCTGTATGTGTGTACCCTGTACGTGTCCTTTAAAAAATACTTGGGCACTTACATGACAACACAGAAAATTAATTTTGTGCATTACAGGTAAATCTGCAGTGTTAAAAGCTGGCAGACAGGAAGACATTATTTGACAACCAGTATTTTTTAGGTGCTTCCAGATCTTAGTCCTGCTGTAAATGTAGCAGTAGATTGGAGATGGACAGCTTGAGATGAGTATAGCTAAAATTACTTATGTAAGCCTCTGTTTGCAGATCAAATATATTCAAAAAAGGATACCTGTGCAGTTGGGCTCAGATAAATTTCAAACTTCTAGGTGTGAAGCACTGAGGAAGTAAAAACTGTTTTTTGCAGAAGTAAAATTTATTTTGAAACTCATGAAGTCTAGATAGACTTTTGCATTTGTTTTGGTGTGTTTTGCCTGTTGCAGTTTCTCTTTGTGCTTTTGCCCTGCCACAAAATCTGTGAACATATAAGTGGTTTAAGACCTATAGAATTTTCATTCTATGAATTCTACTATGTGTTATAGTGATAGTTTGAAAAGATTTTTTAGATTAGTTATGTGAAGTGTACAGTCACAAAATTCACAACCTTATTACAGGAACAGAGTAACTTCAGTGACAACTGAGCTGTGTTATTAATTCACTTGCAAGTAGATTATTTGTTATATATTCTCTAATTTGCTGTGTCTTTATCTAAAAGCAACGAGTAGCTAGATCTAGATGATGAAAAACAGTGGCCATCTATATACAAAATATCAGAAGGAAGTACTTCTGAACAAAATTAGTCCTGGAATCTATATTTTGCATCTGATGGAAACAACATGACAGGGCTCCTCCTTGTTTTTTGTACGTCTGTGACCAATAAAACACAGTCAGTAGAGAAAGGTTTGTGCCTTTTTTGGCTTCTGAGTCATGTCCAAAATTGATTTGCACATGTCACCTCGCCTCTTGTTTTCATAAGAAACTGCAGGCTGTTCTTCACAAAACTGGAGGAAGTGGCTGGTGTGTTGTCAAGTATGCAGTGAGCAGGCAGGGGTTTTTGAGAGGTCGGACTGCATGTGAGGAGCTTGAGGAGAGGTTATCACTATCCAATCTCCATTCCACAACTGAGTTGTCTATGAGGGAAAAAGTAAGGCAAAGGAAAGGAATTTCTTTCCCTGTCATGTTTTTTACTTTTCCCTACCACTCTTCTTTCTCTGGATGATTTTGAAAGATCCAGAGAGCAGCAGATTGTGCAAATCTATTTCTGTGTTTGCAGTTCCCAGATCTTGTGGTATTATCAAGATGTTTTGATTGGGGCTTTCTGTGTGGTGTTTACTGTAGCTGATGGTTCAGTCACAGCTGTTTCAGTAACTGTTACTGTATCATTTATACATTTCATACTAAACAGACAAATTAAGTTTGGCAGGGATTCTTGCAGCAGGAGCTCAAGATTTGTAACTGGTACAGCTACAAATCCCTCTCTCTCTGCAGAAACGGCCGGATAAGGAAGGGGTTTTGACTTCAAGGAGCATTGTGGTTCTCATTTCTGAATTTCATTCTGAATTGTGGATCTGCCATGTCTCCTACCAAAGGAATGATGGAGGGAGGAGTCTCCCTGTCCTTTTCCTGCTTCAGTGGGAGGGGAGGAATGTTTTGCTATAGATGTGGGCACACCTGCCCAGACCAGGTTCCCTTATGTTGTAGTGTACACTCAGAAAATCCTTCTTGTCTGGGATCACAGGAAAAGGCCAGCATTCAGACATGGGGAGAAATTTAAGACTGACTGCAGGTAGGCCAGCAGAAATTTTACCATCGTCTTTTGATGCTGATAAATTGCATAACTGAATTTGTGATTTTTGTACTGTAGCAGTTTAGAAACTTAGACTAATACATGTTTACTGAGGATTTCAGAGTAACATCATGGCATTTGTTAATATCGGAGTATCGGAGCTGCTGGGGCTTGTTTAGAAGGTTCCTTCTGGCTCCATTTTTGCATGCTAGTATGTGTATTTTTAATCCAGTCTAGAGACCAGTGCCTATCTCAATTTGCCAATCTGATGTTTGCTAATCCATTTTTGGGGCTTGGGATTCCCCACTCTCTTCTGGGTTACTCATTTCACGTAGAGAGATGAGTCATACTCTTCTTGTGAGACTGTTAAGACACTTGGCACTAGAAATGGAACTAAATCACAGAGGAGGTTCTGCAGAATCTTGTGATGAGAAGAATGCATACCAGTTGTCACTGATTCAATTGCTTGGGGAAATAGCTACATCACTTAATGGTTCAGAATCGAGGAGGCTGAGAGAAAAAGGAGCTTGACAGATGTGAATTTAAATTCAAATTATGGCGTTTTAGCCTAATGGTAAGAATTACTGAGTTTTAGTTCTGAACCCACAATAATTTTAACTAATATAGCACCATATTATGGCCAATCATCAGTAATATGCTCTAACATTAGTGATGGTGCTAATGTATTATCCTTATGCTTTATTATTCATTAAGTTATTCCCTTGGATATTTCTTTTAATTTAGTTTCCCTTACTCCTGGACTTGGTCTGTCTTTAGCCTATTGTATGCAGGAGATCTGCCTACCATTAGCAAATTTAACCGATTTCTCAATCACAGAGAGTTAGTTTATGCTTTTCCAGAAAGGTCTATGTATTAGCAGAGAACTTCCTCTTTATAAGATACTTTTTAAGGAAGCTGAGAGGTTAGACATACAAACCTACCACAGATGTATTTCTGAAAATAACATTTAAAAAAACCACAGTTTTTAGGAAGAAAAAAATTTACTGTGGTTATTTATGAAGTGCTTAGTGTTTTCTCCTTTTTCAATTTTTATTTTCTCTGAGTGTAGCAGAAAATGCTGAAAAACTAGAAAGAGCTAGAACTTGATGCAAGCAGTATAAGACTTTCAGAGAGTGAAATATCCCATTATGGAGTCAGCAGCATTATTTGTTATGGCACTTTCATGGCAGATTTTAGTAGTGACTCTCATTTACACCCATATAAAAGATTACAACCAAGGCAAACAGGCTGGTAAGGAGTCTTCTCTGTAAAGCCCTATTATCTTTCTCTGCTGTATAACAATATTTAACAAAATGCCTTTCTCTGGGTATTTTAATAATTGCTATTTGAGCAACTTCACTCCTAGGTGTTGCATATTTGTTCATTGGAGCTTTTTTCCTATTTAATTATTCATCTTAAGCTGGGAGCAAAACAATGCAGAGCTTCAGTAAAGTCAATGCAAAGATGATAGTGAACTTGTAAGGAATAGGAGAGCTCTCAGAGAACATGAGTGCGTTCTAATTTTTAAGTTACTTGGCATTTTTTCAAATACTCTTACTGATTAGGGCCTGCTTCTTTATTGAAGATTCTCTGTGTACTTATACATTCTTAAAATGCAGTATTAGCTGTGATTTTTAAGATGGCTTCAGCTAAAAATATTTGATGCTGACTGTCAAAATACTGCTGGGGATTGTGTCTGATTTCAAATGACTTGATGATGTTTTCTAAGCAGGTGTTTCCAGATTTTACAATAGTGGTGATCTTAGCAGCACAGTCGGAACTGGTCCAAATACATTCAGATGGCTTATGTATGTGAGAAGTGGTTTTGTCAGAATGTCTCAAGCATGCTTGTTCGAGAGATGTGTATGACAGCAGCTTAGTATTCATAGCTGAAATATATTTTAGAGCGTAGAATTAATTTGATTTGATAAGTGGCAGAACAGATCTGTCTTTTATTATTATTATCAGCAAGGGTTTGTCTTCCCCTATCCCTATAGTTTTTAAATAATAAGAAAATAGGAGAAAAATTAATATTAAAACTTTTCTGACCAGAAAGTGTTGTCATTTTACCTTTTAGCCTTAGTGCTGATTTCACAGAACTTTGTTCAAGCCGTTTGTAATTATTTTCATTTTTATTTTGTTATCACTTATTGAAAAGAATTGTGCTTTTTGTGACTCAAGCATTGATTAATTTGATCCTAATTGTGGAACTAATGCCAGTAATACAGTTCTTCTCATTCCATCAGACAGGCTAAAAGATTGCCATTTTCTGCATTCTTCTTGTTTTAGTAAAGAAAAGCAGTTATTACATTTCTCCAATTATCAGAAGTAAAAGGATTTTGCAGAATCTTTGAATATTAGCTGGAGTTATTTCTCATTTGGAGATGAGGAAGTTCCTGACCTGAGTCTGAAGTTATCTGAATAATGAAACAGTTTCCTCTAACCTCTGCAGAAGTTGCAGTATGAAAAGACAACTTTCACAATTCTAATGCATATATAACAGAGTATTGGGGTGCAGCTAGAATCATGTGCTCTTTATTCATGTCTCATCTCATTAAACTGGACCTGTTCATACAGATATATCTTGGGTTTTAGCAGAAATATTCTATATGTAGGGCTGTGTGGGATGACTTGTGTCATGTTTGCTCTGTATTGGTTATAGTAGCCATGCCCAGAGCTGGAGAGAGACGAGCTGTACTCCACTTCGCTTCCTTTTGTTACAAGGATACCAAAAGATAAGACTAGAGAATCTGTTTCCTGAAAAAGCTTGCTTTGGGGGCATTAGACTCAGGAATATAAGGATGAGAAGTTAGATATTCTCCAGTGTTTGGGATCAGATACTGTGTCATTCAAAGCCGCCCATCCGGCCACATCGGCATGGTTCTCCTGAACCTCGGTGGAAACACTAAGGCAGGGGTTTGCATATGTGTCCTCTGGCCATGGACTTGTGGGCTATTTAGTTTGGATGATTCATTGAGGATCTTTAGGAGTGTGCAGGCAATCTTCCATTTTACAGATGATGTGTTTTTCTGGGAAACATATGCAATGTACCCCTAATGCAGAGGAGACCTCACCCCCTCACCCAGTGGTTGTAAATCACAGCCAACGTTCATGTAAGGCAGTAACTTAGTGGTAATATTATGGAGAGGTTTTTTTGGTAGGACTGTACAACCTGAGCTCATATTTGAAGTTCAGAAGAGGCAGAGTTCATTATATAAGTACCCTGCATTGTTTATTCATCTTGTACTGATGCTGCTGTGCTGACCTTTCAGCACTGGAACTGGTATGGCCCCCAGCATGAAGGCAATGTAGTTCCTCCAGTTTCAATTGTGTCTTACAGAAATACCTATGCTAGAACAGTGCTTCCCATATGGCCTGCAGGTAGAAGGAGAGGATTGAGGTGTTACATAGGGGTGATTTAAATTGCTGAAAGCATCACAGTCAGAGGTATTAGAAAAAGTGGTTTTAATGTGCTGTTGTAGGAGTGCAGCTCAATGGCAAAGTTCCCTTTCACTGCACAGCACAAGCATTTGAACTATGATTCAAGGCACAAATGAAAGTTACTACACTACAAGGTTATGTGTGATATTGTTCACTTACCACTCATCTGCCATGGATAGCAGGTCTCTGCCTATAGGACCAAACTCAGGAGGTACCCCAGTTTGAGAGGAGATCATGATCATCACCATGCAGCCATGGCTGCCTAGCAGAGAGAGCTCAAGGAAGACTCATTTGGGATAAACTCATTGCCTTGCAGTCAGATTACATGCAATGGGAAAGGTGTGTATGAGACTCCTTGTAACCCACAACTTCCTATGCTCCTTGATACATGAGTCTTGGAAAAGGCACCTGCTATTCTTGTGTTACATGCATGGTCAGTGTTCCAAGTTCCTGTGTATTGATGGTCACAGAGTCACTCTGCTCCTTTATGTGTTTTCAGAGAACAGAATGAAACTAGAGTTCTTTGCCTGGCTGCAGCTCAGGCCTTTACCAAAATGTTTTTGGTTTGGTTAAGGTTTCAATGGCATCTGTCACACAGGGTTTTATTCCCTTTCTCACCTCCAGAGTCCCAGAGAAGACTGGAAAACTCTCAGCTGTGGCAGAAAGAAAATTCTCAGAAGCTGGATGATACAGAAGACAAAAGGCAGGGCAGAAAGAAGGACCATAGCTGCTTTGGATATTTTCAGATTTCATTCCTCTGAAGTCTGAAAATGGATGCTGGCAGGGAGTTTCTTTCCTTCACTTTTCAGTTTGTAGGTGGAGAGGGAACAGATGATGGACAGCAGCAGCTCAAATCTCTGTTCTAGCTAAGCAGTACAGCACCACGCTGGGCACTCTTCATCAGTGTTGACAGCAGCAGAGATGGGGGTGGACAAATGATACTAGAATAACATGTACATCACCAGGAGGATGTAGTCCAGCAAATGTGGGAGCTATTTCTGCTTTTTGAGATGCTAACCAACTCCTTACTTTTAATTGAGATTGGTGTCCATTACCCAAGGGGTTAAGCTATTCTGTGTTCAAGCCATTCTTTTACACTACTGTAGGGGAGTAATTGTCTGCATTTCACAGTATTTAATTTCCTTGCCTAATTAAACTAGAAGGAAAAGGAGTGCTGTTGTACAAAGAGTAAATTCCTCAGTGATTTACTTCATGTTAAGTAGATTTATATAGAAATCCGTGGTATGAAGCTAAATGGTTTCTACCTGCAGTGCCATCTGTCTAGATTAGTTATTCAGGTCAGCAGAGATCAGCAGAAAGGTGGCAGCTAGAATTTATTTTAGCTTTTGTTCTTTGTAATATTTTGCAGAATGCTGTCACCAGTTCAGTTACTTGATGTCTTTGTTGAACATCTCAGTGAAAGGGCCAAAGCTTGTTCTTTTTGGTGATGGACTTCTGATCTGCAGTATATGGGCAGAACAGCAAGAAAAATCTGTAGTTTCTCTCTCACAGATAAACAAACAAATGAAACAACGTCAACTGATTATTTACTATCTCTATGAGACATGCACTGGATGTTTTTTAAATGTTAAAATAATGAAGTCTGCAACTCTTTCATCCGGTAAGCATGAAAACACTTGAAGAGATTACAAGCAATGCTATATTGGGATGATGTAATTAATTTTCATTAATATAAATTGTATATATAGAGCAGCTTTACAGAACATTATTTGCCTAGTAACTTGACTGAATGGAAAAATGCAGTCATATAGCAGAATTTTAGGGAAAGACAGGAGGCAGCAGTGAACTGAAGAAATCACCCTGTATGGACTCATGGATTCAAGAGCAGAAACCTGGCTTTAGTCTGTGACAGCATGTAGAGCTCTTGTCCATGATGAGGGATTTGCAGTAATATGTGTTAACATTATGGTTTATTTTCTACTCATTGAGAGTGAAATTTCATTTCACTTCACTGTTCAGCCTGATACGTGGCAGAAAAGGACTTTTCTCTTGTTTTAATTTTCTTGACAGTAAATCTCTGTACTTTTCTGAAATTTCTGAGCTCTAAGAGGCTTTGAGACCTTTGTTTACTTAGAGATGGTCCACATTTGCACACTCACTTCTGTTTACAAATGATTGGGGTAATTATTAAAGAAGTAGGGATAAATAGAAATACATGCAACTTAGCCTCTAATGGGCTTATGTTTACTAAACAAAAACAGAAAGTGGAAGGTTTCATGCAATTCATGGGTGGGGGGAAGCTACTGGGAAGAAGCTTTGATACATGCAGTATTTTAAACACATGCTAGAACAGTGTGATGCATCTGAGCACAGAATTTATTGCTAATTATAGTGATTTAAAAAAAATCAGTGGTGTCAAAATGTGGATGGACTACCATGCTCAGAGGAGTGTACTACTCCTCTAAGACTCTACTGAAAATACTTAGCTACAGAGTTGTTTGGACAGATGGTGCCCATGAATTATTCCAATAATGAATTGGTAAAAACTTCGTTACAAGGTTTCTTCACTGAAGAACTCCAAGTGAAGCTCAGCACCTGAAAGGCACTTGTGTGCTTGTCTGTTCCCATTCATGTCTGGATGGACGTGATTAGATTAAGACACTGATGGAGCTGCTGTTCAGTTTACTTGGTATTATAAAGCAATTGAATAAAGAGATTGACATTACCTCCACCTGGTACATTAAGAACAAAGAGCACTGAACTGCAGTCTGTCAAAGAGTAGTAGACTTAAGAGAATACAAAGCATCAGTTGATAAATTGGGTAAGAACAACATTTTAAGCATGGTAAAAAACTTTCGCATTTGGCCAAGGGAGTGAATGCAGCTTGCTAAAGTTATCTTTTCTCTTTCAGAATACCCAAAACTACTTTCTGCTTCACAAAATGATGATACGATGATTGCAGGATTTTATTGCATCTAGCAAAGCTTATATCAGTTATATGAGTGTGCTTTAACATATTGAAAATAATGTTCTTCAAATCAGAAGGTTGCGAGTCAGATTTCAGGGTGATACATTTCACTTAGGTACCATTAGAAATTAAATAGCAGGCTTGAGTTTAATTTTCTCTTCCATATATTTGGAAGGCTTATGGGCACTGATTTTTATGCACAAATACAGAACATTTTCTGGCTCACTGCCAGAAAACAATAATACCTCCAGCTTGTGTTCACTCATCACTGAACTCTCAATATGTCATAGTTTTATGTACAGGTTAAGGTTTGGTAGTGTTAATTTAATTTTTTCAGTGTCCCATTCTGTCTTTAGTTTTTGGGGTTTTTTTACATCAGCTGAAGTGGCAAACTGCTAACAATAAAAATATGAAGTTGACTGTAAACGACTCTAGCAAGCCCAGTGGATCCCAAACACTGGCACTTTACTGTTTTCTTAAAGGTAACATATGAAAAGAAGAAAAAGTTAAAAGAATACTTCACTGGTTTGTAGCAGAATACTTTCCTAACAACAGAGCTTCGTTTGCAGAAGAGCACAGATTTGGCTTTTGATCTTGGACCTTTGCTCTTACATCCCTTTTTCTTGTCTTGGATGAAAATTACTCATTTACTATATAAGAACAAGATATGTGGGGTAAAAATATAGAAAAAAAGTATGAATATGGATAATATGAGTTCACCAGTTGTCATTTGTCTGCTTTGTTCTTTTTTATGTTTCTTCTGTGAGCTTTGTTCAAAAACATAAAATGGGAAGCTTCTAGTCATAATTCAACAGATTAACCATAACTTTAGAATTTAACCATTCACAGAACACTACAGATCTTTTCTCATAATCTGTGTCAAGAACTGATTCAAGAACACTGCAGGGACCACACATCCATTTGGCTGGATTTCTTCATTTTTATAGATAATTCTTTTGGCCTGTATACATTGGGTAGCAGTGAGTGATCTGTGAATGCTAGGCAAACACTTCTTGGCAGTTTTATATTTTTAATATTGTGCTGTGGCTGTTACTCATCTTTGTAGTCTTTTGAAAGCTCAGTGTTCATGTGGCAGGTGAACATATTTGATGAGCACTGACTGTTCTACAGCTCTCTGATAGGACAAGTAGTGATAAATTTGAGGGATTTCTCCATTGATAAATGAACTCCATGATTTAGGGTTTTACCTTTGCATGTTATTTAGAAGTGATCTTCTAAGTTTTAAGATTGTAGAATTTTGTTGAAGACTGTGTGGAAAACAGCCTGTTGTGAAACCCCTGTGTGTGCTATGAACACAATCCTGCATTTGCTCCATTCAGTGTGAACTAGTAGGATCTTTTCTGGTGTTAGTTTATTTGAATTGTTACAAGCCATTAGGCTAGCAAAATATTTTAGGTGAATCTTATTTGAGAGGTATAACCAAGTTTAGGTATTCAACATTCTTCTTCCACATAAGCACCAAATACTTGCTTAGTTTTCAGTGGAGTTAGTTTCCTCTGTCAGATGCTTGCAGATTGCAGCTTTGTGGCTTAAGAAAGACAGAAGAATCTGAAAGACAGAAGAATAAAGTCTTGAGAGGTTCAAACAAATGTCTTAATGACATGTTCCAAAGATTATATGTATTGTACAAAAATAGCAAATATTTGAGTGGATTTTCCCAGAATTGTTTCTTATTATTATTATTGTGTAGAATGGCAAATGCTTCGATGGTGTTATATAATCTGGGAAAAAAATACTTTTAAAAAATTACACCTTACATGTTTTACACTTACTTTGCAAACAGTCCTATACAGTACAGTACTTAGAAGAAAGGCAACTCCATTTTGGATTGACACCAGAAAAACAGATTAAAAAGTAAAAGTCATCTTTAGATCTTGTGCAAAGAAGGTATACATTAGATAAACAATGATGACCTATACAAAAATATAATTGCATCTACCTTTTTAATACACATGAAGTGCCAGTGTTGTGAATTAATCTGTTCAGTGGCTGCTGAGTGATAGTTTTCCACATCAAAGTAAATCCTAAAAGCCAGGTCTGAAGAAGTTGTCACTGTTTTGACAAGCCCCTTTGTGCCTGGCTGCTGGGAGGAGTGCTGCAGCACTCCTAACCAGTTGTGACAGAGGAAAGCTCATGTGGCATGCCTTGTTTGCCTTGATGGTGTGTGTGAGAAGTGTTTTCTCCTTTTATAAAATGCAGAGCTGAAGAAACAGGGAAAATGACCTACCACTCTTAGCACTTTTACATGCAGAGAAGACTTACATCTCACATTGTTATTGCTTAATGCCACCACATTTAAGACATCAGTTTAGAAAAAGAAATTTGAACAGCTGAGCTGTACAATAGAGCGGGTATATGCAAAGGTAGCATAGCAAGAACACAGTGTAAGAAATTGGTTTTAGCCATGTTATTGTAATGTACTACCAGAGAATATGTATTTCTGGAATTTTATTGTGTTCAGCTGGAAATACATAATGGATGGTAGCCACTTTTATTGTTGTATTATGTGTATTTCCAAAGTGTCTTAAGGACGTCACTACAAAGGCTTTTTTCTGATCATTTCTAATAGTTTGCATAGATGATTTGGTAATCCTGAAAAATGCATAAGCATAATCTTTTCCATGCAAGTTTCACCACAGTTATAAAAGCAAACCTGGTCTTAGGATTAGCAGTCCATTTCCAACTGACTATGATGAAAGGTTTAGCATTTGGTGGAAGGGAATTTAACTTACCATTGCCTTGTAAAGGTGTTTGCTTTCTGCAGACTTTGTAAGAAGAAATGACAAGTGTGGAGCAGAGACCTTTGGGATTGTACTCCAGGGATGAATGCCCATGTGAGCTCATGCCCTAGTACTCAACACACAAGCTGTTCCATGTGAATGAGAAAAAAGCTTTGCTTGGAGTTTGACTATACCAGATAGCAGAAAGTTCATTCCTCGTTCCTGCTGTCTCTGTTTCCTGTTATTTGAGGCCAGTTCTGGGGAAGGTTATGTTGCAGATTTAGTGTTGGTGTAATTAACCCTACCTTTAGGAGCAGAGACCGCAGCTAAATCCATTTCCACTTAGTATGACTCATGTAGTCATGTACAATAAACAGGTTACATGCCTTACCCGTGACCAGAGTGCACTCATGCAAAAAAGAACAACTCTTGCTGCTTCCCTCACCACTGGTCAATATAATCTCATTGAGGAAAGTTAAAATCAAATGTATTTACTATACAATTTAACAGACAAAATATAGAATACATTTAAAGGAGGACCTGTGGGGAAAAGTACATTCTAGTTTATGTTCATTGCTACTGTTATTTCCTTAGAAATAATAAGACACTTGTTTATTTGTATGTGGTTTCTTATCTCAGTTTATTTCAAATTGACTCCTTTGATCTTCAGATATTTCATAAAATGGGAAATAGGTCTGTACAGTGTCTCCTCAGGATAACTCCAGTAGTATGAACTTTGAAAGTTTTCAGTGGAGCAAAATTTAGGCTCAAATGTTGAGTCTCTTCAGTGGTGATTCAAAATAGTATTTTGAGCTGTTTATTTGGTCTGACTTGGTCAAAACCAAATACAATAGAAGGATGGTGTGACTAGAACTGATTTTGCACTTAGCATGTGTGTGTGAAATAAGGATCTTAGGTGGGGGTCAACTCTTCTGCTTCTTCAAGCTCTGAAGTGAGCAGTGTTGTGTGTAAATGAGCAATGAAAACACAGTATTCATAAGTACAAATAAGGGCCAAAAAACTGCACAGGTGCAGCTCATTTCCTCTTCTACTTCCTTGCCCTCTGAATGTTAGATCAGCTCAAGACTGCTTATCTCACATCTATTTTCAACTCAGTTCCTGTCCGTATTCCCAGCAATACTTATTTAGCCCAATTATTTTCCTAAAAGTTGGTTTCACTGGGTCCTCAACTTTCAGCAAAGTGGCTCAAAAGAGGTGCAGCTTGAAAATCTAAGTCTTAAGTTACTGTGATTAAAAGCTAAGTTGATGTCAGAACAACTTTGCAATTGTAATGCTTCTGAAGCAGTCTCCCATGTGACCCATGAGACTAAAGGAAAAACTAGAGAAGAGTCAAATATTGACATTTCCAGGCCAAAGATTAATTCAGATGGCCAGATCTGTCAGGTGCTGTGATCACAGTGGCTGTGTATGTTGTCAGCCTGAAATGGCATTTCCATCCTTAGATTGTTAAGCCAATCAAAAAATTGTGAAACAATTGGAAAATTTTGAATAATCAGGTCCCAGTTCTTACACAGTAACTTTATAAATGTGCTATCTTGGGAAATAATGCAGTGGGAAAGGTTAAGAGATTATAATGTGTAATAATTTGGAATTAACATTCAGAATCATCACCATTTTCAAGCCATGCGATTAGAAGACTTTTTTTTTGTTACACCCTTTTGCTGAAAAAACACTCCAGCCTAATTAGTGGAAAGCCATACATTCATTTTTTCAGTTGCAAGGACAAAAGTAGTTGTCAAAGATTAATACAAACATGTATTAAGATGTCTGTTTTGAATGGGACTGGCTCTGAAAGCCCATTTATTCATTTCACTCCTCACAATACTCGTTCTTGCCTCTCTTATGGTGATTTCTGAGCTCACTGTATATCCCAGTGCTTCGCTTCATTGAAGCATGACAAAGACCCAGGATTCTGATTTTCTCCATGCAGGGAGCTCCTGGCTGTAAAATCCATTTGCTGATTGTTCTGCCCTCCAGGGCCAAACTGTAGTAAATGTATTCTCACTGGGTGTGATTTCACAACAAAATGCTAGACTAATGCAGTGCTCTATTCTAGTGGAATGATATTTAATATTGTTTGGGTACTTCAGCAGAAAATTGAGCTGGGGACACACTAGCACCAAACACAACTGCAGTGCTCACAGTGTTTTTTAATAATGAGCTCACTGGCATTGTCTCAGGGTCACAGCAGGTCTCACTGTGGCAGGTATTTGCTGGGGCTGATACCACAAAGTCTGGACAGTGCTATGAGAAAATGAAAACAGGACTGCCAGCTTCCACTGTGCTCATTTGCAACCTTTTGACTGGCAGGCATGTTTTGATGTCTCACTCTCAAAACCTGGATTTGATGCAGGAAGCAGTTGGGTGTGTTAATGTTTCATAGCTTTCAATGTTTTCTGGACCAAAATTAATGGTGTCCCTTTAAATGAAGTTATGGTACCTTGCTTAATGGCAGCTCCAAAAGTGTTTGTTCCTGCAAAATGAGGAGACCTGATTCAGCAAAAGTCTCTGTCCCAGATTCCTTGCAGTTCACTGCTGAAATTGAAAGCAAACCATGCAAAATTCATAGGCTCCTGTCTACCTGCATGCAGTGGGTTTGCAAAAGCATCTATGACTCTAAAAATTATAAGTGTTTTTGATGGGACATGAATATTTAAGTTCTTTGAATGAGAGTGATTTTTAAAAACTTTCCCTGATTTCATCCCTATCGCAGAAGTGTGACCTTTGTATTCTTTTTAACTGCTAGGCTGCCAATAAAAGTGAAATCGGAATCAATTAGATGTTTTACCTTAAAAGGACCTCCAGAGTGGAATTCAGTTATTCAGAGTGGAATTTATAGGAGAAGTCCATTGACCCTTACACACAATGATGGCAATTCTGGTAGAGATATTCCTGACTTAGTTCATTCAAATTTGTGGGGAAAATTGGGTGTAGAGAGTTGGCTGCATTTTCTGGATGTTGGAGGGTGAAGAAGCAGAAACTGATCCTGCCTGACAGCTCGGTGATGTGAATCGTTAAGGACTGGTGTTGATTTCATTTCAACTCTTTGCAGTGAAATTGCTGCTCTGTAAACCAGCTGAGAGTTAGGCTGAAACAATGAGGCAAGTTCAAGACACAAGCTTTTCTTGACAATAAAAGTGAGTGCAGACTAACACAATGTTCATAGAGAAACATTGAAATTATTATTTGCCCTATTCACTACTACTACAGAAATAGTGAGATATAGATTCCAGGTATGAGCTAAGAGGGCAAAGCAACCAAAATAATTCTGTGTTTTGTTCATATTATCCCACATCAATCTATTGAAATAAAAAGTAGGGTTTTCTAAGGAGTGTGTGGCATAACACAATAGATTTGCTGCTCTGTATGATGAGCAAGTTTTCAGTTAGGTGAATTTTATTGATGAAAGACTGTCATGCTGACAAAAGTTATTCCATAATTTTATGACCTAGAAGAAGTTGCTTTATAATCCAGGTCTCAGGAAAATAATTTATTACATCTTTTGAGCAGGAATTTTTAATGTGGATAGAACTGAAGAATGTTGTTTGCATTTTTTCTATTTTATAATTCAGAAAGAGCCAGAAGGCATTTTATTACTTTTTTTTTTGAAGTTCACATGAATAAAATACAGTTCTGTCAAGAGCTTGACAATACTGTTGAGAAGAGGTTTTACATAAAATAGTATTGTTACAGATCTTTTTATTGCTTGGTGCAATTTACTTAGGAAAGTCACATCTCTCAGGGCAGGATATTTGTGCCAGCTCAAGGGTTTATGTTTATTTCGGAAAAGGAGGTTGTGTTATATGAGCACTGAGCCAGATATTTTAACTGATTTTTAAACACAGTAAAAACAATGAGTATAGGTAAAACTAGGATTTCTTTAACAGTCTTGGGGCAATACTGAGGCAGTTTTGTCAGTATGCATGCTTTTGGAAGAACTTGCTTTGCATAAGTAGTGTTTTTCAGCAATGCGTCTGTAGATGGAGGATAGAGAGGCATGTTGAGGGGCAGGGAGAGGGCAGGTAGGCATCCTTCCATCAGCATCTCTCTGGTGCAGGAGCTAGGGAGCACTGGGTGAAACTGGCAAGAGCTGAGTTTAAAATGTTGCTTTTCACAGAGCAGGTATTGAACTCTGTAATTTATTCCCACAGGGTGCTGTGAATGCTCAGAGTTTAAAAGTGTGTCCCTTAGTTTGGTGGGAGGTTGGGTTAGTACTTGGAAGAGAAGGTCATGGTGGGTAGGTTAATAAGTGGAGGGAAACAGGAAATCTCTTGAGCTAAAAAGGGTTCATATAGATATTATCAGAGGTGTTTGTGTCCTGCTAGAACTGGTTTGAACCAGTCTGTTCATTTTTGTTTTCTAATGGAATTAAATGTTCTATGACAGTTTGTTTGCCCTGGGGTACCAGATGAGCTGGTGAGTGGTAGTAGTTGTGTAAAGGTGAGTAGTACACAGGGGTCTAACAGGGCACATGGGGGCTACTCCAGGCTGTCACAAAAAGGATTTGCAACTGGAGCTTGTGTTCAACCCCTTCTGACACTGACCCTTGACTGACTTGTTGGATGGAAAAGGAAAGTGGGTTCAGACTCACTAATATTCTTTGTTTCTGATGCTCTAACAGAAGAATTTTCCTGTATGGTTTTACCTTCATAAAGGTGATTACTTAATCCTCAAACTAAAAAGAAGCAAAGACACTTAACAGCATTTAAATTTCAAAGAGCAGAGCAGAATTATGCCTCCTGTGAGATACCAGTTCAGTCTTTACAGCAGTATTCTTTGACAGACATCCAGAAATGAGTGCTAGCTGTGGATTTTCTTAAAGTACTGTGTCTTTAACCACAGGTCTGCTGCTTTTTTCAGGTGTCCATGTAAATTCTCTAGCTGGGCCAGTTTGCTATGTAATTTGAGATCTGAGTCTTTTCTGATTTCCATATGTACAAGAACAAGCAGAAGATGATAACTTCATAGAGAATCATTTTTTTGATCCATAAATTTTGGTGCAACATTTCACTTGCAACATAATCTTTTGAAATACATGGTTTATTATACATTACCATTGTTGTGATTTTAACTTTGCCATTATTTCTTCTTGTCTGCTATTTTTATGGAACTGTCAGATCCCCAGATTAGAAGAGCCTATTGACTGAAATCCCCCTATTAATCATGTTTTGCTCTTTGTTTTATTGTTTCTGGTAGTTTATCATGGAATTTATTGGCTTAGATCAGAAAACTTAATTGAGCTCACATCTTGTAGCATATATCTTCCTTGTTTAGACTATATTGAAAATTATTCTCTCCTGAAGAAAATGTGTCCACAAAATTATAAACAATGAAAGCAATTAAAAGGGTTGGAAAAGTAGTCGTTATCAGTAGATGACACAAGCTCTTTGGTGCAGCATTACTTCTACAGGATTCCATTTTGAGCATGAAATGAGGGTCCCTTACCTGTTGGATTGCTATTTAGCAAAGGGGCTTTGTTCAGAGCCCAGAGGGTTTTGCTTTAAAGAGCTGGTGGTGAAATAGTGCAGGATAGGTCTACACATTGCTGCTGCAAAGTAGGAAAATAGGATGTGAGGGTGTGTGTGTGCTTCACACATACATGCACCTCTTAAGCTTTACAGTTTTCTTCAGCTGTTTGCTTTGACAAGGCTGAATTGGATTGAGCTTTGTTGAGTATAAATTGCTTCAATCCATGAGAGAAGTGGAAAATGCAGCTTCCCTTGCACATCAGAGTAGGCACAGAGGCAGCCAGAGTATTCCCTAGAAAGTCACCCTGGGAGCTACAGTTCCATCTCTCTTAACCTCAAAATGGGAGAGTGGCATTTAATTCCCACTTCTTCTTCTTTAACAATTACCAAAATGTTCCCTGTAGGATTCAGTGTTTCATGTCTATCTACCCTTACCTGGAGTTTACTACTCTTTAGGTTTGGTGGAGGGGGGTTTCTGTAGTGCTTTTAGGGAAATTAGGCAGTTTCATTTTGGGCAATTGAGACAAACCCCATGGTCTATTTGCAGGCTTTGGGAATACTGTGTCAATCTCCCATGTCCAGTCACCAGCTGGACAGGGAGAGCAGAATGGCTGTAGTTTGTACTGTGCTGCATGAGCCTACTGTGAGCTGGTTTAGATATTTTTGTGCAGGAGTGAAACTCCATGCACGTCTGTGGCTACTTAACATTGAGTTTGAAGATTTAAGTGGCCTTGATTGTAGACAAAGCAAGAGCTTAGTAGAGACAGCTTTATATCAGATAATATTTGCAGTTTCTTTGAATATTGAGAAAAAGAGAGACTAGCCAATCTCTTCCTTTAACTAGAATGTCACTTTTCTTCCCAGTACACTGAATTGATATTTTGGTAAGAGGGGACTCTGAGTGTGTGATAGAGCTCAAAATGTAGGCTGAATGCAAAGATAATCTGAGATCAGAAGGGAAAGTGAGCAGAGCTTTGAAGCAACTTCAGTTGATCAAAATCTGTGAAACTAAATGCAAGGTATGGGTTTGACTGCAGCTCTGAGACTAGTTGCCCCCAAGAAGATACATACACCAATCTTTGATGGAGTTGCTGCATTTGTTTCTCTTTGTTTTCTCCAAATATACAGTAATTCAGCATAAAAGTTCATTTTTCACTCAGAACAAAAAATCTTACTGGCAATGTGAATGTCATTTCACTGAGTCAGAATAAGCAGTCTGTGTGTGTGTGTGCATTAGGGACTTAAGGTAACCAGTCAAGAAAATAGGGATGCATTGGGACATTGGGTTATGCAACCACTTGTAAAAGTTGCATTATGTACCTCAGTTTCAAAACACTTAAAATAACCCTCTGAACAATACCAGTAGCCATCAATATAGTCCATTAAATCCCCTGAATAATAATTGCACTCCTAGTCAAGAGGTACAGAAGTAAGTGCACTGGTAATCTCAGTTTAATAAAAGTGTCAGACTCTCATAAGGCAGCTCCTCAGATGACATAAATTGGTTTCAGGACTCCAAATTGCTATCTGAGGATCTGCCCCACAGAATATAATACAGTCAAGGGTTGTGTGCACCGTCACAAACATTCAACATCTTTAAGCTATAATTGCTGCTTAGAGAGAGCTTTCTATTTTAGATTTGTGTAGTATCACTCCTTACTGTGTTAACTTCCAGCTTTCAGCAAAATAATTGATAGCAATAGTAAGGTCCCTTGTAGAACTTTTATCTCTTTTCAGTGAAAAGCCTGATGGTTTTTCTTTTTTATTTATTCTTTCTTCTTTTTTATGCTTTGTTGCAATTTCATTATTGTTTCTATGTGCTAACTGAGGTAGGATTTTGAGAGGTGGAAGCACAGGTAGAACAGAGACAATGTAATATGTTGAAAGCCACAATATAAATACAGAAAGGAATTTGTTTTCAGAAGGAGAGCAAACTTTACACTCAGTATAAGCTCATAAATCACACACACTTTGCTGTACCCTACTATCCTTTTTAATGTCATCACCTTGTTGGTAATCTTGAAGAATCCTAACACTAATAATAGGGAAAAGATCCTGGCCTTGACCTAAATTTCCACCTGGCAGACAGTTCCTGCTGATGGCAGTGGTGGTGGGCTTGGATGCACACGGTGCCTCATGGCCCTCAGCTTCTGGGTAATAAATGGTTTTCCAATCAACCTGCAGATCTCATTCCCTTCTGTGACTGTGGAGACATTACTGACAAATGCATGGCTTCCAGAATAAGAGTCTCCTGTGATACAGCATCTGAAAAATACATAAAGGCTGAATTTACAGGGCAGATACCCTGCAGGGTGGGTGTCAGTCTGGGCTTCCAGGCAGGGTCTCTGGAAGTGCTCTTGGTGGGAAATGCAAATGTACACGTGGGAAGGGAGCAATTGTGCTTGCTGGTCTGTGCCCTCTGTGGTCACTGGAAGTGGTCTAGACAGATGACAAAAACTGCTTTGCAGGCAAAATGGCCTCTGGAACAGCAATCTTGAAACAATCTCACATGCAAGTTCATTCTGTGGCCTTTCATCATTTTTAGCTCTTTTAGATTGCTTTTGTGTATTCCTGTCAGCCAGATTATTTTTAACACTCTTAATCCTGGTGAGAGCAGAGTTTTCATGTCTTTATTCATTGTCAATAGTCCTTTATCTTGCAAACACTCATTGTAAAATACAACAATATAATACTATCTGTTGAAAATGAGGCTGTGGGAAATAGTTTCTACAGTAAAAATAGTCATTTTTGAACCTTGCACTTAATATCATGGCTCAGCTTACTGCTCAAATAATTTTCTATTCCTTTTAAGTTGTCTTTTTTTTTTTAAGGGCCTGATAATATTTTCTCCTAAATTGTCCACTAAATTCATGTGCTGATGCTGTCGGTGTAACATCAAATTCCTGCTGAAGACAGTTGAAAAACCCCTATTAAATCATTTGGTAGACAGGGCAGAAGCAAGATTTTTGCTACAGATCTTTAACAAGCAGCCTTCGGTCTTTGTTTTATAAGTTATTCCATGTGATTAGTTGGGAAAAAAAAAAAAAAAAAGGTAGCAATTTCCATGTGGTTATGTGGAGAAAAGAAAGCAATGGCTTTGTGTGGAGCGCCTGTTGGGTGGCGTATCTGCAAGGTAAACTGGCAGCCAGTGTTCTTGCCATCCCAAGCAAGAAAAAAGAAAAGGAGGAATCCAAAATAAAAGCAGCACAGCACTTTGTGTCACAGTTGTAAAATTCACGGCTGGACATGGGGAGGAATTTGAAAAATGTTTTGCTGCAGTCTGGAAATACTGACAACCTCTCTAAGAGCAAGAGAGACATGAGTCTAGTACTCATCAAATCTCCTGTTGTAGATAGTTTTTGCCTGCAGGAATCAAGGAAGAGGAAAAAAATGGTCTCATTTGCTCTTAATTTCTCGATTCTCCACTCATGGATGCTCAGGGACTCTAAAATTATTCAGGGGAGGGAATTAGTGGGGCTTACAGCTAATAACTGGGAAATAAGAATTCGGCTGTAACTACAGATTTTGGGGTAAAAAAACCTGGGAACTTTGAAAGATGCTGTATAGGAAGGTCAAATTGCAATGGATTTGAGTTCTGATGGAAACAGCAGAACAAATCCCTCCATACAAGTCCATCCATTTGCTACAGCAAGGTACAGCTGGCTTGATTAGCTTCATGTAAAGCAGCAGTGCCTGCTCTGAGCATGTTCTCCAGGTTTGTCTCATGCTATTAAAATGGGAGGGAGAGGGTGGGCTCTGGGTTCACTTGTAGTGCAGCTTGGGACTTCTCTTCAGTGCTGGAAACAGAGTCTACACAAAGCCTGTGAACATGGAGTTTGGTTTGTTTCTTGGCAATCTTTTGTTCCTGTATTGTTATAAAATTTACCAGGGAGAAGAGGGAGAGTATCTGCAATGCCAGGGAGCAAAAATAACAGGTCATTTTAACTACAGTAAACACATATTTAGAGTGATATTTTACAAAAAGTTGGCTGTTGCCCCAGACAGATCATTTTTTGAGTCTGAAACACAGAGGAGTAGTAACTTAGCAACCGATCAGCTGGTGGGACTTGGCTGACCTAAGGAGGCTGATGGAAGAGTCCCCAGGTGAGGAGGAGTGGGTTATAAAACAAAAGTGGTTGAAGTATGAGATTTGGAGAGGAAAAGAAAGGGGAAAATTGCCTTTAACAAAGGAAACTGGTGCGCTTTTCTCTTGAAAAGCTGTGTGTTGAACCTCTGACCTAGCCCCAAGGAATGCTGAAATATGGCAAGGAATTTGGAGTGCAGTAGGGCATGTGAGCATCTGTTGTTTCACAGATATGTGTGATTTTTCTATGTCACTTCATGAGGTAAATAGTCTAAAAACCTTGAAAAATTTAGAGATTGTATGAGCTTTAAATTTTACCCTTATGCATAAGGCTGGAGCTTGTGACAAATTAATGCCTAAGGAATTTCAGAGTCTCCAGAGCCAGCCCTGCTCCTCCAGCCCTCACACTGCAGTCCTGGGAAAGGTGCAATAGCCACTCTCTACCAAGCAGGAGCACCAGAGAAAGAAACTGGAGGCTTTGTAGGGATCTAAGCGATTAAAGCAAGCAGCCTAAACATTGGGGAGCACCAAAGAAAAGATGTGGCTTTCTGGCACAGGATACAATTTATAGCACCTTGTATAAACAGCTAAGAACTCTAGTTTTCAGAAAAGGAGTAGAATTTGATTCTTCTTTTGTTTATAAAGTTGAGGGGCTTTTCAATGCCACACATTTCAGCTTCAGCTCCTTTTAAAATTCATCTTAAAATATGATCAGAGAAGGGGAAAAAAGCCATTTTCTCTCTGTATTTACCAGAGCTTGTTTTTATATATCTGTAATGATAAAAATGCAGGGAGATGGTGTCCATATTGTGAGTCTGAGTAGAAGATAGCATGGTTTTCTTACCACTGAAGCAATTTCCCAGTGATAATTCTTGGTTTTGGAACAGGAAGTTTAAGTGGTGATGTTTGTGGTTGACAGGAGATAAAAATGGCATCAGTGCTCTGTGCAAAACTTGTTTGCTTCAGTGGGTGTTGGGGCATGGTTTTAGTACTTCTCTCTGTTTGTAGGAAGTTGCCTCCTGGTGTTTATACCACTGCTCTTTTTGTTGGTCAAGGCAGGTCTGCTGCTACCTTTTATTTTATGTGCACAGGATTGTTCATCAAACTCAGCCAGTACATCAGGATGCTCCTCTGCTGCTCACTAGAGCTCCCACAGGATTTTCTCGTTTCTGGTCTTTCCAGCTCTTTCCCAAGGGTCACAGCAGCTATCTTCAGATATTCTCAATGTCCTTTTTCTTTTTGAACCACACAAAAGAAACAAAAATCTTGTCTTCAGCTTGTCTGCAAAGTGTAAAGGACTGGAGATGGCTGTGCTGTTCCACTGATGTTTAAGGAATTACTACATTTTCAAAGTACTGCTTGTATCACAGGGACCCTTTACCTTCAGCCACGGATGCCATAAGTGGTGTCATAAACATCCTGCGTGTGTACAAACAAAGCTCTCTTTTCATATGAAGAACATGAATTACAGAATTTGCCAGACTTGAGGGTTTTCTTCTCGTAAGACTGCCTGAAGGCATAAAATTCTGACTATGATGTTGAAAAGCAACATAGCTTGATTTGAAATTTGATTATTTTTTCTTTCTTTATAAATTGCTTTCTCTTTTTAATGGTTCTCATTTTGTGTCTCTGTTTCATTTTCTCTGGTTTTGGTGGCCATTTTATATTTTTCTGGTAAAACTTTCACTGGTTTGGGAATTCTTTTTTTTTCCCCTCATTTTCTTTTTTCCTTTTTATCCATTTTCCAGTTTTTCCTTCTTTTTTTTTTACTTTTTTGAAAATACAAATGTTCCATATTGACTTCTGTGCTTAAAATACTGCAACAGTTGATAACAGTGACAGCTTTACTACTGAATATAGAAGAGAATTAGGTTTATTGAAATATTTTAACCTTTTAATTCAGTGAAAGCCTGTTGATATACGCCTCACAGAGACTTTTCTGTGACTTGAGTAGTCCACAAGTTGTGGTGATACAGATGAAAACTTCTGTAGTTAAAGTGCATTAATGCATTCTGTATGTTGAGTTGGAGTATGCACAGTATTTTAGGTTGTGATATCTGTGTTCACATGGATTAATTTGACAGAAAACTACAGTGAAAAACACAATGTCTTTGAGAGACTGGCACCCTTGCTAGATGCTTTGTGGAACAAAAGGTTTACTCAAAGAATTTCTCTGGCCACTTTCTCTTCTGGCTCTATAGGACATTGCCCTAAAATCTACTGGACTGGTAAATGACATTCTGGTACATTGATTAGATAAGAGACCGTCAAGGCATTAAACATTAAACTGCTTGTTCCCTAAAATTTCTTTCTGGTGGTCTTAATAGGTTTCTCCTAGTTATTTGCCTCCATTTTAACTGAGTGCATAGCTTGGGTGTGAGTTTTGGGATAGACAATCCTGCACTGAGAACTGTGAGGACAAATTATTTGTTTCAGCTTCTCAAGGTGTTTGGAGGCAAAAGAGCCTCTCCCCAAGCTCTTTTTTGCCAATATTTAGAGTTCTGCAGAGCTCAAGTTTACTCTTCCTACATTATCAAAAGCAATGTGGATGTTGCATATTTTTTTAAATTCTGCATTTACATCTTGAACATTGACTGATAGTGTTTTATTATATGAGGCAATCAAAAAGTTAAACTGGTGAAGAAGAGAAATCTGAATGTCCTGACTAGTTCAACATCTGAACATGTAGAGCAAAATGAAGTTAAATACAAAAATGTAAATAAAAGCTGTTCCTAAACCTTCTAAATTGTGTATTTCACTGAATCAGGCTGAAGAGTCATAGTTGCTATTTTAGTGTGAAGACATGGGTTATGATGAAGAACACCATCATATTTCCTGAAATAATCTCTTGAGGCAACATTTACAGCTCAGATGAGTCTTTTGTGTTAACTTTGGCAATTTCCTTGATATACTACAATGTACAAGTAGTATCAAGTACTAAAACTTCCTCTCCCTAGAAACATCAATGCCTTGTCACAGAAACAGGGTTGTCATTCATCTATTAAGGTTTTAATTGAGTCAGTGAACAACCATCCTGAGTTTCTGCAATGGAGGACTGCTGAAGTACAGAAACCTCAGTTCGGTCTCTTATGTGGAATCATTTGTTGGTGGACACTGAGTTTGGTAGTGTGTGTTCATCTGTTCTCTCATCCTTCTCTTAAACATTTTATTGCCTCTCCTGTTTACTCACATCACAAACCTAAGTCACAGAGGACTCCATTGTTTCCAAAACTGTGCAGGAAAGAGGTTGGTTTTGGGCTTTTCTTCCAACTTTGCCTTTTCTAAAGGGAAGGGAAAATGATGTGAGGTGTGTATCCCTTGGGCTGTAGAGTCCTGTTTTTTCATTTGCTTTTTGCAGCATGCTGGCAGGTTATGAGTCATGTACAGATCTTGGGAAGAACTTCCCAAGCAAGAGAATCTGCCTGCATGTCAGTGCTTTTCTCCTTTCTTCCAGGTGTGCCAAATCACTGTCATCGTTAGTGAAATGGCTTTTAGCAAAATGTCAAAATTTAACTTATTCCTTTGCATCAGTCATACAAAGCACTTGTATGTCTGCAGAAGCTGCAGTTCTGAAGGGGAGACATCCCATTTGAATTGATAGCAAAGAAATTATTAAATCAGCTGGGGCAGGCTCAGTACTTGTGAGCTTGTGTTCCTTTATTAGTCTAAACTCTCCTAAAGTACAAGAAACATGAGTGCAATAGCTTCAACCACCCCAGGGTAAGAAGAGTGAACAAATTGCCCATGGAACAGTGAGCTGCAGGTGTGACTAAGGGTCAAAGCCCCAAATCTTCTGTATTGATCATCTCTCTTGCTGGGTGGGGTTTGCTGCTCACTAGGTCAGCATGAGCTAGCCAGGGCCTGCTGCTCCACAGTGCAGCAAGACACTGAATTTGACTCAGGCCCCAAAGTCCTTGTTTATGTCTCAATCTGGACCTCTCTCTTCTGTCAGTCTGTTCTGTCCTTGCTGCTGAAGTAGAGACAGCCTGGAAATTGCAAGTTTCATATTAATGTCTGATGTGACTTCCTGTTTTTTAGGAATGGTTAGGGTTTTTTTAACCAGTTTGTTAAAGAAAGACATTTGGTCTTTTGTATCTCTCTTGCCTCTTAGTCTCAAGACAAAGCAAAAAAATTACTTTTTTTTTGTTTTTTTATTCTTGGGTTCCTCAGCCCTCATCTATGCAACAATTCAGCCAGCACTCAGAAAATACAAACATTTCAAGCATTTTAGACAGGAATAGAAATCCCAATATGAAATACACTTGGCTCTTGCTTGTTTTCATATTCTTTAAGTTGTAACTCCCCTGAAATAGCATTGTCTCTTCTTTATGGTTTTACTAAAGATTTTGAATTTCAAAACATATTGGATTTTAAGGTTTCCTATTCACACTGCTCACTCATTCCTTCATAACCTGCAAAATTCTCTCAATGTTCTACAATTGCCTGCTGTGACAATAACCTCTCTTCAGCATTAGAGATTATTTTAAAATAATTCCACTATAAATCCAATTTCTAAACATCCTCAGCATCACACGCTGCTGCATGAAGTTACACATGCTGTGAGTTTGTTCAGAGAAATGTGAATATCCAAAATTTACCCATCACAGGAATTGCATGACAGAGTTTGGATGCCTTATTAAATTTCCATAAAAGGGAATTTGGGCTCTAGCATGGAAACAAAAAGATAAAGCAGGACAGTATGCAGTCAATTGAATAACAATGCCAGAGTGCCAAGGGCAACAGGTCATAAATATAGTGTGGTGGTTTTTTTTTTATTCCTGCTTGCCAGGGTAACCACATTTAATAGGAGATCAGTTGTGACAAGTGACCTTCAAGAGACACACTAGTCCATTTGTAACTTTTTTCTCCACAGACCCATATTTATAGGGGCATTGTATAGATCTTTAGATTCAGATGTGCTTCCTCCACTGTTAGACATATTTAGGAAAAAAAATAGGTGGCAGAGCTTCATGTAAAATGCCACAGTCCTTTTGAGGCTGACACACATTGTACTACACATGAAGATCTGGCCCAGGAGTGTTGCCCAGCATGCAGATGCAGCACAGCATGACTGGCAGAGGCCTCAGGGGAAAGAATAAAATGGGATTCCTTTTGTAACTGACTGCTACTTTTCTTCCATCCGCTGCTTGGGTCCTTTCACCTCCTGAGTTCTTGTAAAATTACACAATCTTTACACCCAATAGCTGCCTTCTGTGTGGTGCTGGGGGCAGAGAAGATGAAGGGGAATGAGCTAGCTAAAAATTGCTTTATGTCCTATTAGGAAAAAAACCATAAAATCTCTTTAAAAATGAAAGTGAAATGGTAGAATCCAACTGCTTAATAGTAACTCCAATACCTCAGCTTGCTTAAATTGCTTTTCTGTTATATAGTGTGGTATTATTGATAGTAGTGGCTGCGAGGTGTCTGAAAGAGAGAAGGGAGCAGGAGAAAAGCCCAGTCCACTAATTCATTACATCCCAGGTTCATCAGCATCTCGTTCTATACTAATGCAGCAGGTGTGTCTGCATAAAGCAAAGCTTGGCCCACTGCTGTAAATGATAAACCTCAGTAACTACACTTCTGGATCCTGACTGTGGATTAGAAACACACAATGGACTGAGCAGGCAATTGTAGGAGACTAACATTGCTGGTATTAAACAAGAACATGATGCAGTAAGAAACCCCACGCTGAGTGTCAGATGTAGGTTGCTTTGCCCTTTTTCTCTCTCATGTTTTAGTCTTTTTCCACCTTGGCTCTTTTTGTCATTTGCTCCTTCTTTCTTGTCTGGAGAACTGAAAGTGCTTACAGAAAAGGTAATATCGGAGATCTGTATTCATATCAAGTTATAAGCTTGCAGCAGCTGCCATTAAAATGGCTGTCAAATACAGTTCTAGTGAGCTGTGCTTGCTAAGCATTTCCCAATAGTGATGTTACTAGCATAGAAGCAGGCTGATTACTCCAGTTTGATTGGCTCCCCCCACCCTAAACTGAGAAGAAAAACTGTTACTTCTTGGGACAGAAATTACATAGATCAGAAATTACATAGTTATTTGTATGTCTCTCTTGAAGCAGAAGTAGTTCTCAATGCATATCATACCATCAAAAGTGATTTTTATGGCTTTTAGCAGGTACTCATTTACCTTCTGCAAGCAGCCACTAATTGTATTTGAGTCATCAGTCAGGGAATATATTTCTTTTGGATTTATGCAAAACACCTGTATTTGTTTAGCCTTTCCTTAGGTGAGACAGATTTTATGATATACAGCACACAATTCAGTGCATTTTGTTGTTTAACCTACATTTGTTTGTGTCAAATTCTGAGAGGATACAATGCTGAATATAATAATCTATCTGCTTTGGGGGATTATATGGAAAGCAGTTACAGGTGAAACCAGGCTGTGCTGAAGATGCAAGGAAGGAAACATCATAGGTCAAGTAGAATGGTCTTGTCTAGGGGAAGAGACCCCATACCACAGCAGGCTTCACAAGTGTGTGTGTTCTCAACAAATCCCATAGATGTACTCTCACAAAGACTCCAAAAGAACAGGTGACTGCTCACTGTTAGTTTGTTACTGTTCAGTAAGCGAACAAAGCTAAGAGAACTTGCTGCTTTCCTTAAGATATGGGAGCATTTCAGAGAGAAATACCACATATAATTAGAACAAATAAACCTCTATTTATTTCAGAAGCATCTTCTGTTAACTCACATCTCATGTTGTATAATTTTTTGCTCAAACATCAGGGGTCTCTCTTCATAGCCAACAAGATGGTGAGAGAAATGGAGCACCTCTCCTATGAGGAAAGACTTGAGAATTGGAAATGTTCAGTCTGGAAAAGAGAAGGCTTTGGGATGACCTAATTGTGGCCTTCCAGTGCCTGAAGGGAGCCTACAAGAAAGATACAGAGCCTTTTTACAAGAGCGTGTAGGGACAGGACAAGGGGGAATGGATTCAAACTGAAGTAGGATAGGATTAGATTAGGTATTAGGAACAAATTCATTACTGTGAGAGTGGTGAGACACTGGAACAGGCTGCCTAAAGAAGTTGTGGATGTGCCATCCTTGGAAGTGTTCAAGGCAGGTTGGATGGGGCTCTGAGCAACCTGATCTAGCAGAAGGGGTCCCTGCCCACAGCAAGGGGGGTGATCTCTAATGTCTCTTTAAACCTCATCCATTCTGTGATTCTACAATGGAAATATTCAGGTGAAACACAAGGTGACTTTATATACATAACAGATTATTGAAAATAATTTTATTTTGCTGAGTTGCAAGTACTTTTATTAGACTTTTTAAAAGAAGCTTGGCAATCTTTTTCTCTACTGCTACCTTCTTCCCTCTGCTTTGGGGTCTGGATTGTCAGAGGGTTTGTAGAAGCCAGGAAGATGAACTTCATATTACTTGTGTGCTGTATGAAAAATGGACCCAAATAAGATTGGATTTCTGTCTCTTTTAGCTGTTTTCTGTGAATGCAGGATGCATTTCTGAGACAATTGATACAGTTTGAATGTAGTAAATATAGAGATATAGAATAAAAACAGCTGTCACTGAAACATGTGAAATCAGCAAAGCACTTTAAAATGAAATGGTTTGTCTGAACACAGTAGTGTAGAGTCACTGACCAATGCATAAATTGTCTTGGGAGAGAGAGAAGAGCTTGCACTTGAATTGAGTTACACTTCTTAAAGAGTTCTCAAAGTAGTTTACTGGTTGTTACCAAGTCCTGAAACTTGCTTATAGAATGAAAAATTTATCATCTCTATTTTAGGAAAAAAAGAGGCAAACTCTCAGGTAGAACCTTTCGTCTCATATGCTTTCTTTTACTGTAACTACAGTATCACCATCCTTCAGTTCATAAAGGGCAAGATGTACCTGAACTAAAAGAATAATGCAGAATGGTCAGGGTACTCATGGCAAATTTATAATACTTGAATCTGAAAGCAAATCCTGCACTGTGTGTAGATCTATTTAGAGTCAAGCAAAAATAAGAGAATGATCTTACTTGGATTTCAAAACTAAATTTTGCAGAGGCTAATTATTTATCTGATTGATTAAGGGTGTAATTTACATGACACCTGCTTCAGAGTGGAAAAGGTTTACTGTTTTTTAGCGTTTCTTACATTTGCCTTTTATGTTTTTCCTGCTTTTGTTGATTATTAGGCGCCTGATATTACCACATGCTGTAGCAGTGTTTTCCCACAGAAGTGCTTCACTAGATAATTGTTGCTGGTTTTGTCTATGGTCTATGTTTTAGTAGACATAGTTGAATGCAGTACAGGTAATAACTGCTATTTCAACTGCTTTTCTCATTCTTTAGCTTTCCTATTGTTTAGGAATGCAAAGATTTTAAGAACCTGAATATTAACACCCATATCTGAAAACTCTGACTATTCTTAGCACATGTATGTAGAACATATTCTAGAAATACCATGGTATTTCACAGATTTAGACACTTTATCCTATTCCACATTAATGCAATATATTTTTAAAAGTTGCCTAGATAGAGCAAAGCTCCTGCTGGTTTCTGTAAAAGAAGAAAAATTTCTGAGTGTTTACCAAGATTCAGGGCAGAAGGGCAGAATCTCAGAAGTCACCACAGAATGCAGAAATTTCTGTTACTTGAGTTTGAATTACAATATTGTGACTCTTGGCATCTAAAGTGTAGCTCTCATGCAAAATACAGCAGCTGTTTAAATGTTAGGGTAGCACTCTACAGTGTGTATATGGAATACAGGGTAGAAAATGAGGAATGATGATGTGTTAGTGCTGGAGAGCCTGAGACCAGTGATAAATCATAAATGTTCTGCCAGGAGCATCTATGCAACTTAGAGTACAGTCCATGACATTCTTGTCAGTAATCTGGAGCACAGGGCTTTGAAACAAACAGTACTGAATGTTCTTTTCCTCAGCCAGACCACGTTTTCCTCATTACATGAAAAGGAGCTGAAAGTTGCCTGGGCTGTGACTACGTTCAATGCATTTCCTCAATGCCTTCTGCACCCTCTTGCTTTCTTTCTAGATAGTCATTGATTCTTTCAGGGGCCCAAAACCTTGCTAAGTGCCATTTTTTTTACTCTTCTTACTTAAGCATCAGCTGTTCTGTTGTGCTAATCTTCAGCCTTCCAGAAGTGTTGCTCTTCCACTTGCCCATTACACTTTCAGGTGTGTTTCTGTCTAGCTGCTACTCTGCAGTATTTGAAATACTTCACACTTGTGCATGATGTTGTGGTCATCCAAAGCATATTTATGCTTTACTAGGGCAAAATTCCTACCTGCTTATATAATTTGCTAAGAGAGTCTGGGATTTTCAGTGCTAATGACTTTTTCGTGTTTTAGATTTTAAAAAAAGAACCTTTAATATGTGCCATCTAGGTGAAACAAAAGCAGAAATAAACAGGTATGAGATGTAAAATTCTGTTGTATTTCCTGTCCGTCATTCAATCAATTAATCTTCAACGTCCTCTTCCACTTCCAGGGACCTGAGCATCTATGAACTCTCCTGCAGCTGAGAGTGTATCAGCACTACAGGCAATGCTCACCAGCAGAAAACTGCTGCTTGAAATTAGTATTTTAATGAACTGATCTCAGCAAATGTAAAGCAAAATCTCCCAGGCATTAAAGAAATAAGTGGAGGGAAAATTAATAACTGTGAATTTCAACAGGCAGGTGCTGGCTTGGCAAAGGAGTGCAGCTGGTTCAGGTTTTGGTCCCACAAGCTGCCACAGCTCTTAGGGGCAGGGCCTAGTGGGACTTAGCAGTGTTAGGTTTGTGGTTGGACTTGATGATCTTGGAGTTCTTTTCCAACCTAAATGATTCTGTGATTCTCTCTCTGCTACTGCTGGATCTGCTATGGGAGTGGTAATTTAGAAACTCCACTGAGAGTTCAAGCAGTGTAATCATAGTCATCAAGTGAAAGAGAAGCTCTCTGGAGAAGGCTTATTGTTTTGCCCAGGAAAAAAAAAATCAGAAAAGCAAGAAAAAATTCTAGATTGAAAAAATTAACCTGTGTGAGAGCTGGGAGTGCTTTTATGGAGTTTGCAATGATTACACAGCCTGTCAAACAGTAGTGGATATTTTTTTCAGCAGAATCAGTACTATACAAGATTTGAAAGTCTTTCAAAAAACTGTGTGGGTGTGTGAAAAGTGAAGTAACAAGAATTGTCATTAAAGGAGAAATGAGCTAAAATGAGTCTGAAGAGAAATTTTATTTTTGAATGTTCAGAAGAAAAATCCCTTGATACTCAATAGCTAGATTAGAGAACAGCATAAATGCACAGAAGAGGGAAAGTGAGCACAAATTCTTCAAATGGAGACTGCAGCAATTTGATTTTTAAGAACATATTTTTGTATATACCAGTAAATTTAGTTTGCTGTGATTTGATAGACAAGCATACAAAGTAAGTGTGAAATTGCACAAAATAATGTTGTGATTATTTAAGATCATTTCAGGGATGCTGGCTTATATGCAGTGCAGCAGATCTGCTTGTAATGAAGTTAAAGTAAACATACAAATGAAATGGCTTAATCAGGGAGCCCAGAAAAAATTATTTAAGATTACAATAGACAATTTCAAATGAAACAATTCCTTTTTGCTGTTATTAAAAATTCTGAGCCCAAAGTTAGGTATTCATTGATGCTTTAATTTGTTTAGTTTCTTAATATAGTACAAATACTTTGTTTCAGTCATACATTTGCTCCAGACTGATCACAAAATCATTAGATTTTGGCTGTAGAGCATTTTATTTCTCATTTGTTCTATGTAATCTCTTTTTTTGGTAGTTATGTACATTTTATGTACCTTTAGCATAATGGAATGGGAACTCTAGAATTTTATCTTTCGTTATTGCAGACAACATGATAGCAGTTGAGACTTGGGACAAATTTTATGCAGAGTGAATTTTACAAATTACTGTGAATGTCACAGTATTATTTTTACTGTCATTCTGTGTCCTTCTCGGTTTTGTACCTTATTTAGTATGTGGGTTTTGTGTTCTAATTTGTTAGGTTTAGTGCGATCAGCACATAAGCATGCTTGTCCACCAGATCATGTGATACTCCTGATTTGAATTAACATGAAGAAAAGGTAGAAAGTGTTGGGTTAAACTGAAACCCATACAGATAAACAAAGAAATTATGCACACACCTATGACCCCAAAAAAGAAATCTGGGAATGATAATGCTGCAGTTTTACACAGCAGGAACATGCCTTTGAAGGATTCCAAAATCTTGTGTCCTGCTCAGGTAGAATCAAAGGGGAATTTTAAAGATCATCTAGTCCACCCCACCTGCCATTTTCCACTAGATTATGTTGCTTAAAGCCCTCTTCATCCTGACCTTGAACACATAAAACAGTTAGAATTTAAAGGCCTAATGGATGTATGTCAAAGGCAAACGGGGATAGGGATAATATATATTTAAGATTCAACAACACGACTGTGTTTATTATGTCCAGACATCTAAGAAAAAGCCACATGGTGTAAACAGCTGTGTGAGGGGTTTGCAGTAAGTTATGTTTGCCTGCTACTCTGAGAAGTCATTCTGACTAACAGATCAGTCATTGCCTTTTGTTCCTAGAATGAGCAGCTTTATTCAAAAACAGTTACTGATGTGAAATACCTGTTCTTTTTGTGGTCTAACCTGTATGGCACACACAGTTTTAAGTCAGTTGCCTCTTGCCTAGCTGGATAATGGATGTCAGAGACACTGTGAGATCTGACATCTGGTGTTGATGCTGCGAGGCTTCCATAAGGCCCAGTAAACTGAAGGGAAATAATGGAAAACACAACCTTGAAAGGCATCAGTGAGAAAAGTCCCAGGGACTTCTAATGCCCTCAGACCTTTCCTGTAAACAAATAGAGCAGGGAATGGTGTTCTAATTCATTTCTGGGTGTTGGAAGCGCTGATCTCTGTGGCTCAGCAGCGCTGCATGTGCAGCTCCTGGGCACAGCCTGGGATGTGCAGGTGAGGTGTGGGGCTGAGGCTGTGCCTTCTCTGCTGTGGTGAAGCAGAGAACAGAGCTGAGGCCCAGCTGGGCAGCAGGGTGGAGCACACAGGGCCGGCTCAGCTGTGCTTGCTCAGAGGGCAGACTGCATTGCACATCAGCTGGCCCTGACACATGCGGAGCAAGCAGATGGCAGCAGCCCTTTTGGCTGGAAGGGTAATATATGCCACTCTTGGCTTTTTCCAAGACAAGTCTTGCTTGGGTCAGGAGAGTGAGTTCAAGTGTTTCAAGGGCTGGATTCAGCCCACACTGCTTTAAAGCCCTGTTTGTTTCAGTATTGCATGGCAGAACATGTGCAGGAAAGTTCTTTTCCACCACTGCTCTTCCCACCTGCCCAGCTTTACAACCACGTTGGTTTTTGTCTTGGATTGTAACACTGTATTGAATGATTCATTGCCCTTATGCTTTAGGGTCTTCTCATGGTTTTTTGCAAGCTTGAGTTATCAAGAAGCTAATAGGGTACTAAAGGTGTTTGATATTAATAAAGCTAATGAACAACAATGTTGGATCTGTCCTCATGCATGCAATCAACTTTATGAAGCTCACTTTCTCAGTCATTTCTCCAGGTGCTCATACAGGACCCTGGGAAAATGAGTCATAAATACTTAAACACTTCCAGTACTTTGATGAATATTTTACATTGTAGAATATGTGAATATTCGTAATTAATGCAGACTTGAGAGCTAGAAAAATTTTTATAACCAGAATAGCTGGTCACTAGGCTCAGGGATGCAGTTTGAACTAAATGAAATATAAGTGTTTGCCAAATTGCCTGCTTGCCGTTCATGAAGACCTGAGAGTGCAAATGGAAGGTATTTCCTATGGTACACTAGTTCTGACCTCTGCATTCTGGAAAGCTCTGACAGGACAGTGATAATGGGCATAGTGTAGGCTACACCACAGTGAGGGTGGGAGAAAAGGAGCAAAAACTGTGAAGGTAGATGGAAATATATCCCTTTTGCTTCAGTTGTTGCATTGAGAGTCTAAGCAGCCAGTGCTGGCAGGTCTGAGGAGTGGTACGAGCAAATAATCCGGGGCTGGGAGAAAAAAAATCCAACTGCTGTGTTTCAGTCCAGTTTGTCTGAAAGCAAGAACATTAGAAAGCAAATCTGGTACACCTATGACAAAGAAATGATGGAAACATCCAGCCAAGGAAAACAATTTCTTCTGTCTTGAGTTGCTGAAATTACTTACCCTATTTACATCCCGTTTTGCTCTGTGTTTAAATTCACTCCCGGGGGGAGGATGTTTTCAGTGTGTTTGTGTACCAGCACATAGGCTTTCACTGAGGTCCAGTCACCAGCTTCTGTCTGGAAAGGAATACAGCAAGAGACACTCTCCAACAAGTTTTTTAATTGCATTAATAAGGTTTTGATTTTTTAAGTCAAGGAAATGGCTAGAGGGCTCTTTTCTCTGTAAACAAAGAAGAGGAGATCATTTGAAGTTGTCCAGACTGGATAACCTTGGTGAGAGCAGTCTAAGATATGTTATTGTGTCTGGTTTCTATGACAGGAATGAAAAATAACAACATAATAGCAGCATTAAAAATAAAAAATTAAAAAGCATGTCTGAGTGCATGCTTGCCGCATTGTGAAGGAAAGGTTGAAAGAGTAGCAAGAGAACAACCCAAAGTAGGATTATGAAGTCCACAGGAAGTAGAAGCTGTATCAGGTTGCTAATGTCATGATAGAATTGTAGCATAGGCATTTAAGAATACTGTGAGAAGGACCGAAGCACAAAATGAAATTGAGCTAACGAGAAATCTGAAGTAATAAGAAATGGTTTTTTAAGGATATTTTGCAACAATTCATTGTGAAAATAGAAAGGCTTATTAATTAGTATATTCTTGGCTCTTGTACTATTCAGTACCCTTTTAGCAATTTAAATAATAGAAAGATTTTTCAAATTCCTTCCAAGTCCATGATCCAGTGTAGTGATTTATGAGTGGACACACTCTTAATACAGTTAGATGAAATTTTGAAGTGTTTGCAGTTCACATCAACTTCTTAGTTTTCAAAGCTGTCGATTTTACTGTTTAAAGAGGACTGTTTGCCTCATTGAGATGTGTACTGAAGAGAAAAAAAAACAAAAGGTGCTGAAATAAAAAGTGGAAATTAGACCATCTCCTCTTAGCTTTCTTCTCTAATGATATTTAGAGAAAATGCTTATTTTCTTTAGGATGCCCTGACTCCAAAGACATAGACATCCACATAACTGCTCAGTTGGTATGAGATACTTTTAAAAGCACCACTGTGCTTGGATCTTGGCTCTATTTGCTCTTGCAGCCTTTCTAGCATGCCCATATAGACTGTGGTAGCTTTAACCAGCATTTGACAACTTGTTTCTCAAAATCCCAGGAGGATCAGGGCTCCATATCAGCAGAAGGAGAGGGCAGCTGCTGGAATCTTTTGGACTGGTGCCTCTCAAGATAGTCACATGGTAGAAACTGGTGTTTCCTGGTGATCAACACAGGTTCAACTCTGGGTGACTGGTAGTGACTTGAATGTTATCTTGTTGCTTGATAGTCAGAAGAGGATGCCTAAAAAACTGTGCCTGTAAGACAGCTATGCTGTAGTTGTCCTCTGCTCTGAAATGCTGAGCTACAGAGCAGTGGGAGACAGACAAATGAGCAACACATTCTTGGCAGAACTGCAAACTTTGAATGTTGGGAGTGGGATAAGAAGGAATGCTGTGGTGACATGTTATAAACAAATCAGGCAACCAGATTTGTCTCAGCCTTGGAAGAACAGGCCTTAGTGTGACTGGAGGGTATTTTTGGGATGTCTCCTTGCAAGCCTGAATTCTATCCAACAGGCAGCTGGAAATGCCCTAGAATCCAGAAGAAGATTAAATTGCCCTACACAAATCAGAAGTTCTTACTTTGTTTCTAGAAATATATGATATGGATGTACTTTAGATATAGCAATTTATATTTTATACATAAAGGCTAATGTGAGCTGTGATTGCTATATTTACCTGTGAGTGAGTAACTGTTTATAATATGAAGTGCAGATGTCCAGATGCTTCTCACTCTTGCCATAACTTGATACAATATCACTGTTGGGTCAGATTCCTCTGAATTCTTTAATATTTCACTACTCACTGTACAAAAAGGTAAATGCTCCTAATTTCAATGGTGTCAACCCCTGCCAGCATGGATGACTGTATCAGTTTAACAAGGAGAAAATCTTTCAAACACATACCTCACAAAGATGGCTCTTCAGAAGAGCATTGTAAAAATTTTTGACAAGATGGTTACAATAATTTTCATAATGAATTTCCGAGTAAGGTACTGAGATAAGTCAGTTCAAGCTTTGTATAAGTGGAACAGTTTTGAAGCTGTTAAAAAACTTTACCTTTTTAAAAGTCAATAATAAAGATGGCTAAAATGCATAAAAGACAGAAAATTAGGTATCTACATTTTGCCTTTGAGAGGTGGCATTTAATCTTAGGACTTGAAGCAATTTCAGTCTCTCAAAAGACTCTCAATGCATGCCAGCATTTCTGTAGCATCCTGAAGTAACTGAATTATTTTGAATTATTTTGCTAACTCATAAACTAAATTATTTTGCTAACTCATAAACGAAATTATTTTGCTAACTCATAAACGAAATTATTTTGCTAACTCATAAACGAAATTATTTTGCTAACTCATAAACTTTCAAACATTCAGAGCCCTTTTCCATAATCTTTTGTAAGCAGTCTTGTGCTGAGAACAACTTTTTTTTTTTCCAGTTAAGCTAGTTCTTCCTTTGGAAGGTGGCTTGACATCCATAAGAAATCTCTAGAGTAAATCAAAGATCCATTTTCAGCCAAACAGGCTCAAACAACTTGGAAGTTCAACTATGCTACTACATTCAAGTTACAAGACCCAGCCCATATAAAAGACACTTCAAACTTAAACAGCAATGAGCATTCATTCAGGGCATCAGGGCAAGGTTTGCAAGCTGAGCCATGGCATTATTCCAATTTAGTTATGTCAATTTGCATTCTTAAATAAGGACACTTTCTACTGGTTTTGGAGAGACTGCACGATTTTCAGCTTCATGGTGTCAACATGCCCAGTGTCAGAGGAGACTTCTGTCAATAATTTATTCATTATACAGAATTTTTTCCTAGTGTAAACATATTTAGTTAAAGACTGTTTCCATCTGTTCAGCTTTTCTGTGTCTCACAGGTCCAGGAGACTTTTAGAAAGTGTAGTCAGGGGCTAAACTTCTGAATTGCATCTTGAATTCCCTACAACTCAGCATTATCAGCTGAGTTGGAGCAGCTATAATCTAGCAGGACAGCTGACCTTCAGTCTTCTGAAACATTCAAATTTCACCTTGAAAGAATTTCCTGGGTGTGGTACTCCAATGTTATAGCAGAAGAACTTAATATATCTAGATCTCTCCTTGCTTGATTTCTTCTACACACATCTTCTCTTCACAGGAAACATATTGAAGTCCCTTTTTACTCCTACAATATACACTTACATTTAGCACATGCAGGCCTAAATCTTTTGAAAATAAATATTCCGAAAAGCCCTAACTTTGAGGCTTTTGAGACGTATCCTGTTCCTGTGAAGCACAAAGGAACTACATAAGTAATAGGGAAGTTCAAGAAAAACAAAATTCTCTCTCTGGTGCACACATTATATGGGCACAGGAGGCAGAGATGAATCCTCTATTGTTGAAGGGGAATATAGATGTGTAAAGATCCAGGTGTTTTTGTAAAGCAACAAAGCAAGCCAGGGAGGCACTTGTTGCACAGTCTGGTGGCTGCAGTGTTTCAGACTGGCGTTCAGGAGATGGCTGCGTAAAACAGCAGCAGGGAAGAAGGTATTCTCAGTTCCCCAGAAAAACCTGCTATTTCTCAAAATATTTTCCTCTTTCATGCAGTGAGAACTCTGTCCCTGGGCAGTGGCTGTGGGTGCCACGAGGCAGCAGGATACTTGGAACAAACTTCTTCAGATTCCAGCATGAGCTCCTGACAATCACTTTCTGTGCTTTCCTCTTGACTTCACTGTCCACTATTCTACTTGTAATTAATCTTGCAGACTGGATGATATATGGACCATGCTGTTTCCCTGTCTTCTTTGGGGTTGCTGTATTCAAACCACTGGAGTTAAGATTTTGTGATTCAAAACTCCTGATTAATTATTGAGGGCTCCACTGTGTCAATAGAGTATAGTTTTGTATCCCACTTACATGAGAATCAAGGTCCTGCTGGGTTTCTTTAAAAAAGCTGACACTTTTTGAAATTCCAGTTGTTTCTGAAAATGAGTGATTAACAAATGTGTGTTCTATATTCTAAACAGCAGAACTTTCTGTAGTTGTGTTAGAGGCTTGCTTTTCAGAGGTGAGCAGAAGTTCACCTCTTCAGCTTGAGGAAATACACTGATGTTTTAGAGAACCCATTGTTCTGACCCTCCTTGGGCTGATTTTGCGCAGCACAGTGTGAACTAAGAGCTTTCTAGAGGAACAAAACACCACACTGCCACATTTGGTCACTGAGGTAGAACTCCAAACATGCTTTGCAGTCCCATTTCTGTTTTTTCAGCACACACATGGCTTTTGGTACAAACCACTGTTTGTAATGAGCTCCCCAGAGATTTCTTGCACCCTTGAGCTCTTCAGTCATGCCCTATGGACTTCATGTTTTTCTGTTGCTAATCTTTCTCTTAATCTTCGTGTGCTTCACAGCTGGGAGCAGAGTTGGGAACTGTCTGGACAGCCCAGCAGAGTGCTGAGGAGAGGAAAAGGCCAGTGAGCTTAAATCCTTGCTGTGCAAACTTGATGTTTTGTGTCAGAATATGGTGTTCTTTCACTGTATCCAGAGATACACAGGGATGTCCTTTTGCCTGCAGTGTGTAGATCCATACATAACTGCAAATGCATGATGTTTCTGTCTTCACTTTCCTCCTAGCAGAACATTGTATATTATATCAATGGCAAAATGTGAGGGCAGGAGATGATGCTACTAAAACAAATATTCTCCTTTGTTTTTCTTTCTAGAACAATGCAGCAAGTGATTTCACTAATTGCAAGGAGGAAGAGAGTGACACTTATGAGCTTATGTTAGGCTCAGAAGCTCCACCAGGCATGGGTAAGTCGTGTTGTTAGACAGCTTTGTTGGTACTGTTCAAATTAATCTATCATGTTGTGCATCAAATGAATGAATTCCTGGGCAGAGAGGGCAAGTTCCTCTGACATTTTCAATTTCCACATGTTACTGCAACTTCCAGGGAGAGCAGATGTCCTAAAAGGAAAAGGCAGCTGAGGGATTCAGTTGGGATAATAAAGTTCTTGCTCAGTAAGAGAGACCTCAGTGCAACCACCCCTCCTTTTAGACTCTGTAAATTTGTGGTCTCCACTCTGAATCTAGAAAACTGCTGAATTCTCCAAGCTCTCAGAGAAGAACCTGTAGGCATTTGCCTACAGGTGCAGTTGAGTCCTGTGTGGAGGTACAGATAGTTGACATTTGCAGCTTGATGTTCCTACTTCCAAGCATAGATTGGTGACAAGCCTGTTGATGATCTGTGTGGTCATATGCATTCTCCTTGAAAACTGCAAAGTTGCTTGTTTGCATTTACCAACGGCATATATTTTTGCATATATCTTACAGTATCATGGATCTAGGAGACTAAATTTAATCCTCTTTTAATCTTGTTGACAATTTTATTTTTTCAACTGTCTCATACATATGAAAAGGATGTTTCTTAGTTGCTAAGTTCAAACTGGTTGCTTTAGCACATAGAGGTAGATGATAGACACTGTGAAAAAAAGGTTTGCTCTGATAAAATTTTCACTGTCTCTGTCTCTGTATATGGGAACACCTCAGGGTGAACACCTGGAGAAAGAGCATTAATTGTACCACGTTAGCCAGGCAAATGCCCTAACCTCCCATTTGAATCAGTGGTGAAAGGCAGGCTTCACCAAAGGATAACTCAAGGTGGAAACCTACCTCAAGGGCTCAGTAAGGTCTGCTGACAGATCATGTCGTTTACTCTGTTACATTACCGGGGTTGACTACTAAAATTTTGATGCTGTAATAGTGATTAAAATGTACACGTTAATGTCCCTTCACTTTGTTCTTGGTCTGTGGACCAAGAGACTAAGACAGAAGAGCTCTATTTCCACAAGTCTGCAGTCATGTCTCCCATGGACCATGTCTATTTCAGTTTAGAGAGATTCAAATCAGCACCCAAATCCCACTGTACAAAAAGCAGTAACACAGACATGTGAGTTACAGCTGTATTTTGCAAAGTGCTGCACTGTGCTGCCTTGAAAGTCAGGTAATAGAAATTCTGGAGGCAGGGAAAAGGTGTGTGATTTCATTCTGACAGCAACTCTAAAAAAGTTTAACATTGCACACACAAAGATCGTTTGTATCAGAGTAGCAAGATACAGCGAAAACTTCCACTGTTGATTTAGTAAATATTTAAAAAGCTCTTCACTGATGGTATGAATTTGACAGCTTTCCTGCTGTATCAGTTCATAAAAGTTTTATTAGCCATTGTGTTGCTTCTGTAAGAATCTTTGAAACAAGAAATGCTTCTAGATGGCAATTTTTAAATGAAATAATGCTTTCTTTAATATTAAAAGCCAAGCAGAACTCAAGAGATCAATATGCAGTTGGATTGAGATGCCAACAAGAATTTGAGGTGGATGAGGAAAAGAAGGATGACCTAAAAGACAGCAGAGAGGAGACAGAAGATGAAGATGAAGAGGATTCATACAGCCCTCACAACAGTCCTGGCAGTTTGTATGTCAATGTAAGGGATGAGCTCAAAGAGAGCAGGAGAGATTGCTTTTTCTGCAAGAGGCCACCCCCTCCTCCCCCTCGAAATCTGCCTGGCATCCAAAGACAGGACAATCTGAAGAATTCATCACAAGGTACGATCTTGGGAGGAAAATAACCCTGGGAGGAAAATACATGCAGGGGCAGACAATGTACTGCTGCAGAGATTGGTTTAATTGCTTGTGGAAGTAGCTGGGCAGGATGGCCCTAGTGCTACAAGGCAAGCTTGTGCATATGAGACCCTATCTCTGCAAAACAAACATCTGCAAGGGATCTTTGCTGTATAAAAATACTCATGACCAGGTTTGTCATGTAATGCTGTGTATGGGCTCCTGGGTTCAGCTTTCCCTCATTCCACCCATCTCAAAGAGCTGCCAAATAGTGCATGGTGCACTGGATTTGCAAGAGAGGCTTGAAACAAAGATGAAGCCTGTATTTTTGTCAAGTTGACTTCATTGTTTGCCATTTTAAAACATTAAATGCTATTATGAATTTATATACAAATATTTAATTATATTTAATATACAGCTTGAAGTATCACAGATAGAATTAATAGAAAGTGGCTACACAGAGAGAAGTAACAGTATCTTACTACATTAGGGCCAATGTTGTAGTTATATAGATGTAAAAAGTTATATTGCAGATTAAAAAGAAAGGCAGAAATTCTGACAAATGCTTTTCCTTTTTTCCTTTTTTTAATACATCTGTCCCAGAATAAAAATCTAAAATTTTGTGTTCTCATTTGATTAAAGTGATGAGAAACTCAAAGTTCTATTGCATCTGTTTCTGAAGGGATGATCATCGATTTTTCTTATTGCAAAAAACAACTATGCAAAGTAATTCAAGCTTAAATAGCAGTTTTAAATAGTTGCATAAGGGGGAAAAAACCCCTTCTTATTTGTTATAGACACTGCTGATACGTGTGCACACAAATTGCTTTTCAGCTTCTCCACAGCTTATTACTGTTAACTATGTTTTCAAACGTGGTGTAACCTATTAGAGTCTTAAATTACCATCACCAAGCACTCTGATGTTCACATAATTAGGCAGAAATAGCTTGCTATAGGTAGGGTTTTATCCTGTGTTCTGCTGTGCAGGAAAGGTATAGCTACAGGTAGAAAGTCGTAAGTGAATTCTATGGGAGTGAGGGGCAGCATAAAGTTAACATTAAAGTGCATCTATATGTGTGTATAAATGAGGGATCAGTTTTGGCACACAGGATTTGTTGGTGTAGCTTTGTTATAAATGCCTGTTTTGGAATAGTTCTTATATGGCTACATCACTGCAGTAATGTTACACTCTCTGCCAAATGCTCTCTGTCTGCATGTGGGTACCAGAAGAGAAAGTTTCCTGGTGTCCTGTGCCAGCTCCTGTGCTGGTAAAGCAGAGTTCATCTAAAAATGCTCCTGTGGGACTAGTTCATTTAAAACAGGCTCTGAATTTTTCTGTGTTTTGCTGTGGTTTCATCACTGGAAAATGGGGTAGATTAGAATTCCTCCAGATCAGGATGATGTTTCCTTTCAAAGAGGAGCTGTAATGAGTTACTTATACATATTTTCAGCCAGCTGCTTGCCTTAGGAGTTGCTGTGCAGTACCTCCAAGGCCCCTCTTCAAGTCTGTGTTTTGGCAGTGGCCTGAGAGTGCCCCCTGTGGGAGTTGAAAGAAAGAATGTCCTACAGAGAAAGAAACAGAACTTATATAGTGACCTGGAAATAAAATATTATTCATATTATACACGGCAGGTGTATTAACACCACTTGTGGTTTTAAAACATATCTCTTAGCCAGAATGCATGTTAATGGTACATACATATTAATACATCCCATAACAAATAGATCCCACGTACAAAGGTTGTTTAGCCCCTCTGAACCAAATAAACAGGTAATTCTTTAAATAGCAGCTAAAGGATTGAAAACACCAGTAGTGGCCACAGCCAAATTTAGCAAATACACATATGTGCAGGCAGTAAATTATAGCACGAGGAAAACATGAGTAAGTCCAGGGATTCCAGGTCTACTGTTTTTGCAGGAAAGATGGGTAATCATGCCAAGGAAGTTATAAACATTTATGGAAACACCAGCCTCAGTGACAGCTTCTAACTCAGCAGTTTGTGGGTGTTTTAAGGCAAATCAAAACAAACCCAGGTGTGGGGGAAACCAGCTATGCCTTTTAATGCTGTAAAAGGCAGCAACTAGAGCAAAGCAAGTTCTGAGTAGTTCTACTATGAAATATATGAAGTATAGGGAATACAGAGAGACGTGGAAGTTTTTGGAGGGGAGAGGGTTTGGTAGCCTTAGCATAGATTGTAAGAGGTCATACATTTTACCTACATTGTAGAGGACTTTTCAATTTCTTTTTCACCTTGGCCCACAGTAGATTTGTAAAGTCCTCAAAACCCTGTGGGAAGAGGTAGGAAACACAAAATCCAACATTTCCTAAATTAAGTTTCAATTCTTAAGTCATTTTTGCAACAGGTAACAAACAGCTTGACTTTCCAGAATGCCAAGGGCCACAGGTACCTCTTACTTGGCTTAACCATGAGTTACGTGTTAGTTACATGTTGGTGTAACTCTCTTGAGAGCAACTTGGCCACTCAGTGTTTCTGCAAATAAATCCCTTTTTTTTTTTTTTGTGGCTAATAGCTATGCATCTACATTTGATAATCAGGTGTGAAATCATGAAGAGGCCCTGAAGTTGGAATTATTCCTTTGGGACATCCTCTCTACTGAGTTAGATGATCAGAATGCTCTGAAAATGAGCATGCTTTAGTGTAGAAGTGAAATGAGGTCTCTGCACTACTTTAGGAAACACTGAAGTTTTAAAATAAGTCATCATCTCCTCTCTTTACCCTGTATATGCAATACAATTCCTTCCTTTTTCAGAGAGGACTTTTGTGATGGACAGGAGTAAAAGAGAGCAGAGTGATGGACTCCCAACCACATGCTGTGGAGAAGACCAGGGTTCCTGTGAGGAGGACAGCGAGGAGGAGCACCCCTACACTTGTGTGGCACAGGATGAAGGAGTGTACGACCTCATCCTGGGGCAGGAGGAGCAGGAGGAGGAGAAAAGGAGGCACTGCAGGTCCTTCATCATGAACAGACCGCCAGCCCCTGCGCCCCGGCCCGCATGCTCGCTGGTCAGGGAGGAGAACACTCCCTACATTGTACAAGGTTGGTGCTGCTGCCATGTAAATATTTTCTGGGGGAATGTAGACTCTTCTCTTGGTCTCTTCTTTTTGAGCAGTAGCGTTTTCTAAAAGACTAAGATCCCTGTTCAGCTGCCTTCAAACCAACACGTTGCTTGTTTCAGTCAACCTATTCTCACCCTTCAAATGAGCTGACATCTCTGAATAATTTTCAGTTTGCAGCAGAGTAAATATCACAGTTTTTTATTTAGCTTTTAAAAAATTATGACAATATGATAGAAAATGAAGAATTGCTAGGCTAGCTGTGAGTGTGTATGTTACAGCAATGCAATGTAGAATGTGCTATTTGAATTGCCTTTCTTTCCAGTTTCTTTATCAAAATGGTTTCACTTAAGGCTGAAATCTCTGTCTTTGATTTATTTTTTTTTTCTTCTGATGAGAAGAATTCTCTTTTCTGAGATAAATGCCTGTGCGAGGATTCCTCTTTCAAATACCTTTTCCTTTCAAATACCTTTTCTCCAATTTGAGATGCTAGGAATGGGCGTTTCTAGATAGGATCACTGTATTTCTTGAAGGAAAAATTATGTCTTTTTACCACTTCTATGAAAACTGGGAAACTCTTTTGAGCTATTTAATGGAAATACAAGACCAGAAGGGATTTCAGATATCTTTGTAATCCAATTCAGACTGAAACCAAATTTGAAAGTAACAAAAGGAATTCAGTGGATACACTGCAGAGATCTCTTTGTAAGTCCCAAAATCATCCTACCTGCATCCCCAGCCTCTTCTACAAAAGCCTGCCAATGCATAAGAATAGATGGTAAAAAAATAGGCTGTCAAAGGACACCACTAGGTTACTTACTAACTTCATGCTGTGCATGTTTTACACTAGAACAGAATTAATACTGCCCAAGACATCCTACTAAATACAGAATAGCACCTCCTCTTTCATGCCTATCTTAGTTGTGGTTTCTTTTATTCTTCCTAGCTAGCTGTTTTCCTCCAGACTGTAACTCCAGGTTAGGGCCAGAATGCATGGGCTAATTCATTCATCATTAAGTTTCTCTTTCTTCAGCATATTCAGGAGGTACAAGTATGAATCATTACAGTGTAATCCAAGAATGGATGGGCATAGGGAGCCTGTTACAGCTCCACAAGTCATGAAATGGCTGTTTTTACTGAGGTTGCTAGAGCAGGGTCTCAAATCTCGGTCCACTGTCATCATAAACAGTCCTGTAACTTGGAAACCCTTAGTGGAGATGCTTTATTGGGGAAATTGTTTTTACTGTCTTTCATTGTACTGGAGTGCTTCTACTTTGTTTATTGGCTAAGGCAGATGCTATCAGAGGAGCTGCTCTGATGGGGCTGTGGTTCCCCGTGTGTATATACATATATTCATATGTTCACACACACAGGTTTTTTACCTTAGCTTTCATGAGCATGTAGTGGTAGACAGATTGTTTTCCAGTAGTTCTACGTAATCAGCCTCTGACTTATGTTCATTTGCTTACACAATTCATGAGGAAAAATGGAAACACTTCAAGAAAGCTTCAGCTGCCCACTCAGGTGTCTGTTATCCTACCTATCCTGCTGGTTCCAGACCTAGAATATCTCATTTTTGTCCAGGAATTCCTGAGTTGGGTAGTGAAATTTTAGACAGAAGGGATATATCTTAAGCTGAATAATTGTTTTCTTGCTACTTGGATTGGCAACGTTTTTCCTCCACATGGGTTAAAAAATTCTCTCTCTAGTCCAGCAACATTCCAGTTTCCAATTTATTATTTTAGGACTGTTTATATTTGATTTTTAAAAAACTGTTTCATATGTATGAACCAGGAAACTTCATTCCAGTTCGTCATTAAAACCTGCATGTGTCTTCAGACCTTCCTTTATAATTTTAACAGTGTAAAATACTCTAGTTATGCATATACACATTTTTCATCCAGCAAATAAATTGATGGTGGTTTGGGGGTTTGTTTTCATCTATTATATTAGAAAGAGCGCCACAGATATTGCAAAGTCAAATAATCAAAAAGTTAGAATTGAGGTAGTTTTCCCCTTTCTCCCTGCCAGGAACATTTCAATACAGCAATAAGTAGGTAGCCATATGCAGCTATTTATCTCAGATATTTTCTTTCATTTCATCTAGAGTTTAAAGTGGGTGAGCGTAAAAAAATTTCATTGTTTTTTACTCACATTTTGTTTAAAATATAATTCATGCCTGATACTAGGCCCCACATGTTATTTCAGACCCTCCTGTTGCAAACCCTTTGATTCTGCATCCGCTGAGTTTTGGGATGCCCAGTATGAAGTAACTAAGATTCTTGAGGTGAACAAAATTACATAACACTTTACTCATTAAAAGCAGAGACACCATTGATTTCAGTGGCCACTGAGTTCTCAGAACTTCAAATTAAATCCTCAGTGTGTCTGGTCAGTACTCTGACATCAGACAGTATAAGTTGGATTGCTGCCTTAAATGACTTGTCTGAGCTTTGGGTAGGGCTTTGTGGGAAAGAGAAGAACTGTCCTGCAGAGCAACTTCTAGTTACTTAACTGAGCCATCCTTCCCTCCTCTGCATTCACTTTCTATATGCTAAATACCTTTTAATCTCTAAAACAAATTATTTCATATCCCTGTAAGAAACAGATTGTCTTCACTGCACAGTTCTGGTTGGTCTTCAGAGCTGTGCATTCAGTAAGACCCAGATCCTGTGGAAAAACAGAATGGAGTATGATGCACAGAGAGGGGCTGTGTTAGGGCTACACATTTGCTCACAAATGGATGCCCATGTACTTTGGGAGTTCATGAAAAGTTTCATGCCCCAAGGATGGCAGAGACTGGTGTGATTGTGCCATGCAGATATGCAAGAGGAGCATTTTTTTCCTTGTACTTTATGTACCCATAGATGGGCCCATTTATTTGGTGGAGGGAAGTAAGCATTGCATAGCAGAAATGCCTTTTGCCTCCTTGATTGCATGCAAGTGACTCTTAAATTTATTTTTTTATCCATCTGGAGAAATTAAATGGCTACATTTCCATGAGTGCTTTCACCACACATTGAATGAAGGCCATGACATCACAAAAGAGTGATGTCTCCTTTAAACAAAAGTGGTGGTGCTTCCATGAGAATAGCAACAAAGAAGAAAGCAAGCAAATAGCTTTCTTTGTAATTAGCAGCTTTCAAATACATGGAATATCAAGTTTGCACTGGGCAGAAAGCCTGCTCCCTGTAGTTTACCCCACTTGGTGTTCTGCAGAACAGGATAGGGAAACTGTTGATCTATAGAAAGCAAACATGGGACTTGACAAGAGTCAATTTCAGAGCAAGATCTACACTTCAAAACCTAGGCAATAAACCGTCTGTGATGAAAGTTGTCACAACTGAACTACCACAATTCACAGTTTGAGCATCTACCTTGAATTTGCTGACACATAAATTCTGGGAAACATGGAGGAGTTGAAAGATTTAAAATATAAATGTTCTAATCGCTTTTACTCAGTTTCATTTATTATACTTTCAAATTTTAATGAACATTCAAACTGCTGTATTGAACACTGGTAAACAGACTGCATTATTAACAGAGAGTAGATTTGTTCTTTAATTTAGTCCACTGCAAGAATTTTATCTTGTGTGTAAAAGGCTCATCAGCCAATGGAGCTGCAAATTGGTGCCAAGTAGCTCATTGTCCAGATGGTGTGCACTTTTACTGTGCTCCCTTACCATTCCTTAGGTGCTTAGTACTCCTCTGAAGGTTATTTCAGTGTTTTGTTCAATTGTCTGCTGCCAAAAGAACTGTTAAATAAACATCTGAAGGTGTTGTGGTTTCAGTTTAGAGTGCAATTTTTAATGTTCCCTATTGATACCAAGTTTGAGTGAGCTGGAAAGCAAAGTCCTCTGTGTAGTTGTAGGAGAGATGCATGAGTTTCTGCAATGTCCCTGCCATTTCTGAAGCCTGACCTACTAGGAATCCCTCAGGGTTAAGGATTACATTACTGTCCTGGTTTAATAATTTACCTGTCATCAGACCACTAGTATGAAAGGGTTTCTCTGCAGCAAGAATACCTGCCCTACAACAGCATAAATTTCCTATGCTATAGCCTTTATTTCTTTGCAAACTTCTCACAAATCCCTGAAGGAATGTATTTTCTCTTCTGTGCACTGAAAACATTTTGCTATTCAAAGATAGCTGTCTGTGGGAACTCACCGTAGGTTTAAAAATTAGAAGTGAAAAATATATTTTCTAGTTACTGTTCCATTGGAGAATAACATTCTCATTGCTCATCAAAATCACAGGGTATGCAGAAGAAGTAGCATTCAGTGGATATTTTTAGGGAAGAAGAATATCTCACCTACAGAACAGACAGCATAAACCCACTGAAGTGAATAAATAAAATCCAGAACAGCACTGTTAGTGTCCTGGAAACTTATCAGGCTGATTACTGGGAAATACAGTGATCTCATTCTGAGTCAGTAATTCTTATTAAGCCAATTGTTTAAATGCTCTATAGCAGGGGTTTCCAAAGTGAAGCCTCAGAGACCATGCAAATTGCAAAACATATATGTCCCACAGAGGGATTTTGTAGTGCTCTCCTACAGTGAGTGTAAAGTACTGCACTGCAGATGAATTTCATTATATATTCCTAACTTAAGGGTGTTTTTCCATGAATTAAATACTAGGAAGCACCGTTTGGCTGACACTTAGACTGGTTTTACAGTCCTGGTTGGGAGTGATATACCAGCTTCACCCACTGTCTTCATTCAGTCAGATTTTTTGCTATCTGAGCTTTAGTAGATTGAAACAAGTACTGAATAAGGTGCAGAGAGAAAAAAATATTTATGGGATGCTGTCTGGCTGCAAACCAAACTGTCCCAAACACCATATTTCTAGTAAAAACATGTAAAGAGTTCTTCCCTTTTTTGCTTTTCTCTACTCAAGAAAAATGGGACTAAAGAAGTATATTCAGGTTTTACACCCAGAGCAAATACTCCTTGAGTATGTCGCTAAAGTCCTTCCAGCTTCCATGATGCACTAAGTTCAAATTCTGACAAGAGCAGAGATGTGAAGGCTGTTTTCATTGTGTATGGTACTGGGGTGCATAGTACATTGACACCACCCTCTGAGCAGCTCCTTAAACTAACTGGTGCCTTCACTCACTCACTCACTCACTCACTCACTCACTCACTCACTCACTCACTCACTCACTCACTCACTCACTCACTCTTTACCTCTTCTGTAAGGAGGGGTTTCTGGTAATATTTTTATTATCTTGCTTAAGTGTAGGGGAGTCATCTCTGTAGAGTCTCCCGAGGTCCCTCTGTGACTAAAGTTGCTGAGATTTTAACAGATTTGAGCTCATATTTGTCAGACTCAGAATCTCACTGCAAATTGTGAAGGGAATTGCTGGTGAGTATATGTTTATTTTTGGATTAAGATTTTCACATCATCATTACACTGTAATTCCTTTTAAAATCATTTTGCTTTTGGTCTGAAAAAATGTAGTGGTTCATTCTCAGCCAACTAAACAACTGTGGAAGGTAGAGGCTGGCAGTAACCTGGGGCATTAGGATGAGTGGATGTGATGCTGTCACTGAAAAGCCCCAGAAATGTAAGGGAGCAATGTGGTAGGTTGGTATTTCTGCAGGGGCACTTGGCATCACCTAGTCTTTATTCTAATGAAATGGCTGTTGTGTGTTCTCAAAAACCTCTTGAGTGTCAGGCTGCCCATTTAGGCCTGTTCAGAACTCCTGTACCAGTGTAGATGTGGTCACTTGTTTTCCTGCACTGATGCTCTTAAAACTGCTCAGTCTTTTTCCCTTTGCCTCGTCATGGTGTAGGTGTACCCAGACACCAGTGCTGCCCTCAGAGGACAGCTTCTGGAACTTGAGCCTTTGTTACTTTGCACTATACAGCCAACCCTTCTCCACAATGCCTGGACCTACCTAGATCAGATTCATAAGATTCATATCATCATTCATGATGTTATGCTTTTAATCCATGCCCAGCTGCCTCGCCTTGTGAAAAGAAAAAAGTCTGTTTACACGATCCCATTTCCTTAGTTGATTTCATGTTATGAGTCACTGGAATTTTTGGTTTTCATTTTGAATATGTGAAATATTTTGTATAAGTTTTGGGAGTGGTCATTAATCATCTCTTACAAAACTTACTGGTTAGCATTGCATTGGTGACCTCTCTTGAGTCCTCATGCTGAGTGATGTTCGGTGTGTTAGCAAACAAAACAGACAAAAGGAAAATATATCTAAAAAGATGTGAAAGAACATCTGCAGAGTTCTCCTCTCCTGAATAATAAGCATCATTCTACTATATTCCTTCCTTAGTATTCTCTGTGTATTTGTCATCTCTTGCTGTGCTACATCTAATTTACAATCCAATCCCTACCAGAAAAAAAGAACTTAGAGGTTTTATTTGCCTAGGTGCTATGCATACACAGTTTAAATGCTAAAATATTTAAATAATGTGGAAAAAAATTGAATGGACAAAGGCAGGAGTCTCTCCCTGCAAAATATCCTGAACAATAATTCACTCCTCCTTCTCCATTCTTCCATTAATCATGAATTAATTACATGATAATTCTAAAATGAATGAAGCAAAAACCTACAAAGAACAAGAAGGCAGCTTGCAAACCCACTGTAATTTGCAACTGAGTTGTGTTCCTAAGTTCAAACCTAGTGTACTAATTATTTGAATTATCACTTAGCCATGTGTTCATATAAAGATTTTGTTTTCCTGTATTTAAATTTTGAATGTTTCCTAAAGAAAACAGTAATAGATAATTTTGTTTGGAACATCAGCTCAATGAAGCTGATGAATAAATGCATCTTGAATTTCCTAAGCAAGCTGAATTCAAAATAGTGATATTTATTGATAGATTGTTTTAATCACTGTCTTTTCTCCTTTGTGTTTGTGCTACTGAAAGTGCCAAGTAAGTATGTATAAGGTATGATTAGCTCATATGTTCTTTCAGAGAGTAGGTTCATCAGTCTAGCTGTGATTGAATCACTAGTGCATAGTGGAAACTCTTGTTTCATTTTTAGAGGTAATGTTGCCAATTCAACAAATCAGGCAACATCCCTCATAGTTTAGGTGAGTAAAGTAAAATATAAATTAGAAACCATATCTTAGTTGATCATTGCCTCTTAGCTGATATGAGTTCTTCTCCCCCTTCATCTAACTCTTCCTGTGTTTTGATTTCCTGTGTTTCCTAATTATGTCACTAACCAATTTTTGAAATGTCATAGTGCATCTGTGACTCGTTAACATTACAGCTTTGTGTTAGAAATTCAATTAATTCTGAAAATCAAATTCCTGTCCCTTTTGTCAACCTGCAGCTACTGTAAAAACTTTCATTCTCTTTTTCTAGACCCTTTATACTCACCACAGTTTCTTGCAGTTTGTTACTATAAAATCTTCTTAGTTCAGAATTATACACAAAAGACTTGGATTTCAAATTTTTCTAACCCTTTTGTGGTGCTAACCATGAAAATATTAACCAAATTTCAAGCCTCATAGCATTATTTACCTGCATGTGCAGACAGCCTGAAACAACATCTTTAGTTAGTCTGAGATAAAACAGGCAATTCAGAATTCCTTGGATCCCACTCACTTTCCAAGACTTACATTAGGGATTTTCCCAGAGTTTTGCATATTTGCCACAAAATTTATATTTTGTCCCTTTTAAAATGTCATTTTCTGCTTTCATGTCCTATTAGAAAATATTGCAGTAGTTTCATTCTCTCTGAGTTTGCTTTGCTGGAAGAATATTGAGGTTACATTACATTCCTAAAGAGAGGTCTTACTGCCTGAGACATAAAAATGTATTTAGGGCTTGCAAAGAACTTCATCTGTATCATGTAGCAGCTGAAGAGAGGAGAGGGAATGACGTGGAATTACTTGTTAGCTCCCTCAGCCTCCTTTAATTCTGAGAAATTGCAACAGAAGTTTGTTGTAGACAAAAATTAAATGGCATGTATAGGGTTAGGATATTTAATAAGTATATTTTGACTGGTAGTTTAGCCAGTCATAACATGAGTAAAAATCCAAAAGGATTCTCCTTCTGATCATACAGATGTTACTGAAGGGTGCACAGTAAGTGTGATAGAAGTACTGAAACACTTTAATCAGATTATCTGTGCCAGACAGGCCCAGAAAATAAAAAGTATATATCCTTACTTGAAGGACTGTGACATTCTGACACTTTAAAAAATTGCTATATTAATATTGTTTTACTGAAGGAATACTTGCTTTATCTTCCATTTAAAAAATAATGGAATATATCAGTGTGCAAGATTACCTGTATCTTTTATTTCCCTGCTGTGTTCAAGTAGCTCATAAGTAATTGGAGTGTGGGAATGAAAGGGTGAATTGCCAGAGTTCTCCCTAAACTTATGGCAATTGTACAGTGGAGTGTTCCTGCCTTTCCAGGCATTCCAGAAGCAGGCGTTTGTTTTCACTGACCTCACCCACACTGAAGACTTGCTGCCAACTAAAATAATTTCAGCAAGATGCAGCACATAAAGTGGTTTTAACAATTTTACTTTTCACTGGAAGAGTAATTCCATTTCTGATTACTCCAACACTGCAAAACTCAGCAGAAATTTCAAAGCCTATCAATTAAAGTGCTTTCCAATCAGGCACATTGTTGAGTATGTCCCTTCTCCTCCTTATGCAGTAAAATTCAGGCTGCCTGCATTACCTCTGTGCTCCCATTACTTTAATTTCATCTTTAAAAGGAGAATATTATTTCAAGTAGAGAAGAAAACACTGCAAACATACTTAGTAGGATTCTTTGATAATTACAGAGAGAAATATTTAAAAAGTTGAAATCTATCAGTGTTTGGCTGAGCTAGGGGCATAAGTGAGAGCATGCCTGCTCTGCTGCTTCAGCAGAGCTCCCTTGGCCTGGGCCTTGGTCCCCAGGAAAATATTTGCTCCATTGAACTGGCACATTTGCTGCATTGCGGTGATGACAGAGGATTACTTAATTGACAGGAATTATTCTAGGTTCCAGAATGTCAGTTTGTTTAGCAAAAATCAGAATTGAGACTTGAGAGAAAGCAACTGCCACATAGGCTATGTCAGAAACTGAGCAATTCCCACCTTCTGGGTGTTACATATGCTGCCAGCAAAAGTTGGAGTGCTGCATTTCAGGGTGTATCCACTCTGGGCACCTCACAGGAGTGGGAATGATGGGCTGCTCTAACAGAGGGGCTGTGCTTTGCTGTTTCTAATGCTTGAATAAAGTACACACAAATATACACACACCTTTTTTTCAGCAGTGTCACCATTCTCACCTGGTACTATTGGGGCTTTTTCTGCTTTAGTTTTCCCCATAAAATAAGGAACAGGCTAAAGTGTCTGTACCATCTGCAGAACTCTGAGATCCTGCTGTTTCTTCTAGACACGTAATATGCTAGTGTGATAAATCCTTTTAATTTTCTTCAAAGTGTCTTGTAATGGTTTCTGTAACATCAGTAATCCTGCCATTCTGTGCAACAGAACAATTTTTCAAGTAATTAACATTAGACTAACAAGTGGGTTGAAAAATACTCTTAGACTAGAACAATAAAATGTATTCCAGCCTGCTTTTATGAGTCTCCTTCCTTCATTGAGAATGAGATGGTTTTTATTGCCATTTTTCAACTTCCTTATGTTCCTGATTTTGTTGCAGTGTTCCAGCAGAAGGCCTGTCGAGTGACCAGTGACAACAGCAGGACATACTGCGAGGCCAGGAGCCCTGGTACAGAGTTTATTTTAGCTCTTTAACTGCCATGATGTTTTTCAGTGGAGCTAGCAGAGTTTTGCTGTGACTTGATTTTAGGTGATTTAGCATCTGTTTTGCCTCCTACAATTTATATCCTTAATGGTATTGCAGCATTAAGAGATCAGATTAAAGAAAGAAGACTAAAAGTTATAGTCTTGTAGGAAAGATTTGTAGAGTCAGAATTACTTTACACTTTTCTATTTCCCTTCATGATTGTGATTAAAGCCAAGACAAGGAAGGACAGGAGGGCTCAGCTGTGCAGTAATTCCAGCCATGGAAAGACAAAAGTGGGGAGAGCAACAGTTCTCTCCTGGGTACCCCAAGATGCATGTAAAGTTGATTACTTGCGGCAGTCCAGTTGTTATTTGAGTTGTAGCACATTACAATGTTGCTGCTATAAATTCCAATTGTGACACCCCTTTGAACAATCCTTAATGGTACCTTCCTTGCTTGAAATGAAGATAGTGGTGCATGGTGGAACAGAAAACTGACCCAAATCCCATTGAGGGACTAAATTTTTATCCTGGCCACTCCCCATGCAGTGAAACGGGTGCAAAAGCCTCACAGAGGGCTCAGAGCCCCTGTTCCTTTGCTGCTCATGTGTTCTGCATCAGCCATTCCAGTATCAGTATCCTGGGGAGAAGCAGTGCTACACCTCCCTGGAGCAAGCTGTGAACCTGATAATGCCCATCTCCCTTCAGCTGTGTTTGTACCATAATCTCCAGGAACTCTGGGCTGCAGTGTTTTCTTGTTGCTGCAATGCATTTAATAATATATTTCCTTCCTTGGAGGAAGGCAATCTTTTGAAATTTCAAGATCCTTCCTGACCAAATTTTATCCACAACTTTTGAGATATGTAATGTATGATGTTGACGAAGAAAGGATAAAAAGTACTGTGGATATTTTATATAGCAACCATTTCCTTTAAAATGTCAGTAATGTAACTGTAGTGCTAGAAGGAAATTATTTCATGAACCAACATGCTGCCAGAGAGTAATGGTAGAATCCTCACTGATTTATTGCATTTCTCACTTTGTACATTTTGTTGTAGAAGCACACAGAGGTCGCACTGAGACAGTAACTTACAGCACTGTGGTACACAAGATGCCTTCTGAGCAGGAAGAACTCATCCACTTACAGAAACAGGTGAAAAATGGGGCAATTTCTGTGGATGAAGCCCTTGACAGGTTTAAACAGTGGCAGAACAAAAAGCAGAGACTACCATCCACTCAACAGGTATGAGTTTGAAATTTTTTCCTTGATAGAAATCTTGTTCGGATGTTCTAAAAGCAAGTTCCTGTGTTTTGGCTCCTGCATATGAGGTCAAAAGCAATAATCATTATTTCTATGCAAATCAGCTCCCAAGAAGCTTGCTGGTTATAGTTCTGAATCTTATAGATACCTGTTCCCACTGTTGTTTGAGAGGTTTTCTGAGTTTGGTTTAAGTGCAGAGTTAAATATGCTGTTCTCCAAAGACTTGTGTTTTAAACTGTTGGCTGATGTGCATCTTTCATGAAATCACAAACCTTATGTCACCAAACAAACCAAATGTGCTACTGAGCAGTGTCAGCTAACAAAACCTGACTATATCAAGCATACATTTATTCTAGCAATTATAATATATTAACTTATACCAGGCTTTATGCCTGTCTGAAAGGGTTGAATATACTTAGTGAAATCCACAATTGTTGGCAATGCTCTACAGGTCCTTTGTATTGAATGTATGGAGTAAATTGAGGGGCACACAATAATCAGGATTTACAAAAACCTACACACTGAGTCACTGAAAGAACTGCATCAAAGCTGCAAGTCATGGAGAGGAGATTTGTTAATTACTTCTAAAAAGACACATGGAGGAAGAAGTTATGCCCTCATTTTATAGGAGGTCATGCATTAACAAAAATAATTTCTTGTTGTCCTTTATGCCATTTAGTAGAAAGAGGAAAAGCAAAGCTAGTCTGCTGCTTTTCAGAGTGAAAGAGCTATCAGATGCTGCCAGCAAGGAGAGTGCTCTTTGTGTTTGCATCTGCTTGAAAATCTGAGCTTTGTCATCATAGTGGAGCACTTAACAGCCAAAGTGCAAGGGCCGGGAACAGTCTGGGGCCCTTTCCCAAGCTGGGCACCAGCAGCACAGCACTAGGATGCCACCTTCCAAATCCATCTGCAGCCAAGCATGCAGATTAATTGCTGGTGTTGCTCTCAGTCAGGGGCATTTCTTGTGGAGGAAGATCATATCTAATCTGTACCATGATAGCAGCACCAAGTTATGTCTTTTTTTTTTCCTTGGTGAACTATAAGATATCCATATTTCAAGGAAGATTTGCTTGGCCTTTTTTCAGTGCTTCAGTTTTCAGTGCTTCAGGAAAAAAGCTGCTTTGTAGTGGTGGTTTTTACCCTGCATAGCATGTGTGACTTTTCTTTGGTTTTGCTCCATAGAAAAGTGCTTTCTTCTTAGTCCTCTATAAACATGATGAACTGACTTCATGCTGTCACTGCAGTTTTTTGTCCTTCACTTGGATTTTTGAGGAAAAATTGCTTTTCCAAAAAAACCAAAACAACCCCAAACAAACAGCAAAGAACACCCAAGACTCTGTAATCTAATGCCAGAATTATTTTAACTTACTGCTGGCAGGGATAACTCCACAAGAGTCTTAGGTAAAAATGCTAAAATTAACATCATAAACATTTTTCAATCTTTTAAAATTATTTTCCAGGAGAGAGATGCTTGGTGTTCAGAATGCTAAAGAATTCAGCTCTTTATAGTGTCTTACTATTTCTACAGTAAACTTCCATTACTGATTTCTGCTGCAGGTTTTTTGCTTGTTTTTTTATTTACAGGAAAAAGTTCATCACCTGAGAGACACCACTATCAGAAACAGACAAGAAAATGAAAACCTCAATGGTAAGTTGTGCTTTTTCTGCCTTTAAGGACTCTGAAGCCTTGAACTGTAAGTGTAGTGCAGAGGTCTGATCCAAACCCTTTTGGATCAGGCATTGAATTTGTAATGAACATCTTCTGTATCTGATCACATTTATTTTAGCATAATCAGGCCTTCAGCAGTGTCAAGATTTCATCCCAAAGATGAACTCACTGTGAGTTAATGGGGCAGAAAATTTACCAAGTCTCTGTGGCTCAGCTTTTCTGTAGCCTATTTCCTACTGCATCATCAGAATTTGGATAGATGGCCTCTTTAGAACAATTTGCTTGATGACTTCAATATTTTATTTGTAAATCAGCCATCAATTTGCAAATTCTTGATGAACTTTCTACTGTTACAGCAGTTTTTATGAGTATTGTGGTCATTATTTAAAACTGTACCACAGGTGATTTAAGATGCTTTTTTCCCTTTTGGGAGAAAAAAAGGGACTTTGTGGGGTGCCCTGTGCAGGGCCAGGAGCCAGACTTTATGATGATTGTAGGTGCCTTCCAACTCAGAATATTCTATGACTCTTTGTGATTGAATATCATCTACAGTAGTATGAAACATCAGCTTTTTCTGCAAGTGGTTTTCTCTTGCTGTTGCAAAAAGAATCTGTTAGAGGGTATTGGTTTTAGGCCTTTGATTTCTGTAAACTTCAGTACATATGCTGAAAGGAGAATTGGGGGGTTTTTTCACATTGGAATTAGGACCATTTGTATATATCTGTTAAAAAGTATGACCTAAATGCATTATTTCCTTACTGCAAGAGAAAAAGTACTGCTCTCATTATTCTCTTAGCGTTGGATTTATGTGAACTTGTGAGGTACTGTAATTAATTAAGGGAAATTCCTACTCTTCCATCCAGATATTTCAGCTTTAATATCCTCTGTGGCTGGTAGGGAAGCAGTGTCCTGAGTAAAAGCCTTCAGAAGGTGCTCAGAGCCTGAGGGCTTGGGATCACTGCAGCTCATGAGAAGACCAGGGTGACTCTTGAGAAGTATTTGTCTGTAGGGTTTCATTTTAAGGCCACAGCAGCAGTCCTGCCTCTGTAGCTGTCCTGCTTCTCCAGAGTTCCTTGTTGAATCATACCAGCAAAAATGTAGTATCACCACCAGAATTGTTAATTTTGTGAAATTATCCAGTAACTCAGATAATGATCACTATATTCCCTTCTGCTCCTGACCTCACTGCCCTCTCTTACACTGTCATAGAGCCTGGGATGCATATAAATCAGCAGCTTTGCACTGCAGAAATACAGGCGTAAAAATCATTATGCTCTGTGTCCAACAACAGAAATCAAATATTTCAATGCTTGAAAAAAAAACGACTTCCTCTAGAACTGAAGACATATCAGTGGCAAGAGTAAACAAGGATTGCAGAGGAAGGATATCTACGTCCATAAATTCTCTGAAACAAAATGACAGTCGCCTTCTCTTTTTCTTTGAAGTTTCTAAGGAAAGCAGAGTAGAGAGCATTCATTTGAGAGACATTTTGTTTCACGTGTCATTTAGTAAAGTGGTATGTGTGAATGTCAGCTGTCCTCAGATTTATTCTAAGAATGCTAGTTTTTACATATAGATACAGTCTCTCCCTGCTCTACCTTTAAAAACATGTGCCTCCTTCTCTGGATTCCATGTTTGAAATCGGGATTTGGATAGTCTTTTTCATAGACAGTTTTTGAAGTCTTGATTGAGGATTTAAAGAGATCCCATCTGAAGTCTGTTAGAAAAGGAATTTTATTTTAATGAGAAAGGAAAATATCTCCTAGAAATTAGTATGGAATATAATTTTTACTTTCTTGATAAGTTTGATCTTGCTTCCACTGTAATGAAGTTATTAATGAGAGTGGCACTCATTTCAGTCTTCCATTATAACATTTGATTCTATCTCAAAGTTCATGTCTCATTTTGTAACAATTTAGTATAGGACTGAATAATGCCCTAAAAAAAAATCAACTGCAAAGCAAAAGGTTCTGCCACTCTTGGAGTGAAATATCTATAAAACACTGTTTTAAGAACAACTAAATAAGGCCTAGGGCAGGAACAATGCTTTAGCTCAATACTGTATAATAAATATCTTGTCTGACACATAGACGTTGATAACTTTTTTTTTCAAGTTGTTAGCCCACAGACCAAAACCAACAAAAACAAATACCTTAAATTAAAACTCAGGGAAATATATAGATGATTTGTGGACAAATGCTCCACTTTTAAATCTGAGTAGCCCAGATTTTTCAGGGTGTACCACCAAAGTACTGAACCAGAAGGAGCCTATTGCCCATGGGAAACTTTATCTTTGAGCAAGGCTCCTTAAGCTTAGGTAAGGCTGGAGAGTCTTGGGTTTGTGCATGCCCACCAATAGAACAAATGGCAGCAGCTGAGACAATATTTATTCAAGGATAACTAGACAAGTTTCCTATGAAGTCTTAAAAAAACAACACAGCTTTCATGTGCATCCCACATCCTTACTTCCTAGCAATGGGAATATTTCAAAACCTGTGTGATGCCTACCTACAGCACTGGGCATTTGAATTACCTATGTGAATCTCAGCCCTTTCTGAACATGGAATTTCAAAATCTGCCTACTATTACAGTTACATTATGGCACCTTGTGTGTCACATCCCACAGATTTAGTCATCCAGCCCCTAAAAATATGCACAAGCTTGCAGAAACTACATAAAATGCTTTGAGTTGTTTGTAGTTAGCTATCCCCTCACAGCTAATCTCTGTAGAACCTTGAACTTGTTTGTTAGGGAAGTGCCAGGTTCCTCACCAAAACTGGGAATGCCTGATGTTCTATCTCCTGGCTTGGCATAGCAACAAGAACTGAGTATTAGGTGTCCCTGCTTCATTGCTAGGTAATGAGCAAGACAGAGGTCACAGAGGACAATCTATAACTCAGCTGGACTTGAGCAGACAAATACTGCATTAAGCAAATGTTAAGCTTGATTTATTATTACTGGTGGTGGTGTTGCTACAACTGTTATTTTTTAATGCCAGCAACTTCTATAATGATTGAAGGTAGGTCTTGGAAAAAAAGTTAGATGTTTTAGTAGTCCTCCAATGACAAATATACCCATGGGACAAATGAGCAATACAGTCTTTGTTTCATCTGTTCAGTCTTGGCCTCCCTGGCAAGACTGGAAAGGTAAGTGGCCTGCTGTGGAGAGGTCAAAGCTTTTTCCACAGGCTACTCAACTGCAAGCATTTATTTCTGAACTGTTAAAAGCAGTAGGTACATACACTGGAAATGGCCTTCCTATCAAGAAGGGCAACTTTACTAGCTGTTACTGTAGACATTTTAATACTGACCAGCTCCTGCAAGGTCCTGTAAGTAGCCAGGTAATCCACTGCAGTAAAGGCATCCTCCACAGAATTTCATCTGCCACATTTTGATTTCCAAATTTGTAGATGCCCAACTTGCTGCCAAAGACCAAATCTCTTTCCCATCTTGATCCAAAAAACACCCAGAAGAGCACTATACACATTCTACAAACTAGCAGGTTATTGATTACATTTGCTATCCAAAATGTCTGGCTTCATTCCCCAGCCCTCATCAGTGCCTTGTTTTTAGTCCAAGTTGCTGACAGATTGCTTATTCATCAGTTGATGCCTCTCCAGCTTGCAGGTTGTGTCTGAGTTCCCTGAAAACTAGAAAAACACCCCTTATTTTTGAGGACAACCACCAATTTATGTTTTCTCTGCTAGGTCAACAGGAAGATGAACAAAGACAGACCCTAATTTTGGCATTTGGATTCACAGGCACTAAAACTTCTTTAATCAACTTAGCAAAGTTGAAATAACATGGGATCCTGAAGCACATACAAGCTTTTGTATGTTTGGAGAGTAAGGGAGTCATAGAAAAGCTGCTTTTTCCTTCACGGCTTCAACAGTATTTCAGTCAGGACTTCAAGACATGTAGTCTCGAAAATACTTACTTGTTGGTAGTTCACAATACTGCCCACTGGACTGGTGAAGGAACATCTTTAGCCTGGCTTATTTCCAATTTCTTGAGCTTCACATGATGCTCAAAGTTTAAATCTAGAAAATAACAAAAACTCAGTTTCCTGCCTATTTGTCACCAAGTCAGGTCTTCATGATGCAAGCTCACAGTCCCACTGCTGACAGGAGTTCTCCAAGACAATGAATATCTGTGTATCTCTTACCTCTCCTAATTGTCACCAGGAGAGACCAGCCTTGCTGTTGGGAGTAAGATTTGTACAAAATCCATCTCCTGTCATTCTCCCACACGACAACTGCTTATTTCTGTGAGTGTCTCTTGCTCCCCTGCTCCCAGGGACATTTGCTGTCTTCATGTTTGCAGTAAAGCACATAAAAAGTGTAGGAATGTGTTTTCTGAATTATTCAACTTCAGAAGATATTTTGCACAAGCCTAACTTATTGATTTCAGTGATTACTGATTGCATATTTTTCTTTTTAGTCTACAACTAGGAGCCCCACAGACCAGGAACAGATGCCTAATTACCCAAGGTAAGAGCAAGTATATGGGTGCACACACACACACAAATGTATTTTGTCATGGAAACAAACACTTGTAGAGGTTCTTTCCATCAGAGTGCATTTGTGTAGCAGGAGGGTGGAACTACATCTCAGACAGAGGCTCTGATTTCACAAGATAAACCATTGTCATCACACAGTCTGGTTTGTACTAGAGCTTCTTTTTTATCAGCTATCAACCTATTCTTATTTAGTGCAGGGCAGATTAACAAGCAGTGAGGCACTGAGCTCACCTGTGGGTGCAGCTGAAGACAGTTCCTGCCAGTTGTTGCCACTAAGGCAGGGTATGCACCTAAAAACTGTCTCAAAATCAAGTCCTACATCCTGACTTCACAAGCATTATCAAACATACTGAATAAAGCTGAAAACCATAGATACAACGTGTTCAGGCTAAACACAAGACCAATGTCATTTCGATGCTGGGAAGCTTAGAGGTGATGATACTGTCTCCATAAACAGCAGAATTTTCCAATGGTTGTGCTAATGAGTTTCTTGGGTTTGGGGCATCTAATGACCTCTGTAATGGTTGGGGGGTTTAATTATTACTATCTGCTACCTATGTGCTTCCATTTATATCTCATTATATTACTATTATATTAAGATATTGTTATAGCATTAATATTTTTGTTGTTATTATGTAATATTAATACTATGAAGTAATATTAGTTCACAGTAGCAAACTGATCCAATTTATTCCTGAAGACAGCTGTAATTTTAAAGGCTTTGTTAGCTAAGTTACTGTGATTCAGTTTGCCTTTCCCAAGTGAGAGGAGTGCAGTGTGGTACTGTTGTTATTTTTTTGAATTGGAACATGGATTCTCTTCAGTGGGGTCTCTTCTACCACCCTACACTCATGTGAAGGAGAGGGAAGTTGCTTCTTGCAAGAACTGTGTGTCCATGTCTCATTTCTGGAGCCAACTGCTCACTGGAGTGCTGTGTCCACACCATAAAACAATAGCTACCTCCTCTGCTGCTGCTTGTCCTCTGAATCACTTCTTCACATTCCCCCTCTTCAAAAGTTCTCATAAGAACAAAAAAAAAATAATAATCTTATGACCTGAGCTGAAAATGAAAAACTATTGCTCCTTCTTCAGGAGGCAGCTTAACTCCTACATGGGCATTCCTAAAGGAGCTGTTTCCTTGAGTGGAGATAAAGTCACCGAACTTAATGAGTAAAAAAGGTTTGGATTTTACAGGCTCTGAGGCTGGAGAAAACTATTACAAAAACCTGGGTAATATCAGAGATGCTTATAAATTCCAGATTGCTGAAGTGAGATGAATCATGCAAGGGGAGAGGGGAAATTACCCATGGGATGAGAGTAGGTGATTTCTGTCACTTTGAGAAAATAATGATGAAGTAGATGTGGGAGAACTTGCAAATACAATTTATCCAGAACATTCAATAAATTCTGTTTGTGAATTATCCACATCAAACTGCAAGGTCCTCCTCCTCTACAAACTATGGCCTCTCCATAGTTTTCTTGCTGTTTTCTGTCTTCAGATTGGTTCAAAGAAACCACTTCTTTTTTAAAGACTAATTTCAGGGAGATTCTTGAGTGTTTGACTGTTACAAAAAATAGCAGATACACATTCAAGACCTACCTTTCTGTTGCTCATGTTTTAACTCTCCAGACAGTTGAGTTTTCAACTCCAGTGCAAATTTCTTAGCTAACTTAGCTAAGAATCATGTTTTCCTTACATAAGGTGGGAGGAGGATAAGGAAATTGATATTCAGCTGGGGGACCTGAAGGAACAGAATGGTTTTGATTCTCTCATACTCATTTCAACAAATACAGTTTGATCTTGTTCCAAACCAACCTGACCAATTGAGTAACAGGCATTTTTCATCATTACCTGCAGTGTGACTCTCCAGCCAGCTGCACACCAGTTTCCTCTGCTTGGCATCCCACACATGTTCCAGCTGTGCCCTGACAGCCTCAGGCTCCATCCTACTGTGACACCTCCATGGGATCATTGCTGCACTTCCTTGGATCCTCTTGCCAGGGCCAGCTCTGGAAGAAGACCAGTATCACTAAAGGAAATGAATAAGGTTTCTTGTAAAGTCATCACTGAATTTTACACCTTTTTCTGTGCTTTTTTTTTTTTTCCAAGATGACAGCTGACAATTTATATAAAGATGTATTGGATGCTTTGGTTAATAATTTTTGAACTCATTTCAGTTTTTCCATTGTGCTTGATAAGTTGTTTAAAAGTAGATTTTATCCACAAAAGAGGGAGATTGTGAAAGGCCATAAGATTATTAAGTGAAAGTAAATAAAATTTAGCTTTTGCTTTTTGTTGAAAAAATTTTATATTAACTCTGTATAAAAATTTGTCTTTCCTAGGAATGAGGGTATTTCATCATCAGTTTAAATAATTGTACTCACATTAAAGCTAATTTCTTAAGCCAAATTATGTAAACCAGTACTAATTACCTAGTAATGCATTAAAGTGATTTCAAGAATTTGGTTTACAAGGAAATTGTGTTTTGTTTAGTAAGTTGACTAAATTGTACCCAGAACAAAACCAAATTATTTTCTACTGCATTACCACAGCAACAGTAAAGGAATAAATCTGGTTAATGGGTATAATGGCCTGCATTCCCATAGTATTATTCTACAAAATTTATGTGAGCATGTGATGATACAAGAGTGTGCAAGATGACTTGCCCTATTTCATGCACAAAAACAAGAAAAAAAGTCTCCTTAATATAAATACGTTTTCCTCCTGAACTACATGTTAAAGTGACACCCAAATTTGGAAGAGGGGAGTGGATTTGAAGTTCAAGCCCTCAAGGCTCCTATTATTTTTCCAATTCCAATACATTATTGTGCCAAGTGAACTATTAGGAATAAGAATAAGCCAAAAAGCCAATGTTCAAATTTTTAAATGATGACAGAATCTCAAAAGCATGTAGATTTAGACTAATTAAAAATCTCTTTTCTATTTTAAATGGGTTGATTAAACATTTTCAGCAAATTATTAGTTCCCTGGGGAAAACCTGCATTTCTGTTAGAAACACTCTCAACAAATACTGCAGATGTATTGCTATGAAGTCGTAAATATTCACTCACTGCTGGATTAGTCTGGCAATATAGCTTGTGTGCCATACACAAAAAAAAGCCCTGAAATGTGCAATGTATTCCAGAGCTGGAAATACAGTCAGTGTCTGTGAACTGAGGGCCATGAGGCTGTCAGGCTTTATAGAGGGGAAGCTGGGATGTTTTCAGACTTACCTGGCAACATGGAAATGGGAGTGGGGAGAATTATTTGGAAATCTAAATGAATATAAGCTGTTATTTCCCCCTTAAGAGGGCCTTCTGTCTCCCCTCAATAATATTTATATTATATATAAAATATATAATATTTGTATCTTACAAACCTAGCTAGTCAGTGTATCCCTGGCAAGCATTCCTGAGTTGACAACATACAGATGGAGAAGTAAATACAAAGAATTAAAAGGGTTGTCATGTTGGTACCTGCTGTCTTTTCTGCCATTTGTTTCTTGTTTCTATAGCAGAGGAGATAAAGGGACCTTTCCTGGGAAGGCGTCAGTTCTCCCAAACTTCCAGGCAGGATCTGGATGCTCTCTGTGCAGCCAAGGCAGAGGCTGTGGCCCAGTGGCTCCTGTGCTCCAGTGAGAGGGCACCTGGACAATGCAGACAGTTGTGGTCAATGGTAACAAACTACAAAACTGGAAACTTGCAAAAATAAAGCACAGACAGTTACATCAAGGGAACAGGATGGTTTTTCCTGGGCAAAAATAGAGTGTCACAATCCAGCAACACTGCCAAACACACAAAGCAGAAGCCTGAGTGTTGCTCCCCTCAGGAAATAGAGGTTCCCTCTGTGTGCATACATGTATTTGCATCTCTAATGTGACGCTCCACGGTTTCCAGCCCAGGAGAATTTAGGATTACCCATAACAAAGCAGCTCCTGCTTCTGCTTCTTCATCCAAGCCCTGCTCTAGGCATCCCAAGTAGGGCTGGAAACCAGCATTACAGCTCTGGGCAGCCCTGTTTTACAAAAAGCAAGAGTATTTTCAGCTCTATACAGAGTGCAGTGCAGTCTCACAAGGATGCAAGACAGCAACAGGGAAGACTTGCAGTTGTCACTTTAATGAAGAACTACTTCTGCTACACCACACATTTGCTTGGTTCATCACTCTGTCTCCTCTGACTCCTGATATTATAATGTAGAACATCAAACCAAACAAAATACACCCCACGAAAACGCAGATCAACTCTTGCCAGTCTACAAAATCTTCCTGAAAAACTGTGTGTCATCCATAAAAATGCAATTTCTATGGTATTAAATTCTACAATGGCTAAGCAACAAGTTGGAAACAGGGCTTTTGTTCATTTGGGTTTTGTTTATACACACAGAATTCCCACCCACCCATACTTTGAGGCAGCCAGCCAAGACCCAGAGGAGGAATGAAGGGATGGATTCCTTTTTTTTTTCCTTCCCAAAGGGAATTTCTTCATCTCAGCGTAGTTAATGATGTTCAAGCTACAAAATCATTATACTTCTGCAAAAAGAACAGCATCTGTTCCTCACCCCTCTCCTATTCAGTATTCACAGTCTGTTTGCTGCTGCAGGATTTCCATATCTTTCCTCAGGGTGTGCCACTGAGCTTCAGACTCGTTTCTAAACAGACATTCCAACACAAAGGAAGTCCTGAAGTTTTCTAACCCATGTGCTTCACTAACAGGGAACATCAGCAATTGCCTGTTAATCAAGTAAATCACAGGAGCCTGAGAGCCTAAGTGGGGCAAGATCCCCGTGGTGGGTGCTCTAAAATATTAGCTAAAACAGCTAAAATATTAGTTTCATTTATAAAATATTAATTTCATTTCATTAGTATGCTAGGGCCAAGCTTCAGTAAGCCAACCCATCAGCAATAACTCCACTCCACACTTCCAGCTGGCAACATGTATCCTATTAAACTTGAACCAATAACTCAGTGAAAAATAAATACTTTTAACACAGTGACATCCAAGGGAAAGGAAAACAATGCAGAGAGATCCACAGTGACTGCAGTTATCAGCAAGTCTGATCTGCCAGGAGCCCATTAGAGGAGAGGTTTCAGTGAGGCAGCAGTGCTCAGGGACTGCCCACTTTTGCTGGGGTAACTCACCACCTGGATGTGGCCTGTCATCCATGAAGGGGAGGCATGGCCTTGCTGGATGTTCACCCTATAAAAAAATTACCCATAGCATTTCAACACCAGTGTAACATGCAGCAGACTGAGAACAAATATCAAGTCCTACCTTCATTTTACTAAAGAAGCTGCAGTCCGAGCAGGAATGTAAATGGTGCTGAAGATTGAAATCTATCTTCACAGGAAACATCTACTGTGAGAAAAGCAAGAGCAAAATGACAAGAGTTGTCCTGACAGTGCTCCAGGGGGTGTGAATAACAAAGAGGAGGCAGAGCCATGCAGACAGACTGACTGCTCATCCCCTTCATTTACTGTAACCAGCTTTCTTCCTGACAAACTTCAGAGTCACAATTCAGTAATTGTGGAGTGAGTCATTGCAGAAATAGGCCCCAAGACAAGCCATCAACAAGCAAGGTGGAGGGGCATACTCAGCCACTCTAGACACACTGGGATGCAGGAGCTGAAATTAAGAATTGCATCAAGAGAGCAGGAGAGAGTTTAATGGAGGCAGAAAGTGGTCCCAGGGAAGCAGCAGTCAGTTTGTGCCAGCTCCTAGCACAAGAAATCAGAATACCTATACCAGCAGCACTGTCAATTCTCAACAGTAATTTCAAAGGCTTGGATCAGCCTCTTCTTACAGGAAAAAAATAAAAACAAACCAGGAATAAAGCATTCAGGTCTCAAGTCACTTCTGCAAGGACCTTCCATACACACAAAGAGCAGGGGTCCCCCAGAGGTGAAGAATCCATTGGGACTGCCCAACACTTCAAAAAATACACATAAGTTGCAATTGTTTTTAGATGCAAGTGACATACCGTAATAATATGTTCACCAGAAAAAGCTTACTGTTACCATCTATACAGAGAATGCACCTCGTCTGGTTTAAAACAAAAATACAAAAAGCAGCATTTTTGATCAGTCAGCATTAAAGTTCATCAGTTGTAAAGCTAAAATACCTCATTATGAATCAGTGTTTTCAGTCCTGGCAGAGGACAGGCCAAAAGATTTCACCCCAGGGCACTAACCTGTGAGGCTTGGTTGGGTTACAGCAACTCTTCACAAAGTAACTCTGGATCCAGTGTGCTTCAAGGCAAGACACACAGGTCTAACAATTATCTGAAGGACTTTTTCCTAGCATGGATTTGGTTAATTCAGTCACCTTCTCTGGAGCTTGCAATAGATTCCTTTGCTAGATTAAGTGCTGTTATCAGAAGTCTTTTCGTACAAAGATATTTATAGATAAAGAAAAAAACCCCAAACTTAAATGGAGATCACAAAGCAGACTTGTTAAACTTTGCTGTAGTTTTTGAGGTTATCATAAGCAGCTCTACCTGCAAGGTATGGGCTGGCACAGGCCTTTGCTGTTTATTACACCACAGGAACACCCACGTGGCCTCAGGCTGGAGAAGAGGATCCCACAGACATAATATAAATTATATACAGCTTAGGTTTCAGTCACACTCAGAAAATGAGAGTCAGGCACCACAAGGTAGCAGTAACTAACTGAACATACAGCTTATGGCAAATGACCTCAAACTTCTCATTTTTCCATATTAGTAGGTTCATCTGTGCTTTTCCACCCAAATCTGATTCTGACTAGGCATCAAAATCTAGACAAAAACCTAGACATCAAATCCTAGACAAGCAAATGGCAGCAGCTGCCAGCCACCAAACAGAGCCCCCATCAGCTGCCATTCTCCCAAGTCATAGTTCTGGCTCACAGCACACAAGCGTGGAGAGACACAAAGGAGATGGAGAGTGGGGAAGGATTAGGCAAGGGGTAAATTGCACCATTACCACAAGAGGGAAGCTTTCATTTAAGTTAAAAACTCCATCATAGACAATACACTCAAGTACTTACATTAGTTTTCTATTTCAGGGTGGGTTCAGTGAATCTGTGACCACAGGAAGCAACAAACAAACTTCCTGGTGCTGTCTCTACTGATCAATTACCTTTGGTGACAAGCAAGCTTCCTCTCTAAAAAAAAAAAAAAGGAAGAGTATAAAATATTCTAAAAATCACTTTTTCCAGCCCTAACACTAAAAACCTTGGGATTGATGTTACTACACAATGGCACACAGGTACCTAAAATTGCAGTGCAGATTTTATCTTGCACAATTGCCACTGCCTTCCTGTACAGGAGTTTCAGTCTCACTTAATGGATCAGGCCCAACAGAATACAAGTGCTCTGGTAAGGAAGAGTGACCAAAAAGTGATGAGACCAAAACAAGTGAGAAAATTCTACTCAGCTCTACAGAGGATTCTTCTCCCATTAATCCATTTAATGAGTTTTAAGTTGCCTTTATGCCATACCTGACTCCCCTTAGTTTGTTGAGAAGAGGCTAAAATCTGCCAAACTCCTGTTGGAAAACCCTGAAGTATTTTTATTTCTCAGTATCAGACACCTGTGGTCATTCCAGAAACAAGAGAAAGAATGATAATTTCATTGCCTTTTGAGCATTGTCACATCATTTCTTATTTTCTCCTGCCCACCTAAAACAGAGCTTTACAAGATGTGAGCACACTGTAAAAGGAGTCTCAGGAAAAGACACATTACAACAGGATTATTTATTTTATTATTATTTATTATATAGGATTATTTATTTTCTGGATACTTATTGACAATATTTCCTGCTACGTGAGCTTGAGCACTGAACTCAATTGCCATCATTCAGTTATTTGTTTCCTCAATTTTTATGGGTTTGTTTGTTTGTTTTGCTCAAGTGTCATTAACTAGATCTTGCATTCTATTTCTGACTGGTGATCTGAACACAGTTCTTATTTATTTCACTAGCTTTATATATTAGATGTCAGATTTGTGCCTAATTGTATGCCTTGCAAAATAAACAGAATTGCACACTGGAGGCATTTCAGAATAAAAACGCTAACTGCTTTCAAAATTAAGCTGAGATCAGGATACTAACAAAATCAGCTCCCCAGAGCATGGCTCAGCTTCCCAAAAGAGTCTTTGAGAAAGTTACACTTCTGCTGGTGCTTGAAACAGAATTACTTCCTACAGTCCAGTGCTGTAAAACACAATTTTGCCTTGGAAAACTCATAATTTAGATTTTTTTTATTATTATTATTATGCTGCTGAATAAAAGCAGAAAATTAACCTGCACAGCCTCTCTGATCACTGTTCAACTGAAGCCAAAGCAAAGTTCTAACAAATTCTGCATTATTACAGCAAGTTCCACTTCTCCAAGCTAATTTCAACAGCCCCTTTATGTTACAGCAAAATACTGGAAAAAAATGGTAGCGGAGTTCCTGAGGAAGCACATGGCTTGAATTGCATGGGTGAGAATGTGGGCATATTCTGGGACACCAACAGCAGGGTGAAAATAAACTGTTCTGCCTCGGGGCAGACTGGTTTAGCTCATTTACAGAATAACCCCAATGAAGAGCTCAAGACACCTGTATTAAAAGGCAGCTGACAGAAGGTATTTGAAATATCACTCCATTTTCCACAGAATACCAAATTAACATAAACCAAAATCAAAGTGAACGAGATTAGATAGGGCTGGAACAAGTTATGCACTACAGGAAGGCATCTAAGTCCCCTAGTTCAAAGGAAGTCACACAACAATGATGTTTGTTTCTCTCCTGCCCAACCTTGCTGGAGCACTCACTGTGTCTGTGGGAGCAGCTGAGCCCCTTCCTCCATCCCCTCCTCCCTCCGTCCCCTCCCATCTCAGCCTGCTACAAGTCCTGAGGGAGAAAAGCTGAGATATCCACCCACACTCTTCTTACGTCTCCCTTCTGCTTGGTTTCCTTCCCAGGAGGCCAAAAAGGACATGCTTTTTCCCCATGGCATGCCAGCCAACCCTTCTGCAACCACACAGAAATTTCCTTTTTTGTTCTTCCTTAAACTTCTGCAAGCCAGCTACAGCCAAACAACAACATAGCCCAGAGAGAAACCTGCTCAATGGTGGGAAACACACTTTTTTTTCCCTCCCCATGAATAAGTCACAGATAGCACCAAACTGAAGAGACTAATGAAACATCCTCATGTCTGTTTTGCTTCACTGACCTAATCTATTTGCTAAACACTTTGAGTTTTAGGATATCAGAAAATCCCATAGTCAGTTGCTTGCCCAGTCTCACACAGCCAAGCTCTCCTTATCTAACAGCTTTCCATGGAGCATTAAGTTAAGCAAGACTCCCTGTACTCACCACAGAAGCTGCAGTTTATTTATTCAGAAAATTTAAGTACATTTTTAATAACACTGGCAACCAGGGCATTTTTCCAATTCCTAAAGGGAGCATAGAAGCAAGAATTTGTCCAAGACAAAACCACATTGTAATCCAACAGCTGGGGGAGTAAAGACCCCTCCATTCTCTTCTCACTTGTATACCTCATTGTAAAGAACACATTAAAGTGGTGGGTGAGCTGATTCCAAGCCTTCTCTTTCCACCCACAGCTTTTATTGCATTTGCCTCTGCTCAGTCATTCATTCATGCTCCCTCAGCCACTTGCCCACATCTATTCCTTGCTGACAGCCCAGCTGCACACACACATTCCCAGTTACAGGAATGGCTTCTGTGTTCCAGTGCTGACAGAACAAGAGGAGCAGTGGGGAGAGAAGGCTCTGAAAGGCCTCAGGATGGACCGTGCCAGGTCTGCAGCACACACACAAGCAATGTGCCAGTGCTCAAGCTCACTCTTGCACAGCCACTGAAGCAGCCCCCAGGGGACTTTTGCAAGATCAAATTGTTGCTGATTTTAGATGCAGAGGCAGCACTGCTAACCATCAATCATGGAAAGGGGTGTTTTCAAAGGAACTGAAGGCAGGAGAGATTGAAGAGCTTGAACTTGAAGAGCTCATCCTTAACAGCCACAGAAAAGGCAGAAAATCTCCCTGTTACAGTCCCTTCACTCAGCCTTTCCTCATAAGAGATGCTCCAGTCATGTGATGCTTCAAATTCTTATCAGTCATGTGAGGCCTCACCTCCTAACAAAGAGTCATTACTGAAGAAATTCAATACAACAAAAATTTAGGAGAGAAAGCATTCATTTTCTACAGACACCATTAGAACTGTGACACCCAGGCACATCAGGCCCACTCTTTTCTGTCTCATTTTTTTTAGCAGCCTTTTTCCCCTTTTCCCTCAGGGTTCAAGACAAGCCTCAAGACAGTACAGCTGTGCCTCACACAGCAAAGAATCCAGCCCACCCAGCACAGAGCCACACAAACAGGCCTGCTAGGAGTATTTCAGGTTCTCAGAGACCCTCCTGGTGAACCTGAGCATTACCAGCACAACATGATGGATGCAACAGCAAAGGAAAGACACGATGGGGCACAGACAAGGAGCATAATAGCAGGAATGGCATAATTCCCATACTTTATCTTCATTATTTGACAGTTCACAACCTCTTCAGGATGAAACCCACAATCTTATCAGCTGATGTGCTCAGCTGATTGCAGTGACACACACTACATTAAATTCTCCAGCAACCAGAGTGTAATAGCCCTCACTTCTGCGACAGATTGAAAGTGCCATTTTAAATCTATTTGATTTTCTCAGTAGATATGGGTTTCTGATTAATCATTATGGCTCAGTGTAGCAGAGGGGATGGATTCCAACCCAGCTAGATAACCAGCAGTGAAAACAAAAGATTGTGTAGCAATATGATGTGCAAAGCATGGAAGAAAAATGATCAAATGAAGGCTTTCAACCCTGAATGAATGAAACCAAGTTCTAAATTATACAGAGCATTAAATAAGTATGCCAATTTCAAATGTGGTGACTACCTGCTAGGACTATATAGCAACACTTACTTTCACTTTTAAAGAAATGAGGAGGAAATTGAAGGATGCTGCTGCAGCTGTTCAAGCCCCAGCTGAGATTTGGGCAGCAAGGTGTGCTATCTGAGCACAGCAGCTACTGCATGGAGCTTAAGTCTGTTCTGGGATTGCAAGATGCCACCTGGATGTTTTTCAGGGGGGCCACAGCCAGTATGTGGTGGCTGTCACCACCCTGCCACAGGTGCTTTGTCCCTGGGAGTGGCCCTCTCACAAGGACTGAGGCTCAGAGACTCACCCCAAATCCCAGCACTGCATGTGGAGCCACCTCTACCCTCCAACTTGAGTGCTTTGGCATCACAGCAGCAATTCCAGCCCTCTGAGGCATTGAACTCCAGCTGTATTGCTGGGAGGAAGGACTAAACGCCCACTTGTATGGAATTAGGGATGCAACACCCACAAGCTCACATCTCAGAAGCTGACCATCATCAGGCCTACAGTCATTTGGAAATTTGGCCCTCCCAGGTCTCTTCAGTAAGCAGCTGTTTCAAACTTCTAAAAAGCATAAAGCTGCTCAGATAGAGAGCCTGTATCTGCAAGGTTGCAGCATATGCTAGATGTCTTGCCAAGGACAGAGAACACCAGGAAGCTTGAACCAAAAGTTAAAAGCTTCATTTTAGGATTATTCTACCTTTAATTGTTTACTAGTTGCTGAAATGTGTGGCACCTTTTCAGCTCAACAGCTGGCTGTGTTGCAAGGATCACAGAATAAGCTGACTTGGAAGGGACCCACAAGGATCAAGTCCAGCTCCTGGCCCAGCACAGCACCATCCCCAAGAATCACACCCTGTGCCTGAGAGCATTGTCCAAACACTTCTTGAACTCTGTCAGGTCGGTGCTGTGACCATTTCCTTGGGGAGCTGTTCCAGTGCCCAAACACCATCTGGGTGAAGAACCTTTTCCTGATACCCAACCTAAACCTCCCCTGACAGAACTCTCATGTGTCCTGTCACTGAGGACCACAGAGAACAGATCAGTGTCTGCCTCTCCATTTCCCCTCATGAGGATGTTGAAGACCACAAGGAAGTCTCCCCTCAGTCTTCTGCAGGCTGAGGAGACCAAATGACCTCAGCCACTCCTCATATGGCTTCCCCTCCAGAAGCTGCACCGTGCCCACGGCCCTTCTTTGGATGCTCTCTAATAGTTTAATATCTTTTTTATATTGTGACACCCAAAACTGCCCTCAATATTTGAACTGAGGCTGCTCCAGTGCAGAGCAGGGTGGGACAATCCCATCTCTCACCCAGCTGGTGATGCTGTGCCTGATCCCACCCAGGACAATGGTGGTCTCCTGGCTGGATGGCTGAATGAATTCATATTACCTACATCCACTGCAAGCCTCCTGGAGTTTAATTTCTCACTGTGAAAGGCATCTAGCAAATATAAGGTATTTCTGAGAAGCAGCAGGGGAAGCTAGTCATGGGGAGAGCACTCTTCAGATGGTTTAAGATATTTAAATAAATGAGGCTTAAAAGCTATTCATTTTGAAACTACCCTTGCCAGTGATTAACATGTTGTAACAACTCAGCCTGGTGTTAATCTCTATGGGCAGACAAAAAAACATTAGCTTAGACTGTTTGTTCATCATTTTAAACTGAAATTTCATAAGATACTTTGGGATGCAGTAACCTCTAGAGGACCCCTGTAAATTAATTTTTTTCCAAATATCCACAACCTAAGGAGAGAGGGCTTTAAATTAGTACCTTGCATTAGATGAAACAGCTTCTCATTGTGTTCACTGCAAAATGTGAATTAACAGAGGAACATCAGCAGCTGTGCTGGGAAATTATTTTATAAAAAATCATTTTGTTAGAGGCACCCTTTGCTTTCTCTTTCCTACATTCACACAACTGGATTTTAGTAAAACCAGCAGAGCCTTGCCCCACCTGAGGAGCCTGAGCTTTTGAAGGCCATGCTGTATCAGGATAACTCAGACATATGCAAGATTCAGGAAGGAGCTTGGGAGGAGAGGAGGGAGGAAGGAGTTTGAAAGTTTGGGGGTTTTAAAGCACCAACTTTTCCAAGCATGAGGAAGTGGAGTACTTCAGCAGTGGGAGCAAGCAATGGATGACTCAAGAAGTTCTCCCTGTCTTAAGGGCAGTAAACTAAATCTCCAAAAATACTTAAATTATAGAGAAATGGAGAGGGCTTAACTCAGCAGATATAACTGCACTTGTCAGTCCCAACACTAGATGTGAAAGCATAATTTATGATTAACATTTCAGCTGATACATTCCTTGTTAGTCCCAGTACTCATCCAGATAATATATCTGCTCAACATTCTTTAGTAATTTTGGCAAATTGGTTCTGATCAATGGCATTCTTGCTGACAGCCCACTTCTTAATTGGCATTGCAGCATAGCTTCAGCTTCCTGTCAGGCTGGGGATGGAGAGCCCCCTCAGCTGCAGCTCCTGTGCAAAGTGCTCACAAAGGCTGCCTCCAATGCTAAATGAAGAATCACCTGCTTGTCCAGGTCCCACCTGCAGAGTGTGGCTGACACACATTGAACTCACCACCCCATGAACAGGGGCAGAGCTTCTAGGCTGCGTGGGGCAGCCTGGGAGTGCTGATTCCAGAGACCCAACAAGCTCATCTAACTCCTGACCAGCACTGGGCTGTGGTGTGTTGCTAAACCAAGTCACACAGATCCTGACAAGCCCCAGGGCTGAAGTGACAAGGCAACAAAATGCCAGGCTGAGTTCACATTCTGAAATCAGGTGCATTTTTGTTTCTATTATGAGTGAACCATACATTCTCCAGGAGCTAGGATGAGTAACCTGGAAGAAATACTTTGCAATCACCTTAAGTAGATCAATTCAGAGACAGTCTGCTGAATCTGCAATTCTTGCTAAAACACCAACAAAAACCTTACACTGAAGTAAGAAAATGATGGAGGATAAAGATAAAAACACATTGTTATTAATAGGAAAAAAAAAATTGCTTCCTCTTTGGACAACATGGTTGAAAATCCACATACAGAGTCTTAAAAATCTGTTGTTCTTTTCCATGTCTTTCATGTGCAAGTGACTTCCATGATGGGCAGTTGGGAAAGACTGGGAAGGGTTTGCTACTCTTAAAATCAGAAAGTCAAGTAAGAAAGAATAACACCAGAATAAATCTAAAGATACAGAAAGTATTAACTTGACATGCCTATCACCTATAACTTCAAAATACAGAAGAGTGAACCCAAAAGGCAGACTTGATGGAAAGCAAATACATATAAATTAGTCACTGCAAGTGTTGCTAAAAATACAGCTGATTCCAGGAATCCATCAATTTGAAAGCATATTTGACATGCAAACATAGTGGGAATTACACATTCATAAACATACCTCAGGACATGCCTCAGCCACTGGACTTGGGGAAAAAGAAATTCATCTCTAATGAATGTTTATACCTATCTGCATCACAGTTCTTATGTTCCTGTCTATTCTTCAGAGTGAGCATGGGATCGGCCTATGGTTATTCACCCCACCTCACAGAATGCTCATCCCCAGCTATCAGAAGGAAAAAGAGGAAAAAGCCACTTATCTCAGTAACAGGGGCTGCTCTGCTCTGCTCTCATTTTAGTCTGGAAGCAGATGTACACAAAAACAACCATAAGGAAGGAATTCCAAATCTTGTTTAAATTCAACCACAGGATTCTTTATGATGTACATGATTTTTCAGCCTGATTTCTTGAAGAGAGGGGAAACAGCATTTGTAGACTAAAATAAAATTAGAAAGAAAGGAAGAAAGAATGAAAGAAGAAAGGAACAAATGAATGCTAAAGCCCTGGTACCAAATGCAAACATCCAGGTGCTGTTTTGAAACTCACTGGAAGGTCAGGAGTAGCAAGTGGCTTTGTTACCAGGTGTCAGTGCTGGGAGAGGCACCTTGAAAAGAGCAGGAGCTTGAGCTCTGCTCCTGCCCCTGCTGAATCAGCCAAAGGAAACCAGCGCTGCCTGGCAGTGATTCACAGAGGGAGCCAGGATGCCCTGCTCCACCCTTGGGAAAGAATGGATCAGCTACTCATGTCCCAACAATAATCAAAGCAACTCCAGGGAAGGCAAAGGAAAGGCTTAGCACAACAGCACCAGCAGATCCCATTGAAAGTAAGTGCAGATTTGCAATGCTACCTCCCATCGCACTGGATGCTTTATTGGTCAGAATATGCCTACGTTGGAATTCCTTCGCCATTTAATTTTATGGGTCATGGCCCAGAAGAAAACAGAATCAGAAAATTATTGCAGTGAAGTAAATTAATTAACTACAAGTTACAAGGAGTACCAGTTAAGCATTAAGGCTTTTGTTTCTTCTGACTTCATGCATTTGTTGAGCAATGCACTCACACTCAGCCCTTCCTACCTGTTCCTCAGCATTATAGGACCTCAAGAGGCTGTACTCATGCCACCTCTCCCTTAGAGCTACACAAGTTTGGAAAAGGAATTTTTACTGTAGGGTAAAAAACCCGTAGCTGTGGTTGTCAGATGTTCTTTTTGTTTTGATGTACTTCATCTAAATCCCTCTTCCTCCACTGAAAAAAAATGAAACATTGTATTGTTTTCAACTCAAGAATAAAAGACAGCTCCAAATATTTGTCCTTTATGAAAAAAACCCTGTCATTTTCCTCCCTTACCACTGCTATTAGAGCTTTACTATCATTTGGGGTATTTCATGATCATGCTTAAAGATAACATACCCAAGAAGTTGACTCACCTTCCAAATAATCCATTATGCATTTGGTTTGTGTAATTTGTTGCAATAGGGAGGCATTGAAGAAATCCACTGTCTTTGTCTACATTTCTAAATCGTGCCTGCTTTGCCAAGAGGACAACAAAATCCCCAGTAGGACTTTGGACAGATTAGTAAAACTTACCCTCTTTACAACAGAGAATCTGGGTACCTGTGCACAAAAATGCTGCACTGCTTGTGTAAAAGTGCTTTCAGTCAGAGTTGATGTGATTCATACCCATATCAGCATCCTTTGACAAAAGGGTTTTTTTTTAATTATGCAATATGTATTTGCACAAAAGTACCTTTTTTCATGTACAAATATTGAACTATCTCACCCAAAACTCTTTTTTGTTGTTGTTGTTTTTTATTGAGCTTTTCCAGCTAGATTAGTCTTGGCATACCTGCAAGCTCTGCTTTTTCATTTCAAACCTGATGATACATTTGTCATTCCTGTGTTACAGCAATGGAGTATTGCAAACATGCTTTTTCTTTTGAAAGAGTCTGCCAAGCACCAGCCAGTGCACACATGGAAGTGTTTACCTGGAGCCTTAATACCAATTGTCCCCATCTTACACCTGGAATATTCATTTGTAGTTGTGCAGACAGGCATAAAGATGTGGGTATTTAATTGTACTGCTGTATACAAACAGGAAGGTATTGCTCTCTTTTATTTTTTTAAATGAAGATGACATGTTAGAGGCATCTGCCTAATTACACTGGCAATTATGCATTTCAGCATAGGGACAAGCTCATAAGGGCATGGTCCTACCTGATTTTATCTGGTTTAGAGGTGGCTTTTTTACCTAAGCAAGTGACAGAAGTCTCAGCGTCATCCTGCAAGTGACGTAAGTGCTGGATAAACGCAGTCATTTACAGCAGGCAAGGGTTACTGCTGGGATCAGCTCCACTGGACAGAGCTGTGCTTCCAGATGGAGACTGCCAGTGCCCAAAGCAGTGTACAAGGGAGAAGGGAGGTGTTATCTCTGTATTCACACAGCTGCCTTCAGGAAAAGGTAACATGAGAGCACTGCATTTATTTACATTAACCAGAACACTGGCTATGTCTGCAAACGTAGGTGCAAACTCTCAAAATATCTTACAAGTTTCATTAGTTAGAGGCTTAAGTCCATTTTCAATATGTGTTTAGTTTTACTAGTAGTTGTCTTATTTTCTTTCACCTCATAGCAAGAAGATCACAGCAGGTTTAAAATCAAGCATACCTTATGTCCCATTAGGAGCAATGTCAAACTCTCCATGTTGGAAAAATAACTGATTACAAATTTTATTCAAAATTTGTCTGGAAAACAGAAAAATGCCTGTATTGCATGAATATGCTTGAATATTGTTCGAGATTACAGCCTGCAGACCAGAGTGCAAGCTCTTTTTCTTTTAGATTCACAGCCCCTCAGCCAAAACCATGGCACTTGATCTGTGCCAGCTCTTACCCAGCAGCAGCTGAGGAACAAGTGATCTTTCATTTGCCAAGCAGTAAAACCCACACAGAATAATTACTGAGCAACAGCCAACGTGCTGTAAATCAAAAGTTGTTGCAGAGCCACCCTCTCAGAGTCAGGGAATTTTCTGGTTGTGTTTCAGAGGTCTAGACTAGTCTGAATTTGGAGGAGACCACATGATGGTACAAGCACAGGTCTCACAGACTGTGTCTTCTGCCCTCTTGGTGGGCACATTGGATTGAATGGCCTTTAATCATGTTAAATCCCACTGCTCTTAGTAGCTCCCAGGTATTAAGAACAATGTTGAGTTCTCGAGCAAACAAATTTTCCCCTCTCCCCTTATGGTTTTCAAAGCTTGTGCTAGTGACAGCAGAAGCTACTGGAAAAGAATAGGAAACAGCTGGGAGAAATAATAGTAGGCACAGTGGGAAGGGGACAGGACAGGGCAGCTCCCAGGCAATTTTCTTTTCCAGGATCTCCACTTCCATGTGAACTTATTGCACTAAGGCCACAGAAAAGAGAACTATTCCACTAGACTGCAGACCAGGACCCTGCTATCTGCACAGCTCTGCTGCAAGATTGTCACAGAATAAGCCTTATTCCACAATCTACTCCAAGCAACATGAGCCACAGCATTTAGTATCCTCTCAAAAAGTATGGCCATCCAGTAGAAGACAGTGCTTCTTTTGAAACAACAGTTTGTAACTAAACTCCCATGGGCGGCCCCAGGACTGTGAGAAAATAGCTAATTCCCCAATGGCATGTCACCTGGAAGGGGCTCAGCAGGTTTGCTCATTGCTGTCCACATCCATCCCAGGGCCTGTCTGGGGTGACTCTCCTCCCCAGCCTTCCCCACACAGCCAAGCACAAGTTATGGGATGCCTCAAGTTATATCTGGCTTTTAACAAGGACTTGTTAAGACAGAGTCCCCATGCCAAACTTTCTTATCAAGAAAGATGCTCTGCCTGATAAATTATTGTGCTCAGACCACTTAGAAATTGGAGAGGTGGATTGAGAGGTACTTCATAGTTACAGTTTAAAGAGATTCTGTCACCACAGGGTCTAAGCCATGCCAGGCCCAGGCAGGCATAGTGAGGCAGCCACTGAATCCATTCCTGTGGTGGTCAAAAGGTCTAAATGTCTCTGATAGGAGCCACACAGAGGCCACTGCTGCCATAAAAAACATATTAGTTTGTTTAACAGCCTTCTTGTAAAGCTTCCATAAAAGATGGAAGACAATTGCCTGCCAGAAGTTGTCCATCACCTCTTCACTCTGATCTGTACAACAGAACTTCTCCATCTAATAGCTGTAAAGGAAGTAAATCCATAGCTGGTAGTGAACTAGTCTTCAACAACTCAAAATATTTTTCCAGAGTATGGCTTCACTTTGGTGTTTAAAAACCACCTGTGACTGAAAATGCCACTAATGAAGCTGAATTCACTGACACTGCTCTTCAGTGAGCCAAATTATTCCAAAAATTCATCTGTCTGTAACAAGCACTGACTAACGCCCTCTCAGTACAAAACACAAGCTAACTTGCAACAGATGATACCTTAAAATCTCTTCTAATTGTGACCAGCTCAAGAATATTGAGATCAATGCACAGCATGTGCAGGCTCAGAGTGCTGATACTCTCAGCCTCTCCAGTTTCAGCTTGGTACTGCACACACACACACACGGCACACATTCATCCTGGAGTTTTTATCCACTAAAATCATAAAGAGCATTCCTCCTTGCATTTATTATTTAGTGGGCCAAATTTCTGCAAGCATATGAAAAAAGCTTGTATACCACACCAGATTTAAATGCAATTAATTAAGATGGTTTGGGGTCACTTAATCAGGACATGCAACTATTTGCACAGTTATCATTGCTTTTAAGAGCAATTGTTCCATATTTCTCTTAAGAGTAATAAATTACAAGGTTCTTTCCTTGCCTTTGTAATCCAATTTCTTATTTTATCTCTTGACTTTTATTCTCTCTCCCACGTGTTCCTCCCCTAATTACAACTTCAAACATTAGAGAAAAAAACTGTCACAATGAATCAGATGGTTAGTCCATGAGGTGTGATATTCTATTTAATTCTGATGTCAGACTGGCAGATCCCTTGGAAACAACACTGCACTGCAAGTCAGCTGAGGAGAAATTCTCATAAGCTTTTTCAATAGTCAGTTCCTTTAGTTGATTCCATAGTGGATTTCACCAAGGCAAACCACAGGAAAGCCAAAGAGACAGCCTGCAGCTGTTGCAACACTTGGGTTTAAAATAGGTGTTATTTCCTATAGAAAAGGCACAGCAACTGGGTCTGCATGTTTATACACAAAATTCGGCTTTCTACCAAGGCAAGGTACTTCCCCTATAGCATACTATTCTGTATGCTCAGGAAGACATGAGAAATCCAATTAAATTTATGCACTGTCCTACCAGAAAGGTGTTAATCCCCTGAGAATCACATTTACACTATCTTTTCAACTATCTGCTTTTCAAGCAACAATGTCTCCTAATTTCAGGGGTGTGAGAAGCTAAGCAGCAACGACTTGAGGTAACCTAAAGGTCAGCAAGTTCTGCCTGAAGTCACAAATAGTGCCAGGTTGGATTTACTCCAAGGCTGACAAAGCTTCCCAATTCCAAGTTTGCAAGCTTCGAGTTGGAGTAACTCTGGCCAGAAATTTCAGTTTAAATCTATTTGAGTGTTATCCAGTTTCAATAGCTTCCCCAAAAGATTCCCAGAGCTGGAGTTTTTAGCTTGCTCCCTGGTGTGTTCCGGGGAGGAGTAAGGGTAATGGCAGTGTGGAACCACAGCCTGTAAAACTGGTTCTGCAGTAACTCTCCCTTCAGTTTCTGACTTCGTGCAAACTGGGTATTCCACATGGTTTCTTGGAAGGTAAATGCACATGTGAGAAACCTGAAGTGAATAAGAGAACAAAGACAGAGATAAGAACTCCCATGGAGATGCAGTAAAGACAAATATTGGGTCCCACAGTTCATAATTTGGCAGTCTCTTCTCAATATCCTGTTGGGTATTCAGTGTGATCTCTCGAGAAGGTTTTAGATAAATTAGGCTTAGTGCAGCATCAGGGAAAGCACCTGCAATCAGCAAGGTGTTTCCACTCACCTCCATGAGTGCAAAACGAATTTTGAATAAGCTTTCTTGTTTTTCATACAGATACAGGCTGTTTACTTATTTAAAAGGCAGTTCTCTCCTTCCTGCCTCGGTGGGTGCTCAGCAATTGCTGCACTCCTTTAATACAGCTGGAATATTTGAAGCATGAATCAGAAGGTAATACTGCATATAGTGTTTTGCTAGGTATTTTATGATAGATTACACTCATTAAACCTGTGATTACTGTTTGTATTTATTGTGTTCCAAGGAAGGATTACAAAACCAGTCCTACAGATCTGCTAGAATGCACATTTGCTGTATTTGCACCAGAAATTAAAAAGCAGAAAGTTATATTCTTTAGACAAAATTAAAGTTTGCCCACACATACATAATTTCTTTTTTCTAGTTGCTGGATTTCCCCATACTTTATTGTAGAGCCCTGACATATAAAAGCCTCTATTTCTATACTGTACATGATGATTCAGGGATTAGAAAAGGAGAAATAAATGCAGTTGCACAAAAACTTAAAATTATTCACAGCAGTAATAGTCACTGCTAGTAAGATCTTTACATTTTTGAGCTGGCTTTTTTCATTTATTGATAGACTTGAGCTCAAAGTCCAATTCGGTATTTCTCCTAAATTTTCAAAGTGTTGCACGAAATTATTTGGCTCCAATTAAGCACAAAAAATAAAAACTGCTTGTTATCATGAAAAACAGCTCATGGCAGGATGGGGGTTGGAGAAAAGGATGAGAGAAGAAATACATTATAAAAAAATCCCACCAAACCCAAACTTTTCTCCAGTAGCTAAAAATGTGTCTTTTACAGGTCAGTAAGATTCAGGCATTGTCAGATTTCATCCTTTGCTGCTGTTTATTCATCACTTCAAAGGGATGTGACTTTGTTTCAGCCTCCAACTGTGACCTCTCATTTAACTGTAAGAAAACCACTTCAGATTTGCAGCAGATTTTAAGCTTTTCTCCCCAGCACAGAGATCTTTTTATGTCATATGACAAGAATGGAATTAACCAACACAAGACAGGTAGGGACCTATAAGACTCCACTGAAGGTAGATCTTTAGCAAAAACACTTTTAACACCATCATTTTTCCCTCATCAACTAATACAGCCCTAAAGCCAAGCTCCAAGGAAGTGACACAGCGGGGATTCCAGGGAACATGAGCAACACCAGACTCAGGTTCTTCATAACAAACTGTGCAGTATGCATGCAACTAAACATCTGCAGTCTACCAAGTACAAAAGTATTTTCCATAAAACATGTCTAGCCATGGTTTGAATTGCTGGCAAATTCCCTGTCAAAACTCTGTAAGGTGGGTGCAAATTTTAACAGCTAATCCATTTTCAGTGATTTCCAAAGGGTATTTTTCAAGAAGGTATTAACAGGAACTCATCACACATGGGAAGATAATGAATGTCTTTTTCTGTTTGTGACTTCACCAAGAATTGGGGTGATGCAATTGAGAGTGTTAGTCTTCTGCAACACAGGCAGTATTTATAGGAGGGATCCTGCACAAAACCTCAGAGCTGCTTTGAGCTCAAGGTGGATTTAAGCCAGGTGAGGACCTCTCTCTCCCCTCAGCCCATATTATGCAGTTTCATAACCAATGTTACTTTTCTGTGAGAAAAAACACCTCATACAGAATCCAAGATGCACAAACATTACAGATGTGAACCAGGTATTTCATGGCAATTCTCCCACGGAATCATTAACTGAGTTGCCAGCAGCACTAAAGGCAATAAAAACACTACAGCTATTACAAAAGCAGCAACTGATCTGTAACAGAGACAAGCATTATTCTTTGTTCTCAACAAAGATGAGAAAATTGCAAAGAAAATGGAATTTGAGGCTAGGAAACAAGTTTCTCCAGCTGCTGTATCAGTCACCCAGATCAGAAAGGCTTCACTCACAGTTGATAATAGATCTTTTCCTCTTGACATTCCTTGGAAACTACAACTTAATGGCCAACTGTGGGAGGAAAAATAAATTCCCTATATTGTTCATTATTTCCTACATTACTGAGCTAAAGGATCTCTCATGAGCAAGGAATTTTTGCCTGTATAGAATCCATCCAAGTTTTTCAAAACCATACTGAAAGTCCTATTTCTGAGTTTGCCATTATAAATAAAATTTACATTTCCTTTCTTTTCTTCTTATTACTAGGTCAAAGGGAACAATAAGTCAGGACTTGTCTTAAAAAAAAAAAAAACACCTTGATTTTTGTGAAGAATGTGTGTGTGATCCTGTCCAGAAGCAGCTTTAGGAAAGACACCTCAAATAGAAGAAATCTTCAAGATGCTCCAGTAGTTTCTCTTCCCATACTACAAACAAGAACTTTGACAGCTTCAGATGGCACAAAGAACTCACAGCACTTGCAGTATTATTTCCTGACACAAATGTTCCTATGATGGATGAAGTTTTTTTATCTTAATTTCAGGCTAAAAGTATGTCATCTAATTTTAAGAGTAAACAGGGTAAGAATGGTGATTTAACCAAACTTTGGCACTGGTGATTTAACCAAAACTTTTTTCACCAACACTGAGATCAAGCAGTTCCCTCTAAGGGAACAGGCTAATAAATAGTCAAAACCCCCAATTTGTTTTACCAAAGGGGCAAGTGACATCAGACACACAAGGATATCTACATGGGAAGTTACAGTACATATGTCTTCAACAAGAGACTTGCCATTCCATTTTCCTTTTCTCCTATTTATTTTGCAAATGTTCAGTACAGCTCTGGAAGACTTTGTAATACAAAAAAGAAAGGGAGGTTGCAGTATTTATTTTTTCAGGCTTAAGTACAACATTTATGTAATAGTGCTGAGTTTGAACATATCCTCAGCCCCTTCTGTAGGAAATCACAGTTGCACCCTGTTGCTAAGACAGGGCAGAGGAGTTTTGTCATTTCTTACCCAGAAAACAACCTAAGCAAGCACCAGCAAACTGGCAATCAAATCCAGCTCTGCTTTAAGCTTCCAGACTCCAAACTCCAGCTTGCTGTCCCCAAAATCACCTGCTGTAGGCTTTAAACAGCTCAGAGCTCTCAGCTGGGAGCAGTATGGTGCAATGACATCTGCTTTATTTCAGTCCAGACTGCCTGTTCACGTCCTTCATCACAAATATCCCAGTGCACACATCTTTGCTGGGATCTGAGCTTTCTGGTTTATTCCACAGCTCAGCCATTCCTGCCTGTCCACTGCCGTGTGACTCAGCACTCGTTTCCCCACACCTGCAATCCCCCTCTAGCCCTTGGAAGCTGCTCTGACCCGCAGCCCACGCAGGCAGGTTGTGCTGCCAGGGCCTGGCCAGTCTCGTTATCCCAGTCTGCAGGCACCAAGAGCTGCTCTTGGAGTGCCTTCCAACCTTCTTAACTAGAAAGGGCACAACCAAGGTCTCATCTACTCAATGGAAAGTGTTCAAGGAAGCAAACAAAGTGCCATAAAGGATATACCCTATGTAATCTTAAAAGTCTTATAGGAATGATATTGATCCCAGCCTTCAAGTTAAGTCTGTGTATTTTTGATGAAAGGACATTTTTACTTGGCTGTATTCAGCTGTGAAAGATATGGTCTTACTAAAAAGGAACATTAGCTCATTTACCTTGACCATGATATGAACCAAATCATCAATCTGTACTTGGACCTAGATATACAGGACATCCTTCCAGATTTGCAAAGCCAGTTAGGACTCCTGCATTTGTCTATCCAGGTTAAGAGAGGTTCTGTGTTCTTTATCTCTTCTTTGAAAGAATAAAAATAGTTTAAAAATTCAGCCTACACTACCCCTAAGCAGTTTACTTTCATGACTAGATAGATGCCACCTTGTCATCTTGGATCTCAGTGTCTGGAATAGAGAAGACCCTTTCATGAGTTTGCCAGACAAATAAATGTTAATAGCAGCAGTTGGCCATGCTAAATCCTACTCCTGGGTAAAAGACCCAGGATCTGGCTGCAACTACTCACCAAAGAAACAAACATGAGGTTCTGACTTTCAGAACTCTGCTGTATCTGTGTGGGGCAATTCCTGCCTGAGGGAGAGCCATAAGAGGTCAGGTTTAAGACAGGGTTTTGATACTATCCTGTAGAAACACAGAAGGGCAGAACTATGAGAGTACTCCATACCCTTTATATTACCTCTTCTTCCTGTTGGCTTCCAGCATAACACACATTGTTTTGCCATTCTCATGTCTGTACACAGAGGGCTAAAAATTTTGTCTCTTTTTTAATAACCGTAGCAGCTTCCCTGAAACTTGCCTGCCAAGGAGACAGAAGCAAAGCAGTGTTTGCCTCCAAGGTTTGAAGCACTTTGGCCTGATTTGTGTGCTTTTTGGAGAACAGATAGCAAGTAGGTCTCCTGCCACTCTTATGACTGTGAAATTGCCATCCCAGGAACTGACCTCAGCATTGTCAAAAGGGTCAAAAGCAGCTCTGAGGCAAGTTGACACTGACATGCTTCTATTTCTGTGGCAATAGCAGAGTGGCAGCTTGATCTCACCCAAGATGACTATCCATTTTCTAAGTGTTTTATAAATATTAACAGCTTGCAATGCTCTAAACTGATACACAGGATGGACCATTATTCCATCATTCCCATTTCAGGGAGGCAGAGAAAATTAAGGGAGACAACAGACTTAAGTGTTCTACACAAAACCACAGCAGCGCCTAAACTCAGACCCAACTTGTAAACCTTTGTCTGAAAGTCAGCAAATGTGCAGTGGGATCACATGCCAAGGAGTCACCAGTGTGATTTGGGGACTATTGTAGCCAAGTTTTTATTGACTTATACCCCATTTAACCACATAGTGGTTGCATTACCATATGAATACAGTCAGCCTTGTTAAAGGCACATGCTGCTGCAGACCCAGGAAACTTGGGCACCTCTGTACCATGTTCCCCAGGCTTTCACTAAAGAATCACTGCAAACCAAGCTGAATGCTTCTTTATCCACAGTGTCAGCAAGTCCCAGTCTTACTTCTCTTTGATGTCTTGTCTTCCAGAAGTGAAAACAGAAAACATTTGAAATCACTAAGTTTAAACATTACATGTTATTTTCTGCATTATAGCCACCATAACATACCTATTTAGGAATTTTGCTCATACCATTCCTTAAGTGGCAGGAGATTTTCAGCTAACAGACCAAAAACATAAGCAGAGAGCTATCAAGAGTCCTTGCTTCTCCCATCTTAAATACAGTATCTTCTTTGCTATTCATTCTTTTTGTTAATTACTTTTCAGTAATTTCCTGCTTCCCCCCTCCCAGCCAACAGTGAGGAAGTGATAAAAGTTTTTCCCTAAACCTTTCTCCAGGAAATTACATTCATATCCATTAAAGTTAAGCAAACACACTAACCTTTAAAAGGGTTTCAACTGCTTAAGCTAGCAGGCACCCTTGAATGTCCCTTGACTCCAGTGGTTTCATTCCCCATAGTAAAATCTCAGCAACTCTAAGGTTATCACCCTCATGAGAGAACCACAGAAACCTTCAGGTGGAAAAGACCTACCAAGATCAAGTCCAACTCTTGACCAATCACCACCATGTCACCTACACCATAGCAGTAAGTGCCACATCCAGTCATTTCATCAACATCTCCACCATCTTCCTGGCCGTCCATTCCAATGTTTCACAACCCTTTCTGTGAAGGAATTCCTTCTGATGTCCAGCCTGAGCCTCCTCTAGCATAGCTTGAGACTATGTCCTTTCTGTCACTGGCAGCTGATCAGCCTGTCTAGATCCTTCTGCAGCATTGGAAAAAAAAAATTAAAAAAAAAACCCCACACCCACAAAAAAAACCCCACACCAAAAACTCATTAACTGTTCTCAGAAATCACAGTTCACACACTCCTAAAAATAACAAGCCCAAAAAAGAACAAAGATAGCAAATTACAAGCTGTAAAACACACTGCTTTTAATTAGCCCAGACAGAGGAGCATATCAAGCCCACTATTTCACTTACCCCATTCCTGATGCAGCTGCAGTGGCAGGCATGTTGTGTTACACCGTGCCCATCCTGCTGAGCAACCCTCTGCCATCAGCACAACCGTGCCAAGCAGGGCAAGACGTTTGGACTCAGGTACCCAGCCTCATCTTGGACTCAGCTGGACACTGATACTCAGCTGAAGACGTGGACATGGAGAAACACAGATGACCTGCAGCTACTTTCTCAGTCATCATTTTTATGGTGTTCACAAATTATACCCCACAGAAATCATCTAACTTCCAGCTCTTTGTGCAACAGCTCAGAGCAATGTTGTATAAGGCTTTGTTTCAGGATTCCCTTGGAAGCACCAGGTGCAGCAGCTACTACTCTAATTTACTTGCTCCTGGAGTCCCTTTGCCTTGTGCTTCCCTTGGGTTTTCCACATGCTGGGCTGGAGCACAGCTCTCCAGCCAGCATTCTCAGCATTTCAGAAAAGCAGCAGCACCCAATACAGGTTCAAAAAGGCAAACAAGAACAACACAGCTCCACACCAACCACAGTGGCAGAGGCTCTCCATGTTTCCTACCTCATGGTTTCCAGCAATACTATCTTCTTATCTCCTCCTCAGCTCAAATCTACACAGAAGTCCAAGGCAGTTCAACCTCCTCTCCAAGGTCTTCTATTGTGATGCAGATTCCAGTCACTTTCTTTTCAAAGCCAGGTGTTCTGCTTTCTCAAAAGCCTTCAGGTAGCAAAGTCTCTCTTTGGCTCAAATTTAATCCCAACAGAAGCATGAGCAGCAGTAAGATGCCAGTAAAACCCAGGAGGAACCATCTGTTCTATTTCAAACATCCTTAAGAGTCCTTCTTTAATCCATTTGTGGTGCATCTTCATCAACCTTTTTTAAGTTTTACAGCAGGTTGTTTCCTGGCCCTGCAAAAAGCCTCACTCAACCCTGCTAGAGAAGTTGTGAAGTCAATTACCACAGCTAATGGCTTCATGCACCACCTGGGCTGGGGCATGGCCTGGCCTGTGCTGCCTTCCACAGCACTGGGAGCCTCCTCTGTCAGCGTGCTGGCCCCATCTGCAGCCCACACCACAGCACAGATGCAGGGACTCTCCTCACCTTGCTGATAATATATTACCACCTGGTAAGTCTTTCATGTGCCCAACCCAAGTATTTCCCACACAATAGGGGATCTTTTGTGCTACTGTCTTTCAATTCTGTATAGCATGTGCTTCAAATGCATGTGGGGCTACCAGAAATCAGAGGGTAGGCATGACAAGCTGTAGTCACCTGCATATTCTGCTTGCCCTTTTCCAGTTTATATAAAGCACCAGCAGTTTTCCCATGACATAATTCCCAAGCCCTGCCTTCTCAGTATTCCTGCCCCCAAATCCTCCAGCTGACTTTTCCTAAGGAGTACTTCCCTCCTCTCAGAAGCACACTGCCAGACCCAAGCTTTTCCTTCTCTTCATTATTTGGTTTCTCAAGAGCTGGCAGCCTCGTTTTCAGACATAGGATCATTTAGCATGGAAAAGACCTCACATGGAAAAGACCTCTAAGGTTTTCAAGTCCAACCATTCACCTCACACTGCCAGGTCCACCATTGAACCATGTCCCTAAGTACCTCCTCCTCAACTCCCCTCACAGCAGCAGCAGTAGTAGGTGCTGTGCCATTCCCTTCCCATATTGACATTTCATCTTCTTCCCATCCTTGCACCCAGCGCTGGGGACTTCACCTTTCAGACTCTGGCTTGAGCCTGTTATTGCCAGGAGCCACATTATAATTCCTGTATATACAGGGATTCTCAGATGATCAGCTGAGCAGACTACTCCCTCCTTTGCCCTCAGTGAAGACTGAACAGTGCACAGAGGAGCTAGTGCCTTCCATATGTTCCCATCCTTTACAGAGTTTTTTTAAAAAACCTGATTATTCTTGTTTAAAGTATAAAACTACAACATTTTATAACTTTAAAAAGGAAGTTACTGTTCACCACACAAGGGGAAAGCTCTCTTTGAACCATCTTTCACTTCACAAGCTGGAAATCACAGTGTGTCCATGACACTAATTGCAGCATTAAGTGTAGAATTCAATTAATGTAAATAAAAGTAATTACAATAATTATTGCTACTGTGGTGCAATTATACTACTAATTGTGTCCTCTCAAATTATGATCACCCTGACTTGCATTTCTGGTATCAGCTATGTCATTATATACTCCCTGCCTCCCTTCTCCTTCAAAGGGAGAAAGACCAAGAAATTTCCTTCCTCACACACACCATTCCATCCCTTACCAGCAATCTAACCAAGCTCTCCTGCTCTCACCTGCTGGTACAGATATACTAATCTTAGGTTTAGTTGTTCAGGAGACCAATAGAGTAGATACAGCTGGGGACAAAGCAGAAATTGTGGCTCACAGAGTGCCTTCTACCATGTAGTTATAGATCAATTTTTTCTACCAATACCAGTATTTTCAAGTTTCTTGTAAACCACAAACTGGGATGTAGTTTCACTTTGAAAATACAGAAGAATAATGTTTCCTGAGCCCTCTAGGTTGGAACTCTGCAGGTATTTCACACCCACACAGCACAAGTAATTACCAGTCAAATGTGGTTACAGCTCCAATTATTGCTCTATAACTATGTTTGTACCTATGTTTGTGTCTAAATCACAAGGCAAATACACTCCGGAGAGGAAATCACAGTCCCTGGTACACCAGTTGCCTGAAGCAAGCAGTTACACATCTACCCTTGCTAGGAAGCCACTTTCTTTCCAGAGGAAATAAGAGTGGAGACACAGAAGATCGGAGGGTGGAGAAAGGATGTTACTGACGAGGGTGACATCCCAACACAGCATCATGACGTATCTGGACACCACTGAGTTGACAGCTAAGAAGTACTCTGAAGGTGCACTGCTGAGATCTGCCTTATAAATAGACTGAACCTCTCTGTTGTGTCCTAGTCTATGGGCTTTCTCTACAGCATGGCTAATTAGACAAGGAAACAGGATGTTAGTCAAGAAGTGAGGCTGCAACCCAGCAGCAAGTGATCAAAAAGTCTTAAAGAACTGATGACATGTAAAGTGTTGCAGAGAGCACATGGAACCAGAATAACATTATGGTGTTCCAAGTGACAATGATGCCTAGAGAGGCTACCTGGAGCCCAGGCTAGACAGAGTGAAAGAAAAAAAGTAGGTGCTTATTAAAAGGCCTTTAAATTATCCACCTCAGGCAGTACAAGAGCCCGGCCATGGCTCTACCCAAGATGGACACAAGATGGATGACCAGTCATGATTTTCACACGTTTATACATTTTGGGCCATTTACATATAGGGGTTAATTGTCCAATTACAGGTCATGAAGTCCCATCCTCCCAGATTGTTCTCCTTAACTTGCCCTTGTGTACACTTCTGGGCCCAAAGCTGCAACAGTGTCCTTGGTTCTCAGGCTGGAAAAGGATTGTTTTGTCTAACTAAACTTGAAAAGAACTCACTAACCCTTTATATGAAAGTTCAGAGTTACACACCAAGGCAGAATCTGAAAAATATGAAAGCTAAAACTTAAGGTATCACCAAGGGTTATCATTTTTCACATGAAATGCAAAATGCAAGTTCTGCTTGCTGTGACCATTGTTAGCTTTTCAAAAGTCACAAACTTTACTTTCAGTGCAGCAAAAGATCCTTACATCATCCATTTTTACTCTTTTGTGGAATTGTTTTATGTGGCATTCACATTTTCTGGAAAAATCCCTTCGCCCAGGATTTTTCTCCTAGGAAACTGAGAAGCCTCAGAGAAAAAGGAAAACAATAATTATCTGATTTGCTTCTCCTCTGTTTTGCTCCTTTGGAATGTGTTTGGAAATTGTTTACCAACAGGTGGTTGTTTCATTGGTTTCAGCTGTGAGTTGTTTTGAGTCAATGGCCAATTGGGGCCAAGCTGTGTTGGGACTCTGAAGAGAGTCACGAGCTTCCATTATTATCTTTTTAACCTTCTGTAAGTATCCTTCCTGTGTTCTTTAGTATATATAGTTTAGTATTATATAATATAATATAATATAATATAATATAATATAATATAATATAATATAATATAATATAATATAATATAATATAATATAATATAATATAATATAATATAATATAATATAATATAATATAATATAATATAATATAATATAATATAACATAACATAACATAACATAATGTAATATCATAAAATAATAAATTAGCCTTCTGAGAACATGGAGTCAGAGTCATCATTCCTTCCTGTCATGGGGCACCCTGCAAAGACAATAGTTTCATACTACCTTGTAGCTGCATTCTATTATTAGAAATAAAAAAATGTGAACATGCAAAACTGAAGAGTGAGGATGTTGGTCTGTGGCAGTTTTTATCCCAAAGGTGTTAGAACATAGTCATAAGAGAACAAGTTTTTAGTTGTAAATATACATTTAAGACAGAAAATCCTGTGCCTAGAATTCACCATGCAAATATATACTTTTACCACTTCATGGAAATACACCATCACTGTGTCACCAACAGCTGCTGTAATTTCATGACAGAGTAGAGCTTTCTTATTAGGACTGACCGCCTTATCAGCATGGCTGTCCTTCTTCCTGCACACACTGTGAAAATGAGCACACACTGCTGGGTTTACCCAAGCTTGTACAGATCTCTCCCAACACAGCCCTTCATGCTGTGGCATGGACAGCCCATTCCGCCCCTCAAGGAAGAAGTCACACACTGCAAGCCCAACTGCACCATGTAGGTTCCTAAGCTCACAAAAACATCTTGGCAGAAGGCAGTTCAAACATAAAATATTGTGTGTGTGATCATATAGAGGAATCACTCTATGCTGCCGCCATACCCAAAATTCTCCCTGAAGTATAGAAGAAATCTTTTACAAATACTTCAGTGAACAAGGCCCTTTGTTGTTATCAAAGGAAGTCATTCATTTAGGCTGCCATGTGATTTTTCTTTATGGTAATACAAGGAATCATAGGATTTGCTATGACTGGAAGAGCAATAAAAATAATAATTAGAAAAGGAGTAATTTCTATGGATTTATTTTTTGAAAAATAAAAAAAAAGTCAGGGAACCTCGTCTATTTCCTTGCCAATTCATAAAAGCTGTATCTTTGATTTCTCTAATATACCTAAAGTTAATAAAACTCTACTGAAAGAAGACAATTCCTCTGCTGCCACAGAGAAATACGTTCTTTAATACATCACCATTCATCATGACTGAAGAGTTTTTTTGCACTTGGGTCCGCTGTTTGTAAAAGGAGTTTTAAAATCACATCATAACTTACTTCTAATGAACACATACCTCTTTGAAATCATTACTAAGATTTTCTCGAGCAAAAGGGCATCTACATTATTTTACTAATAGCTTATTAAAATGGTCAAGAGCTTCCTGTAGAATAGAAGTTATTAAAAATAAGTGAGGTAAAGAGAGACTGTGATAAACCTTACTAGACCTAACCAATTTCAGTACATGAAAACCTGAGAAATAATTTCAAATTCTTCTTAACATCACATACAAATAGGAGTCTCTCAAACAAAAATGTTCTAAAATAAGTTTTCATTTGCAAGTCATTGCAAGAACATAAAAAATTACAAATCGGTGACACAGCAATAGTTTTTTTTTTTGTCTTGTAGAAACAGCTTGGAAATTATTTACCTTTCTCCAGTCAGTTTTTTATTGTTGTATTTACTGTTAGACAAGCACTTTATTAGCTTTTACCCATGAACTGGAAAAGTGCATTTTAGTGCAGTTTATATATCCTTTAGGCCAATGCCATCAAAGCCATTTTGTATTCTCTAGCTAACTAAATCTGCTTGACTCATATAATCTTGTTTCATGTTTCTTCTAATTAGATTGTTTTTTTCACTCTTCAGCACTAGAGGAATGCCTGCTGCACATCATCTTCTCAAGAACCAGCCCAGCCAGAGACAACTGCTGCTGTTTCTCCAAGTGACTAAGGCTAGCTGGATACAGTTGGACTCGAGGATCTTAAAGGTCTCTTCCAACCTAGAATTTCTGTGATTCTGTGATAAATACATTTTCTTCTTCTCTTTGATTGTCTATATCACTACTGTTCTACATAAGAAAATATCTGGTATAATAGCTAATAAATGCTTTTATTGAACAGGATTACTACTTATTAACTTTTTCATCTTAATAACTCAGGGATTTCCAAGAAAAACTCCACAAAACACCACGAGGCTAATTTTGGCAACTTTATGGGTCTGATTGTGATTTAAAGGACCAAAGAAAGCCAGAAAGCCAGTAGGAAATGAACAACTATCCATGGAGGTGGTCAAGGGAGAATGTTTACAGTTTTTGTCCTCAGACTCAGGAACTATTATTTCTCTAAAGGAAATCAAATTTGAATCCTATGAATCCTTTACAGTGCTTTCACCCAGAGCAGCTGTATTATGGAGAATTGCATTACTGCATAAATTCAAGCTACATCTTCCTTGCAGTTCACTTCCTGTGACATTCTGTATCTCCTATTTGTACTTCAATCCTTACTGTAGAACTTAAATTTTTAAATGGAAGAAGATGCAGGAACTGTGGAGGGTATTTAAATTAGAACAAAGCATTATGATCATAATATAAACCACAACACATGTAATTACATTATCTTCTTCAAAAGTACTGTAATAAGGTGGAAAAAAAAAAAGGAAACCATATATTGGGTACAAAACAAGTATAGTATGGATTAAACCCCCAAAACAGAATGCAACCTTGCCTTTGACAGGTACATTACATCTACTGCCGGTAGATTTATGGGTTTCTCTCTAGTCTTCATTCCAGCAACATCTGTCAGCTTGACACACCTGTATATTTTGAGTTGAACTGCAAAATAAGGAGATGAGTCTCTTCTCAGATTGTAGAGAGATAACTTGTGCACCAAGTGTAAGAGCTGTTAAGGTACCTACAGCATTCCTGCAAAGGATGGGGTGATACAGTAAAATAAAAGTCAAGAACTACAATAGGCATTTGGTATGTATGCATATATGAAATTATTTGCTGGCACCTACCAATCCATAGAGTAACAGCCTGCAGAAGGAAATCCAAGCCAGTGTCCTGCTCTGCAAATCCTGGAAAGCATTGGGAGTCCTAGAATTGGAATAGATGTGTTTTATATGTACTGGACGAGGATCATAGTAAAAATGTACAGACAAACAGGTCCATACAGAAATCAAAAAGCTTTCTTATGTGCTGAATATCCCACTAGCAGAAAAGGCAATCTGGTTTGTGACTAAAGCATTATGCTCAAAATCAGACTTTGCTCCATCTCTAGTCTGCTCTGTGATCTAAAAGTAGGTTATTCCAATCATTTGCTTGTCTCAGTTTTTCCTCCTTAGGGAATAAGCAAAAATCAAGTCTCCTTTGCAAATATTTGGATATAAAGGTGAAAAGTACAATTCAGGCATATTGTTTAAATAATCTGATGAACTAGGAATGGTCACATTATTTTAGGAAGTCTATGAACATTCATAGTTACTATAACACATCATTGTCACACACAAGAAATGTCATTTGTCATTTACAAACAGCTTATATCCAAGAAATCAACAAAGAAAGAATTAAAGGAAAGACACGGTGGACTCTTCTTCACAAAAACTTAGCACAAAATCAATAATGAATGTTTTTTCCATACAGCAAGTATCATTGGCTACTATATTTACATTTTAATACTTACAAGATATTTTAAAGTAAAGTATTACTTACAACTCCTGTGCAGTTTGCCTTAAAGCTTTTATCAACCAGACACTTAGAGAAGTTATTTTTTCCTAAGGCAATTACAGATGAGATTCTAATAAAGTACTAAAGTAAATACTTTGCCTGGTAGAAAAAAAGTATGCTAATAAAGGATTAAAAATAAAATAGTTGTACCTTTCTACAGCAAGGAAATACATCAAAAACAGTATGTCCTTTGAAGCTGTAAAACTTGCTTAAAAATCAATGAAAAAAGTAACTTACTGGAGAATAACAACAATTCCTTCAAAGCAAAGTGGTGATTGAAATGAAATGTATTTTTAAATGAATTTCCTTCTGCTCATCTTACAACAGATTAGTAATGAGTAGATGAATTGTTTATTTCAGAAGAACGCATATATATATGTATATATGTAAGCATGATTTTAGAAAATCCACACGCAACAGATTGTGGTAAGAATTTGTATATTTTATTATCATTTCATTCCATCCAACTGCACACAAAGAAATCATTCAAATTATGAAGAAAGCATACTGGAATGTTGATTTTAGCAGGTTTTTTTCCTAAATTCTCCTTTGTAAGACTAAAGAACTGATTTTAAAGGGGTTATATGGGAAACTTAAGTATAAAAATTTATTATTTTCATAGAATACACAAAACTTGAACATTTTTAAAGTACTCAATGTTTCTAAAATATTATGGAGTTGATAAACAGTCATAAATTTAACACATGTTCCCTCTAATTAAAAAAAAAAAGTGGTTCTCAAAATAAATCAACAATTCCCTAGTGCATTTATAAAGAGAAAAGATCAAAAGCAGGAACTGGTATCTCTCCTTCCAGTGTTAATTAGTAATTAAAAATCTTAGCTTCATTAGTACCTACTCTGAAATGGTTTGATTTTTTTTTTCTTTTTTTTTGGTGGGGAATGAAGATGTTACACAGACAAATCCTGCAACAAAAGTCATAAAAATTAACCAGTTTTGAAACTGCTTGCCTTCATCACAGTTAAAAAACTATATGAAACTGTATTATTTTCTTTTAAATATATATCTTCCTTGTAGACCTCAGCTTTCAGTTGGTCTGGAGTTGCATGTAGCAGCATGTATTGCATAATTCTACTGGCCAAGTAACACCCTTCCTCTATGACAGTTCAGATATGTCTGATAATTTTAAGTAGAAATAAAAATATTAGCATAATTTTTTTGGCATCACACAGAAGCTGACAGCTCCTACTATTTGGTTCAACTGCAAGTCCTAAAGAAGAATTTCCTGTATTTGGGGCAAGAGGGACAGGATGGGCCTTGCCACTGTTTCAAAACCAAGTAGATGAAATGAATGTCCCTGTATGGATTTCAAGTGTCTTCCATTTGCAATTTGCTTGATGTCTCCACTCCTGATACCGTCCTCACAGCTCGATATTTTCTGCATACAAGGTGATCAGCAGGATAGCAGTAAACCCGGTGAGCAAACCAGCATTCTGAATGAGGAAGAACGTCAGATCCGTCTTTCGTCCCGTCACTTTCTCCCGCAGCATATCGTTCATCTCTGGGAACTGAAAAAATAGGATATTTTTAGCTAAGTATTGCCATCTCGTGGTAGCATGCTTAATTTAAGGCATTAAGAGGTGAACCACATTGCTACTTTAGACTGAATATTAGAACTGACAGGGGGTGAAGGCAGTCACAGGAAAACATCACCCTCATTACCCTGAAAAACCACTCCACCAAGGATGGTAAGATGAAACGGTGTTTTGTTCCTCTCTAGTGTGGCTTCATCTGGCTGTGTCTCATGCAAATTTTCCCTTTTTGATTCTAGCAGCCTCCTAGGTTCCAATTGCTGGTCTCCATGTGTTGCTAAGAGCAGCTGCCCTTGTATTGCTAAATGTTTTGTTTCTTCCTTCACTGCTATAAAGAGAAATCCTTGTTTGGGAAACAGAAGATTAGGATCCTTCTGCTTCATCTAAAGGAAAATGAAGTGAAGATGAAAACACAGGCAACCCCTCAGAAATCGGAAACCTTTCACATGTGGAAGGTCTGATGGGCTTGCCAGGTCAAGCAAGGAAGAAGAGGAAGACTACTGGTGTGAAACTGGTGGTAACAGATGCAATAAGACATTACAGTGCCATGAAGGGATTCTTCATTCCATAATATACTTCTTAATGCTTAACACAAGAGCAAAGGGTGACTGATCCGCTGCTAACTGCAGAAACAAAGATACTGCCTCTGGAGCCAGTGGAGGTGTTGGCAGAAGAGCGCCGCAATGAAGTTCCCTGCATGGGATTACTCAGGATATGTGTTAGCTGCAGGTAAAGTCAGCTACAGTGGCTTTGAGAAATAAGCCTAAAGTATTGTCCTGTTCTGCTGAGAATAGTATAACCAGAATACAATGAAGAGAGTTTATTTCAGCCCTAGTCAGGAAGCCTTCAGGCTGGGTAACTTCAAAACTGTATCTTTATTTGATGTCACAATACAAAAACAGCCATTGTAGGTACTGCAATTCTTGAAGAACAGACTAAGGTTAGTGGGAAGAGCCCAAAGTTTCCCAGAAATGGCTCCAGAGCTGCGTCACACTCTTGCACAACAGGGCAAAACCAGACTAACTTCATGCCATACAGCAAGGCTCATTTGTGCACACACCTCAGCATACATTCCCACCTGCCCACAGCCTCCCCACTCAGAGATCCTATTGGCAGAGGTTGGACTATGCCAATACTGGCAGAAAAAAGAACAGCAAAAAGAAAAGGAGGAAGGCATGACATTCCAGTTAATCCTACCTGCTTCTGGACAAGCAAACCAGAAGGGTGTGAAAATCGTAAGAAAGTAGAAAGCCAGATCTCTGTACAGAGCACTTCAATACCCTATTTCAGACTTTTCAGGGGGAAGAAAAATTCAGATAGGTAACTGATACAATCCAAAAACCTATAAAAAGAAAGAGAGGAGGGTACAGGAGAGAGACAGAAAGAGAGGAACAGAAAGAACAGAACAACAGATACAAAGAAAAGAATGTTACCTACTTTGATGGATTTAATGACAAACTTGAATCACTATAAATTTATGCCACAAATTTTACACATCAGAGTTCAGTGCATTACTATTCATGATATGAGTGAAGCTAAACAAAAAGCATTAGCAATTAAGGTACTGCAAGCTTATGAAATAAACTACTTACATTGTTTATAACTCTAACAACATATTAAATCCTATACTATTACCTAAACTATAACAGTATTTAATGAAATAGTCACTATAAATATATGACAGTTCCTAAATGCACATGGAACCAAACTGGGGTCTCAAATCTTTTCAGATTTGGGCCTCACCCTTCCAGTTCTGCACTCAAATGGATTCTCACGTGGCAGATGTAAACACCTTTGCATCTGTTGCATCTGTTCTTACAACACTGACTTAAACATAATAAAACTTAAAACTCTTGAAAGATCTCTCTCATTTTGAGACAAAACATCATTGTAAGAGGAAATTATGGAATATTGCTAAGTGCCTGTGAATCCAATGTCTAAATATGATCTGGATTTTAGCACAATTTCTTTTCCTTAAATCTTCTAGCACACTCTGAAAAATAAATGGTAGACAGACTATTTGAATAGAGCTCAGCAAAATTTTTTGTCTGAACCAGGAAAATGAGGCTGGCACTCTTTAGTTTAAATCAGGACAGAATTTAAATCAAGTTTTTCATTATCACTGTGGTTACACAACACCTTTCATTCAACTCAAAACTTAATATTTAACTTTATTCTGTTTACTTTTCTTGCTTTTCCTTCACAACATGGTTTAAATAGATAAACAAACCTTTTAAAAGAATGAGGTGAAATAATGTGACTCTTTAAAATGCTGAAACAAAGTCTTTATACCCTTTTCACTCTGATTAAATCAGGCCAAATTCATGAAAGGCTTGTCTCTGTCTAAAACCCCTTTTCAATAATCATATGATGAAGTGAAAGGCTTTAGTGTTTCATGAATAAACATAACTTGTTATGGATAGGTGAGGCGTTATGAAGCCTTACCTATCAGTAACAATAATTATCTATGCACCTCCATTAAGGGTTTAAGTGATTTTATTCTATTATTATTATTATTATTATTATTATTATTATTATTATTATTAGTCACTGGCATGAGAAGGAGAAAATACTGAATTCTGCTGGGGAGACTTAGTGGATTACATGTTTTTTTTGCAGAGAAATAAATAACTGAAAATGAAATTATATCTTACCATATCTGCCAGAGAGATGTACAGGAACATTCCACCAGCTATAGCAAAGATGATGTTAGGAGCAAAGTTGTTTCCTACTAATATTCCAAAGGCCAACCCAATGTAACAAGAACATGCAGATAGGAAATTGAAAAACAGAGCCTGCCGAGTACTCATTCCTGCATTAAGCAAGATGACAAAATCCCCTAAAAGAATAAAAAAAGAGAAAATCATATTCAGAAAATGACATTGTGGTTATTCTGATGTCAAAAGAAGTCTGAAGACATTATTTGTATACACATTATAACCCTTGTTGTTTTTCTCCATTCAAATAGGTGATGAGGATTTCCCTTCAATACTAAGAAAATTGAAATATTCTAAATAAATAGTGATGCAAGACTGAGCTAAGAGCATAGGAACACACCACTACCTATGATGACTTTTGGGTTTTAAATTAATTAACACAACACTGTATGCACCATATATAAACAGGATAATTAGTACCTGTCCAATATATGCTCCCAGCTTCCACCCACCTGCACTTGGGAACTTCCTATGCCAGATGTGTGTTTTGGTGCTTGGTAACTTTTTGATGAATATTTTTTCTATTAATTTGTCTAAACTTTCTTTCAACCACTGCCAACTTTACACCAACACAACCACCTACAACAGGGATTTCCACAGCAAACAACATGTGCAATGAAGTTTCTTACCCAGTTCATGAGGAAACTCTTCACACAAGATGGCTATGGAGGTACTGAGCCCCTGAAGCAGAGACAAAGTGAAAGAAGCCCCAATAGCCAAGCCATCTATGAAATTATGTACGGCATCACTCAGTGTCACCATCCAAGCAATGGTCCCAATCTTTGACAGTGGACGCCCCTTGAGACACTTGCATAAGCCACTTTGGGTGGCTCCTTCCTGAAAAAAAAATAGAATAAAACAATTACACAAATCACTGAATAAAGAAGTCAATGAATCACACTTCTCTCTTTAAAGGAATGCCAAGTATAAACTCAAGCACAGCTGCATATAGAGACCAAACTGCTTTGTCCAAGAAGCAAATGGCACAGCAGAAGCACCAAATGTTTTCTGTTTCAACAAGGTGATGTACAGGACTCAATCTCCCTTCTGACTGTGAAGTGTCACCTGGATGCCCCTCAGCTGAGACAGGTCACAGTGGTCTGAATGTCTCTCTGGAGTCTCTGTCAGATAAAGATGGCCCCAAGTCTCCTCTGCCACCTCTACATAAGTGTGTACAGTCAGAAGGATCTGATCTCAGTGGCTGGTAACATCTGTATTTAAAACAACTGGCACCACATCATCTTCTCAGAGACATACTCAGCTACCACAATAACAGGATTCTATCTACATGATATATATGATGTGTCTATACTGTAGAATGTGTCTACAGTATAGACATATTCAGACATTACATAAAGTTTATTTCTAGTTTTGGGCAATGGTAGTCAAGTCCAGCTACTCAAATTAATTTCTACAAAGTGAATGTTTAATAAAAACAATGGTGGCTAATTTTGACTGCACAATTAAAGGCTCAGAGCATGAAATCAACAGGCTAATATAAAACTGCAGTGCACATACCCTCCAGGGATCTCACTAATTCTCCCCAGAAGTGGAAGTAATATATACATGTGGTGCCATGAAATAATGAAAAACTTGAACACACGTAGAAGGAACTGCCATTTTAACTGCAAGCACAAACTAAGCTCCCCTAAAAATTCTTGGTCACCCATTTGATGAATTTCTATACACACAGAGAATATTTGAAAGCATTATAGTATTTCCCCCATTAAAAAAATTTGCTTATATAGCATTAACTAGTGCTTACTTACTGGAATATATCAGCAGTAATATATACGTATGTGTGCTTACAGACACACAGAGGACAGAATCACAGATTAGTTAAGGTTGCAAGAGACCACAGTGGCTCATCTGGTCCAACAACCCTCCTCAAGCACACGGCACAGGATTGCAACCAAGCAGTTCTTGGATGTCTCTAATGAGAAGGACTCCACAGCCTCTCTGAGCAATCTGTTCCAGTGCTCAGTCACCTGCACAGTAAAGAAGTTCTTCCTCATGTTCAGTGGAACTTTCTGTGCATCAGTTTCTGCCTGTTGTCTCTTGTCCTATTACTGGGCATCACTGAGCAGAGCCTGGCTGCACCCCCTTCACACCCTCCCTTCAGATACTCACAGACATTGATGGATTGCCTTCTCTGTCTCTTCTCGAGGCTGAACAGACCCAGCTCCCTCAGCCTTTCCTTCTGAGAGATGCTCCAGCCCCCTCATTGCCCTTGTGGCCTCTGCTGGACCCACTCCAGGAGCTCCATGTCCCTCCTGTGCTGAGGAGCCCAGAACTGGACACAGCACTGCAGATGTGCCTCACCAGGGCTGGGCAGAGGGGCAGGATCACATCCCTCAACCAGCTGGCAATGCTCTTCCCAATGCACCCCAGGATGCCATTGGCCTTCTTGGCCACAAGGACACCACCAGGCTCATGGACACACCAGGACACCCAGGTCTTTCTCTGCAGAGCTGCTTCCAGCAGGTCAGCCCCCAGCCTGTGCTGGTACCTGGGGTTATTCCTTCCCAGGTGCAGGATCCTGCATTTGCCTTTTGCTGGATTTCAGGACGTTCTTCTCGGCCCATCTCTCCAACCTGTTGAGGCCTTTCTGAAGGGGTATTGACCAGTCCTCACAGATTTGTGTCAGCAGTGAACTGCTCAGGAGGCAAGTTCACCGAGTACATGATGAACAGGTTAAACAATAAAGGGCTCAGTACTGAGCCCTGGGGGACGCCACCAGTGACAGGCCTCCAATGACACCCTGACCCACTGAGATCTGCCAGTTCTCAATAAACCCCATTGTTCACTCATCCATTCCACACTTCCTGAATTTGCCTGTGAGGATGTTGTGAGAGACACTGTCTAAAGCATTGTTTAAGTTAAGGCAGGCAATTTCTACTGCTCTCCCCTGAACCATACACATCTCTATTTCTTGAAGTAGAAGGATAGAGAGGACCATCTCCTTCTCCTTAGGAAAAGACCAAAGAGTATTCCAATAAATTTTCTTCAGTTATTAAAAACAACATTGCAAACTGGTTTAGTTTTGCCATATGCAAATGCTACCAGGCAAACTGATTTTTTAACTCCAAGGAAATAAAATGATCAATAAGTCCTTGCAAAATCAGGTCCACCACTTGATTTGCTCACAGGCCTCTTATCGGATTACATTCTTGTATTTAAGAGCTGCCCTGGGACAGGACAAAAGTTCAGGTCAGGAATTTCTGAGTCAGGTGCCTATTGCACTGCCTGGAACTCATAGATAATAAAGCCTTGGTTGAGTAGTGCCAAAACGACCACAAAGCAGCCCCTATTCAGTCTACAGGAAGTTCTGAAATTACACTTTTATGATGCAAAAATGAGCAATGGTATCAGAAAGTCTGGAGTTTCCCTGCTATTCCAACACATAGGGTTTAGATTTGTATTACACACTTACCTTTAGTTTTTTCCTCTCAACATTTCCTCTAACACAAGCAGAGCCAATAATTTTTTTGAGATTATTAATTTGTACTTGTACTATTTCTGTTTGAGATAGGATCACTTACAAGTAATAGATCTCTCTCTTAATCCATGAAGACAAGCTGAACATCACTTTAAGTAAGAAGTATAACAAAGCAAGCCAACCAAAATACATGAGTATAAGAAAACCCAAATACAATTAGCAAAGCTCTTCCACCAATTCATCCAACTTCCTGAGGTAAAGATCTGTTCTCTAATTTTTTTGTTCCCTGGTGATCATCCTTCAAGTAGACTACAAACTGGAGGAAGCATTGTTTTGTAGATCATCCTGATTTCTGCCTAAAGCACATCATCTTTCTTGCACATGTTTCTAGCTTCACTGAAGAAAGGGAGTTTGAACTAATGCACAAATTTTCTTTTTAAATAATTCACCCATTTTTTCCACCAAAAAGAAAATTTAAAGTAATTGCAATTAATGTAGGGTACCAGTATTGATTTACTTCTAAAAATTACTTTATTGATTCAAACTTCCAAAATGCAGATACAACTGTAGTTATATATATATATATATATGGTTATCTGGCTATCTGCCATTTATATTATTTACATTTACTGTGTTACTCTGAAGTATTGTAATTACTTCATGTAATCCATTTCAAATAATGTCTTGACAACTTCTCTAATTTATATAAAGTACAGTGAAATTGCCTTTCTGGAATTACATTCTGAAGTCTTCTGGATCATGTATCCAGCAGAAGTAGATGAACAAGTAATACTTCATGTTTTAAGATAAAGCAGGCTACTGACAAAATACCCTACAAACACAGAGGATTCCAAAGCAAAAAATTAGCAATGTCTGTCTCTTCTGGACTATTTCCATTTTGTCATGGTAGTTTAGCATACATTAAAAGTGATGCCAGCTAAGGACCTCTGTAATACCCAGCTGGACTGTCAATCAGGTTTAATTTTTATTAATTACTAGTGCAGTTCTACATCATTCTTATCTCCACAGTTTATGGTAAACCAAAGACATTCTTGGTATTTATAGTCTTCTAAACACAGGGGGCTTTTTAAAAAGTAATGGCCTCTCCTTCATTCCCAAACTTAAGAAATTATACAGAGACATTCTTATTTCATCTTACGATATCTCAGATTACTGTTTTACGATATCTCAGATCACTATTGCTATTTCCAATGCATGTCTGAGTCCCTCAGACAGGAACCGGACAGGTCCTCTGGAAGAGCCCACAGGACCAAGAAGGAATCCTGCCACCAGGCAATAAATAAAGGCACTGTAAAGTTTTGTTACACAACTCTAACCATGCGCACTCAGAACACAGATGTTTCAGCAATTTGTCTCTGAAATAACTTTCTTTCAAAGTTTCTGTTGTCAAGCCATATTTCAACGCATAGTAGATACAAACTTTGAGAAGAGCACAAAGGTTTCCAAGGTTGTACTTACTGCTGCAAGTGAAAACAGAAAGTAGGTGACTAATTAAACATTTACTCTGACAGTCAATTTCTTCTGGCATCAAAGGAGAGAATATAGGTGGATCCCCATGGCCGAAAACAGTTACCACACCTTAGCACAATCAGGCTTCAAATTCCCTCTTTAAAGCCTTCATTTTTATTTCTGACTACTCTGTATTTGCCCTCTTTAACAAGCTGTTGATTATGAGGACATATTAAAATTCTCTTGGGTCCACATTAGCTTATGCCAAACGGTTTTGCCTTAAATAGTACATTCTTGTAAAATTGAATGCATCCCTACCCTCCTGTCATTACCCTAACTGCCCTAAAGCACCTTGGCCACATTGGCCCTCCCCTGACCTGGCCCTTTGAACCTCACTGGAGGACAGGAGCAATGACGGCTTTTTTGTTGCTACACAATATCACAGAACCATTAGGTTGTATCTCTAAGGCCATCGAGTCCAACCATTACCCTAATTAACCAAGTCCACCACTAATCCATATCCCTAAGGAACACCTCTAAGCACCTTTTAAACACCTCCAGAGATGCCAATTCCACCACTTCCCCGGGCAATGGCAATCTGTTCCTGGGCTTCACAATCTTTTCCATGAAGAACATTTTCCTAATATCCAGTCTAAACCTCCCCTGGCACAACCTGAGGCTGTTTCCTCTTGTTCTGTCACTTAATATTGGAAAGAAGACACCAACCCCCAAGTGGCACAATCTCCTTTCAGACAATTGTAGAGAGTGATAAGGTCTCCCCCAAGCCCCTTTACTCCAGGCTAAACAATCCCAGCTCCCTCAGCTGCTCCTCTTAGGGCTCATGCTCCAACTCTTTCACCAGCTTTGTTGCTCTACTTTGGAGACACTCCTGCACCTCAAGGTCTTTCTTGTAGTGAGAGATTTGAAACTGAACACAGGATTCAAGGTGCAGCCTCAGCAGTGCCACCGGGGAATCATCACTTCCCCAGTCCTGCTGGCTGCACTGTTTCTGTTTCTGCAGAGAGTGGAGGCTTCTTTTACTTGTTTTATAAATCTACGAAATAAAACTTAGGGACACTCATAATACTAATTCCCTCATGGTGCCCATGTAATTTTAATAATTAAGCATGTTTCTTCTAGTTTTTAAGATGCTCAGAATCCACCACACTTTACGACATTTCTAGGGTAAGGACAAGTATAATTTTGGTGTTTTAAACCATGTGCATCAAATGCTCTGTGAGCCTGCAGTGTCAATGCAGAACTCCCAGATTTTCTCCTGGTTGTTAAGACTGCTTCTGGCTTACTCTCCTGCTTGCTCCTCTCTGTTCTCCACAACTTACTTAACTGGCTAATAAAAATACTTATTAAAAATGCTTAACTTGCAAACCAAAAATCTCTTCTGTGGAAAAAGTCTGCCTTAAGACATCTAAAATTTTTTTACTATGTTTTTTTCTTTGCTTTTTTTTTAATAAGGCACAGTACCGGTCCTCCTTGCACAATACTGCTCCTCTCTACACATGGAAAAAGACTAAAGAAGCACAAAACTTCTGCTTCCTACTTCCATATTCTTCTCAGACAGAAGGAAGTTGCCTTTGCAGTATGAAAACAAACACAAAGAAACACAGAGAACAAATCTGAAAGACAATAATACTTAAACCAGGAGGAGTGGCTTCTCTCTCAACATATCACCTCTGTGATTCCCACAGTATCCAAATACACTGTGTTACCACAAGCAGTGCTCACAATATACAGCCAGAAAGTTACTGTACTAGTTTTTCTCTATAATCATTGATTGGTAGAGCCAGGCTCTCACACTTAATAGCTTTATGTATTCAGGAACAAAATACAGATCATTTTGTATGATCAACGTTATCACAACAGTAAAACACACCACTGTTCTTTAAGCAAAACAGTAACAACAAAACTAAAATTAGCCAGATTAAATTCAAGTTCAAATCTGATTAGATACATCTCTCTGTCCAGCCCATTGCAGCACTGATATATCATAGCCCTTTCTGTTGGATACAAATTGAGTGTGTCATTCAGCTTTTTCAATCTTGCCCCAAAGCTTGCCCTTGTATTTTTTTCCATATTATAGGCTTGACAAAACTTGACAAAAGTAAAAAAAAAAATCTTATTAACTCTTCCCTTAGACATGCTTATATAATTGGCAGGGAAAAAATAAATAAATAGACACAATTTTCATACCTGTGCTGAGATCACACTGATGCTGTCAAAACCAAGATTTCCATTGCTCTCTATGACAGCTGAATTTGCATAACATGTGCCCCCATTGCTAGATGATGGTGGTTTGGGTGAGTTAGGCTTATCCTGAGAATGATTCTCTTCTCCATTTTCAAAGTAGTTGTGGCCAGTCTAGGTGAAAAATAAACAAGTAGGTAGCTAATTAAAACAAAAGTAAAATAGCAATGTAAGAAAACAAAGACAAAAAGGAAAAGGTGGGAGATCAGGGGATATTCATGCTGTCTTGCTTTCCACACCAAGTGTTTGCTGAAATGTGCAGCAGTGAACATTTAATTTTTTTAATTAACTCCAAACATATCTAAGTTCCTAACTTATCTCTTACTGTTAGCTAATCAGACAACATGGGAGACTCCTCATTTCTATTCCTTTATGTAGAACCTCCCAAGCCAACCTGACCAAAAGTGATCACCTTTTGCTGGTTATTCATGGTTGCTTGTCAAATAGAGCTCATTAGCCTTTGTCTGTTTACATAATTAAAGAAAAACAAATTCATTTTTTCTATTTCTAGCTATTGCAAACAAGGGACAGTTGATCATCATAATTTTCAGTATCAGCAACACTTTTCAGCACCAGCACCACTCAAGTCAGCACACAGAAGACAAGTACTGTGACACAGGGGTAGAAAGCAGAGCCCTGGGCAAGAGGAGACAACTGCACTGCTCACTGAGCCGGTCTGTGTACCAGGGCTTGGGGAAACACAGAGCTGAGGTTACTGAACACCAGAGTCAGGCCCTATCAGTGCAGATGCACTTTGCAGATGACCAAGAAGGTGTATTTGTCACACTGATTTCCCCTGCCCAAGGAGGAGATCCATGGGCAGACTTCATTCTCTCCACCTCTTATATATTTCCATGTTTTTCTGATGCATTCAGCTACCACAGCACCAACCTGGCTGCGGAGAGCAACTGGAGTATATACCAAAGAGAGCAGACCACACTCACATCTGGATTCCATTCCCAGAGCTGCCTGTAACTCCCTCAAAAAAGTGAGATTTCTTGCCCTATTCATATGGGTTTTAAACAGATATATCAGAACACACATTAAGGCTGAATTCCTCAGATAAAATAGGAAAAAACCCACATTTTCTCCATCTAGCAAGTATCTCACAAAGTATGACAGGTACTTTAAGGCAAGGCTCATTCACTTAGTGATAGGTTTCATTACCTTGTTATAGAGCTTTAGTATCACTTTAAGAATTCTTTCCACAAAGAAGAGAATGTAGAATCCACCAAACACAGCAACAGCTTTCTCAACATAGTTATCTACTTTTGGGTCAAACCCAAATGCCTAATAGGGAATAAAAAAGCAACGCAAATTAGTCTGTAATCTTAGTCTTTTTCCAGAAAAACAAACAAACATCACACTACACAGATACCCCTCTATTACAAAAACTGTCTCTACACCAACCATCGGTTTCCATGAGCAGAAATTTTAAAAGATTCTGATATCATTACATTTTTTAAATTTGGACAATATGTTAACAGTGTAGCCTATTAAAGTTCACTACAAGTTTATCCAGTGTATTTCTCTTTTTGTTTAGAGGCAGAATAGCCCTTGGTCCTTCCCAATGAACAACAAGACATAGATCTTTAGAAACTAGTATGCAAACCTGTAATGATTTGTATCATTATATTATCAAATAATATAATAATATATAATAATTATATATATCATTATTATTATCAAATAATTATTCCCCTTGCTTACCTCTGGAATGAGCTGGAAAATTGCATTAGAAAAGAGAGTACCAATGGCCAAGCCCACAAAGTAAGTTAAAACCTTGGGAAAATATGACTTCTTTAAGAAAGGAGTTAAAATCAATCCCAGAAGTGATGCCAAGTTAATGATAGACACAGCCAGGAGCCCAAATCCCCAAACTGTGGATAAAAAAAGAGAAATACAAAATATTTTAGTATAACACCCACTTCAGTCTGCTTGTGATTTCTCTAATTGCTAAATTGGCACAGAACTAGTAAAAGAGTCATTCCTTAGTTGAAATTAAAACTCACAAATATGAAATTCTTAAAATGCATAGGTAGTTAAGATGCATACCTGCAGATAGGAAATATCTGAAAACATTTTCTGGGACAACCATATTAAAAATGGAAACCATGCTAGTAGAATATATGGGCTGGCCTAACTGCTGGTACTGTAAATGAGGTCTCTCTACAGTCAATGAAGAATAAAAGTTAAGGTTTAGTCCAATAGTTGAAGCAGCTATAGCACAGAGAAAAGACAAAACTTCTTACTAGTCCCTGAGTCAGATCCAATTGACATTTACTTCTAAGAAACTCCATGACAACTCCAGTTGTCTTGGCTGTACTAGATATAAAAATCCTTCCTGATAAAGGATGACTCCTTCAAATCACCCTGAGGTGATATCTCAGTTCATAACCCTCCTCCCTCCTCCTGTCATTCAAAGAAATTTTGCTGGCTGAAAATGCTGCCCATCACTGTTTTTCAACAGGTGAGGTGAGAGATATCTGATAGTTCAGATAATTATAACAGAGAAATGAAAGTACATTAAAAAAGAGGTTCTATGTTTAAAAACAAGCATATGTGATTTAGGTATGCAATGGCAAAAACCTTTCCTAAGAATCAGTAAATGCAGCAGGGTTCAGCATAATTTTGTTTCCCTCAACATAAGCATAATCTCAGATATTTAGTGTTCAGGCACCAGGACTTGCATAAATCCACACCATAATTATTCTGGAGCCTGAATTATAGGTTGGAGAGGTGTGGTGGGGTTGTTGCTGCTCGTAGGCACTCACAAAGTTGTGCCTCTATAAGGAACTTTTTTTCCCTAGTGACATCTCAAACCCCTATGAGCAAAGAGAAAAACTTTAAAAGTTGTGCTGAAGAGGTCTACAAGGTTGGCCCAAGTAATGCCACAGAATTACAAAGTAATCCAAACAGACATAGAGTTTGTCTTTAAAAATTAACCACAAAAAATAATCAATGCCAACACAATGTTGCGTAGATGAGAACAGTTTCATATAATCCAGAAATTTGCATCATTACAAACTTGTATGTATGTAGGAAAGTCACCACAAATTCCTCTCTGCATAGCAGAAACCAACAGATCAGACTATGGTCTGATATTATTTCCTGGAACACAACTGGCAAACACTAAGCTAAATTCCTCACCTGCAACTGGGATGCTCTACTCCGTACAGTGTCACAATGCTTTTATAAAATGAATTTCAGATCATGTCAAGAACAGAAAGCATTACAAACATTCAAAGCATTTGCAGATGTATCAATGCCAATTACAACATTCATTTGCCAATTTTAAGAGAGCCACACAGAGAGAGGAAAAAACAACTAGATATGGGTAGATTCATAAGCTACATAGATTAATTTTTATTAAACTAATTTACAATTAAGATTGTAACTATATTTTTGAAATCAAATTTATAATAAATGGGTTTCCAGTGTTATCATGAGTCAGAAAACACTGTATAATTTTGGGATTAATACAGATGTACAAGAGTATTTTAGTTTTGTGCATGCACATCTACCCATATTGTGTACAAAAATGTACATTTTTAACTGAGCTGAAGAAATTCCAAGACAACCACTGTTGGCAAAGTTCTTGCATTAAGGACTGTATTTCACAATATTATGTGCCTTAAAATGGTTTTATTCACTAGGACTCCATCCACACTAGTCTTTTCATGAGTCCACACATCTCAGAAAGCTGGGTAGTCTGACTTTATGTACCAGAGCAGGGCACTCAGATGCAGTGCTAATTCTTTCCCTGAGATGGATGGCTCAGCCAGTTTTTGCTAACTGCTATTATTCTTTCTGTCTTTAAACTGTAGCTCCAATAAAGAGACAACCAAGATACCCAAAGGCACAAGAAATCCAAAAAATAAAACTGCAGGAGTGCAAGTACGATCCCCTCCTTAGAACACTGCTGCCCAGCACTGTTCCTTGGAAGAACAGGCAGCTCAGGCTCTTCATTAACCTTGTCTGGGGATGAAGAGGAAGTAAGTGCATGAATACCTTTCTGAAGAAGTCAGGCAGAGGACACAGAGGGTGTTTGTCTTGGACATGAGGAATGCCACTGGGCAGTTTCAGCTTTTTGATACTTCTCTATACACCTCCCTATTATCTTTCAAAGAAGCAAGCAAGGGGAGGAGCTGAGTGTGCCCAAAGATCAGATAGTTTTACAAATCCTAGGACAAAAGACATTAAAATCTGTTGCCTTCCAACTTCTACTCTGCTTTGACATCACTTATTTTTTATTCAGAGTAGCTGCTCCTAAAGCTCATTGGACTGGTTTCTTCTGCATGTCTTGTCCATTAGTATTTTGGAATACTCTTTATTATCAAGAGAGTGGTGGTCCCTGGGGGGAAAATTCACATAGGCACAGCTGGAAGCGGGCATGAAGGATTTTGTTCCATGGGCAGTAGTTGAAATCATCTGGGCTCAATGCTACTGACAGATTCACTTTGTGATGGGGTGGGGGTGTATAAATCAACAGCTGCATTGGGCACTGGGCCTTTCTAGGAATCTCTGTTCAAACAGGGACCACCATGTGTCACAGTGGTTTAAAATGCCCTAACCATGGGCCTGCAGATTTCTTGTGCTGCAGCCAAGGGAGGGGCAGGGAGAAGGCTGCCTTGCTTATCTGGCTATTGGACATTGCTTCTGAGTTGGCCAGATAAAAGAAAAGCAAGAGGGATGGTTTAAGTAGCTTAGGAGGTTAACTGTAGGTCAAGGATTCCATGTTCAACCTATTTAACCAGCACCCCCTCCCAAACAAAAAGAAAAAGAGGAAAGAGAACAGATCCTACTCTCCAATACAGATCTAATGGTCTTCTTGGTAATACGTGTCTGCATATGATACAAGCAATCTAGAGCAGTCATGCTAAACTGGTGCCATGGTTTCAGTGATTGCTCAATCAGAATTCCAATCTTTCATTGACACAACAAAGCACAGCTATGTTTTATAATCACCTATATTAATCAGAATGTTATTAATACTAGTACTTCAAAAGTTACAAAAAGCACTTCTGTATCTCTTCTTATGAATAATGACATTAGGCACTATTAATCCAACATCCTTACTTTTAACATTAATTCCGTTGATTCCCTTGGAACAGTAAGTTCATTTGGAATACTGACTCGAATTATATCTGATCCTTTTAAGTGCAATAAGTGATTTCTTTAATCAGATAAATATTCCCTGTCCAATGCTTTTTACTGCACTGTACAGTTCTGTGCACAATAAATACAGAAATAAGAGTGAGAAAAAGAGGAAGGGAGAAGATTAGGGCTACTTAACCATGTAACAATCTTCCTCCTGAGGGGTCATCACAGAAGATGACATGAAAGCAGGAGTCAGAATTTGGAAAGAATATGAGTATTTTCCCTCAGTAAACCAGTCACTGGCTTACCTGACAGTCCCCCTGCAAATAACTCCACTCAAATGTAGCACAAGTAATTCTAATTCTACCTGTCTCCATACAGGCAGATTCCACCAAGTTCAATTTCCCATTGCAAACCACCTGCACAAACTTCCCTTCTGTACACTCATCTTTTCTTCTATTAACCAGCTATAAGCACAAGTCCTTATGTTTCAAGGCACAAACCCTGATCCAAACAAAACAAGTCAGAAAGACTCTTCCTTATGTGAGCAAAATATTCCATAACTTTCTAGTCAGTTCTTTCACCTTTCTTACAGCATTTTAAATAGATCACTGTCAACAGATACCAATTTTGTTTGGATAGTCTACTGACCTAAACCAGCAGTTTATGTTCCCACTTTGGAACCATATCTTCCCAAACAAGACACTCCTGTTATTTATAGATAAATGCTTACTGTTCCTCTAAGAAAACCCCATTCCAGTCCCAGCATTAATGCAAGTAATAGTAACCAACCTTGCAAAGAATGTGGTTTAGATGTGTCCACAAAGCTTTCCTGATGGTCACATGGGTGAAAAATTAGCTGTTGCAAAACTGCAGGACATATTGTAGAGAAGCTGGAATTTGATATGTAACTGTTGTTCGGTATCCCATGCAAAGAAAAGATTTCTTCACTAGTCAAGCACTGAAATTAAAAGGGATTTTGACAACTTAACACATTAATACAAACCATAAAAAAAAGACATACAGTGAGAAATCCAAGAATTACAACATGGAAGTACTGTAATGCATTTTCAGGAAAGTCTACACAATGTACATTGTGCATGAAAATACTGTGATTGCTTGATGTGAAGCAGAAATGATTCAAAGTACTTTAAGTTAGATAAATCACAAATCAATAAACCCCTTATTTAGGAGACAACTGGAGATCTCTGCTCTGAGAACTCAGACAGTTAAACCTCATAATATTTGGAAAAAAAGCTTCAAAGTACTTAAAAGCCAATGTAATTACAAAACAATTAAATTTAAGAGCAGACTAGATACAGTTAAAATCTCAGTAACAGAGTATGCCAGAAAAGGACTGGTAATTCAGTGACAGTAAGTGACCACTTGTACTTTACAACAACACTTATCTCCCCAAATTAACTCCTTAAAAATGGTCTAAAGCCAAACATTTTTCATTCCTCTTACAGCAGTAACTCTTGAGGGCAAACATTGTCTTGTAAAACCACGAGATAAACTCCTGCTTGGGATCTTCACTTTGCCTTTAGCAGAGGACATAACAGTGTCTAATAGGTCAACAATAAATGTACTCGGCAGTGCTAAACCAGGCCAGGGGCAAGGCAAGGCTGGTTCCTCCGTTTGTCATTTTCAACCAAAAAGATAAAATACAAACCACAAAGTATCATAAAAGATACATCTACAGAAAAAAATTGGTTTTATGTGAAATGTTCCAAACTGCTGAAATCTTTCATCTAACGCTTTCTGTTCATTTACATTCTTTACTTCCTACAATGATAAGGGAAAGCATTCTTTTTCTGGGTGTAAACAATAGTTTTGTTACTGCTGCACAACAAACACATAACAGGGTTGTCCCAAGACCAAAGAAATCAAATGTTTTCTTCTATTTGAGACATGAATTCCAGCATAACTCTCCCTGTAGCAAATCTCAGTATGACTGCAAGCAGAGAGCACTGGAAGCCTTAGCAAAATAAACACAAATGGTCACTCCCTGCTCTTCTCAGTTTTTGCAACCTTCAGATTACACAGCACGTCTCCAATAATCCAACATTATTATTTATAAGGCAATTAACTCCTAGAGATAAGCCAGAGAGATTGCAAGTCATTTATTTCATCAGAACTGCTTCCGCTCCTGTTAATAAATATTTTTGTCACTTTTGTCCAAAAGGTGAAAGGCATGCACTCATCACCAGAATGTGACTCTCTTTGATTTGCTTGGATGAAGAGAACATGCAGGCCAATTCAAATGATTTCAGCTGAATTACATCCAGGATATTTCTGTCCTTCCTCTTTAACTCTGCCAGTCTAGCAGAGTACTCAGGCACATGCTTCAACTTAAACCTAAGTGCAAATTTTGTTAAGGCCATGAGACCCTAAAGACTCAAATATACAGAAGCAAAGTGCATATAATTTCATCTTTCAATGTCAATGCTAATGTCAAAGAAATATCACACAAAAAATAAATACAGCTTATAAAAGAAGATGGATTTTTGCTTTAAAATCTGTTGCTCCTTTTAAGCTACATGAAAGTGAATAAAGCAAATAAAGAAATCATCACTGAAGATACAGTCTTTAACAGCCAATGCACAAACCACTGGAGCTTTCTAAACTGGCTATGTGTCTAATCATTTTACTGATAACTCTGCATTTTGGAATAATACAAAATATATGGCTAATATGCCCACAGCAAAACAAAGGGAGGATAGTTGTGGTCTATAGAATAGTTCCTGTACGGTGCTTATTTAACAGCTCACGGAGCCATTTCTGGACATCTGTGGTTAGAAAACTGAGCCAGTAAGAGCTGAGAATTTGCACCATAACTATCTCTGAAAGAAATCACCTTTAACTATGTCATTCCTAAGATACAGAATAGACTATTAGCATTTTAAAATACCAATACATTGGTATTAACATTAATTCACAAAAATCCAAGCGTTGTTGTGGGTAGGAAAACAGATAATGGCGAGAAACTAAATGAGACACAGCATAAATTAATGCATCTGACAATTGAAACCTTGCCTACACACAAACATGGAGGTGAGAAATACCATCATAGAAGAGCTCTTCCATGTGAAATTGAGAAACAGCATTGTATTTAATTACTATTATTATTTTGATCAGGGACAAACCCAGAGGATAATGATTCCTATAAATGATTCATTGTTATAAGTCACCTCATACTCTCGGTAAACTCCTACATACATCCAAGAGCTAAAAAGCAAGCTTGCATGAGTTCACCAACACAATTAAAGAATTAATTAAAAGAATGAATCTTTTGGAAGCCTTGGACTGGAGCAAGGCATGTTTTGCACACTGCAAAACTCTGCATTTATCTTTTCAGGATAAGTAAACATATTACCACAGCCACATTGCTGTAAAAACATAAGATATTTACTTTGTAAGACTGATGGACCATCTCATCAGAGAGAAAATTTAGCCTCATGGACCAGGGGACTGAAAATGATGTCCTGACTCACCAAACCTGCTGTTGTGTCTGTCCCCTGCTGTGCAGCAAGACCTTATCACGGTGATAAGGTGAGAGGATTTCCTGTAATGCGACTGTCACCGAGTATTTAGTAAACAATTGCAAAAAATACATAACAAAACTGATCATCCCTGAACTGTTAAAAAGTAACTTTAAAAATGCTTTCATGAAAACTGGGGAGGAGCTTAATCATAGATTTCACACAGTTACAGAATACTGAGACTTAGAAAAAATTAATCAACTAGGTTGTTCAAACAGATGTTTACTTTTACCCTAGTAAGCCTCTCCCAAAAAATGATCAAACAATATGGGATTCCTCTAACTGGAGAAATTAACAAAAAAATGCTACAGTAGTAACTACCTTTTAAAGGCATCAGTCTCTTCTGTGATCTTCTGCTGTGTTCTTATCATTGCTCTACCTCATTTATCTGTAGCATTCCACATGTGAAGCACTAAAATACTGAGCAGCATCCTACTCTGTAATTTCTAGGTGTTGCCAGATTAAATGGCAGCCCAGCCCACCCTAGGGCTTAGCAGTGGGTCCCACAGTAGGAAAGCAAACAATAAATGCAGTGAATGCCTATTTAACAGGCTTATTTTCCCTGCCTATTTTTTTTAACTTAGTCTGAGCATGCGTAAGGCAAAATAGGTACATACAGCTCTGCCTTCCTCAACTTACTTGCAAGAAATTAAAGCATCTACTGCTGATGTGGTAACACCTTTGTGTCACTTAGGACAGCTAAAAACTGGATGATGGCCATGATCAATAAGCAGCACTCCACGAGACAGAGTCAGATGGAGCTGCTCAAATGCACTCGTGAGCTTTAGGGATTTCACACACCCTACAACATGGGCAAGGCTGGGAGCTGAGAACTGAAATTTACTGAAAGTATTGTAGAAATACTGAATACTGAAATGTACCGAAAATATTGTAGAAATAAGAGACTTAATGGGTACAATAGCTAAGCCTATTTAGCATCTCACTGGCCAGGCAACATCAGGTCATGGTGTTTGATGAAGACCCTAACTCTGTCACTCTTGTCTCCATTCTTTCAAAAGGACAAGTTGTAACTAGTGAAAAACTATCCCAAAAAATCCTCAAATCAAAGAACATACTAGCCTGGTTCTAGTCTAGCTACAAAACTTACTTGATTTTAACGCATCCTGAGATAAAAGTAATTATATCTGATTACAAATATTAATTTTAAAAATAAATTAAATTTTGTCAAAATGTTTTGTTTAAAAAATAAAATGCACTACATTAAAACACAGTACTCAGGTATGCCATCTAGACTGGCATAAATACAGATTTATGAAAGGCAAAGAAGGAAATAGGAGCATGATTTTAGTACCTACCAATTACATCAAAGCATTAAAAAAGTTGACATTAACAAGCCTTCTTTCCAATATACCCATTTACCTTTCAGGCATTTTTTGACCAAAAATTTTGAGCATGTCATTTAGTCCTTTGGCACACACGTGTATGGCTGCCATACTACAATGAATTCAGTGATAGAAGATCAAGTATGGTTTAATGGTTTTTACATCTTGCTAATAATGTAAAATACAGAGCAAATAACAAACCATCTATTAGACTGCAATTGCTAATTTAACCCCTATTAGTATGACTAAAATGTGTGGCAATTCCACAGTAAAAAGTGAAAAAAAACCAGCACTGCTCAGTATTTGTGCTTGCTCAATTACCACTTATTTGTCTGACAAGGAGTCTTAGCTTACATATTAAGAAAAGGTGATAACAGTAAAATTGAAGAGCAAAGAAAATATTAACACAAAATAAAAATAATTATAAAAGTGCATGATGAGACCAAAAGCAGAAGAAATTGGTGACAGTTAAATCCAAAATTCAAAAAGGATGCTCAAAAAATCCAGATTTTTTTCTTCTACATTAAAAAATTAGCATCTTTACAGACATCATAGGACACAAGTTACCACAAATACCTACACAAGTATGCACACAAACACTATCACCAAGAAATTAAATAATTTTTTTAATTGTCCCTTTTCTTTTCAAGTCAACCTGGTATCAAAAGAAAACAGAAATCAATCAAGCAAGCAAGCAATCAATCTTCTTTTGGCTTACACACCCAGACTCTCAATCTTTAAGAAAATGGATGAGCTTCTTGTGGATCTTTTCATGAGATTAACAGGCTTACCAAGACAGTTGTGAATGAGACATTAAAACTAAACACTAATACTGGGATAAAATTACAGAGACTGCTCCTTCCTGCCAAGTGCTGTATCACCTGTCCCTTACAAACCAGCTCTCCACCAAAAATTCCTTTAGGCTTGGGATGAGGGACTCTCTGAAGAGCAGGGGCATGTTATCTTGATTCGAAGAAAAGCCTGGGAGTCATCCCACTAGGTCTGGACACAGAAGTTAAGAACTGGAAGCCTAAGATAAACCTTCTGCCCTCCTACAGTCGGGCACTTATGCAGCCTGAATGGATTCAGATGCCTCGAGGAAGACCAGGATCACTCTCCATTTCCTCTGTTGAGAATCAGTAGAGCTTAGGCCTCTGATGCCTTCCAACACCCAAACTTGTATTAGGCCACTTCATGTCTTCTGTCATAACCAGCAGATCCTGAATTATCAACTTGTAAGCACAAAGACTCATGGTGTCTAAAAACAGGATTTAAGTGGTGGGAGTCTGCATTTGCATATGCCACCTGCCCAAAGTCATGGACATACCTGACATCCATGAGGGATCAAAATGCATTTGCTTTATGGCTCAAGCTGATGGAGCAGCCATAAGGCTGATTTTAAGAAAGAATGCAAGGAACTCAGCAAAAAAGTGGTTTTTATTCCAAAAATCATTTCACTATGATACCCTAGATATAATTCAACATGAACATAATTAGGACATGCCTGTAAAAAGAATTGTTTCAGTTAAACTTCAAGTTACTTATGAGGGACATGCATTCATAGCAATAAGAAAGAGCATTACTTTTTTTTCCCTTCTGTAGCCTGTGTACGAGAGCTACGTGCTTTTGCAGACCGAAAACCTGAAGGACTGAAGAATCTACTCATTTCTATGGACTTTTAAAGAAAGCTGCTTTTCATAGCCATACTCAACACTGCTAACTTGTACTTAGCATGTGTGGCTGAGAATGTTTATATTTGTAACACACTGAGTTGGAACAGTGACCAGGTTGTGAGATTTGAAAGCAGCGACTCCTGCGAACATTGCTATGCTTATACTGAATACTACATTGACTTCAGGGCAATTAAGTCCCAATTAAACCTTTCTAAAACAAAGAGAGCTTATTCGAGGTTTGTCTCCTTCACAGAAAAAGCAGAAGAGCTTTTAACTCCACGTTAAAAAACAATTCTCAAGGTCTCTAGAGCCATCCCTCATCTGTTTCTTAAGGAATGGAATCAAACCAGAGAAAACAGTCATTTGGCTTTCCTTTCATTTTTGTGACTTTGTGCCTCTGATTTCTGAGCATATGGAAAACTCAAAAATTCCTTTCAAGGAAACAAATTCAGTCCAGGATGGTCCAGGTAAGTGAAATTACACAGATTTTAAAGTACCAGACAGATCTGAGTTTCTGATGGTGACATTAAACAGAGCACAAATATTTTAAAGAGAAGTAATATTCCAGTGATATCCAGACAGTAAATTAAATATCTGTTTAAAAAGCTTTTGGTAGATTAATCGACAGGTACACTTGGCACTCAACTTAGATAAAAGATGCGAAAATGTCTGAAAAAGTTTCTTTACACAAGCAGACCTGTTTGTATAATCGAGTTTTTGCTGCCTCATGACAACCGTATTTCAACAGCTCCTGAAGATTTGCTTATTCAGCTCTCGGAGGGAAACACTAGCTGTTCTCACACACTCCGTGCTGTTGGACAGATGCTATTTAACCGCGAAAAGAGAAAGTCTGAGAGCCCAGCTACGAGGAGGGAGCGGCAGTCCCGGGGCAGCCCGGGCGGCAGCAGCTCCCTGAGGCACGGCAGCTTCTCCCGCTACCCTCGCCGGCGCGCCGGCACCTCTGCCCGCAACCGAGCCCAGAACCCAGCAGACATCTCTGCTCCTTCCCGCCTTCCCTCCCTCCTTCCCTCCCGGCTTCACCGTGAGGAAACACGAGGGCGGCGAGACTTAGACACTACGGAGCTGCCCAGCCGGCCCGGCGCGCTGGCTCCGGGACGTTTCCAGCCCGGCCGCGGCCGCGGTGGCGGTGCCGGTACCTGGTTGTGGTGCAGGTGGGCGAGCGGCAGCGCCGAGCCCAGGGAGGGCGCGGCGCCCAGGCGCTGCAGCAGCGCCGAGAGCTGCCCCGCCGACAGGCTGTGGTTGGCCCCGAAGACGCGCAGCACATCGTCGGCGAAGCTCGTCGAGCTGTCCGGCCCCGGGCCAATTCCGGGCTGCCCGTCCATCCCGGCGGGACGCGGCGACTGTGGCGGATGGCGCAGCCCCGCCGCGCCGCCCTGGCCCCTGCCCACGGGCTCGGCGGGGCGGGAGCGGGGCCCGCCCGCTCGGCCCCTCCCCGGGGGGCGTACTGGGGACGCGGGGCGGGCGGCGGCGCCGCGGAGCTCCCGGCCGGGCGCGGGGCCGTCGCTCGGTGCTCGCCGCGCCGTCGGGCCAGGCCGCTGACCGAGCGCTCGCTGAGCCCCGCCGCCCGGGGGCTGAGGGCAGCCGCGGGCCCCCCGCCACCCTGTGTCACCACAGAAGGTGGCGCGGGGCCCTCCGAGATCGGCCCACGCGCGGGCAGCTGCGGAGGATGCAAAACACCCGGTTGCCAGCGGCCTCGGCCCAGGGGCCAAGAGTCACGCAAGCAGCAGGGTCATGCCCCCCGCTGCCGTTCCCAGCCCCAGCCCCAGCTTGCCCGTCTGCCCCTCACCCAGCCGCCCTGACCCTGCACGGCAGAAGGGATAACGCAGGCCAAGGTCCAGGCCCAGGCAGGCACACAGGTGCTGGACACACCTCACCGGCACTATCTCCTGAGCCCAGGCTCCTGGACCTTGGAATGAGTCCTTCGGCTGGCAGCCAGTTAGGAAACCTGCTTCTCACAGGCCCCCTCCCTCACACAGGCTGAGACATAGATTTGTGTCTAGTCTACTTTTCTAGGTGGGATTAATGCACAAAAAAGCATGTGATTTCATGCACGCCTTTTAACAAACAGAGAAAATTGTGACTGGTCACAGGTGTATTCCTGGGGGCTGTTGCTCAAGGGGTTTAGTTAAAAATGCTAATGCTACCGGACAGCAGCCCCAGCTCAGCAAAGATATGTTCTGTTAATTTATCCTGTAACTGCATTTTACAAAATTTCTTACATATCCACAAAGTGGACAGAGACAGCCTGTTTTCAAAGAGTTTGGGTTTGTTTTTTTTTAATATTCTCCTTTAGATCACTGTAGAGCTATGCTGAATTACATGAGCTGATGCACAGTTGCAGATTCCAAATTTTCTGAAACCAGAATTTTGTACTGTGTGTGCCAAGTAGTCCAGGTAACAGCACCATGAAGGAGGCATGGTTAAAAAAGATACTTCATGAGCAGCAGAACTGATTTAGATAAATCCTTCATTAAAAACTGCCATGTCACAATGCACAAAGCATCTAGCTGGGAAAAAAAATGCCAGCAGCATTTTCCTCCCTACAACTGAGCAGGGGGGAAGAAAATCTAGAGAGCTACAATAATATTAATTCTAATACTGAAAAACATGTCACTGTTTCTGAATTTAGGCCTGAATCGCTGATATACTTTCCCACTTCCATCTCACTTGGTTGGTGGCAGCTGAAACAGCCCTGGCACAACTCAGCTAGGTGTTGTTCCAAATGTCCCTATCTGTACTGGTTCTACCACCAGCCGAGGCTGAAGATGCTCCACCCTACCCACTTCTCTATTTGTATGTGCATTTTGGCTCTCTTCCAGAGAAATCAACACAACATTCTCCTGCTGCTAGGGGAAGTACAACATTCATTGGGCAGCAGCTATGTTATTAGCAAAACTGGCACTTCCTATAGTTTCTTCTTCAGTGTCTCCCTAAACAGCTGTTACAGTTCTAGTAACAGTTGATTATTGCATTCATTCCGAAATTTTAAAATTCTAGATTTCAAAAGTGACTTATGATCAGCAGATAAAATGGAAGTAACTGCAACCTGGCTGTAAGAGGTAAATCAAAACAGGTTGCATCAAGATTTTTCAGTGCTCTGTTGTGCAAAGCCAAAGAGTTTATCTCAAAATTTATTGTTTTAGGACTTTTTCAGCAGAAATATAAAAGATCATTTAAATTAGTATAATTAAACTCATATTAGCATTCATTCTAAGGCCTATATTGGCATAATGCTGAAAAGTTCAAGGAATTCCTGGATAATTCCATTAAGATTTCTTCTCTGTTGGCAATCCGTGTCAGAATGAAAATTCTGCTTTATTTCTGAGACACAGCCAATTTTTTTCCTCGAGGAGTGATGCATTCATACAGCTCTAGTTTAAAATAAATATGAAGTTTCTAAACCGTCTGTCACTGAGAAAGTCTGCAAGAACTAGAAGGGCACACTAACAGTAAGACAAGAGGTCATGTACCTTTCAAACTGTATGCACAGCACTTGAAGAATAACTCCAGCTTTTGTGTACATTTTTGTGATGTACAGACCTAATCAGAAAGTCAGATCTTTGTTGTGTCAAGTCTGATAAATCTTAGGTAAACACTAACAGAGCCAAATTCTCCTTCTAAAACTGAAGGAACAATGTGTTTGTGCAACTGCAAGCCAGGTATTGCCCAGCAGTACTTCACGGTCCTGATTCACTATTGTTTGGTTCCTGCTTTTCTTTGCACCTGTGGGCTGTTGCTGTTTCATTTAAACCACCACAAAGTGCCAGTGCAACAGATGGTGACTGGCAGTAGCAAGATGACAAATTAATCAGCTTCCCCAATCTTATACAGGGCCAAAACCTCTCTGAGGTGGGTTTCTTGTAAGAAATTCACTGAAGCTGTAGCTAATTACATCAAAGCTAGCATGATTTGTAATCATACTTGTTATTTACTTACCACAAAGTTAGAAAAACCCTGTTTGTTGTCATTCAAACTACTGAAAAAATCTATTTGAAAATAGAAATCATATTATTTACCTGCTGTCAGGTGGCAGGTAAAATAGACACACTCATCCTTTGTACATTTTCACCTTTTTTCATTCAACTCTTGAATTAAATATTTAAATAGGATTTGAAACTTACATCCTGTAACTAAATACCCTTGAATGAAATGGCATATAGCAATGGATATTTTGGGGGAAGTACCCAGGCAGATAAGACTGAAATCCTTTTTCACATATTTTCTCAAAATAATTCTCTTCACCAGGGTGAGTAAATTCCCAGAAGTTCCATTTGTTCATTTTTAACTTGATCAGAGAGACTCAAGCTCTCACAGCCACTAAACTTTAACTTTCAAACACTCCCAGTCATGAATTACAGATGAACAGTATGCTAAGATAGATATTCCAATATTGCCAGCTCAGGAATCTTGCAGTTCTCCTCAGTTATTTGCTCTTCTAAACTCCAGAAGGAAATTCTGAGATCAGAGCTCTAGAAACAGTCCAAGTGTACTGTGAATACTCAAAACCACCAAAGCCAAATGCAAAACACTATTTGGCTTAAAATTCTTAACCTATAAAAGCCTGAATCTCATTGATCTGCAGGTCTTGACTCATTTTTGAAAGCTTGGGTACATGGACTGGCACTAGAAAGGCATTCTTGTAGATCATAGTAGAAAAGTTTCTGAAGCTAGAGAATTAGAAGGGATCTTCACTTTGAGGCACAAAATACCTCGTACTGTACCACTTTCAAAGGAAAAAGTGGGATCTCAACTTCCACAAAATAGTTTGACTCTGTAATTCAAATCATTAATTAGTCAATTACAAGTGTGTGAGGCACTATATGGACCTTGAGGTATGAGAGGTCATGTACCTTGGCATTGCTTTGGTAAATCAATCATAACCTGCTTCCTTTCTTAGGCTGCACTATGGGTATCATTTTGGTGCTGTTCACTACCATGGCAAGCTTGGCTCCCACAAGAGGTTAACATTATGCAAGATTTCAGCTAGCAAGAGATGTTACTTGTTCTACAACCTACACTAGCCAGTTCATTAGCTCTCTCTGTAAAACTGTAAAATACACTGTTTCTGATAAGAAATATGATACATTTGCTCCTTAAGACTAATTATTGTTTTTTAAAAATCTTTAAAAACAAAACCTCTGTAATAACTACCTTAAATTCTTCACTGTTTATATTTTCACTTTTAGAGATATTTAAGGATCTTCAACCACAAGGATAAGAATTGTCTTTAATAGAGATATGCGGATGAAACTATCTTCAGTTCATAGCTGCTCATTAGAAAACTAAGCTTGTAAAATTCCACTGACACTTTGAAAATATTATCTGTACTCATCTTGTTAGCATAGGGTCAAGATTGTTTAGACCCTGTTGCTACAGTCAAAGCCTTAAAGATGTTTGGAGTCTGAAGTTTTAGCCTAGGGCCATCTCTAATTTTCATCTGGTAAACAGGCATCTCACTCCCAAAGCCAGAAGCTGTTGGGCTACAGCTTTGGATGGTATGAAGTGAGATAGTGCCTGGAGAGCTGAACCAGCCTATAGCAGCTGTGGGTCATGACTCAAAGCCCCCTAGATAGGTGTGCAGAGAGCTAGGAAGTAATAAACTGTCTTTAAAATATAGCAGTATTCACCATGAAGATGAATACTGCTCATTTTGCCTCGCATTGCTCAGATAATCTTTACCAAAGAGTCATCTTTTGGGAAAAAATACAGATCTTCTGAGATTATGAGAGTGAAAAAAAGCAAAAAGACACTACGCATTTTTATCAGTTAAACTTCATCTTGGAGGAAAAGGGAAGTTCAACAGCTTGGAGTTCTTTTTCAAACCTTATTTTAACCCATACCATAATAGAAAAGAATTTTTACATTTACTAATTCAAAGTGAAACCTTTCAGCCTAGTGTCCCCAAGTCTTGCAAACAACACTTTTAAATGTAAATTTTCTATTGTTCTAAAATTAGCTTTAACAACTTGAAAGCCTCAAAACCACTGATGAAACAATACATGTTTTGTAGGAACATGCCTAGAAGTGACTTCTTACCTGCTGATGACCTTTAAATCCACCAGAGGACCCCAGGGGACGGTCGATACATGACAGGAAGCTACAAGCTCAGGTTCTTTTGACATATCTGCACTGAATTGTATGTATCTGAAGAGCAAGGGTTGCCCCAGAATAAAGGAGAAGCAGCCATTTGTCAATATTAGTTGGATGAGATAAGCACAGTGGTGGCAGCAGGACGCCTGAGACACAACATGCCAGTGTTGGCTTTCACAGGCTGCGCTCTGCAGGGATCAAGGTGACCCCTGTGAGACAGCAAACCAGCTGCAGGACTCCTCTAGGCTTTTCCCTCATAATCCAGTAGGATGAAAGAGTAAGTAGAATTTCTGGGGAGGGGCCAGAGCAGCCTTTCCAGCTCCCATCACAGGATCCAGGCAGAAAACAATTGTTCGAGACACTTTTCTAGATAAGTGGCCTTCAATACCTCAGTCCCTCCCTTTGTTTCTTCGAAATATAGCTGCTAAACATGCTTGGGATAGCAAATTCTTACTGAAAACATGAACACAGAGCTCTGAGTTCATGTCTGTACGCTTAGCACATCTACAAAATAGGTGCTATACCAGTCCCTGGGATTGGCAACTGTGCATTGAACCCAACTTAAGTTTTCAATAAACACTAAAAGGAGAGGGCAGAAAAGGGGCTACAAGGTACAAGATATTTTACTCCAGAGGAAAACCACAATTGCAGCTCAAACCTTCCTATTTTGGGATGCAGTGGTTGGCATAGAGCATCAGGCTCTTCAGTCACTTCTCTTCTACACAATTAACACTGACATTTTAAAAGTTGTAATTAGCAGATACTGCTCCAAGCCTGCATGAATTCTTAAGTACTGTCACCATGCCAACTTTCAATTCAGGATATACCTAAACTGTTGTGCTTTAACCTATACAAATAATCTCCCACAAATGGCAAAGTACCTAAATTTGAGACAGGGCTTTTAATCAAGTAGTAGTTCAGTCATTTTGGAGCTATTACTTGAACACAGAAAACATTTCCATTTTAACTCCATCCTGAGTGTACTTTTTTACCTAACTGCAGGTATCTACAAATAATCAAAGTTAACTTGACTTCAAAGATATATAATTCTGCTGCAAGACCAGCAACATCGTCACAATGGAGCACCATTTCACAAAACATGACCATGCATAAATAAACACAACTAAGAGAGGTGTTTAGCATATTCTACTACTAAGCAATTTATAGGAAATTCTTTAACATATGCAGACAGAGGTACAAGGACACCTGTAGGCTACACTCAGCACTTAAACCCTAGGTTCTGATGGGTCTAGTAAAGAAAGAAGAAAATAAGATTATATTCAGTATTATCATCTGCAAATGCATCTGCAAATGTTCCAGAAGTTATCTTAGGAATATGAAAGCTATTAATAACTTATGTATGTCAAGGATTTTCAGAGTGCTTGTCCCTTAAAGTAAAATATACACAATTCAGTAAAACAGAAAGCTGTTATTGTTTTGATGTTCTGTACACTTTCACAAAGGTCATGGATACATCCAACTTCAGGAATTTATTTGAGACAATGCTTATGTGCTAAAAATCATGGAGTGAAACAAGCCCTGCCAGAAGGGTAACCCTGACACTAGGTCTTCCTTCAGCAATTAGAGCTGAAGTACCAGAAAAATATTTATTTTGGTTACATTGTAAATCAATAAATAAATTCTACTTAGGTAGCAGCATATTCTACAGGTCAGTAGAATTTATGGGGACAAGACCCCCTCTGTGAGGCTTCCTCACCTGCAGAAGGAAGCAATACTTCTAGCAATCAGCTGTTCATCAATGCTCATTCTCTGGTTTTTCCTTTCTGTCCCCAACAAATTCCATAGCAAGTAGAATATTTCAGCCATTTCATCTTCCCATAGTGCCCTGTTTTCCAAGATATGTCACACAGAGCAAAGTATGAGAGGATATGCAAAATTCATATATTCCCTGGGCATTCTCACTTAGCAGTAAAGTTGTGTATATGCACAGTGGCATTTCAGTGTTATTCAACTGATTTGTCTGCAACAGCATGAGCAAAATGAAGTATAAATGCCTGAACCTTCTCTCACTGGTACACAAAGTTACAAAATGTTAATGGAATAGTTATGCCTGAGAAGCAGGTGTTTAATGAATGTCTTGCTAGACAATTTTCAGATTTGAGTTCTTGCTGTTTATGTAAATTTCTAATGCCATTCGTAATTGGCATGGCACTCACATTTCCGTTTTATTTAGTGATGGAGTTGTATTTTACAGTGTGAGTGTGTGTATGCTTTCAGGTATTTTTGGGAGTGGGATTTGTTGAGGAAAACCATTTGTAAGTGACAGCAGATTAGATTATCATATTCAACTGTTTTGGCTTTAAAAGCTTGTATTCTCTTTTAGGCCTAACATGATTAAAACCTGCTGAGGCAGGAGTACAGCCAGCTCTGCTGAGTAGTCTTTTTACACAATGTGTACACAGAAGGCCAAGGTTGGAGTCATGAATACAGCAGAGCACTGATATTAGAGGAGTTGTGAGTTTACAGAAACAAAAAGTTTCTATGGTTAAAAAGATATGGTAAAAAAAAGTTTTGGAAGTGGTACCTTAACATGTCATCAGGTCAGAGTACTAAAAACAACCTCTAAACCATCTTTGTTTACCACAACTCAAACTTAGAAGTATGTGACTGAAACCTCAGAAAGTAATTTAAAAAGTGAGGAAGAAACTCTAAATAAACAAAAGACCACCCCAACCTTCCAATGTTTATTTACTACCAATTGTGGAAAGGTGTGGAAAGTGTTAAATTGTCTAAAGGATAACACAGTACAAACATTTGACAAAGAATACCCCCTGAATAAGTTACAGATTTAAAAAGTTACAGATTCACAACTGCAGATCCCATGAAAAAGATCACCAAAACAAAAAAAATCCGAGTACTAGTTCAATACCATTAAGTAAGGAAGCTGCTTGTAGAAGTGTTCAATTACTTTACAGCTCAATTCTCACATTGGATTCTAAACATCCTAACCTTTTAATGCTGTAGAGGATTTACACAATTAACACTTTATAAGGTCTTTCAAGAGTAAATACGCTACAATTAAGTCATTTGTGTCCATTTGTGCTCTTCGAGTATAAATCAGAGTAGAATCTCTCTGGCAAAGGACAACAGAGGATGAAGTAGAATCACAATTTATGTCAAAAATTAAGACTCTCAGTCTCTATTTGCTTGGCCAACAAAAGGAGTTCCCTCAAGCAAACCTTCAAAGGAGAAAAGATACATAAAGGAGTTCAGGTCACCTCATTCCCGTTTTTTTGTGAGCTTGTGAAGCTATTCTGTGGACCCTATTTTCTAACCTCAGCTGTATAAACAGATAATATAAAACAATTAAAATAATTATAAAATATTAAAATAATATTAAATAATTGCTACAGATGAAGAAGTGACCTGTCTATATCCATTTGTATAGCTGTCAGAATATACCAACATGAATAGATTATAATGTTATTCAAAAGTAATTCTTATTTTTAGCAGAACTAAAAAGCTTTGTGAGAAAATGCTTATAATTGTAAGGGAACCAATTGAAAAAGTGGCCTTGAGCAACTGCCCTAGAAATGGTTCATTTTGGGGGTGAGGGCAGACCACCACAGAACAGAAGAGCACACCACAACCTGTGAGAAAGCTTCATAAGTAAGCAATTATCAGTCTAGTGCTCAACACCATGAGTTGTTGAGATTCCTAGCATAGTTTCTGGTGGTTAATTATGATCCCTTAGGAAAGAAAGATTCACCATCTAATCCCTGTAAATAGTCACAGTTCAGTCCTTCCTAAAGAGCAAGAAAGCAATAGTTTAATAGCACTAAGCACCTCAAGTGTGATATCCATTTAAGAATCTCAAGAACATTGAATTTGACAAGCTCATCTTCCCAAAACCTCTGAGTGAAGGAAACTCTGCATGAGTTCGTCCTCACTGGCAAATTTACAAATACTGTAGTTCAGTGACTTAAATGCAAACAAGTGCATGGAATCCACTTTTTTAACTCCTAATGTACATCACCCCCTGATGCTCTACAGAGCAATTCTACTGCAAACATTTCAATAAGAGCAAGGCTGTGTATAAGCGTAGGATTAAATGCCTAAACAAGAGAAGCAGAAGGTGTTAGCTCCAAATTTGACCGACATGTTAAGCATTTTACCAACATTTGTTTTATTTTTTCAAAGTAAATACACTTCAGGACACAGAAAATAACAGTATTTAAGGAAATGCTGTAATTGTACTGTTTGGGAGTGAAGAAGCAAAGTTAAACATTGGCTCAAAACAACATGGGAGAAGCGTTTCTATTTCCAGCAACACGTTACTGAACTGTGGAAAGAGATGATCCTCCCTAAAGGATCCAAACTCTTAGCTGATCTCTTCAGTAAGAAAAGCATTAATCACTAACACCTATAAGATAAAGGATAGGCAAATTATTTTATGTGTGGCAAAGATGCAATGCCACTGAAATATCTGTCATCAGTGAAATATCTGCCATCAGGTCAAGTGGCAACTGCCAGGAGATCAGACAAGTTTGCTTCCAAAGATCAGATGAGGTAGTGCATTTAAACATGATCTTTTTGTAGTACAGTCCAGAAGGAATAGGAAGGGGAGTAACTATTGGGGGAGGGAGGGGCCAGGAAGGGAGTGCTGAATCCGTAAATATATTGGCAGAAGAATCCACCATTATATAAAGGATAGCAAATGTGCTCCTACACTTTAATATTTTCATGCTTTAGACATTGCCAACATACATATGACAGTAAGAAACATAACGATCCCAAGTCCTGGCTTAACCACCTACACAGTGTTTGAGAAATCTGAAGCCATCTCACACAGACTGATAACATCAGAAGCTGTCAGAAACTGAAGTGTTTAAGAGAGAAGAACCAGCCAATTTATTCTTGCAGTGCCCAGTGCAGGTTATTACAGCTCAGGCCTAGTAAGCTCAGCAGCAGGTACTACATTACTCTGCTCTGATGCCTAGAGAACATTATTATGAACAAATTAATTTCTGTGTACTGCTATATCTTCCAGCACTTTGAACAGCATTGCTAAAATATCCCATACTACAGCACTCAAGACCCAACAACACACACAGTTTTTCACAGCAACACTTTAGAAAGTGTGACATTTTAGGAATTTCTAAGACCTAAACCTTTGAAGTGCCATGCAACATCACACATGCTGCATCCTGTGAGTATTTTATGGCATTCTAGGGGTTGATTTTACAGAAATGTTTAAAATTTTTGTTGTGATGAATACTAATGCTTGCTTTATATTTTAGTTATGAAATGCACAGCATAAATTCAAAATGGATTTTCCTACAGCCATATGGTTTACTGAAAATAACACCAATAAAATAAGTAATTCAGTGTTGAGTATACATACCTTTATTTATGGAGAAGAGGTTCTGTCACAGTGTCAGCCAATACATATTGTGACTATGTACTCAAACATTTCTCAATGCTTCTATCTTCTCAGACACGCTATTTTCTTACTGTTTATAAAGCAAACCTCTCCCCTCTGTGTCCTTCACTTGACTTGGTAATATGAGAGTGTTTGAAATTTGAACAAAACCTCCTTGTCCTGGGAGTGCAAGGGGCGGAGGAAGATGCAGTTGGAGCAATAGGTGGTTCTGAGAGCCTTACACCACCCCCTTTGATAAAAGCCAAAGGACAGGACATTAAAGAGGCTATTCTAGGGCAACTGTTCCTGAGTCACTTGTTTCCAGCTCCTTCTCCATACTTTAGCATGGAGTTTTCTGGCAAGTGGACTCTAAACTGAAAGTTGCTTTCCTGTTTTTATTCTTTTTCAAAATAACGGAAAAATTAAATGACTGACACCTGCCCTAATCCACATTAAACAGTGACTTATGTTGCCAGAAAAAGGCTGTACATATACACAAGTTCCCTTCTGGTCTTTTATTGAAGCAATAGGATTTGATTTATGAAATACCTGGCAAGCATAACATCCTATTACAGCAACTGGAAGCAGATAGGGGGTGATCATAATGCCACACTGAAGGAGAAATATCTTCATCTCCTGCTGCAAGATTCAAGGAATAAATAACTTAATGTTTCCTGTGAAGTCATTCCCATACTCCAGTATGTGAAAACAACTGTCAACACTCAAGAAAGATTGTGTTAAACAGCTGAAACACTCTCAAATGATTTTTCCAAAATAAACTTCCATCAGAAAGCTACCACAAATACTTAGTCATCTTAACTCTTAAAAATGAACAATTGCTCTGGTTTAAAGCCATTTCATATTCTTGAATTGAAACTTCAAAATTCACATTATTTTAATTTAATATGACTAACTACTACTATGTTTAATACTGAACAGAACTAAGGCCTTGCATTACTAAAACAAAAAAAAACCCTCCTCTTCCTATTTTATGAAGAGCCTATCCTACCTTATGAAGAGGATTTTGTAGCTTATCTCGCAGGGAAAGGACTGGACAAGGATAGGGTACTCACTCTCTCCTTTGAAGTTTGTAAAGGGAAATAAAATTGTTTAGATAACAAAGCAACAGAGCTGCTGTGTAAGTCCTAAATCAGTTCCATCATTTCTCACAGATGCCCAAACACAGCAAGCAGGCATGGATCTGGAGAGCAGAGCAGTCACGGAGGGCTGCTAGAAGACAAAAGGATGGAGAGGAACCTCAAAGACAAATCTCAGCAGGAGATGGGATAATCAAGAGTGCTGCTGAGCAGGGAACTGAGGTTATCCTGAGAAAGTCAGCGTGGTGTTACCTTAAAAAAAATACTTGCTTCCTATAACATTGTACAAATTCCTTTCATGCAGTAAAAGCTCATGACTACACTGCATTTTTATTTTCATCTATATGATTAAAGCATTGACTTGCTTCTTTAGGACATTTACCTTTTAGTCCTGTTTCAGCAAACCCAGAGCATACATGGCTCAGCTCCTGCCAAGAGGAGGAGATCCACAGCTGTCCTCTTGGCCTGCCCCCTCCCCTGAATCCCAGCACCCTGTGGATCAACAGCGGGGGTCGTGTCCCTGCAGTGTGTCCTGCTCTGACAGGTGCTGGCATTTGGCAGCATGCCCAGCAAGCAGGCAGTTATCACACAGGAAGACTTGGCTGCAAATCAGAAAGCCAAGCTCATGGAAAGCATGGAAAGATACAGAGGATACAAAGGTGTTAAATCCCTTCTGTCCTTGAACAGCCAAAGACTGCTCTAAACTGTGCTGAATGCCAGCAGTTGCAGGCAATTTTTCAGATACTAGAACACCAACAAGAAAAAATACTTTGTAATAAGGCATAGACAAATATTTACCAGAAAATTTAGAGGCTGTCCCTTAGCTCTTCATCATCTTCCAGCTCATGACACACTAAATTATTCGAGGTGCTCAAATCATGCTGTCAGCTTTAGCTGCAGCTTCAGATCTGGTTTGAAGCAGTACACCTACTGTTTTTCTTCCTAATGAAGTCTAGCTTCTCCATTCTCCAACATCAGGTACCATCCCCTCCACTTTCTTCTGGAATTGCAAGGGCTGTTCTCCTTCCACTGTTTAATAACTGTGACCCTTTAGTGCTGTACCAACAGGTAGGACTCCCTTTAATCTGCTAAAGACCTTCTACTTGCACAGAGCTTGTTTTCAGATCATTGGGTTTAAATGCCAAGAATTCCTCTGCAAGCAGCACACAGAGCAGAAGGGCAAGTTACTTTCCCTTTTCCCTCCCTCTCCCTGATCACACATTTCCAAAACATCAGCACAAGAGCAGCCTTCAATTAGTAAGTCTCAGGTAAACTTTAGAAAGAAAGGATTGTTGTCAATTAAAATTCCTTTGTACCTCAGCTTACTAAACTAATGTTCTTAATTACACATTAGCAGTGATGCTCAAAGCATGGTTACCATAATCAGGGAAAGAGGTAATCAGAAATTACTTCATGTCATCTCAGCCAAGTTCATCTACTTTTAGCACACCACCTTCCCCTGGAATTATACTATTCCTGCTTATTTACCTTACACTAAACAGTTACATTGCCAGGAGACCTATGCATGTAACCTACCAAACCAGAGATTGATAATCCATAAAAGTGTATTTAAAAATTTGCTTTAAAAATATCATGAACCTATCATCCTACCTCAAGCTGCAGTTTAGTCTTTTTGGGTGGGGTTTTACCATAGAAAATGGGTGTTGTAATGACATGGCACACTGCTGCCAAGAAAAGCATTTTATACCTCTTAGGCTGGAACCACACTAGATTATTTGCACTTACTTGAAAACTCTAAGGTTTATCAAAGCAGAACAATTTGGTCCTTCTAATTTGTATAGATCAACATAGCTACATTTCTTCCAAAATTGTATATGTAGTTTGCACAAATGTTAAAACAACATGAGGTTTAGAACATTATAAACATGGGACTTCTTGACTTGTACAACCTGGGTATGTCACTCCTCAGTTACTTAAAAGGCACAGAACTACATACAAGACAGAACCGTAAAAGAAATCAGGGTAAACACAGACAATTTGGTAGGATTTGAAATATTTGTCCTTAGCTACACAAATTAAAGTCACAACTTGTAACAATCACTGATGCCTTTTACCAATGTATATTTGATGTATTTTCAAGACAGTTTGTCAAACACTGATGGGATCATTCATAAAACTTAAAATTTGTTATGGAAATTAATGAAGTCTGTCCTCACAATGAAAAGATGAAGTACATTCTGGCAAAGTTGTTCTTTTTTTTTTTTTACAGTATAGATACCAAATAGATATGGATGGGGGGGGTTTAAATACACTGAAAAGTGTTACTCAGCACTTGCTGGGCAAAGAGCTAATACATCTCATTCAGACGCAGCACACTTTCTAACCCACAGAAGCTATCCTTAATTAGACTGTAACCATACTACAAAGTTACATTAGAATCCAGGATCTGAAAGCCTTCAAATGTGAGTGGAACATTAGTTTATTTTTAGTGCAGTCTACAGGACTCACGTTAAGAAGTTCATCCCAACCCAGACTCTAAAAGCATATGGACACCATGCAAAAGAATTACTCATGCCAATGTGTTAATGAAAAAATATGTACGTCTAAAACCCTTTGGGAAGGGACTGGCAGGGTAGACAAGGCCTTTGCATTGCCATTTTATCCCATATCAAATGCAGTTAAGGACACACATGAATGCTAGCATTAAAGTAGAGGCACAAAGGCAATCATATTTGCTAAGAAACCAAGGACCTAATGAAAGAATTCTGCTGCAAACCCAGATCTGAGTTTCTGCCACACCAACAATGTGTCTTTCAGTCACTTACAGGGAACACCCAGTACATCAGCCTTTCACCAAGTACTTATTAAGGAGCCATTAATTACCATGTCTCCAAGTGCTAGAGTATTTTGGTTCCCTCTGCTCCAAAACAAGAACTGTTGTTCTTGATAAACCAGACTGTAACTGATCCTCTGGCTTTATGCCTGACTGTATATTTGTTTTAGTGATATAATCTGACTGTGCTGGATGTTTTATAAGAAACATGCTGTTAAAAGGACAATTTGAAACTTTTTTATTTATTTGCACAACTGAAAACAGGCCTTGTCCCTGTTGTGGCCTTCTCTGCATGAGCAGCAGCTCTGGGGGAGAAGAAAATTATTTCCACATTATAAATCAGGCTTTTCAGTTTTGTTGTGAGGATTTCCTTGAGAAATTAGACAGCTTGATGTGGTTCCTCGAGTCTAGTTCCCAGCACCCTTTTTTTTCAGCCCATCTCCTCCTAGCACCTCTTCTGCAACCTTTCCAAACTTAAACAGGGTTTCTAATTCATACCCTCATCAGCTCCTCTCTCCTGCTGCTGTTTCAGTCCTCCAGCTCCTGCTGAGGGCACTGACACCAAACTGACAAGCCAAGCTGACTCAGTCTACAATTTCTCAGGTGTCCTTAAACTATGCTCCTCATTCCAGAAGCCAGTAAAGATATGCCAGGACTTGTGCGTGCGGGCTCCAAGTCACAACCGCCTCACCTATGACACAATTATGTCTCAATCACTCGGAGATACTTTAAAGAGTGCGTAAATATAAAAACTTTCAGACACATTTTAGGAATACTTAAGCTTAGAAATCATTCCTTCTAGGTTAAAGTAACTGGACCTGAGTTTTGGCTTCTGGATTTTCAAGTAGAGATACCTACTGTGGTATATAGCATTGCAGGCTTATATAAGAATTTAGCAGTTCATTCTTATTCTGTCATCAGCCATTCTGTCACTACAGAACTGCACTCAAATTAAACATTGGTGGAAATTTAGCTGCAGAGCACTGCCATTCTTGTGGGGGGGATGTTTTCAGGCTTTTTTGTAAGTGACTATGACAATTAGCTAGAACAACATATTATATAGACAAACAGAACAGTACTTTTCTGTATGTCATGCTGTTGACAGAGTAGGCAACTAACTTCAAAATCCGTAGGAAAGCAGGCAGCAGGGACCAAATCACCAAGTTGGGTTTCAGCTCTTTCTTCTCTATATTTACAGCAAGAGAGAGAAATCCATATACTTCATACCTCAGCACTCTCTCCCTACCCTGAAGGGTCAGCCTGTGCTGCTGAGTTTATATCATAGGGTCACAATGGACTTGTCTGCAAACACAATCAAACTTTTTTTTTCCCTCTTCCCAATATCTAGATATTGCAAGCAATATTGCCCTTAACTACAGAATGGCTACTTAAAAGTAAATATTATCAGATCAACTGCTAATTACCAGTAAAGACTCAAGAGAACAGACAGAACTAACCAGTTCTTTTGTGCAGTCAACAAAAAAGCTGCAATTACTGGTAAGAGGCTTTCCAAACAATTTCACTGCTTCACTGAAGAAGGTCACCATTCCCAGACAGCTTAGAGGCCTGGCATCTTTATTACCTGTCTCTCCCAGTTCAAGGATTGGTCCTTAAATCATCCTGCTAAAGCCATTGCCCTAGATTCAAAATACTGGATCCCAATGTCTGATTTTCCTTTAGTCCTGCTATAAAGGACCAGAAAGCTTCCCAGTCTTTAAACTGGGGAAGGAAAGAAATGCATGTTCTTAAACCTAGAAAGCAGCATCGGTGAAGTAGCAGCCGAAGTAAGAGAGGTCTTGACCAGTATCTCTCTTTTTCTGCTACCACCAATACTCTCCCTCAAGCCTTTTAAAAACTTCTAGTTTCAGATGCATCTAAGCTGACCTAGTTTTGGAAATGAACAGGAAATTCAGTAACAAAGCCACCTAATGTGCTGTAAGGCACACAGCTGTCTCCTTTAACAACTGAAACAGTAAACAGCAAAATTATTTTCTCAACTAACTGGACTATTTTGTTGTGTCATCCCAGCTGGGAAATGCAATCAAATAGCTGTGAGATAGTTCAGAAGTTTAGATTGAGAATCCACTAAGAATTTAGAGTTTGTTGATTGACATGCAAACAAATAATGTTTTTAGTAAAAGACCCTTAAGAAAAATGAACCCTCACAATCCAATAAATTAGCAGAGATGAGAACACAAGAGGTCATGGGGAAAGATTTTGTGCTACTATATTATATAATTTTTACCTGGGCATGCATTTGAATGACCAGTGTCTCTTCATTCCCATTTTCTTTCTGAATGCTCTGAAAGGTACAAGCAGCACTAAATTATGCCTGCTTGTGAAACTAATGGTTTGACTAGGAAGAATCAGAAAAACACCTTCCCCCACTAGAGTTCTTCAACCTGTTCAAATGAGAGTCTGTTCGATGACTGAAGTAGTTGTCTTGTCCAACAATGGCCTTCAACAGAAGTTTTCTGAAATGTGAATTGGGAAGACACTTCTTGGCAAGCAGGGGTCTCTCTTGTTCACCTTGAACTTAAAGAAAGACTGAAAGTGAATGCACAACATAAGTAATAAAAAATGCAATAAATTCATTTATAAGATTATTTTGATGTGATTGTAGTAGAAGCATAACAAAGCATGCAATTTTTAAGACCTATTGAAAACTGGACCATAAGACCTCTGCCCTTAATAGCAAAAATATGCACACCTGTATTTAGCAACTTCTGAAGTTTCACTCATGTTTACAAACATAATTGGGAGCAAATCCAACTCTACGCAATCTACTCTGAAAATATCACTGCTATGAGCAATACTATTTCTGTTGTTGTTTATTCATCACACCTTTTCCACCCCTCTGGGAATTTTGGCAATTTTTTAATACCAGCAGTGTTACTTTCTGCTTCCTACAAAGCACAATACAATTGAATCAAATCAGCCATAGATATCTAATTTCTTCTTCTTTCTGTAAGTGAAATAGTTTGCTTTTTGTTTGCAAGCCAGTTTTCAATAAACTGCTTTATCTAAAAACATGGAAGATCTTCACTTCAGCTAAGCCAGTCTCTATGTTAGCAAATTTTAATTTTCTTTAATCTTCCTACTTTATTAACCAATTAAGCAAAGACATCTGTAGAACATATGCTGCATCTAGACAGACTAGATTTTAAAATTCAGTTGTTACAAAAAAAAACTCACCAACCTTTGATGGTCATCACTGTGGTTCAGAGTTTATTACTTGGGATTCTTGAATAGATATTCAATAGATATTGCAGAGAAAGTATTATTCAAGTAACTAACACTGAGAATTCAGAATCAAATATCTTGATTGTCCTTAAAGTTAGATGTAATGCTTTAAAAACAAGGTTGAAGATTAATGTTTTAATTGTGGTAATGCCATGTGTTCCAAGATGTGTTAGGTGTTGCAGACACCACTCAAAAACATGTTTACCTCTCCCTTACAGTAACCCTAGCAACATCCTCAATTGTTTTTACCACACTGGTGCAAGTGCTTTTACCTCATTGTGCTTTTACCACATTGAGGCACTCAGCTGGCTCCTCTAACAGCTGAAACAGTAAACAGCAAAGTTTTTTGGGGAATTTTAACAAATTTCAGGTGAAAGACACTTTTTTATACTTGCTGGAAATAAGGAAAATACTTAGGAGATAGGAAATACTTTGGATAATTATCATTTCTGCTGAGGGTGTACTTAGGCTATTTTTGTTTTACCATTGTTTTACTGACTGAAAGTGTTTTACCTTCCACATCTCATGGCAGCATGCCCATGTCTTTTTCTTTTTACCAACTATGAGAGATTCATCATAGAAGCATGTAATGGTATGGGTTGGGAGGGTCCTTAAAGCTTATCTTGCTCCAACCCCTCTGCCATGGGTGGAGACACCTTCAACTAGACCAGGTTGCTCAAAGCTGTCCTCTGATAGCAAAATATAAACCCCAGACTACAACGCCACTGTGCTAAAAGCTGGACAGAGCAAGGCCAGCCCCTACCCCAAAAATCACATTTGAGTCACAGCTGCACTTGCAATGTAAAAATACCCCCTGACATCAGCACACTCTTGCCTGAGTCATCCCATACAGACTCCAGATTCTGGTCTCAGTGTTTAGAGCCACCGACAGCAATCGTGAGCAGGCACAGAGGGCTCTGACTGATAAGGAGGCACAATGAGATAACAGCAGCAGTCCCTGGCCCAGCTCTTTATCTTGCCCCCAAACACCCTACCCTTATGCAGAGTGCTGAGCTGCTCACAAAACAGCAACGTGAGCTACTGCAGTTTACAGAGAGCCTGTGAAAATAAATCAGCACCACTTTTGGCTTACTTTACTTGTGTCCAGCTCTAACTTCCAAGAAGTCCTGTATCACTCCACAATACCAGAGGAACACTTACAAAATGTCTTTTTTATCCATTATACACACAATCCTAAGAAATACAATCACTTGCAGCCATTCAGTTAGGAGACATTCAGATGACTGCAGTTCAGAGAGGAGTCCTGTATCCAAGCACTGTGCTAACACTCCTTTGCAAAGAGAGAACACCACTAACAACTTAGTGACACTACTTGCTCACTTCCCAGTATCCACTTGGAACTGTGACATTACTGAAGTGTTTGCAGGTAATACTTACTACTGTGAAAGCCTGAAGAGGGTGAGTGGATGCCTCAAGTGTTTGGCTTTCACTCACCCAGGAAATAAAACAAATCGGATATGAGCTGAAGTCCTGCTGTGAATTTCTACTTTTGTCATAATGTTTGACCTTTTTTTTTTAAATCACCCTCCCAATATGGAAAGATTTGTTTTATGTGTCATGTGTTTTTTGAACATACAAGAAAACTTTTGTGAAAGAAAAGCCCGTGGACTACAATGAGTCTCCTAAATGAATGCAAGGTCCCTTCTGGAAGATTCCTATTTATGGTAAAAGTTCAACATTTCTGGAGTTTCTTTAAGAAGTACAAAGCTCCTGTTGTATCAAACTTATAGTAATTATATGCTGTTATTTATCTCCTAAAAATGAACATGAAGAAAATCAAGGAAGCCCTCAATGTAAGCCCACAGCCCTGCCCTGGTTTAAGCGCTCTGGCCCATTGGTGCATGAAATGGTCATCAAGGATCTGACATTAGCCCAGGTGTCTACATAAAACTTTGCCACTGAGAGAAGACTCTGTATGACTTCTGTAGCTGATCTAAGTCAATGTGACTAATCATGGTGAAGCTACAACAGTTTCACTGGTTTACAGCAAATTCAGGTTTTGAAGCACACTAAAAGAGGGGAAATACCTCATACTTTCTTTCCTAAGTAACTCATCTGGGCTGAAGGAGTAAAATTTCTTTTTAGTAGAATCCTCTTTTATGACGTAGATCTGGGAATGGCATTAGTGCATATTCCTCTGCAAAAGGTTGCTAGCCTGTAACCTATTATCACAGAATCATTAAAGTTGGAAAAAACCCTCACAATCATGGAGTCCAACATTTGACCAATCCCCACCCTGCCAACCAGACCACAGCACAAAGTGCCATGTCTAGTGACTTCTAGCACACCTCCAGGGACAGGGATTCCACCACCTCCCTGGGCATGCCTGCTCCAATGCCTGACCACCTTTTCAGTGGAAATATTTCTTCCTGATGTCCAACTTGAACCTCCTCCGGCACAGTGGGAGGCCATTTCCTCTCATCCTGTCACTGGTTGCCTGGGAGAAGAGGCTACAACCTCCTTTCAGAAAGTTGTAAAGTGATAAGGTCTCTCCTGAGCCTCCTTTTCTTCATTACAATTATAATACATTAAAATTAAAGACAATGGAGTCTGAGTGTGAAATATTTGCTGTATCAGTAACAGGGAAGGTGTGGCAGGTGCCATTTCCAGGCGTCTAACAGTTCTACCTGAAATGTCTAATGAAGATATATGTCTAATGAAGAGTATAAAATGCAGTGCTATTGAAAGTCTGATTCTGTTTGATTCTTCTCAAATGTCAAAATATGAAGTCATTAAATCACACTGTATTTGTCAATTTTGGCAGGAGCTACTGCCACTCAAAGGACACGGTGATGATCTACAGAGGAAAGGGAACAATGTGGCATTGCCATGCGCAGGTCTCAGTGATGCAGGGTCTGAGAGAGTGCTACAGGAACAAGTCACACTCTGCCTTGCCAACAATCACAGAAGCTTTCTAGCACTGAAGACAGCATTAAAAATAAGCAGGGCTTTAATGGTTGTTTAAAAAAAAAACTTAACCAAGATTTAAGCTTTCTGTAAGAGCCATTTGACTTTTCACTCAGCAGAGAAAACAAAGTGATATGGCAAGGGCAAGACTTTTTTTTTTAGATACAACTGATGCAATAAAGTGTACTGTGCACTGACTTATGCACAGTATGAAACACCAAAATCCAGCCTCCTAAAACTATTTTTCATTCATTTGGCATCATAAGGATTCAAAAAGCATTCCTGGCTTCATTGTCTTCTAGAAATCATTTGTCAATTGATAGAAACACAAGAGATCTTAAACACTTAAGACACCATCAAAAGCTGTAACAGGTTTTTAACAGTAATGCCTTCCTTTCCAAGAAAAGCATGTCAGTCTCATTCCCCCTTCACTCCTTGTCAGTGAAATAAATATGTTCAAGCAGAGAACAGAAAGCTCTTAACTCTCTACAGTGTCTGGGTGTGGTTACTATCACTACTCCTACAGATTGTTCTGCATTATCTTACTGTCCATTCAGATGGGACTACTACTGGTCTCTTCACATATTAGTGAAAAACAGTTCTAAATGAAAAGATCACACAATTAAAAAAGGCAATTCTGCAGCATGGGAGAGAAATACCAACTTTATCTCAGGTTATATAATTGGACATAGATTAAAGAAGAAATCTGCAATGAAATTCAAGTGTCTCATACTCCTTAAACTCTACCAGGAACCATGTCTAAGCCCTTTTTTTGGCCTTGGGCTGTATACTCCAGGTCACACAGACTGCCCCAGAGGAAGGAACTGAACTATCCAAATCCTTCTGTAGCACATTAGCCTCAAAGAATCATCCTTGTGTTTCTCTATGTAACCATAACAATTATTTCATTACCATAAAAGGAGGATAGACACATGGGTTGGACCCATTCCTGCACCACCCCAAAACTAATACAACACTTTCTAAGTTTCTGACTTCCTAACAAATCCAGAGCCACAAGACATTCAGCCTCACTTGTTACTACCAGTATTGCTCATGGCTTTAATTTCTTCCATCCACAAACCTACAGTCACAAACCTGCAGCATATGTTTCTAGATGAAGGCCACAGTAGTGCTGCCAACGTTGTCCTGTTGATTTACTTTTGATTTCCAATGTGTATGCTCAGATTATGTGTAAGGCTTTCTTCATTTTGCAAAGAATATATATATACAAGTAGTCATTGACCAAACCCAGTGACAAATTCAAACCTGAAAGACCAATTAGGCCGATGTGAGTTGGATTTGATTGATTGCTATCTTTAAGACACTGAAATGAAAGCTATAGTGTGACAATAAACTTATAAAAAAGGTGAAGCTGGAGTTTCTATAATTAATAAAAATCTAGCCTATACTTTTAATATGTTGCTATTAAATGGAATTAAGCATCCCACTAGTGTACCCTAAAGCCTGAAAAAAACCCTCTCAGACTGTTAAATACATGTTTAATAAAAAGGTTTTGCAAGAAGCTACATTTGGTATCAGATTGCCAATGAAACATAAGTCAAAGACCACGTGTTACTTCCAGTACAGGGTGATGCAAACACCTGAATACATCTGCACCTCCTTGGCTGGTTAAAGATGAGGGTGAGGGGGAAAATAAAAAATGTAGCTGGTCTGAGTGGTTTTCAGTGTCTTCTTCTCCATAAAGATGAGTGAGTTTCCCAAAAGATATGCTACTTTCTGCCCTTTTTAAAGAGTAAATAAGTCCTTTGAAATCTAGCTGTCATCCTCTGTAAGATAACAGAGCAGGGGGAGAAGAAAAAACCCTGTCTTTTACTGACAGCAAGAGGGCACTTGAACAAAGAGCACACCTTTGAATTCCCACTCTTAGCAAGTTTTCTTTCATGATCTATTAGGAGTACTTCTGGTTCGTCTCTTGCTTCAACCTTTTGCTCCCCCAGAGTCAGGAAGATCAGGGACAGCTACTGCAGAGCTGATCATGATCCCTTTTCAAGCTTTTTGGCGCCCTCATGCTATTTTTCCTGAAGCCATTTTTCAGAAAGACTGTAGGTGGCAGTAGCTATACAGTTATTTATTTTCCTGGTTTTCCCCTCCACCCCGCAAACATTTCTGGCTGCTAAAAAAAACCTTTCTTCCTTTTTTGTGAAACAGGTCGTGGGAGGACTGTCAGAATCAAAACCAAAAGAAAAAAATTTAAAAAAAAACCAATAAACACCACCACATCGTTCCCCCTTCCCCCTCTGATTGTCAAAATTCTAGGGGGTGCAAAATGTGCTCATTTCCAAAGATTCCTCTTCCCCCTCCCAAATTAAATCAGGTTCCTGGTCTAAGAGGGCATGTTGGAGGGAACATGTGTTATAATCTTTTCAGGACATAACTTATGGTTGTATTTTTGATAGTTATACAAAATTTCATTATTTTGATGTCTAAAAGCTATTGCTTTTAGACATCAAAATAATGAATGCAGTTTAAAGGAAAACTGTACAGTTTTCCTTTAAATCATCTGACTGTAATTTTTTTTTAAATATTTGCCAAGTAGCAAGGGATAAAATAGGCTTTTTTTACCCAAAAAATTGCTTAAAACCTCTGAAGTCACTTTTATGGATTGTGATTCCACATTCAGGATAAAAACAGTGAGAAGTCCAGATTAGTGATAAGGACACTAGAAATAGGAGGTTGAGTCTCTGCTGAGTTACCCAGGTTTACACTGGCTGCCACAAGGTTGGAGCTAGTAAGAACTAACTAAATTTATATCAAATCCTTTATATTTCACTTAATGAGTTTAACATAGGTAAAGTGCACTTTTTTACATGTAGTTCTATAAAGAACATTGTGGTTGTGGTATCAGGAGCAGCCACAAGGATGTCAGTATTTGGGTAGTGTGCATATCCTTATTTTATGTACCAACCCTTGTACTTTATCCAAATACACTGTAACTACCTTTTTCTATATGATACCATCATTTTTATTGCCCCCACTCCAAGCCACTGTTCACTGAATGAGCAATCATACATTGTTCTATTTTCCTTGCTCTACCTCTATGTATTCCCATGCCTTTTTCAGTGAAATGTATTAGAATTTGGGCTGAAGGAAGTATTGATTGTCCATAGCTCTCTCTCTTTTTTTTTTTTTCTTCTGATTTATGTTCCTCAACTCTACAATAAATAAAAAAACCCAAATACTAACATTATTAGATATAACCTTGCAATCACCTTCTGAGTTGGTTCTTCCCTGCCAAACAGAGTATGAGGTCAAGGCACAGAAATGTTGAAAGCTGCGGCCCAGCTACATGAACCTCTAATCCTACACCAGTGAACTGCTTCCCTTTCTCCCACACATACACACTGTGCTCTTGTCTAAATATTTGAAGATGCTTTTTAAGTGTTAGTTAGGCTTGGTATTAGTGTCTGTTATGAAGACACCATTGATTTATTAAGAATTGGAACTAATCCTGAGGGAAGTGTTTTGGGGACTATTTTGCAGTTAAAACTAGTTTTATATTAAAACACAAGAAAAAGCAATGCAGTAAATAAAAACAACCTGCCCTTGCCATAAATCAAGCAACAATGGTGTATCCATACTGGCAGAGTTTATATGGTTTGCATCAAATTGTAATGAATCCTCTAGAAACTGTAGAAACTTCACAACAAATGACACACAAATCAAATCAGTGAACTGCAGCTCTCATAAGCCTATAGAATTTCATGTTCTGTAAAAAGTAACTAAAGTTATGGAGTAATTTTAGGTCTCAACAATATTATGTCCATTTGAAAAGAATACACAGATTTTTTTACATATCAGTGAAGAGGTGAATTTAGTTGTAAGAGTTTTAAAGGAATAGCTCTGTTGCCTTCATCTTCCCAAAGTAAGGCTTTAGGAGTATAAGCTTCATAAAGAAGCACAATGGTACAACTGTGATGCACTGCCCAATTTGTGGATGATGGATCACATCCTATGGTGTCCTGACCCCACGCCAACTGAAGGAACAAAATCTGTCAGCTTCTGTTTCTGTGGGAAGGAAGAGTTTGGGCAGGTCCTCTATTGAAGCAACTGAAGGACAAGGATCTTTATGCATTGTAGGGTATGTACTTGCTATAACACTACATTTTCACATGACCAAAGCCTTTCAAACTTTCCTCCTGACGTTGTTGTCTCAGCTGGATATGGAAGGTGGCTCTGCAAATCTGATCAGCACTACATATAGTACCAGGCACACTTCAGAAAATCCCATATGGAAGTTCTGCTTTCTGGTTTTCTACATCAGAGTCTAAATTTGATGCCCTGTGTCACTGTGACCCATTTTACCACAAGAATCAGTTCCTCTTAGAATTTTTCAAAAGTCTGTCCATATAGCTGGAAACAAGACCCCCTGCCTTTGATCCTAGAAACAACTCATAACACAGTCTTTTCCAGACTCTCAGAGTCTGACAAGCAGACTATCACCTCAGTCTGCCTCACATTGCTCCTGCTATCACTAAATGTCCTTCAGGCTCACTTAGTTCAACTGCTCTGCTCATTTTCTGTGCAGAGGATTTCCTTGGACACAAGCTGGCTGTGCTTGTCATTCTTTCTTGTGGTGAATCCCATTGAGACACAACCTAAAACCCCTCACAGGGTACAGATGTTGTCTTCTAGGAGCCAGGCTCACAATTTAGTGTTCTCTCCACAGCACATAGCCCTAAATCCCTCAGGAGCTTAAACACATTCCTTCCCACAGAATCACAAAGTACACGAGTTCTTCAGAAACAGAACAGCTCTGAAAAAGATTTCTCATCACAGCACACTTTTTCTCGGAAAAGAAAAAGGCATTTATTAGTTCTCCAGGAAAAAAAAAGACAGGAAGGAAAAAAAGAAAAAAGTTGCACAGCCCATAAACCAAAGAACCTTTATCCAGTCTCACCCCATTGTTAATCTTGTGAGACATTCCACATATAATGAGAAAAAAAACCCAGATATTTTCTATTATTACTGTCCTCCTCATACACCACACAGTGTAACTGCTGGAGAACACAAATTTTTGAGTCCTGTTACAGCTCTTCAGGCTTTCTGTCATATGACTGAAGTAGCCTCCTACCAGGTGATGAGATGGATCTTCACCAGGTGATTTGAGTGCCCGTATGCCTTTACTGATATCCCCAGTCTGCTTACTCCTAATCTACTAAATATTTACAAAAGTATTAGTTTAATAGTAATTTCCTTAGCTTGATGACCTTCTGCTGGTACTAGGATTCTTTGACATGCAGTTCTTCCATGGAAAACCTTCATGCAGTGACAGGCATAGTACGGCACCCAGATGTCTGTTTAACGCCATGGATTAGGTGGAAATCCAGTGGGGATTTTTTTTATTTGTTCTGTGTCAAGTTTGTCTCCTTTTTTGTATGGCCAAGACAGACACTGATGAATACTGACTCCACTTACTCAGAATTTCCCTCTCTATTTTTTCCCTCTGGTCTCTGTTAAACAAGTTTAGATGTAGGAAGTCTGACATGCTGCCTAGGTTTTTTCAGATCTACTTCAGCAAGTCTGGAGATTCCAGAGCTGCTGTTCACAGCTCAGAAATACTTACCTAACAAATTAATGTCTGATGTGACTTACCAAATTTGGAAATTTTGGAAATTGTTCAAATTGCTGAATGCCTTTAAAGGTTGATCTTAAAAGCATAGTATGTCTGCTTCTTCTACAGATTTCAGGGCAGGACTACATTTTGGGTGGTCTCTGCTAATGAGATGTTACTTTTATGTATTGTGCCACTCATTTTATTTCCATTGTGTCGGTTCTCTAATGCATCTTTCAAGCATTTCCATGCAAATCAAAGTAAAAAAGATTAAAACTCAAAATCAATGCAGGCTTTCCTTTCTAGAAATGGCCTATGATAATCTGGCAAAGTATTCTGTTGATGACACACTTTCTACACAGAGTCTAGTTCAGGCCCTTATAACAGTCCTGGCACAGAAGTACATGCAGGAGTTAAAAGGAGTCAGAACTTATTTTTTAGTGTTGTTTTCATGTTGATAAGGCTTTGATATACACATGGAAAAAGAGGCACTTTGCATAGCTATTAGATGAACTCAACAACAAGCTAATAAAATGCAATAGCTGTTTTTTCTGTTAAGGGGTCAGGTGATGAAACAGAAACACTTGTGGTTGGTTTTGGCCCCTGGTTAAAGAACTGTAACAGGTTTGGGCATGCACTGCATGGCTTCTCTACTGGAATCTCTGACCTGTTCAGTTAAAGACATGAATCACAGTCTGAGAAACACAGCAGGAATCCTCAGAAAACCAGGAGGCTCCTGAGAGTTCGAGATAACAGCATCCTCATTTGCAGTGCTGCTTGACTATTTCATGATTTTACGGTTCTTTATGACAAGTAAGGAAACGTGAGTATACCTCATATTGTGGGTAGAGATCATCAATGACTTCCGAAATATTTCTGTTCTAAAAGGGGTGAGGAGGAGGAGAATTCTTCAATTTCAGTAACATCAAAGACCTAATAAATGCCTGAGATGCAATGGTGTCTGACAGTTTCAGGTCATATTGTAATTTTTTACAGTTCATTGTGATAAAAGGCATCAGGAGTTTATAGCTTGGTAGTCCAGTTTTCAGATTTACCTTCCTGCTAAACAGTTTTGCTTCAACTTGTGCTGTTCTTAAGCACAGCATGTTCTAGAAAGGAAATCGATAGTTCAGTTTTCAGGGACACTGGTTTTTTTTCAGCTAGAGATGCTGCTGATGTGACTTTGTCACAGAAAACATTGATAAAGTTTGAAAGATGAGTCATACATACTTTGATTAAAACTGGCCCTGTCTCTTCCACTTTCAAGTTTAGGTAAGACTGGTTTCAAGGTTTTAAAGCTGCTCTTCTTAAAGGCACAGCTTAGTGAAACTATTGGCAGATCAGGAGCCTGACCTGAGGCAGCTACTCACCATGAGTGTTTCATACAACCAGAAAAATCACACTACTGCATGCCAGTGGGGAATCAAAATAAGGCTCTGCTCTCCAAGTGAGCAAAATCAGGATCTGGAGATTTGTTTGCAAAATGGAAATATTTTCAGGGTTGCATGCAATACTAAATAGGAATTGGTCACTGGCTATTACCTTTATTTTAGCTCTTCCCTCTCCCTCCAGCCTTTAGCATAAGTGGTCACATTGCTCTTCCCTGAAGTTACACCCAAAGATAACGTAGAGAGCCCCATTCTGAGACTTCTTCTCTAACCACAAGTTTGTCTTCATATTATGAATTGGGCTGATTATTCTTCTAGCCCCACTAAACCATCGATGGGAACTTCTTATTAAGAGGAGATTCTTTTCCCTTTATAAATTTAGAAAAACTGCTTTCCTCTGTGTGAAAGTTGCTACTCCAGGGCACCTGTATCAAGCTGAATTGTTAGGATAGGGCTGCTCTAGAGAAGAACTGCACTTTAAAAAGACTGCTTTCTACAGGGCCTTCGTTAATTTCCTGGCAAAAGCTGGGAGGATTATAACAAACAAAGAGGTAAGTGCTAGAAGAGACAGCATCAGATCCTTAATCCTGACCAAGGGAGCTGTAAGGTCTCTTCTTCTGTGCTAGAGTTCCTTGTCACATCACACAATCCAAACTATTTACAGGTAGTCAGTGTTCCTTGTTTTCTAGGTGCTTAAGACACTGAAGCCTGATTACAGAAGTACTAAAACCACTCACATCTGCAAATGAAGTCAACAGGGGTAATTGTTTGGAAAAGAGCAAGTACTTTACTAGTGTAACTGCTTTACCTTTCTAGTCAGGCAGGTCCTGTAGTATCATGCAGTGACAAATTACTTTCTTCTAATGGCACAACCACTGCCTCCAAGCATTCTCATGGGATGGGACAGCACACAGTGAGCCTCAGAGCCAAGTGAACTGTCTGAGGGTGGCACACAGAAATCAAGATAGGGTGGACATATTACCCTATGTAGTGATAAAATCTGTGAGGAAAATGAATCTCTGTGTTTCAAATTCATCCTACCATTCATCTTTTCAATCTTCACTTCTTTGGGCTTTTGTTCCCTATCCTTTGAGCAAGAACAGCATTTTGTTACAAGAACATCATTCTAACCCGCCTAGAGCACTGTCAGAATTCCAGCAGACCCAGCTGGACCTACCCAGAAGCACTCATAAAGTCACCATGACACACACCTTTACTTTCTTGCAGAGCAACACACACCTTGCAAAGCTAAATGCTGCTCCAAGAAAACACTACGGTTTTGCAGCTGCCTTACTCCTTGCAGCCAGGTGAGCCCACTGTCTGAACGCTTTCCAAGTCTGTAGAGAAGGCAGGGATCCTCCCTCAGCCGCCAGCCCTACACCCAGGTAGGTCAACAAGAGTGTGCTGTTGATCTGAACACAAGCAGCACAGTTCTCACTATGCTATCAAAGGGAGTGTCTTGGGTGCAGCCAATTGTTGGCAGCACAATGCTAAAAGCTGGGAAGAGCTGTTGTAAATATACCCAAGGGCTTAAACCGTAGTCTCATATTCTTATTTGGACGTCTAGGTAAACAGCAACATTTGAAGACTTTGCAATTCCATTTCCCTGCCCTCAGGTGAGGAAAGTCACATGCACTTTCAGGTCAGGTCTCAGCAGGGCAGAGACCCTGAGCCCATACAAGTTCACGTGCTGAATGTTTGAAGCATTGTGTTTGCTTCCTTAGCCCTGAAAGCAAGGCAGGCCATGGAAGCATGGCAACATCCGAGACAATGGGCTTGGGAACAAGAGCAGGATCACATGGTCAGACCACTCCTAGCTTTGGTGCTGGGATCTTTATCTGTGGCTTACAAGCTTCTGTACCGTGCTCTTTCACCAGGGAAGGAATCAAAGACTGACCCGCTATCAGCCAGGCTTCCGCTTCCAAACAGCAAATCACAAAGGGAACTGAGAAAGAAACTAGAATAAGGAGAACACCCTGCTTCCTCCACCTACTTCTTGTGTAGAGTAAAAAACAGATTGAGGTCCCTCTCCACTCCTGACACCCTGCTCTATCTCAGGGCTCTTTCTGTCATTACACTGCATACTGTCTTGCTTTTCATCAGCCTCTTGCATCTTATCACATCCGTAGGTAGTGCCTGTATTGTTTTGAGTGTTGCAGCTTTAAGTCTAGAATACTTTGCTAAAAAAAAATTTCAAACACTCATGGTTTTGGAACAAAGGTTAAAAAAACATGAACTTTTGAGAAATCAGATCTATTTGACAGAGATTGTCTAGGATACAATATTTTTTTTAGTGCCCTCCAAATAATCCTTTTATAATCTTGTACTTTTTGGAAGGCTTGATCCATTACACTAGTGATTTGTCTCAGTTCACCACTCACTGTAGCTAATCCCCCATCATTACAAAATTATAAAGTTCTCTAAGCCCACAGGATTTGCCTAAAGAGAATCACATCAGTTTTAAAAATACCTTTTGAACGTTGACACTTTCAACTTTCTTAAACATAAGGTTTAAGTTTTCATCAAAACCTGAGAAAAAAACTAGCCATATCCAGATATTCTAGGACTGCACTTTCAAGAAGAATATCATTAGTTGCTGTAAAAGCTTAAAACTTGAAACAGAAACAGTTTGGGAAATCAGAACTTAGTTATACCAACAATTGAGTAGAGGACTTAAATTAATCACTGCATGAGTTCAAACTGTAGTGAATGTCACTTTCAGTTTTCATAATCTGTTTCCCATTATATATTTAGATGTTGAAATTTCTGTGGCAGAAGAAATCCCTTCCCTATATATTTGTACAGTGCTTAGCTATCTGGAATTTTCCTGGAGCTGCAGCAATAAAACAGCAGCAACATAAATCAAGTGAGCTAAATTCCACTTCCTATACTGTATTAACATTGGTCCTCCTCAGTTCACCTGACCCAAAATGACCTCATAAATTGAACTGAGCACGTATTTAATGAAAGTGACAAAAGAAAGTGACAAAGACGACAAGCAGCTGCTTTTGTTGGCATTAGCTAACTGGGTGAAACATTGGTGAGGATCTAAAGCCACAGTTGTGTAATGGGAAGAACATATGTCCCTTGGGAAAACAACTGGGTCCCTGAACTGGTTTCTGATGGAGGTAATCAGATAGAAGTTAAAAGTATGTATCATTCAGATATGCAAAATACTATGAAGAGGACCGAATCATCTGATATATTAAATACTGACTAGAGCACAGGATATTAATCATAACATATGGAGGTGGGAAGAGAAGGGAGTGCATGCAGTGGACTGGTAAGAACCTGCTGCCACTGAACTCAAATGGCAAAATCCCATCCCTCTAGCTTCAGTGGCTGGCCAAGGTGTCAGATGAGTGAATCACTCACAACCTGAATTAGCCCAAATTCTGGAGAACTGACTGGCAGTTCATTAGATTTATTACCAGACAGCTCACTCTTGGCTATAACAGCACTTGCTGGAGCAGTTTGCTTTGGGCTCTAAGCTGCATGAACTCCACATTGCTACAGTGCTACTCTAATGGCTCTCTGAATGGTTTCTACAAACACAACCATTTCTATTCTGTCAGTACATGTCCTGACTGTTGTACAGTGTTATCCTGCTCAGCCACTAAACCTGGGCTGCTAAGTAGGACCAGCCTAGGCCACACTTTAGGAACAGAATGTTCTGGGTGAAGCAGCTCCAAGGCTCTGATGAGCTGGTCAGCTCACAACTTCTCACAGTGGTCTGGGTCGCCCCATTGAGAGCAGCAAGTTCACAAAGGATCTATAAACCACCACTTTTGGTGTAATTGAGAGGATTGGGGTGAAACGCTCCTTACTATCTGCCAGAGTAAAAGAAAAGAAGGAAGAAGGCCTAGCATTACACAGACAAACTGAGGGAAGGCTAGGCTAACCATTCCAAAATTTATATACATCAAATTTCCTTCTCTGTTTGGTTCTTTCAATGTCTTTTAGGAAGTGATACCCTATACTGCATAACAGCTATAAGTAAATGTTGAGCAGTGTTCCTTTTCTTGTTTACTTTTAGCTCTCTCCAAAGGTTCCCTTTTCTCTGTTAATTATACCCATCAGCCCTGTCAACAGCTTCATGGTTCTCTTATTTAAGTCTAGTAAGTTAACTCCCCTGCACCTGCCCCCCAACAGTTATTTGCTACTGAAAACTCCTGGTTCAGCTCTAGCAGTCTTACCCAAAACCCCAGAAATTTAGTCTTTCAGCAAAGTTACACACCTGAACCACAGTAGGGGTAACATGAGATCCCATGTCTGGTTTGTGGCTCTGGAGAAAGCAAGCAAGGGGTGCATTTGAGATGTGGCCTGTGTAATTACAGGAGTCACCACACTGTTCAGAGCCTTGCAGGGTGTTGCTGTTTCCATCTAAATCTGATGAAATATGTGATGAATTGAGCCCAGTTCATCATCCACAAAAAATGACTGAGATGATAGAAAGTACTTCTCATGAATGCTGCAACCTGGGGATTCAGCAGCGCCATTGAACTCTGCATGCTGCTAGCTGCAGCTCAAATGGTTGGCTTTGCACATATACTTTGGCTATTTAGAATGTTTTTTAAAAAATAGTTTCTATTGTCAACTTCATTACGGCTTCATATACATTTTCAGAATGATGACACCATCTTAAAAATACAACTTTTTTATTTTTTAAACATATTATCTTCCTGTGATAGTGGTGGATTCAAGCTATAGGAGACAATGGCAATGCCAACAGCAAATATTGGCTAAACAATGACAACCTCTAGGAGACTGGAGTGTGCTAAGATGATCATTGGCCACTACGTAAAGCAAATCAGTTTTTTATTTAGAACTTCTGGATTATCTGGATGAGAAAGAAATAATGGATTGACCAGAAATAGATTTGGCAATGAAGATGGGCAGTTGAAACCTTTAAAAGGAAGTGTCTCTCAGTAGCTATTTTAGACTTTCCCTTATCTTTTCCTGTTTTAGCCTCAAACCTGCTACGTCAAAGGGAATGAAAAGAGCCTATCCTGATTTCAATACATACGTCAGAAACAGAAGACAAATTATGTAAGAAACTTTCATGAATTTTTCCAACCCAGGCATATCAATTAAAGTAAAGATTGATTATTTTAAAAATCTCTGTTTGTCTTAGATGTTTATCTATCATTAGTTACAGGATTAAAAAATACTGAGGGCAAAGATTTCTGACTGTGGAAAGAGAACTGTATATCTGTATTTCCAGAGCAAACCTAGCAGAGAAGAGACTCAGCTTCTAAATTGCATCTGCATATCAGGAAACTTACATGCACCCCACCTGACTGAGGTGAAACAGCCTGGTTAAGTGTACAGCTGGAAAGCCTTTCCCTCAGAGCACCTGCCCAGCCACCAGAGACACAGCTACAACCATTTCACACAGCTCCCCTCAGCTCAAGAGCAGGCATTTGCTCCTTTGGGTTCAGGTGTGATCACCTGCTCTTCATCTCTGGGCTGGCATTGTCCAGGCACTGCAGTAATGTGAAGGCAATAGTGGAAACCAGTGTTATTCAGGAAATAGGCAGCACTCCATCACTGCAAACCACTGAGCCTGTATTATCTGCCCGATTTCCTTAGTGGTTGGAATGGAATTTTTTGGCTCTTCAAGTGGAAATCCTGTGCTAAAAAGCAGTACATTTATCTAGAGTGTCCTGTGAAGATAATTTTACCGAAGTGTGGGCTTGCAGCCTGGCACTACTGTGGGTGTCAGTAGAAATGACATTTAAGTTACAGTATTAGGCTCTAAAAAAGGCAAATTTATGCTTTAAACGTAATTGAGAAGAGGATTTTATTGTAAAACCTAGATCTTTGTGGAAGCTGCTTAAGATTTCACAGGGAAAGCTGAGCCTGAGTACTTGAATACATGTCCTTTTAAAATAAATCCACCAGGTAAGTCTCCTTAAGTTTTGGAACTTATCCACCTTGTCAGATTTCCTGGTACTTGTTCATACAGGTTTTGCCCTATGAGCACACCTTTGATTAGCTATGACATGGCACCTTTCCTTTCAAATGAATCTTATTTTGAAACTTCTTTGTACTTAAAATCCATCTAGACTTCCTCCTTCATGGGCTTTGGGACACAATTCTTTTCTCACTTGTCCTATTAATTCAGTGTCTTTTCTTCCATTAAAAAAAATTAATATTGGGTCTTAAATGTTCAGGAATATCCCCATAAAATAAGGACAACACGTTTTACTAGGAAATGCTGAGTCATTCTCAACTCCCAGTTTATACTGGGAAGAGAATGGGGGAGTGCATTTTTAGAATTGCATCACAGAGCATGAGTGGCAATCCAAAAGAAGGAAATTACTCTCTCTTCATACACATTTATGTGTAACATGTAGGAAATGTCATTTCTCAAGAAAGCAGAGAAAATCCTGAGCTCTCTTTTGCACTCTCAGCACTCATTTTAAATAGTGTCTCTGTGCTCCAACCCAGAGATGTGGCACAAAATGTAACATCTGAACCTACTCCCTTCATGGTAAAAGGGAGTAGGTTCATTTCATTTTGTTCCAGTCAACAGGTGGCTTATGATTTTACTCTATTGCTTTTGAGCATATTTATGCTCTAGATTACAATTCCTTGCTTCAACACAAAAAAACAAAACCAAAAAAAAGTAGCAATAGTCATATTCCTTGGTTCCTTTATATGGTTGGGGGGTTTTAAATCCTTCTTTTAAATTATGATTTTTCTTTGTCTCATTCATGAAGCCACATGTCATGTGGCCTTAGCATAACAAAACTCCCCAGAGGTGTGCAGCTGACTTTCTGTGCAAACACGCATTCGGCGAGCTATGCTGGATGCTCATCTGAGACACCCTTAGCAAACCAGACGTTTAGGATTCAGCATAAAGATATTTTAACTTGTTTTACATAGCATTTAAGTGTGGCACTAGCTGACTTGCTTCAGCCTTGGTTAAATGTGTCCGAGAGACTTGATTACTATGCTGCAAACCTGGATTCTGGTATTAAAAATCATATTATTGATGGCTGGCACTGTTCAACAGATGTCAAGTTACCCGTGAGCCTGCTCTGTCAGAAACTGTGTAAATCTACACAAAAATGGGGCTGTGCATCCTGGACCCCTTGCCCAGTGATGTTGTCAGGCATCGGGCGGTAAGAATTGGTAAATTTCCTTTAATGAAGTGCCTGTGAAAGTGCCAGGCACTGCATCAGGTGGGTTAAATTCACTCTATGCAGAGTCTCTCCCTCCCCTTCCAAACTTTATTTTTAGAGGTCAAGCAAACTCTGGCAGCCACCGGGTCGGGCCCGTCTCCACAGAGGTGTAGCGAATGCCGCCGTGGGCCAAGGAACGTGGGCAAGGACGGGATTATCCCTGCGGCGGCGGTGCCTGCCCTGGGATGAAAGGACCCGCGTGTTTACGCGGTTTCCCCGGGCGGGAGGGCCTGTCCCCGGCTCAGGGATTCCGTGGCCAGCGGCTGCCTTGGCGGCAGGAGCTCCCCGGCTCCTTCTCCGCCGCGGCCGCGCCTCCTCCAGCCCCGGCGGCCGCCGCTGCCGCCCGGCCCCGCCCGCGCGGCCCTCGGCGCTGCCGGAGCGTCAGCGGGAATTTCCAGCCAGGAAGTGCGGCGGGCCGGGGGCAGGGGCGGAGGCTGCGCAGGCCGGTGCCGGGCGGGTGCCCTCGCCGGTGGGGCGGGCGGGAGGGAAGGAAGGAGGGGGAAAGTCCGCGCGGAGCCGGGAGGCGGGCGGCACGCTGTGTTACATGGCGCGGCGCTGAGGGACCGCCGGCGGCACAGCGCGACGAGGAGGAGGCGCCGCCAGCTCTGCCCCGGTGAGCCCCAGGCGGCCCCTGGCCCGCCGCTCGCTGCCTTCTTTCTCCCCTGTCTCCGCGTCCTCACCGCCTGGCTGCGCTCCCTCTGTCCCGCATAAGCGGGGCGGGACCCGGCATTTCGCTGGGCTGGGCACCCCCGGAGCTCCGGTGTGCCGCGGGAGGCTGTGCCCGCTCCAGCCCCGCGCCTGTGCCCTCGGCGCCGGCAGGGATTGCCGCGGCTGTCGCCTGCAGCCAGCCCGGGGAGCGGGCGGGATGCCGGCTGTGCTGCTGCTGTGTTACCGGGGTCTTCCTGGCCAGGGAAGGGGTGTCCCTGACAGCAAAGTGAACGAAATTTGCAAGCCCAGCCTGTGGCGTTCGCACAGCGGGTACTCGTAGGCAAAGGAGGTGCTGCTTTTGTCGCTTTTGGTTTCGAAGGTGACACACACGTACGTGCTGAGCCCGGGACGCGGCCGGGGCCGGCAGTGCGGGTGGTCACCACGAAAACGCGGGTTGGTACCGGCAGCTCTGGGTGACCTGGCCTCGGGTGCTGCCCGAGAGTGCCGCAGAGTGTGTTAAAAGGTACGAAATAGTGAGGGTTTAAAGGTAATTTAGTTGCAAGTGGTGAAACCGAAAAGTTCTCGTCGCGACGGGGAGTATTATTGCACTGATTTATCGGTTACATTTGACCTTGAAACCCAAGAATATCGAACTTCTCATCTTCACAATTATTTTTTTTTTCATATATTGGTGCTTTCTGCTTTGATGGTAACTTTGGTGAAGGAGCGCTATTGACTTATTTTCCGTGAATGTGAATCGGAGTATTGTTTCTGTGACATGAGGTATGTGCTCTTGGGCCATTATCATCATGTGTGTACGGCTGCGTATTTTCAAAATAAGTACATCTCAGTGCCTGTGAGCATTTGGGGAATAAGACTTTGGATGCAAGGGATCATCTGCTGCATTTCAACTTCCTGTCTTAAAATGCTCAAAATCTTTGCTTAAGAATAACGTTGTAAAGGAAATACAGATTATTGTTATCATGATTTTTTTAAAGGGTTTTAAAGTGCTGATTACATTTGGCATGCTTTGTGCTTCAGAAGTCCTCTTTTCACTTACTCTGTTCACAGAGAAAAGTGGATGAATTCTTTATTCTATCGCCTTGTGCCTTACGTGCTGCAGGGTGCTGCCACCAGAGCTGTCAAGCTCACGGAACAGGGTTGAAAATAGAGCACTTCGATTTTATTGACCTCTGGAGTCTCTCTGCTATGTTCTGTGCGGTATCAACTTTTGAAGTAGTATTTCAGTCAAAGCATTTCTGTTCTTTCATGAAAGAAAGTAGCTGCCCGTTCTAGGAAAGCGTTAACCAAGACGTCATTCTAAGACAGCATCCTGTCTGCAATGTTTTGTAATCTACAGAAATTACTACAGTTTATGAGAAAATGAAAGAGAAAAAATAGCCTGCAACTGTCCAGAAACAGATGCTCTGTTCCGTAATTTTCCCTGGCCCGAGGATTTAGCTAACAGTTACGCTGAAATACTGTTGTCAGGATGTGCCACAGTGCGGAGATTTCAGAGAATCTCAGGGCTGAAATCTGTGCAAGATATGTTAAAGAACTTAATTTGAAATACGAAACAGAAGGGAAAAAGCTTTTTTTCATTCCATCCTTTGTCCCCTTTATAAAGAAAGGTCAGTCAGTGGCAGAGTCATCAGTTTCTCATGCAAGATATGAATACATTTTGAGTTAAGATTATAAAACAGAACAGCTTTATATCACTTTGCATTGTGTTGTATGCTTTTAAAAAACAGTGTTGTAACAGATTAACTTCCTATCTGTATTTACTTTGTTCCGGCAACACCTTGGTAATGTTTTTGTAGTATTTATTTTTAAATCAGAAGAGTTTGCTGGATATAAGTGCTGGGACAGAGAAAAGGAGTAAGAGGGAGAGAGAGTGGTGTTTCATTTATGTGCACATTTGAAGATATCCTGCTTCATTTGTTGAAAAATAGCAGTTTTGGTTGTTTCTCTGTTACCGTGTATTTTACTTTTGAAAATTAATTTAAATAATAAATGTAAGTTTATTTTAAAATTTTACTTCCAAAAATTCAATGATAAATTTAATTTACTTTTTCCTTGAGGTGGCATTATGTGACTTCAATAATAGATACTTACAAATAAATATTATTGACATAAATTTATTAATTAATAGATTTTTGAGTTTCCTTTTCATTGCTGCCTTTTCCAAAACCTTCCCATGCCATTTTCTCAATGAACACGTGCAAACTCCAGAAATATGTTCAGTTAGCAATTCATATTATTGTGCATATTGCTGACTCTGGAAGGACAGGAACTAAGTTTGAAGGCCTCTGAGTCTTTACTATAGAAGGTGCTTGTAACACAAAGTAGATGTTCATTTTTGAAGTTGCAAAGATACAGTGAAAGACAATATATCTTTTACTGACTTACAGTTGGCTTTTTGATATAGCTAGTGCTGAGAAAATTCACCTGGGAAAATTCAGAGATGTTGGTTAATTCTCCTGTGTTTTCATAGATTGCTTCAAACTGTGCTTGCTAAAATACTTCCACCTTTCAGTGCTGTGTGTGTTTGCCAACTCTAAGTTCAAAAGTGTCAGTCATAAAGAAAGTTGTTACTTGTTTATGTAAGCAACTAATGAAAACTCTACAGATAGTTAAAAATCCTTTTCTTTCAACATACTGATAGCTTTCTTTTGGTTCTCTGACAAAATAACACAGCTATTATAAAACAAAGAGAAGATAATGAATGTTTCAGGCAGGTAATGAAAAAGCAATTCCAGGGTTTGGTCACTTTTAGCTCTGACAGGTATTTTAGAAGTGGAAGTTGTAATTTGATGTCCTTTAAATAAGCTGTGAACCTTTTATGAAGTTCTGTGTTGATAAGATCGTAATTATGGTTGTCATTAACTGTGCCCTTAGGTCAGTCAGGCACTAAGTTTGCATCTAACTTTGAGCATAGAAATAATTCGGTGAATCTTCTTCAGTGCTTTCATTTGAACGTGTATTTTGATGAAGCACCGTTGACAGTTTCAAAAGTAAGGCCTTAAAAGTTGTTTCAAGTTATTATGGTCTCAAGGTAAAATCCTTTGTTTAGCACTTAGGTGGAGCTGACAGATCACGTGCAGGGAGGAAGCTTCTGCTCCAAGCATTATTTCAGCCTTTCAACTCCTGTGTTCTTCTGAAAAGCAGGGGCAGGTAGATACACTTTTTTCCCCCCTTCATTTCAAATAAAATAAAAAAAAACCTGAAATACCCCCACGTTTCATTGTGTCCTCCAAGCAAACTGTCAGCAGATCAAGAGCAAAGTAGGACTGAGTTGTGTGGTTTGGGTTTGTTTGGTTTTTTTTTTTTTTTTTGCTTGGGTTTGGCTTTATTTTTTTGTTTCTTCTAGAGGTCGTGTTTCCATCCGCTTAGACTCGGGCAGATTTTAGCGCACAAATAAAGTATAAACAAAGGAAGCAGGTGGGTTTTTGGTCTTATTAGTTTAATCCAAGTGAGTTTTGTTGTGTCATTGGTTACTGTACAACACTGGGACTGCAGGAGTTTTGCAATTTCTTTGGAAAAAGCAAAAAACTAAACATTAGTTACCCACTCTGCATCTGTAATTTGTAAGCCGGGTATGACTGTGATTGTGCTGGACTCAGCTCTCCCTGTTTGGTTCCCCTTACTGGTGCTGTTTAAGCAGTTGATTCTGACACATTACGATTGCAGTGGCTGTTCAGAACCAAAAGGACGCTGAGAATCCCTTAGTTCACCTTTGTGATTGCAGTGGAAGCAGCCCTGGCTATTTTCTGCTTATTAAGCGAGGGACTGTGTCTTCAGTGGGCGCCCAGAGCCCGTGTGACTGTACCTGGTGAGACAGCAAACTTTGTGTGAGATGCACTTCTGCAGCTGGGGGTTACGTGTGCTTGGCTTCTCAGAAACACTGTTCTTCCCGTGCCCCCTCTGCCCCTGCCAGAAGGGAAAAAAAAAATATAGGGACAGGTTTGCAGCCTAATATTAATGATTCATTACACTTCAGGCTTATTAAATGGGTGTGTATGGCTTCTTAAGTTAAAATTTGACTTTGATGAACAGCTTTTAGAGGAGCTAGAGCTATTTGCAAAGAACATTCAGTGATTGATTTTAATCTGGGGGTTAAAAGTACCAGCATTTTAACATCATATTCAGGAGTTCAAGTAACATTAGCACCCCACATGGCTAAAGTACAATGTAGTTACTACAGCTGTTTTTCTGTGTTGAACCCTCAGTATTTTTACATCTACTTAGCATTATACATGTACCAGAATATGTTTGCCATATGTTTGAATACTGTTTATCCCTTTGGTTTAAGTTGCTTTGAATGTGTTTTAACAAAAACATTCTAACTTTATTCCAACAATATCATGGAAAAACAGTTTGTATGTTTATGGCATTTTAGTATTTCCTCTTGACATATTAATTCACTACTTTGATACTTGGGAAAGGAATAAAACAAAAATTCTGTTTGCAAACATAGCTAATGGAATATCTTTTAGGTAGTCCAGTTACTCTTTGACAAGGAATTTTTCTTACACTGTGATTTTTTTTTTCTTCAGATTTAGTTGATACATGCTATAATAAATTTGGTTCTAGGTTTCATAAAATAATTATGCACCCAACAATTCTGATTTAGAGCACCACACTTGTGAAATCTCAAGTACTTGTGATTTATTTAATTTCCAAAATATTCTGTACTTTTTGTGCTGTTTTCAAGTAATGCATCTGCTCATGACTGAAAATACTTGAAAATTTTAACTTCAGCAATTAAAAAAATTCTAAAATACATAAACACAACTGCCAGGTCCCACCCAACAGGAAATAATAAGCAAGCTTAATTAGTCACAAGAGGAGGCAATTTGGGTTGTTATATTAGAAAAACAAACAGTGTCATTTAGGGTTATGTAGTGTTATTGCAGCTGCAACAGTGTGTGGATGACAAAAACTCTGCAGAGGAAATTAGAATCTTTGATCAAAATGTCTCTCTGAACAAACATTGCACTTGTATATGAGAAATTGCACTCAAATCTTTGTTGAGAGATTACACATCTTTGAAGTACCAGAAGGAATGTGAAAAATACAACTTCCTTATGCCACTTTTGTGAAAATTGAGTGTTGTTTCCTTAAAACAGCTCCCTACACCCCCCAGGTATTGAAGTCCTAGCTGGGAGAAGAAATAGTAGTAAACATTTTGACATTTGAAGGCAAATTTCAAATCTATTTCATTACTGACTTTAATCCCTTCAAAATAACATAATAGATGTGGCTTTGTCAACATGAGCAAGTTAACAACAATTTCTTGTGTTTTTGAACGTATTTTTCTTTAATGTTTGTCCTGAAAACATCTATGCCAATATTGTGGGTGAAAGTATGCATGATGTTCCCCTTAATATTTGGGTTCTGTTTACTTTGTATAATACAGAATACATTAGCTCTTTCTCATCTCTTACTTTGAATTCAGGGTTTTGTGCTCTGGAGCTGAATAACTGGGTTCCAAGGGAAAGGAAGGGCTGGTTGGAGTGCAGAGGTGGCCAGAAGCGAGGTGAAAGGGGTGGCAGCATCCTGGCTGGCTTCGAGGGGACTGCAGTGGTGAAAGGTTGAAAGTGAACAGCGTGGATCCTGTCTGTGCTTTGTCAGAGCAGATCCTGCTCTGGCCTCCAGCCAAAATCATCTCAGCAGCTCTTGTCCTGCTGCCAGCCCTGACCCAGCAACCCAGAGAGTCTATTGCACAATACCTTTTCCCAGCATCTCTGTTTGGGAAATGCAAATCTCTGAAACAATTGTCCCTATACAGATACAGATTATGTTTTGCAAAGGATGGAAGACTGAGGCTCAAGGATGGATAGTTGCCGCCTAAAGTTAAGGAAGCAACAGCAGGTTAAACTCATTGTCCTGTCTGTACAATACAGCACTTACTGTTTCTACCTCAGTACTTCATAGTTGGTACAGGAATTCTGAAAACTTGGTGGTGTTCCTAAAAATACAGTTCTCTATAATGAGATCATCCACCACACTTCATAGCCCTGATGTAGTAAAAATATACTTACAATATATGAAAGAGACACATCTTTGCTTCATTTTCATCCTTATTCCTCTCTATTTTTAGTAAGCAAAATAAACAGGCTAAGAGTATAACCACACTGAATTTAATTCATTTCATTCAGTGTCCTGTTAAAGAAGTTTATTTTTAACAGGTAAATTCCAGTGAAAGCCAGGCTAAAGAGAAAAAGCACGCTGCTAGAAAACTTTCAGGAAAAATTGTTCTTTCAGTTTATCAAGCTGGTTGAGGTGTAGTAGTTGAGTTTCCTATTGTGAGGCTTGCATTCTGAATCCCAGTCTTGAAAGGTGAGAACAGGATGATGTAAAACATGTCATGAACTAAGAGATGGTTTAAATAAATTTCCTTATGGAAGAACATCCATCACGCTAATTTCAGTTCTCAAGTGCAATGAAGTGGGTGATAAAGATCATGTTTGTCTGTAGAAAGGGAGAAGTCACATTCCAAGTTTTTAGGGATTGGACTGGATGCTGGTGTCAAAAAGAAGAAGGGTTCACCTCATGCTTAAAATTCAGGCTGAAAGTTGAAGAGAAGTAAAGGGAAGGATCTGTACCCTTGAAAAATCAGGGGGGCTGAAAACAGTTGAATAGGGAAATTTGATTTTTAAAAGGTAAACAGACACAGTGAATGTGGGAGAATAACAGGGAAGAGCTCTGAAATCAAATGATTGAGATAAGAGAAATGAGAATTCTTGTTCGTGGATTACAGCATTCCTACATTAATTATGTTGTTTTCATTCTAAATGGCTGCTCCTTTTGAAGCTTTAGAACAAATACTTATAATACAATAAATCATGTTCTTCCAGCTGTGCCACTTGTACCTTGTATCATTTGGTTGTTAAGGAGGAGCAGTGGTGCAAAGTACCTGCCATTAGGTTTGCTTGGTTGTTTGGTGCAACAGAGTCATCTCCTGTATGTGTATACATGACTTCCTAGGTTTTTTCTCTTTTTCTTTCTATTTAAACCGTTTTCACAATGGCAATTGACCTGCTGTGAAGGGGAAGGAATATGTATGCACATGCACACACATCCCACACTTATTCTCAGAAGGTGTAATTGTGTGGGTTTGGGCAAGTTTAGCTGGATTTTATGTTTTCCTGTTGCACTAGGAGCTACATGAAGTTTCTTCACTGACCTTTGAATTTTCACACTTATAAATACTGTGAATTTAAATGTCTAGCTTCCTGTGCCCCATTATCTGAAAAACTTTAGACAATCTCCAGGGTGGAGACTGCTGTGATTAATTGTGGTCTGCAGTTGTTGGGGTATTTTTTATTGTAGATTCTAGTTTGCAGTACAATTTGTAGGAATTGGAGGAATATGCAGGAAGCAGGCATCTATAATAACATGAACTTCCACAAAGCAGCTTTGTTCCAGTCATCTTCAAATGAGAGAGGTGGCAATCTCTTACCCATAAAACAGCTCATGTAATGAGAGAATGAGCAGAGCTGCTCGAGGTAGATGCTAATCTTACCACCTGATGCAAATGGGAAAGGTGCTTAGAAACTGGAGCAGTAAGGGAAGAGGCCAATTAGAGGTCACACAGGTAGTGCTAGGATCTATTTTTCTGTGTCTTTTTGGGGTTTTGATCATGTGACTTTGTGGATTTGCATCAATTTTCATGTAAGAGGAAGTGTATGGATTTGTGAACTTAATAAATCCTAAGGACACAAGTGGTTATTTGAAGGTAGGGCTCCCAGAACACTTTTGCTATCTGTTTGGCTTTGGAGAGGGCAAAACATAGTGAAACTGTCATTTAGAATGTTTTCAGCGTTTCATAGTGTTTTCACTCATGTGGAAGGGTTATTTTAAACAGCTGGGTTAATCTTTGTCTAAGCCCTGATAAGGCAATTAAGTGTGAGTTTACATACACAAAGGTGTATGTTTGCACATCTAAATTATAATCTGTTCATAATAAACTGGCTTAACATTCAGGCCAGAGAAATGTCTGTAACCCCTCCCTCAAGCAGTGGAGCTGATCTGAACGTGAAAGATCTCAAGTTAAGAGGCATCTGCACTTATGATGTGAGAGAGGTTGTGTTTAGTACCTGGTTAGGCATTCATTAGTACCTAGCTACTACAGCTGACTGGGTGCTATGTCAGTAGTTACCTTGCTGCTTCCAAGGGTCATGTTCATGGAATAATGAAGTAGTTTGGGTTGGAAGGGACCTCAAAGATCATCTAGTCCCAACCCCCCCAAATTCCCTGGGTGGAGACACCTTCTGCTACCATAAATTTTCCAAATTGCTCCAAGCCCCATCCAACCTGACCCTTCTAGGCATAGGGCAGCCACAGCTTGTCTGGGCCACCCTCACAGTGGAGGATTTCTTCCTTATATCCAATCTAATTCCACCCTCTGTCAGTTTAAAGTCATTCCCCCTCATCCTGTCCTTGTGAAAAGTCCCTCTCCAGCTTTCCTGGAGGCCCTCCTCAGGTACTGGAAGGTGCTTTAAGGTTTCCCTGAAGCCTTTTCTTCTCCAGGCTGAACAGCCCAGCTCTCCCAGCCTGTCTGCAGGAGAGGTGCTCCAGCACTCTGAGCATCTTCATGGCCTCCTCTGGACAGACTCCAGCAGGTCCCTGTGTTCCTGGTGCTGAATAGCCCAGAGCTGAACATAGCACTGCAGGGGGAACATCTTTAAAGGCTGTTGTTTTGGTGTCACTATGTTCACTGCATCAGCCAAAAAGCCAGAAATTACCGTTTTTAAAAGGTGAAACTGAAGGGCTGATTCAGATGGATGTAGGGTTTTTTTTTTTCCTAAATAAATTCTAATTTTTACATCAAAATACTTTAAGTGAAAAGTTTTCAGAAGTAATGCCTCTGCGCTGTTTTTCCACTTTTGGAAAGTCACGTATTGTAGAAATGTAGGTGTGACCAGAAGTGTGGCAGGTGTGAGGACACTGCCCCCAGAGTTCTGCTGGAGGGAGAGAGGTGCAGCCTGAGGAGCTAGAATAGGGCAAAGAAAATAGAGCCTACTATTATATTTATCCTGTGGCTTGCAGAAGAAGCTGTGAGATGCTTTGTTTGAAAGTTTGGCAAAGTATATGTATATATAAAAGAAAAAAAAAAAAATATATATAGCGAACAGGCAAGTGGGCAGATACCATTCATGTTAGCTCCTCAGAATATTTTGTTTTTCTGAACAAGCATGTTTACCATGTCATCTGGTACCTTCAAGATTTTGGAACACAATTTTGCATATGTGACTGATGAAATTTTAAGTATTTAAATATGGGACATCACAAAACAAGATTTTTAGGACTAATTTTTATTCTGTTTATGCCGAAGAAATTTGGCATTTGCACTCAGTTACCTAATCAGGGTGTAACAAGAGGGTGGGTATTTTCTGACACTTTGTAAGAAAAAGCTGGCTATTGAGGTCTTCAGATTGTTTTCTGTAATAGCTACACCTTTCAGTAAGAAGTTTTTGACAAAATATCTTACAAGCTATTTCAGTGATTTAAGTAACTTGTCAGTTGGTGATAATGTTATTTATATTTTTCTATGGAACAGAAGGCAAATAAAAACATCTTAGTAAATTTCATTGTATCCTGAAGGTTTTATCACGCTATGTATTTTGACTTTTTCCATAAAGTTGAATAATAACAATGGCGAAAGGTTGATGAAAATAATGCTTTGTGGAATGTGCCTATGAGCTAATGCGATTGACTGGTGTTTTTTATCTTGCTGAAATCCTGTTGTATTAGGTGATGAAGTACAGCATGGGTGACATTGGCTGCTTGTTATATCTGTTATTAATTTTTTACTGAAATCTTATGATCAGTTATTTGATATTTGAACAAAAACTATGAATAAATATTGCCCTGTAAATATTTCTAAAATCGATTTACAGTCAGGTGGGTACTTTATTTTCTAGTCTGAAAAGCAGTTGTACCCACATAAACATCTTTTTCATTGAAGTCATCTGTGCATTAAGTGTCTCCTATTTCTCCATTTTATTTTTATTTACATTTTCTACTTTGTGGGGTGACTTGTCTTTGGAGATTGCTAACAAGCAGAGTTGAGCCTCCATCAAGGTGAAGTGCCCAAGTATTCCAATTTTCCTTCTGATAATTGCCTTTCTCGTTCCTGTAGGAGGTACATGGTGACTCAGTTTTTCTTTGATGACTTACTGATCTCTTGCACCTCTCTTTGGTAGTGCAGTAGTTTTCACAGTTCTCTTTGCTGGAAAACATGGCTCGTGTTCACTGTGGTGGAATATGAGGGCCAGTGACCTGTTTCTGTCTTCTGTTAGTTATTAACCTTATTTAGTGCCTGTTGAATGCAGACATGACTCTCTTGAAATAGCCCTACTGTTATTTTCAGATACTCCCTTGGAGAGCCTTATTTAGTGAGCTCAGCATAGGTGAAATTGTAAATTCTTTTAGTAACATCTACATGAAAGGAAGTAACACTAATAGTAATATCTTCTAACAGACCTAATAAATTCCTCAGAAAATTCACAGGTTCTGCTACTGGCCCACTACTGGTCCCAGTAAAACTAACCAAGCTAAACTTTTCCAGTGTCCAGAATTCACATGTAGACCTGTGAGAAAGAGTTGTGATGGATGCTGTGCATTGTCATTGTCAGCACAGAGTTGTTGTGTATGCTAAGCACTTGTGGAACCCTGGAAATAAAGGTGTCCAAAATTAGTCAATAATAGAATCCTGGTTTTATTTTTTTTTTTATACTATATGTTCTTTCTTGGGCATCTTTATTTGCATTTAGTAATACTTCATAAGAAAACTGTTAGAGTTCATTCATGAATGCTCATAATGTTAATTTTATTGTGTACAAATGAAGAGTTCTGCTATTTCTATGGTAATGATGTTGCCTAAAGTCTAATGGCAGAATAGTCTGAGCAAGGACAGAACCAGTTCCTGATATTAAGAAATTTTGACTTCTGGACTTTGACTGTAATTTTTAATTTCTTGGCAATAGGCATGGAATATCCTAGCTGTAGCCTATCTTGTCCTTACATTGCCTCTTCCAAATAATGAGGAATTTTAGAAGTATTTTAGAAATCATTAATTTTATGAGTAAAATAAAAAGTGTCAGAGATTGGGCATTCAACTCTGAATGCTTTCCAGGCTTCTCTATTGCTCTACATTGGGAAAAAAAATGGGAGTTCTAATCATGTTTTTTGTGTTTCAGGACTTAAAATGGCAGCAGAAGATTCCTATATTATGGGAGTAAATGATCCCCAAGTAAGTGAATTTCTGTGTTTTCAGTATCCCTGTATCCTCTCCTAGCTGTCTGTTTAGGCCTTCTCTCCTATTGTCTTGTCATTTTCTAGACTTTATGTGGACATGGAAAATCATTCTGCATTGGCAGAAATCAGGGCTTTTTTCCCTAAGGTGGTTTTTATGTGACCTGTAAAGTGCCTTCACTAGTTAAAATGGCTGAAATGGGAAGGAAATTTAGGCCTGCTGAATTGATCAATTGAAAAAAAAACCCCTTATTTTTATGCCCTGCATGCCTGTGACACTTGCTCTGGAATTTCTTCTGTGGTCGACATTGGAGTATTTCTGAAAATAAAACCCCTTCTGTCCTAAATGGCCCTTTTGTTTAAATTTTTGTGATGTTGGCATTGACAGTGATCACTAAAATGTTCCTTCACTCACACAGATCCACAGGCCTAGCTCTTCAGGAGCTCTTCCTGATCTTCTTAGATCATTCCATAAATTACTTGGACTGTGAGGAAGGTGTGTGGGTGAAAAGTTTAAGTGAAGAACAGGTCATTTCTATTCACCTTAATTTTCAAAAAGCAACTGTTTTCTCCTTTATGCTTGCTTCACTTTGGAAAAAGATAGATTTATACCTGACAACAATTACAGTAAGTTAAGACATATCAGAGTTAAAAAAAAAAACAAACAACAAAAACACACTTGCATTAGAGCTTGTCAATATATTTACATAATGAATGTAGTCTGGTGGGGTTTAATCAGAGAAATGGAAATGAAAACTCACAGGTTCTTAGCAAGGCCTTGGGCAATATTTTCAGAATTTACTGCATAAGCTCTTTAGGATTTATAGCTGTTAGTGCAGGTAAGCAAAATGGGTGCTTAGAAACTGTGCTGAGGTTGGTGTGGTCTCGTGATTCTGGTGAAACTTGGGTCAGTGCTGTCAACTCTGCTTGCAGTGCTGTTGCCAGCAAAACTAAAATTGCTATAAAATGTTTGTGTAATTCAGCAAGGTGTTTGCAGTCTCAATATTTGCAAAGAACTTTAAAGTGCTTTGCTGAGAGATGTTTTATGCAACTGTGTATATATGTAATGATGAAGAGTACTTTCTTTCAATATAGATGTTTGCAGTGGATCAGTTCATGGGAATGAATGCTTTATTTAACAGTACCAATTACATCACTGCAGACTTACCACTACGAACAGGTAGGAACCCTTAATATTTGATGGTGCCATTGTCCTGCTGATTCTTCTGCTTTGTTTTCTTTCGAGGAGTTCTTTTCAGAGCCTTTTTTGTTTACCAACTTGTGTGTCATACTAGTAGATTACAAGTTGTCAACTAGTTTTTTTATTACATTTTTTTGCATCTTTCTTCCCCTCGCAAAACTTTCAGCAGTGAGACAAATCTGATTTTCTTGTGGCTTGTACAGAAACTGAAAGTTTCAGCAGTTTCCCAGGTGAAACCAGGACAGTGACCAAAAAGCTTTGAGTGACCCAATTTTATAAGTTTCTTTGTTGAGGCTTTTTTCTGAATTTGAACCTTCAACAAGTTGCATGTTGCTATTGCCAGTTTGCTGACTGCACCATGTGCTTCTTTTCCTTTTGAATGCTGTTGCATTAGTTGTAGTAGTTCTTAAGGTGCTTGTTTTTCAGTAATAAAATGCAGAGAATATTAACTTCCTGTACCATTCAAATGGTACGACTTCTCTGTTTCCTGTGAAATGGCAGTGTGGTATTAGAAGCACCTGACAATTTCCTGAACAATAACACTAGTTTGAAAGCTCAGACAAATTTTGCAACAAACCACTGAAAATAAGCAAATAGTATTCTGCAAAGGTCTGATTGATAAGCAGCTCTTACAGTATGCTTCCAGAACAGTAAGAACAATTGCAAGTTTTTTATAGCTCAGTTAGTATCAGCTGCTTGATCAACCTTGGTCTGGTTTTGCTTATTAAAGTTCTTTATGAATATTACTTCTTGCATGAATTTGGAAAACTCTTTTCTCCTGCTTAGTCTGTTAGAACAACTGATACAAAAGGAAGAAGGAAATAAATTTTAATTTAAAATTAGGAATTTTTTCTCAAAATACAGCTCCAGTATAGCCGTTCAAGTCTTTTACCATCATAACTTTCTCTTATCTGTTTGACTGTTGTATTAGGATGTAGCTGGTGCCTCATGTATTGCAAATTACTCTCTTTGGTTGAAAGTGCAAACCACTTCTGATTGCAGTGTTTGATACACTTCACAGCAGTGAAGGTGTTAAGGGTAGAATGATACAAGCATTTAACGTTTTCCTTCACCGGTAAAATTCCATCCTAAAGTAACAATAAAGGCTGCTTATAGAATAAAAAATAAAGCAGGCTAACTGTTCTAGTGTTTTCTTAAAAGAGTAGTAGCAAGAAAGGATCAAAAGATAATTTTGTTTCAAGAGAAAATGTTCTCATGAGCAAAGCTCGTGATAAATAGGGAAAAACATCCAGCAAATGAATGTTGCAATCATTTGTTTACAGTGTATTTTTATTAAGGCAGATAAGATTATTCAGTAAGGTTCATCTGTGTTGTATTAAAGGGCTTGTGCATTATAGACCAAGGGATTTTTTCTCCCAGCTTCTTTTGAACAAATAAGGTTGTTGAAATTTCCCTGTAATGAGCTCTTTTACCTGCACCTTTTGAGCTTACTCTGTATTCTTCATGGCAGACTCATTCCATACAAATTATCAGATATATAAAGCTAATTTTCAGATAACTATAATCTAAAGTAGAAAACAGCTGTTTTCAAAAACATGTCAGGGAGTCAAGGATTCACTGAGTTCTGCAGCCACAGAAAACTCTTACTGGGCTAAGTATGGCTTTGTCCTTAATTTGAAAAATTGCTTCAAAAAAGGCTTTTTTATTTATAAGTTCAACTGCTCTTGTCTACTGCTGCAGTATAGGTGGCAAGTTCCTTGTGCACAAAATGGGATTCAGTAACAGATCATGGATTTCATGTTACCGCAAACAAAAAGTTAATGAAAAAAAATTCAGAAAGGGTTGGTCATTTCAGCTGCTTCTCATGATGCTACAGTTGGTTTGTTTGTTTCTTGAACAGTATCCCAATAATGTTTATTTCCTCCCCTTCTTGAAAATATGCTGCATTGTTACTGTGGACTGGCCCTTCAGTTAAAAGATAATATAATAATTTTTATATTCTACTTTAGTGGTTTTCAGGCAGAGACTAATTATTTCTTTCTACTCAGCAAAGTCAGTTTAAAAAGTCATGTGGGGTTTTCCAGAAGTACTTCCAATTGAGATATGGAGAGAGTGAAATAAAAGGATTTTTCTCAAGGACAGATGGATGATTAAGGCAGGAAGAAGAAAAAGGCATGAATTGTTCCTCATGATCTGGCTATGGTGCCTATATCTTTCAGTCTGTGCATCCATAAAGGCCAATGTCAGACCCATTACATGGGAGACAGGTTTAATGTGTAACCGTGGATTGCTGTGTCGTGCCAGCGGGGCTGAATCAACAAGCAGCTGGGGAATTTGGGGACTTTCTGGTGATAGATGTTCTGCTGCCACATTAATGTTTACAGTAATAGTAGGAAACCTTTGAGATGGTGGGGCACTGATTTTCTCAACATCATTGTCAATGCTCGAGTGTCTTTGCTTCTTTTCCTCTCTCGTATGTCTGTTTTGAATAAAAATTAGGTTTTTTTGTTACTTTGGCTCTAAAGTTACAGTAGTTATGTGGATCAAGGTTTACCAGCAGAAAAGGCAGTACCTCGTGAAACCAGCCTCTTCTTTGGCTTGCTGGCAAGTATCCTGCCTTTGATTAGGTAGGTTAGGTACTGACCCTTAGTGGCATTGGGGATGGAGGGAGCATTAAGCACAGCATGTATTTACATAGACTAAAAGCAGATGCACAGCAGTGGCACGTCCACTGTGTAGTAGAGAAACAGAGATGCCTTTGGATAGGAAGGAGAGGAAATGGGCAGAGCTCTGAGCTAAGGGGTTTGTAATTTTGGATGTTCTGTACTCCCTCGTGATGATCCAAGGCCATCTACAGCCATGTAACATGCCCCAGTTAGAGGTGGGTTTGGGAATTGTGTAGTTGTTCTGGCTTTGAGAGGCTCTGGTCTAACTAGCTCTTGGCATTAAGGTGGTGTGTTTTTAAAACTTTGAAGTTGAAGCAGAGTTATTAGGAGCTGAGCAGTATTGCCTGGAGGCTGCTAAAATTAATTTTCTGCTGTTTCTTTAACCTCCTTTGTCCAACTCTCTGTGACACTTGCTGTGAAAAATGAGGTTTTAGAGGGAAAAAGAAGGCACTTATATTTTTCTTTCATATTTTTTTAAAGAGAGATAATGTTGGAGGTTCAAGGAAACTAGACCACCACCAAAAATGAGATGAGTGTTCATTTTCCCTGTTCCACAGTAGTGGCCGTAGTCCTCAGGAGCTTGGGCAGACTTCCATACAGTTTCTGGTGTTTTTCTAGAACCCCTGTGCTCATGTTTGGAAGAGTGAACCAAGGGAAGATGTTAAACAAAGTTTCATGTGCCATTTGCTTTAAACATCATGCTTTGAACACCGAAGAGTTGGGATTCAAGAGAGTATACCTGTGCAAGGGAATCCCTCAGGGGTAGGACATGTAAATGCTACAAGAGGCCTTCAGGAAGGATAAGGCACTAGGTCTCCAGTCTGAGCTTTTAGCAGCAAGGTACCACTGCCAGGATGGGCACAAGAGAGTTTATGTGGGACTTAACAATCCATACCTACAGGCTATGAGCATATCCATCCACATCCACAGAGAAAACAGCAATTACAAGGGTGAGATGCCTGTTCTGGTGGCCCACCAGCAGAGAGGATGTGAGGGATGATGCTTGTTCACAGGTTGTTGCAGGTTACATTGAATGGTTTTAGGTACTCAGAAAGCTGTTAGACACAGGATCCCACTAGTCTAAGAGAGTTGCCAGGCCTGCAGAGATATCCCACCAACCTCAGAGACCTCTTTTTCCTTGAGTTTGCTATGGTGGGAAGAAGGAATCAAGGGAGAGCCTAGGATGGGTGCTCCTTTGGAAGTGTGTGTGTAGGGTGAGGCCTGTCAAGAGGAAGAAAGAATGCAAGTGGTGGGAGTGTCAAGGGGCAGGAGGGCCTCTGACTCAGGCAGGAAGGAAAATGAAGAAACTTGGCAGTTGAGAAGACGTGGGGAAGTGGGACTGTGACTCAGAGTGGAGTGGGATGCGAATCGCTCTGTGGCAAGCGAGGCAAGAAGACAGAAAAAGAAGCCCTGAAGCCTGGCCAGGATGTGGCAAAACCCCTCCAGGCTGGAGGACTGCATGTTGTGGTTCTTGGCCTCCCAGCTGCAGCAGTGCCAGGCAAAGCACCAGGGAAACTCCTGTCAAAACCTGGCTCTTGGCAGCCGTGAGAGCCCTGCCTGTGTTAGCGCCAGCTCCATGATCGTGTCCTTCAGCCTCTCTGTAGGGCAAAAGTAGAACATAAGCTATGCATTAAGTAATGTTCCTTCTTGTGGCTGTTCAACATTTAACAGGGGGTTGCTCCTTAAACAAGAACTTAAAGCAAGCACCTTCCAGGCTGGAGCAAAGGATCATCACAAATCTCATCATTTTTAGTTCCCCTTACAAGGTGTTCATCTTCAGGTTCCTGCTTTTTGTCTGTTGAGACAAAGACAGGCCTACTGATAGAAACAAAATATTAGAAACTGCTGTGTGCAAAACACTAAACGTGTTTTCTTTTCCCCATGGGAGAGGATGACAGAAAGAAGGAATCACACATAGCCAGTGTTTGGCTGTGTAATGTGCCTCTGGAAAGTATTCAGAGTTCAGTGAAAACAGCTATATGAGACCTTTCACTAATAAAATCCTTTTTATAATCAAAACAATATGCCATTTATGCATGGATCTTTCCTTGAACATTGCTGGTTTATTTTTAAGTAGCATTTCAGATATTATGAGGTGCTTTGCATTAGAATGCCTTCTCTGTACTGTTATTTGTGTCTGGTTCAGATGCTATACCAGAGAATTACTTAGCCACTGTTAAAAAAAAAAGGAAAATCTTTAGTCATGGAACCCAAAGGTTAAAATAAGACCTCACAAAACTGTTTTAAGTACATTGCTATGTTATTTGCATAATGTGGCTTAATGATAACAGACATCTGATTTGGCTTTGTACATTTACACTGCTTCTTTTTTGCACTTTTCTAGTGCTGGTATATAAAGCATGATTTTTTTAATCAGCATATTTGTATGCTTTTTAAAACCTTTTTTTCCAAGAGGTCAGAATAACCACAGTCCTAAGTTTTCAATTTTCCTGAGTTTTCACAAGGAAAACCATTTCAGTGGTATGAAGCATTTTTCTTTAGTTTTCCAATGTGCCAAGATAGTGTATATGCCTCTCTTAGGAGTTTGAATTTCCTTATTCTGAGGAAAAGCTGTAACTTGAGTGTGATGTGTCCTGGGAGACTTCTGCAGCCATTTAGCCATTGGATAAAGACACTTCTTTTCTGGCTAATGTTTGAGAGAAAGCAATAGTATTTTGTGCTAACCCAACAGGTATGTCTTGAAAATGAATTCCTAAGAGGAGAAGAGCCAAAGAACAATTACTTGGCAGATCATGTCCTGGAGGCTTGGTTGAAAGTTGAACTACACACTGTTGTATTTTAGGTGCATTATTTCTGCCAATGCCCGGAAAATACATGGCTTCTGGATTGTTAAAATATAACTTTACCGGTGCCTAAAGCATGAAGAGAGTTAGAGGGCTGTGAAAAGAGGTTTTAAATTTAAGTGCTGATACATTGCTTAAACCTAACTCAGCTAATTTTGACTCTGTTACAGACAAAAATTGAAACACAAGGCCAAAGCTAAATATTACTCTGCATCTTTTAAAGTTCCTGAGGTCCAAACTGTTTTTCCTGCTTTGTAATGCAGGATTATGTGTATATGGTCTTGAGGCATTTGTTTTCCACGACTTCAGGAAGCACCGTTTACTTTTTCAAAGCAAAGTACAATTGATGCACTTGAGAATGAATTTATCTTTAAATGTGCATTTGTTGTGACTGCTAATATTTGCAATATAACTTTGACATGAAGTTAGTTCAGTTGCTGAGTCAGCTAACTGCTGTAGCAGAATACTAATTTCATCTATTGTGTATTTTTTCAAACTTTCATGTTGAGAGAAGCTTGTTCAGTAAAGATCTGTGCTTGACTCCTTGGCATTAATACCTTTAGCAGAGTAGAACTGATAATACAGAAATCCAACAGGAATATGGCTGGAAAAATATTACTTAGTTATTCCCAGTGAAGCTGTCATTTGGGGTCTACTTTGAAAACAGGTATTTTAGCATTGAAATACAAATCATCTTGACTGCTTAGCAAGAGAGAGGAAAGTAATCATAGCTCTTGGAACTGTTGTTTTGAGACTCATCAGTGGCTTGCATTTTAAGAGGTGTTTAACAGCCATCCACACAGAGAACTTTCCTTCTTGATGTAAATAATCTAAATTATCAGAGTTGATCATTGATCAGGTGATGAGTGCTTAACTCTGGTGGCACTGAATTCTCATTGGATTTAGGGCCTACTCAAAAGCTATATAAACTGGTGAATTTTGCATGAGGTTTATAGTAGGAAGTTAACCTCTGTATGAGAATGAAAGTTGTTTAATGAAGCCTTCTTTAAAAGACATAAATAGAATTTTAGTAGGACATAATCCTATGTATTGGCACCATGCTCAATCAAAAGAGAGTCTGTATTTGTAGTCAAATTGAGTGTATTCAGTGTTTTTAGAGGCCCAGCAGAACACTCTATTTAAAAGTGTATCTGAAATTATTAAAAGAATGTAAATTGTTTAGTCTTCTCAATTCCAGGATTTTTTTTAAAGCAGTTCTGACTGTTCGGGGCGTGTTGAGACAGCTTGAATTCCTCCTGTATTCCCATGCCTCAGAGCTTCCCATTGGCTGTCTCCTGACTTTCAAAAGCCCCTATTGTGTAGGAAGCCCTGGGGCCAAAAGCTGGTGAGTGTAGTCTCTAGAGCCCAAGGGGTTTAAATACAGAAGTTAACCTTAGCTCAAGAAGCCAGGCTGCTGTCAGTGGCAAGGGAACGATCCTATTCTTATTCACCATTGCAAGTTTTAACTGAGTGATCAGTTGTCCATTTAGGCTCTCTGAGTAAAATTAACTTTTTTTACTTAATCTTCCTCTTCTTATACTACTGATCTTTAGTTGGGAGTAACAGACTGACACACAATTAAATAATTTATTGAAATTTAAGTTCAGAAGAGACTTAGACGTTTTCAAAATTTTTATCTCAAGTAATTCAAGGACAGTATCTTACCCCTACAACCTATATATTCATTATAGCAATGGAAATATAATTTCTATTAATACTTTTCTTTCTTTCTTTTATTTTAGCAGATGGACCGTATCTTCAAATCATAGAACAGCCAAAACAGGTAAGAACAAGACTACATTTTGAAAATGTCCAAGGTAGCTGTATTACTACATTCAGCTTTGAATAAACTTATGACTTAAGTAAAAAAGAGTACAGAAAAGTCTGAGCTCTCAGAACAAATGTGGCACTTGAAATGAGGAGTTTTAACTCTTACTTTTGTAGTTAAAGCATTTCCTGTTTTGTTCTGTGTTCTTTATCTCTTTCTGGAAGTGTCATAATACAAAAAACCAATCCTAAGTGTTTTAAAAATATGCCTTGCTAAGTATAGATTCTTCATCTTAGAAGTGGCTGTTTCAGTACCCCAGTATTTGGAAACATAAACTAGTAGATCAAACACAGAAGATTTTTAGGATTTATTTCATAGTTTTTGAAATACAAGAAGTTAAAAATAAAAACACTTAATTCCCAAGTTGCAGGAACTTCTGACTTGTGTTTTGTTGTTGTAAAGAAATGCAGTTGTCCTTTGAGATTATTTTTGTTATGGTTGTCTGTTTTGAATAATCAAAGAAAAATGAAGATAAGTACTCCAATGAAACTTTTTTTTCTGTTAGGTAGCAAACAGTGACCTATGCTCCTCTAACTGCAGAGAAATCATTTCAATGCACTGGTTAGTTTTCATGCAACTGATGTGCAACTAATTGCTGGGTGAAGATTGCCCTGAAGTGTGCCTGGGTATAGTTCCCCTTTGGCTGGTGGCACCAGCTATTGCAAGGATTCCTCCTGAAGCTGTTATAGTATGGAGGTGCCTTTTCTGTCTGTCCCAGTGAATTCACCAAAATCCTCCCTTATAGAGCCGTTCAGTAAATAGGGGAATACAGTGGCTAAAAGCTGTCCCATCCTCCTCTTGGTCTTCTGCAGAACCATATTGCAATCCATTCTTCCTGGCAGGAGGCAGTGGAGAACACTGGTTTCAATCACACACCAAAGACATTTTTGTGCTGGAGCGTCCCTCCAGGAATAGGGCTCTTCATCACAGCACTGAGTGGAACAGCAGTGTACTGTGAACTCTTGGAAGAATATGCTGCATCTTCCTCATTGTTTTGAGTTCATCCCAAATCAGGCCATGCCTGCAGTGCACAGTCCATAAGGAGAAACCTTTGTTCCCACGTGTGACTTGTCAGCAAGGGGCTCCTCTCGTGGGGTACCCATATGGGAAGCTGGGCAGGGGCTTATAGCAGGGTGGTGAGGGTGATCCATCAGCAGAGTGATGGGTGCTGACTGCAGAGGGTGATCTGCCTTTCACAGAGGTTGCTTTGCCTTTTGATCAACACACAGAACTCTGGGTCACTCAGTTCACCGTAGAAAGACAATTGGTTAGGTCTGAATAAAAGTCATAAAAGTTTACATTTGCTTGGTAAACAAGTTCTTAGCTTTAGTGAGATAGGTACTGAAGCTTCTGCTTATGGAGTAATTTTAAGGCATGTTGTTCACTTTCAGCTAATACAGACTTTGAATTCAGAGTGGTCTACTACTAGAAAGAAGCTGAATGGTTCTTGGAAAAGGCTACAACATTAACTGGTGCTATTTGGACACTGGGACCCCTATATAAGATGGAAATTTTGCCAGAACTTGTAGGCTTGGAGAGTAGATCTGAAAGCAAAATTGAGGAATACATTAAATATATTGTTAAGTAGAATTAGTTACCAGACACCTTCACTTAAGAGTTGCATCTTTCATGGTTTATTGATTGCCATGTAAAATAAAGGGGATATTCAACAATGGAGTTGATGGAGAGCTGTGTTCTGGACTGGTTTTCAATATCCTGCAGTTCTCTAAAGTATATTCAGATATCTATTTATAGACATCTGTAGCTGAGATGAAAAACAGCCAGAGTCCCCTGAAGCTTTCGTGCTGTTTCTGGATTTCACTCAGAGATTCGGCTTTCATATGTTTTTCCCAGCAGGAGGAAGTGTTTCTGTTTCATCCCTGTACTTTCATTTATGGTACTTGGGCTTCCTTATTATTTGTTTCGATTTTGTCTACTTAGCAGTCTTGGGAGAGAGTATCTGGTCTTGCATTCTCTACATGTGAATTTTTATCCTATTTTAAGAGTATAAGTAGTTCTCTGTTTCAAAGTATCTTCACTTAACCAAAAGAAAAATATGAGGTTGCTGCTGAGCGTTAAAATGAAAATAGAAGAGGTTCTCGAGGGCTGCAGTTCAGCGATGCTTTGTTAACCAGCATTTCATGAATGAACAATTGTAACTTTTCCATTTGGGCAAGCCTTGTTTGTGGGTGTGTTCATCTCTGTGTGTGCTGTTTCTCTTTTGGCTCTGTTTCTGTACAGCTTTCAAGTTTCTTTTCCTTCGTTCCACAGAGGGGATTTCGTTTCCGATACGTGTGTGAAGGGCCTTCGCACGGTGGACTTCCTGGTGCTTCTAGTGAAAAGAACAAAAAATCATACCCTCAGGTCAAAGTAAGGACATAAAACATTAATGCTGCAAAGTCAATGCCAGTGTCGTCATATGCGTGTGTATAGGGCCTTATTGCATAGCAACATACATTTGTATGAAGTTGCTCAAGACAGACTACATTTCAATCCCGACGTTCACATTTGATTTTGACAATAAAGTTGTCCTAAGATGTGTGGGTTTGTTTTGGCACTGTTTTAATCTGCCAGCAGTTGAACAGTAAGTTATCTGCACCTACTACCTCACTGCCATTGTGCAGACTAATGGAGCTCTTCCTTAAGGTACAGTTTTAGCAAGGCTTGAGCTGCTCTGTTGCTCCATTTCCATTGCAAAGCATGAGTCTGTTTAGTTATTCCATTTCACTCTAGGATGCTATATGCCAAGTTTTCCTTTTTTTCCTGTTCATGTTACTCCTTATTCAATATCAATATCTAACATATCAACTCCTTATTCCTTTCTTAGGAACTTAATTCCTTTAAAGTAACGTAGAACCTCTGATTTTAATAGGAACAATGTTATGTTCAGGTGTTCACTGAACTTTTTTGTGGGTTTGTTTTTTTCCCTCTGGAAAAGAAAAATTAAAATATGTTAATCAAAGAAATGTTCTATGGAGGCTTAGTATGAAGATTAGAAAAGTGATTAATCTTTCTGGGACTGGAGGATTGTATTTGCCTATGTTTCTTGCAGGCAAATTTTTTTTCTGTGGAAGTGTGGAAGACCTACACTGTGTCTTTTCAGTATTTTTAACTTAAAAGCAAGCCTTGGTCTTCTTAGTACATTACATATTTGAACTGATGCACTACAAATTCTCATGAGGAGCAGGGTTAATGTATTCTAATACTGGTGTTATTTCTTAATATATTCTAATCCTGGTGCTCTCTTATGCCTTTATGGGGAAAGAAGGGGAGGGAAGAGTGGTAAGCAATAAACCTCTGCCTTGGTGTGTGCCACTCCTGGTTGTTCTCCTCAGTGTGTGTGTGTAGTTTGTCTGCAGTTCGTGGGAAAGGCTGGAGTTTGGAACAGTTGCATCTCCTAATGAACCAGTGTAAGCATAACATCATGGAAAATAATCAGCACTGGCTGAGGTAGCCTAGGCTGATAGTTTTGTGAATTGAGAAGAAGCTGGGAAAGCTGATTTCATATAGCCTTGCAAAACTCTTAGGAAAAATTACTAGCCCAGGCAAATTATCTACTTGCTTTTTTCTTTCCTGTTTTGACAGTAATGATGAACCAATGAATGTAATTTCACTGGAATGTTCAGATATAAAATCATTTACTTCAGTTGAGCCAGATCTTTGGATTCTGATCCAATCTGCAATGATAATAATACAAGTGATACTTTATAAAGGTGTGGTAGGTCACACAATAGCATGACAAGGAGTTAAACGGGAAATGGAATTTCTCCTTGAGTAAACTAGAAAGCAAAATGTTCTTTGGCTTTCCATCAAACCTTCTAATTTCATTGATCATCACTTTTTAATTTCATCTATAGCTTACACACACACACACAGATCCCTTCCCTTCCCTCCCATCCCACTGTGTGCATCTGGGTTTTTTTCCCCAGTACAAATCCCCACATGGCAACACCTGCTGGGAGAGGCTGGCAAGGGAACACAAGTAAATTCCTCAAGGCCATGGCTTGTTAGTGCCTGTTCTTGATTCAAGTGGTGCCAGGAAAGACAGAAGTGTTTCACACCTTTTCCTGTAAGTCTTTTCTGTGTTTTGTCAGAATGTACTCACTTTGGCTTAAATGAGCAGAGCACAATTGAAAATTGCAATTTTTTTGTTGCGTTTGGGTTTTTTGTTTTGGTTTGGTTTTATAAATTTTATTTTTATTTTTTGGTGGTTTTTTTTTACTCTCATGCCAATGTTTTCACTATAAGACGACAGTAGTTGATCACAGTGCAGTGAAAGGACAGTAGCATGAGCTTTGGCTGTACTGTAAAAAAAGGAAGTTTTGTGACAGATCTTTAAACCCTTGGCCATGGTGTGGTCAGCGCAGCTCACACTGGGATCTGCTTTGTGAGAGTTTGGCCAACTCTCTCAAAATTACTAGTACCTACCATGGATGTCCTGAAAATAGACATCCTCTGCGGGCAAAAAACCATTGCAGTCTCCCTGCTCTGTTTTCATAGGATCATGGATTGGAGGCCAAAACGAAAACACATTTATGGGATGTGACCTCTTGCATAATGTGGACTGTTCAATTTCACCCTTTTTTTTTTTCCTCCCTGCACTGTCACTAACTCGTAACTAAGCTGGAACACATCAAGACATATCTCTCACATAAAGGCTAGCGTTTTGAAGACTTTGCTATGTCTCTAAGCAAGGTATTTTGGTATTTAATTGCATGTTTAACCTCTCCCTCTGCAGTATATTAGTAGATGGTGTAGGTCAGGAGTTAATGTAGCAGTTCTGCAATGCCAGTCTTTACACTTGAAACAAATTTGCACTGGTCAGCAAGGTGGAATTGGAGTAAAACCTCTTGTTTAATGGAACAGTCCTGACTAATGGAGTCTAGATAACATCAAAATCTAGATCCCATAATATCAAAAATGAGATTCATTTATCTTAATGATTTGTGGACTTACATTCCGTTGCTTAGCCCTGTCTTTGCTAAGAGTAATCCTAATATGTAGAAAACATCTTGCATATTCAGAGGATTCTATATAACTTTGTGTGTTATTATGGAGAGCAGAGAAGTTGTAGATAATAAAGATGTTACAATGAAGTTATGTTTCATGATTGCAACTTAAAATTCTTCATTTAAATTTCATTTTCACTCACTTAGTGTAAGTAACACAGCACTGGAAAATTCTACTGTCTAGAACAGTTGAAACCAAAGCTTATTCATGAACTGCTTATTAATCATTACTATTTTATCCAGAGGAAAAAGCAATCAGTAGTATAAAAAGAAAGGATAAACCAGCAAAGTCTAATATTATCACCAGCATACTTAACTATCTAAAGTATTTTTATTTATAATTTGCTTGGGTTTCATATATTTGAAAAAATGTCAGAAAACTCATGCAGAAAATTTCCACTGTCCTTCCACATTCATCATGTGTGCCCTGATCTTGCATGCTGCTGTTAGTCTGGGCAGTTCCATGATTTACACTGAAGTGCTTGTTCCACTTCTAGGTGTGACAAGAACTTGCTGAAAACAGCAGAGTGAAGGAAATGTCCTGAATTTTCATCTCCTCGGGGGCAAATCTACGTGGGTGGCTGCAGTCTGTAGTTCAGTGTTCTTTGTGAGCTGGATGTAAATGAGCTCCAGCCCGGAGTTCAGAGGTGTGCCTGAGCTAAAGAACACCATCTCTCTGCACTAGAGTTTGGGCACAGAGCTCTTTGGCTTGTGAACTGGAGCTGCACACCACTTAGGCAGCCCTGGACCCAGGCACACCAACAGAACTGCCCAGCCAGTCTGTCCTGGGGCTATTCCAAATTATACCTCAGTCTGGAGATAAGAGTTCTTCTTAAAATCTGGGATTTCAGCACGTTTACTTCGAGTTCAGGAGGAGAATTTATGGAAAATTACTTTGCTGATGAGCCTTGGTGACAAAAGGAGCATATTTATTTGCTTTTCCCCCTGTCTCCAATAGGAATTAAATGTAAAGTGATATAGACTGCTGATTACAAGTCCAAAAAATCACCCAACAACTGAAATAAGGAAAAAACATGAGACAAGAATAAGCAGACTCTTTGGTATAAATCTTTACCCCTCTTAAAAAGCTACTGAATCAAATTCAGTGAGATTTGAGCTTTTTACTGGTAAGGCTGATTTAGCTAAATATGAGGCACTGAATCACTTTAGAAGCTCCGTATTTTTGCCATTAGAGTGACCTCAGAGTCAGAGGATCAGATCTTCAGCTCCCATTGGTTTAAATTACTCTACATGGCTTTTTCTTAAGCCTTTTAAATAAGTACTCAGCTGCCTACATGATTTGTACCACATCTGAATATTTTGTGTTTAATTAGCAACTGAAAAAAGAGAGATACTGCTCTGTAAAAACAAGCTGTTCATAAAGAGTGAGTGATTCCTCATCTTTGGAACACTTCTTGTACAAGGCTACGTGCCTAGGACAGCAGTAGTGACACTCTGAAGGACAGGCAGGGCTGGAGCTGCAGTTTTTCAACAAAAGGATTGGAAGGAGAAATAGGTGCTTTTGTAATGCTGGTGTTGTAGGTTTAATGTGGCTTTTTCCATCATTTGCTCCTGTTGTTGACCAATTAGTTTCGTTTCTTGCTTGTAAGAGTAACTGGAAAAAAACATCTTTGAAGTATGAAAATGTTCTTATAAAGTTGTTGTAAAGTTTTGGAACCTATAAAAATTGGCTGGGATCTGGATTGCAGGAGGACATGAAATAACTGAAAAAAACTTTCTACTCTTGTTTTGAAACTGACTCAATTTCGAGTTCACAGGATCCTGTTAATCTTTCAGACAAATCTCTCAAACAGAAAGAGCTGATAAATGTAAGCCTGCAGCCTTTTAACTTTATCAGATCAATTGAATGCTGCTTCAGATACAGGATGTAATCAAGTATTACAGCTATACTCTACCCAGGAACTCCTTCTTTTATTTTTTCCCTTCACCTTTAATTTTAAGTTCAATAGCTGTTTTCTGGATCACAGCTCTGATTTTGAGCCATACAGCATCCCCATGCTATCTCCTCCTCATGCTGAGTCTGTTTTTGTGTCAAAACCATAATCCCTCTTCAGCATTGTAACATACCTTCTACCTTTTCAGGCCTTTGACAGGGTTTCATAAGTGCAAACCTGGTAGTTACTTTTATGCCTTAGTGCCAGAATTGATTTAAAATTATTCTGAAATTATGGCGTGATTCAAGGACATTGAAAAGTTATTTCAGACTTAATTTATGGTACATAAGGATATTTAACCACTCAGACTATTTTCCTGGGCACCAAGTTTACCCCAAGTGACTCAAAATCAAGAAGGAAAGTCTGTCTATAAGAAATAAAGTTAGGAGATGTTCAGAGACATTATGTCCCCTTTGCAGCATTGGGCATCAGACTGGATGACAAAAATAGTCCTTTCTTGCCTTATGACCTACATAAGGTATTACGTTTTAGGAGCCCTTTTGTTTTTCCCCTGGGAGGGAGAGACTGCAAAGATCATGCTGAGCTGAGTAACAGGGCAGATTGCAATCTGGTTACCACTGCAGTTCTGTGCTGAGCTTTCAGGGGCTGGAAAGTCCTTGTGTGCAGCAGTCCTGCCTCCAGTTTCACTGTGGTTTCTACAGCTGATGGAGGATTGTCTTGAACTTTTCTGATGTGACACCAGAGCATCGATGTTATTCATAGTGAATATAGCACTGCAGATGTGCTGGGAGCTTTGTAGTAGGGAAAGGCTTATTGAGTGAGAAGTAAAATGAAAAGAATTATTTTAAAGCTACCTTTTTGAAAAGTTAATTGTAGCAGTGGTGGTGACATACTGTAACACTGAATGCGTGGTTTTTATTTTCAGATGACGTTGTGAAAGGTACATAAATATTTTCTCCCTGCTGGTAAATGACAGAAATAGTCCAGCAGTGATTATCCTGCATCTCTGTACTGTTTCAGTCCAGATTTCAATGTGGAAACAGGAGGGAAGCATCAGCCCTCTGTCTTGTATTTTAGAAACTGCCACTTGTAAAATGCACATTACTGCAGCATTATACAGTTAACTAGCAGGAGTGGGTAATGAGAGGGCTTTTGCACACCTGCTCCTCCTGGAACTACTTTTTCATAGTTGGGATTTTTTTTTTTTGCTTTCAGCAGTGAATAGGAAGGCAGGGAGGGCACGAACTGTACATATGCAAAGTGTTTCAGCTGTGATGGAATGGGTTCAAGAGAGGGGTTAACTGGAGTGAAGGAAGCTAGTAGGACTCAGTAATGGGTGAAATCGAGGCAATCCCTCGCTATCAGCATTTTATCAACAATATAACCTTAAATATTCAGTTCATCACTGATTCATCACTTTAATGTTTATCGTGATCCTTTAATGCCTTGGTTGATTAGATCTATATGCTGCTATAATACAAAGAACTTGGCCTAAGGCAAATTAGAAGAAAAATTAGAGGAGGAGGGGGAAAAGCCCAACATTGATAAAAGGGTTAATTAAGTGAATTGGAAGGGAAGGTAATGTTTGCTTTTTAAAAAGTGGGGTAATTTTATGTTCAGCATAATTTGAAAGTGGTGCATAACCCACAACAGCCTTGGAGTATTACTGCCTTGGAGTGAGGAAAGAAAATAAAGTTCTAAATAATATATGTAAAGCAAATAACTTACCAGTATGGTATGTTATTAGTAATTTTAGATGTGTTTTTGAGGCATTGTTTTTTATTAAAAGCTGTTTAAAATGTATGGTGATTAGAAACTGTGCAAAGGGAAAAAAAAAGCTTTGTAGGCTTTCAGAGTTGGGTATATGCTAGAAAGCACACAGTTTATCATGGTTCTAGTCCAGCAAAATCCTAGGTTGGAATTTATGGCATATCCTTGTGTACACTTAAGGGAGATATTTACTGGACTGAGTAATACGTCTTGATGAAGTACATGAGCTAACAAAATGCCTGTTAATATAGAATTTATTCAGTGTAAAATCTACCTGAGGAGTCCAATATTGTAATGCGGCCAAAATGTTTTCTAACAATCATAATGTTTAAAAGTAATTTTCAAAGTCTTTCTGAATTGGGCAAAACAGTGCAGGGTTTTTAGTTTCATTTTCTATATGCTTCTGAATGGGTAACAATACTTATTGTGAATTCAATGTACTGATTGAAACTTAAGGAGAGCAGTGTGGACTAAATGGCCAGAATGTAAAAGTGAGATTCATGTTTTAAGAAACAGATGAGTCTTTCCTTTAACTTTTTTGGTCAGTACTTCTGCCAATTGCATATCAAGTTCAATTGCAAAAGAGATGATCTGGTACAGTTAGTTTGCCATTTGTATTTCATGAGGAAATGCATACACATTTCTCCCATGTAAACTTGATTGTACTTAACTGACAGAAAATGCTCACCTGGAATCATCACTTGTTTCATTTTAAAAAAACAGTAAGCAAACCATCCCACTTTCTTCATATTTATTTACAGATCTGCAATTATGTTGGACCTGCAAAAGTAATTGTCCAGTTAGTAACTAACGGGAAATATGTCCACTTGCACGCTCACAGCCTGGTGGGTAAATTCTGTGAAGATGGAGTGTGCACGGTTCTCGCAGGACCCAAGGACATGGTTGTTGGGTAAGTCTGGGAGCTCCTCTGCAAACCTCAGCTCTGGGGGGAGCATGAGGACTCTAAAAAGCAATACAGAAATACTCCTGAGAGGCAGCTCTGGGGAGCACTCGTCTCCACGCTCTGATCTCTGGGTTTTTTTATATCATAAAAAAGAAAATTCAATGGGGTTTTTGTTCACCTTTTTAGAATTTTCCCTAAGCAAGCTAAATTTATTTAAGTAACTAATTTTTTACTTAGAATTTTTATAGTTTTAATCTCTTGGTGTGCAGTCTAAATTTGTCTTGTAAGTCCATTCTTTAAAATGCAAGGAGGTTTGATCAGAGAAGAGACTAAAATTAGTGTTATCATTTTGTCACCTCTTTGGTCAATATTTTACTTCTATTGAAACCTGTCAATAGAAATGTGATGGAAAGCATTAAGAAAATAGGATTAGTAAATTTGAAATTAATGCAGGACGGGTATAAACATGAAAATACTGCATAAGTCAAAATTGTAAAGTTTAAAGCAGAAAGATTATAGTGAAATTGCAGTTGGCCTGTTCTTGTTTAATTTGAAAGAATAATTGTTTATATCAGTAAATGGAGGTGAAGCTCCCAACCGTGTTTTGAGGCTTAGATCAGGTTTCATGCTGGCTGTGAGTTTTAGTTCTGTGATCTCAAGAATGTCTTTGTTGGTGAAGATGATGAAGTTTAAAAAGCTGAGAAGGTTGGGAGAGAGAGATTCTTTTAAACTGTAACTTTTGATGTCCAAGCCCAGTGCACTGACTTTACCGTGCACAACAATTTAAATAGCTTTATTTCAAATGCTCCTTTTCATCTTGAAAAGTTTGGCTCATTTTCTAACCTGTCTTGTTTTTCATCAGATGTTTAGAACCAGCTTTCCTGTCCTCACTTGACCCCCATGAAAATTGAGTTATTGTCTTGTTTTCATACTTCCAAATCTAATTGATTTTTCAATATGCCAGCAGATTTTTACAAAAACACACCTTGTATTTTGGATATTTTTATTCAAATAGATACCCAAACTATCTTGCAGAATGACCAGAGCCTTCCTTAAAACATTTTATTTGTAAAATACCGCACTGTTTTCAGCTTCTTAGCTTGCTCTCCAAACCATTTTCAACAGATGGAGCATACTCTGAGCAGTTGCTCTGCTTAACAGACACATAGAATGACATATTAATGTCATTGCCAACACACAGCAAACAAAGTGTGACTACCAGATTTTCCAACATTTTGTAAGTTGCTTTCCCAGTGGAAGTCTGAAACCTGACAGATTACTGTTTATGCCATAGGAAAGTGCACCTACATGATTGCTGTCATAGAATGGTGCACATTTTACATGTTTTGTCATCTCGGCTGAATTTTTCTGGATGGAAAATTCTCCTTCAAACACTAATAGGGTCTAAGTAAACCTGTAGAGTCCTTCTGTAGACTTGGGTTGTGTAATTGCCTCTGGTAAGAGAAAGGCTGCCTGTAAGTCTGGCCTAAAGCATTCCCCAATCAAAATTTGGCAGGTTTGCAAATCTTGGAATACTTCATGTCACGAAGAAGAAAGTGTTTGAAACTCTGGAAACACGCATGATAGATGCTTGCAAGAAGGGATACAACCCAGGACTCCTGGTGCATCCAGAACTCAGCTATCTTCAGGCAGAAGGCTGTGAAGACAGGCAGCTAACTGGTATGTGACAATGATGGCCTGGTTTTAATTGGTGTTTTATTAAAAACAGGCTGAGCTTCTGAAAACACAGATTCCTAGCTGGAAAAAGACCTTGTGTAGGACAACAGCCAATGTCTATGTGCATTGTTGCTGTGTTTTAGGGAATCTGAAAGGAGTCTGCTGTCAATGCATGCATGAGAATGGAGAAACTTCCTTCCACAGCTGCCTGTACCAACCTCTGCACCTGTATTCCATTGCTATTCTGTTGAAGAAGCTCTTAAATAGAGTAATTTTGCATTATTGTAGCAAGACATGATATCCTTAATTAACTTAGGGACCTCCTTTTGAGAGCACTGTTTCATTCCACTGCATTTCACCCATATTGCTCTAAAACCTGTGGTCTGCATTGCTTTCAGGCACTGCATAGAGGGGCCAGCTGTCTTTCCATCACTCTTAACACCAGGAATTCAGGTGTCCTTAGGGGTGGCTTCCTCCCTTTTCACAACCTTTATAAACTGAGAGCAGAAAGTAGTAATTTTCTGGCTTTTAATTATATAACTTAAGTAAGATCTGAAGCACAAACTGCCAGATGAACGCAGTACAATTTGAATAGCTGCTCCACGCTACTTAGAAAGGGAAAACCCAATGGATGCTAAACGTAAAGGAAGACATTTCCTCCCTATCCATGCCTTTGGAGGTTTGTTTCTTCTCTCTGTTTTGTTAAGGATGCCCTACCCCTTGTGTTAACTCCTCTGTCTGTGAATTCCAGAACGGGAGAGGGAAATCATCCGCCAGGCAGCCATCCAGCAGACCAAGGAGATGGATCTCAGCGTGGTGCGGCTCATGTTCACGGCCTTCCTTCCCGACAGCAACGGCAGCTTCACGCGCAAGCTGGATCCCGTCATATCCGATGCAATATATGACAGCAGTAAGTATATTTGGCTTTAATCACTTCTTTAATCAGGGGCAGGCTCTTGTACACACAGAAATGACAGGTAGATATTGCTGTACATAGACTCATCCAGCCCTGCCTGCCTGGTATTTGATGAAAAACAAGTAAGTAGCCCATGGATAATTAGCCCCATGTCTGTCGATGTACATACAGTGTCATGCTGGTTTTAATAGACGGTGATGCAAGCTATAGAGGAAGATTTTATTTTGCTGTTAGCATGTTTAATCCTGCCACTTTTATTATGAGGATTTTGTAAGTTCTTTTTATATCCATAAGAAGGGCTTGAATTTTACAGAGTTTTCAGTTGCTTTCTGTGACAAAGCGTTATTACACGAGATGTGAGGAAAACAATCACTTTGCTTCTATCTTTGTTGAGAATTTGACGCCTTTCAGTTTTGCAGACCATCTGCTTGTCCATATTTTAAAAGGTAGTGCAACCATTTCCTTTAGATCTGTCAGTATTTTTAGAGCATTCCTCTATTTGTCTTTTTTCTAAGAGAATTTTTTCACTTCATGTTTTCCCCTATGCTGTTAAATTATAGTGACTCATCTTACTTGAACCCTTTCTGCTGCCTGAATTTTCCTTCCTGAGGCTGTGGCATCCCATGTTCTTGATAGTAATTCTGTAATGACTCAGGAAAAGTACCTTTTTTTTCCTTTGTGCATCAGTCATGTCTATATTATTGCTTTTTAAGGACAAAGTCTAGATCAAAATGTACTAAATGCAACTCTTCTGCTATAGTCTGTGCCTTGCTGTTAATTGGGCAATGTAGGTCAAAAATCTTGTCCTAAACTAAGGAGATAAACAAAGGTGACATTTTGTATGCATGTTTCTGCTGTTGTAAGTTGCCACACAGAGGTCAGTTACTAGTTTCAGATCTCCCGAGGTGAATTCTTGATTGCTAATTTCAGAAGATCTTTCTTGGGTTTTGTTTGGGGTTTTTTTTGGATACTTCATTGATATTGACCATTCAAGTCTTCACAGAACAGACATAACCTATGGTAGCATAACTTGCCTGTCACAACTGCTTTCACTTATCAGATGATATTTCTGTCTTGAGGACCAACAGTTGTCTGTAGATGCCTCTACTAGGATCTGTGGAGGTGGGCTTTTTTATCACTGTCCAGTACACTGGCCAAAACCTGGCATGCTTTCGAGTAAGCCACAGTGTCAAGCAAAGCACTGTAGATAGCAAGAAGCAGCTCTCAGGAGTGTCACTCTGTCAGAAAGCAGGGAGGAAAAAGTTGCATTCTCTTGTACGGCCCTGCTGTCAGAAAATGACTACTACTGCAGGGTGCTGGATGCAGGTCACTGCTGGGTTACCTTGCTAGTGCAGTAATTGTGCTGCAGTGGCTGGGACCTTATTTTGTAGTTCACAGTTCAGTCAAAGCTTAGGAGATACGAGATTGTCTTTCATATGGAAAGCCCTTGATTTATTAATATTTAAAAAAACACAGACAAATTCAGGTAGGTTGTATTGGAAGCTTGTCTTTCTATTGCATTTCTGTGTGTTGTGCTTGGTTGTGTTTTTTGAAGTCTAAATCTGTTACAAAAGTAAGCAGGTTTTTTTCATCTTCCCTTTCAACAGAAGCTCCCAATGCCTCCAACCTAAAAATTGTAAGAATGGACAGAACAGCAGGGTGTGTGACAGGAGGGGAAGAGATTTACCTGCTCTGTGACAAGGTTCAGAAAGGTAAGAGTCATGAGTGAGGCACACCAGAGTCATTGTGAGGCACACCAGAGTGCATCTGGAGTGCACTAAAGCCTCCTGTGCTCTCTTTAGTGTTGTCCCACTCCAATAGTGCAGCGGGATTTGTAAGCACTCAGCCTTTCTGGAAGTCAACGCAGCAGTCCAGAGATTTAATAAATCAAAAAAGTCTATTGCAAAGCAAATTCAGTTTTTCTTGATCATCTCTGTTCTTCTCAAGTTTCTGCCCTTGCATGTGTTTTGGAATTTTGAGGGGTGGTGGGTGCTGGGTGTGATGTTCAACTCCATTAACTCACACCTGCTCTGAATTATTCTAAAGGTCCTGATTTATTATTAAGTTCCTGATTGTGAAGAGTAAGTATGAGTATTCTCATGGATGGGAGCTGAAGGTGTTCAGTACTGCTACTAATAACTTCATTTTTATGTACACACTTATGGTAGAGGTTACTCAGTGTAAACAGATACTTCTGACAGGTTCATTTTCAGTCTCTGCTCATGTGAGACTGTGAGAATTCAGCAGTGTGGAAGCAGTGTGGACACTTTGGTTTTTATTGGAAGATAATGGTTAAATGTGGTTTGTTATATTTGGGCTAAGTAAAAAAGAAAAAAATATGGGAGTGAGGGAGATCCTTTGTATTTTTCAGCTAGAAGTAGTACTTGGGACACCCTGGTGTAGATTACATGGTAGAGTGGGTGCCTTCTTCTCATCTACTTGGAAACAGTCCCTGCTCATATTGTTAAAACCACTTTGACATTTTGCATTGGTGCAAGCTGTCGTTTTCCATCTCTCTTTCTTCTAAATGCCCTTCTACCATTTAGGGAAGAGGGAAAGCTTTGGGGGCTTTTAGGGACTTTGAAAGAACTATTTTCCTTTAATAGTGCATCTCCCCTCTGCCATTGGGAGGACTGAGATAAAACGCAACTCTTACGCACAAAATAAATAAATAAATGTCTGACTCAGTGGAAGCCCTGAGGTGGGGTTTCCCCTCAGCCAGACTGGGGTTTCCCCTGACCTCACTGCCTTCAGAAACCTCCTGCCTGAAGGAACTTGAGCATGCAGGACAGCGGGACTGGAAGTGGTGGTTCACAGTCTTGAGACTAGCAGGTGGGGCACCTGCAGGGGAAGCAGTGTGTCTGCTGCAGAAGCCTGTCCTGCATCAGTCACCCTAAGAGACAATAGGCTTTTTCTGGCTTTTTCTCATGGGAGTGCTGTGGAAGGAATTTACTGGTGAGATGCTTTTCCTAAAAACATAAATAAATAAATAGAAAGAGAATGAAAGAAGAGTTGTTCAGAGGAGCAGAAGCCAAATGCCATGTTTCTGGCCTGTGCTGTTGGAGGGTGAAGGATCCCCGCTGCCGGCTCACACCTCCCCAGTCTCTGAGCTGCAGCTCCACCGTGGCACTCTGCCAGCAGCAAGCGGAACTTGAACTGTGGCACTTCAGGTTTTGCTACAGTTTTTTGAACTGAAACTGTTGGAGGAGAGAGGGTGGTTTCTACATTTCATGCTTCAAGTTCTCCCCTCCTTACATGTTTGTTCCAAATAAGGCTCCTCTGGAATGTTTTATAACCCTAGAATAGGAAGATGATGTGAACCTAGTTCTCTTTTTACAGCTCAGTAAATAGCAACTAGAGTGAAGTCATTAGGATTAGGCTGATGTAAATTTGATGTTAAAAATGTGTTTTTTCTGCTGTTTTCATAAAACAGATAAAGATAATTGATGTATTGTGTAGTATTTTCATCCAAGAAGTAAGCATTTTGATACTTATCTGAAATAACCATAGCCAAAGGTTAAACAAATGCACAAACATCCCAGTGTTACTTTCATTCTTTGCAGATGATATTCAGATACGTTTCTATGAAGAGGATGAGAATGGTGGTATGTGGGAAGGCTTTGGAGATTTCTCTCCTACAGATGTACATAGACAGGTAAGTAACAGAGCGTTTGTCCTTTGTTAATGATTCTCCTACCTCTGTAAGCTAGGATTATATTATAGTTTGTAAATTATGTAAAAGCATCTGTATCCCATACTGACCTCCTCTTTGAGTCATTGCTTTCTAACAAAAAGACATCTGTTAGATGACTGAGACTACAGTGCAAGGATATTAGGAGAAAGGCCCATTGCTTTAACATGCACCCCCTGTAAAATGGGATAAGACATATAAACAGCTCTGAGAACTCCTGTGAACACGCTGAGAAAGCCACAGAAGAGATGCTAAAGGATGAGGGGGCAAACAGTGTAGTACTGACATATGGGATGTGGCAGCACTTAGCATGGCAGTTCTGTCTTTCCCAAAAGGCTTTAGGAGTCAATCTCAGAAGTGAAACTGAAAGCTAAAATGGAATGTTATTGTTGTAACAGCCCTTTGCTCTGAGCTTTGCCTCCTGAGCCGTAAACCAACGCCTTCAAAATAGTGCAGATGCAAAAGCCAAGTTGTCAAAAGCCATGCTGTGTGACAGATATGCTTGTCTTTGTTTCCTTCACAGTTTGCTATTGTGTTCAAAACACCCAAATACCGAGATGTCAATATCACAAAGCCAGCATCTGTATTTGTACAACTGCGTAGGAAATCTGATCTAGAAACAAGCGAACCAAAGCCTTTTCTCTACTATCCAGAAATCAAAGGTAACTCATTAAACCCGTTCTACAGATTGGGAAGGGAAACTGTAGGGTCCCTAGGAATGCTTTTAATAAGATAGAACTGGTTGGGTGAGGAATTTTTGGTTTTAGCTGTTATTTTTAGAAAATGTATTTGCCTCCTTGTTTTGGACAGAGTCAATATGCAGTGTGGTAGGTTTATAATGTGTTTTGTAGGTGGTGGTGTAGGACTGGTAGGCAGTAAATCCGTGCATATTTTCCGAGTGAGGCTTGTTCCTTGCAGATTCCCTATATGCACTCATGCCTGTCCATACAGTAGATGGCACTCTTCCTCTGAGTTTCTGCCAAATAATACCTGAAGAGATTTTACTGTCAGTACTCTCAGTTGAAACCTGAAACCACAACCTGTTTGGTGTCTGGTGGAAAAGGCACATATTTTATAGTTCTCACCCTTTACCATCATGCCAATGTCACTGATGTTTCTGTATTGTTCAATTGCCTGTACTAGTTTAGTAAGCCCTAGATATTTCTTGTGCAAGCAGGGAAAATGCTATTTCAATCTCTTGTTTAAAATTTTAGTTGCTTAGAAGAAGTAGAAGAATTGGTATTGGATCTGCTTCCTAAATTAGTAGTTAAAAGAAGTTTAATCAGTAGATCTGTGCTCTTTGAAGTCTGTATTTCAAGTGTTGGGAATGACATTGGTAGTCAAGCTTTTAAATATCAATAATGTTGATGATATGGAAATGCCTTGAGGCCCAAGTCATAATTGGTGTTTCATTGTATTAAGATTATCTTTCTGCTTAGGAGTTACCTGCCTGCAGGTTACACTACTGAATTCTAACCTTGAATGTTTTCTGTGCCTAAAGTAGAGCTGTGTTGAAATAAATTCCCTGTCAGAGTGTCTAAAATAAATGTGCATTAGTGGTGAGAGACTCAGGACAGCTGAGGTGGGCGTGGTGGTGGTCCAAGTGAGTCTACTTCACAACTCACAGAATAAAGTAGCACAAAGCATGAATTCACAAAAGCTTCCAGAGTTGCCAGAGGATTTCTTCTTGGTAATGATTTCAGGAACCTCTCGCACAAGTGTTAAGGGAAGTGAAGTGTTCAGCTGCAGAGCAAAATTGCCAGACTTGAAGCAAACCTCTTTTATGTGCCTCTTAATTGAGTAAAATTAATTCAACATTGTGTGCATTTTCAGATCCCCTATACAGCCTCATCAAGAAATTACCATTTAGGAACCATTTATATAACCCTTGTTGCAAATGTTCCCACAAACTTAGACCCATGTATGTTGATTTTTTTGTGTTTCTCTGACTAGATTGCTCTCTAGGGTTTTCTCTTCCCGTCAGTGTGAGTATGCCTGATGTGTGCATGCATACATACTTACACATCATGTGTACCTGGAAACAATGCACGTGGCTTTGTCAGTGTACTGGCTCATGTGTTCAGCTGTCTCATCTGATGCACTGACTGGTGTCATGCATTTCATGCCATAACTGTGCATGAAATTTCTTTTTGTCATATGGCTGTTGAAAACTACTAGATGGTTTAATGAGCAAATGATATTTTGTTCTTTTCTCAACATTTCTACTGGATTTTAACCCATGTAATGTTTGCATCCCTATTTTTGTAGCTCTTCATGACATTTTCACTTTCCCCAGTCACTGGGATAGTCCTTTTAAACTTTGTGGTTTGTTTTCCAGAGGTACTAAGTCTTATTTTGTATTTACACTATAAAATAAGTTTAGGCTTTTCTTTTCTCCTGCTGCTCAGCATGGTTTGACAGTAATATGTCTCTGCCTGAAAATAAGTTGTCTTTGTTCTAGTGGCTGTTACGGTATTTTAAGTAAATTATTTCAAGCAAGCAGAGTTTTCACCATTTCTTGCCATCCCTTAAACAAAAGTTGAAAAGGCACTGCAGGTACTCTGCACTGTTGAAACTCAAAAGTGCCTTGTGATCCTCTGATAAGGCTCCATTTCTGAAGCAGATTTGCTTGGAAGAAGAGCCTGTGCTTATATTCCCCAAAGGCAAATTTTCTTCAACAAATTTGGTGTTTGGAGCACTTGCTGATTCATGACTTGGCTTAGACACTGAAGAATTTTGGGGCCACTGATCTGCAGGGCTCTCAGTACATGAGACACTTTTGAAGGAAGCTCTGAGCCCCTCAAGACATCCCCATATGTGTCCCCTGAGTCTGAGCACAAGGCAGTGACGTGGCTGAAGAGACCAAGCCAGGCCCAAGCTGTGCTGCTGGTCCGACTGTGGACTTGGCACTGGCTTGTTCTCAGAAGAATTCTCTCTGCTCCAGTATGTACAAAGATTTTGTGCTGTTTGGAGCTTGAGGAAGGTTGACTCTTCTACCACACTCTGCATTGTCCTTAGTCCTAGTAACTGTAGTGATGCTTTCTGTATGCACACCCTGTGTGTGCTGTGCCTGCCACCAGCAGGACTGACTCCCTGTTCTCTCTGTTCCTTCCATCCCAGATAAAGAAGAAGTGCAAAGGAAACGGCAGAAGCTCATGCCCAACTTCTCCGATGGCTATGGTGGGGGCAGTGGCACTGGAGGTGGTGGCATGTATGGAGGGGCAGGTGGTGGTGCTGGCTCTGGTAAGGCAGCAGTTTTGGGCAAAGAGGGAAAAGGGCTCTCCTTTGAGAGCAGGACAGATGTTTATGCTGACTTTTAAGATGTAAAGAGGATTTTGTCTCCTAGGTGTATTAGACCTGACTGTTGCCTTTATTGTCTTCACTGTTACTCAGTTCAGTCAAGCATCTCCTTATTCTAAACACTTCATCATCCTGTTTGCCTTCCCACTTTGGGAGCTTTGTGGCATCCTAGGGCCTTGGAGGTGCTGAAATTCATGAGACAGCTCAGTTCACTATCATTGTGGGTGTCTAAACTTAAACAGGTTTTGAACTGTTTCTTGGACCTCAATTGGAATTCGGCAAATTAATTCAGTACAAAGAACTGTTAAAAAATTGGAGATGCTCTTTAGTAAATTTTCTACTGTGCTTTATCTGTTGAAGTCAGAGTATATCTCATATGCAGGATTGTGAGAGCATTGCTTTAGTTCTTGCAGCTGAGCATTAAAAATTTTTAGGTCAGCAAATGTCACCTGAACCACAACCCTTTTTTTAGAGCAGGGAGTAGAGCAGCATTTTTCAAATTGCTACATGTGTTGCTGGCAGCACATGTGTAGCATAACACCAGAATACAAATATGTTGTAATCACAAAGATTCAAAAGCACAGAGGCAGCTTGTGATGTCTCTGTTGCGTTTCAGAGGAAAGACATAGCAATACTACATTTGTGTGGTGTTGTGGATGTTGGGGTAGACAGTGTCACTAGCAAACCACCTAGAATTTCTTTAGATTTTTGAAGGGGTAGGGGAAAGCTCATCTTTAGCCTGGAAAATTAATTGCATGGAATAAAGCAGAAGGTACAAAGAAAACAAAAATTCAGTTCTTTAGGTTCATTGTTCTTTTTGATGGATGTAATCATTTTTAGGATGTAATTCTATTGATTCTTAATCTTTCTCCATTCTCTAGGGTTCAGTTTTCCTTCATATGGATACTCTGCTTTTGGAGGGATGCATTTCCCTGGCGCAACCAAGTCCAATGCTGGCATGAAACATGGTAACAGCATAAATGCCTTTTTTCCAACAGTTGAATTGAGTTTGACCTGTATTTTTTTCTACAGTATGATCCAAAGTGTCAGGCAGGTCTAGCAAAGTGTGCTGGAGAGGGCCTCTTCTCAAACCTCTGACAGCAGAGGGGTTTGTGTAGCTTATACTGCCCTGCTTCTCCTTTTTCCTCTCCAAGTGTAGTTTCTTTTTACTGTGCAGTCCTGAGAAGCAGTGACCAAAACCCCTCCACGTGCTTCTGTATTCGGTGTATTGTTTCAAGCAGCAGCCCTCTTGCTTGCTTGAATGTGCTAATTACAAATGACCCAAGGACTAGACCACAGAAAATGTATCTTCCTGTGTTGCCACAGTCTGGTATTACCGTGTAGCCCAGAGAAATCAATAGAAAAGATTAAGTTAATAATAAGGATACTCTTGGCTTCCTAAAATAGGAAGGTAATTTCAGATGTACGTGTTGATTACTCTGTAGATATTTCCAGAGTCTCGGGTATGAATTTGCTGTTAGAAAAAAAAATATGTCTGAATAATTCCACTGGATTTTGTGTGAGTACTTCAGTACTCACAATCTTGTACCATGAAAAGAGAGGTAGATCTGTTGTAATATATAAAAGTTTATTTCTAAATTAGAGGCTGTCAAAGACTTAACATCACTTTAGGGCAGTCACATCACTGTGTCTGTCCATGTGTGTTGGCATCTGGAATATCATTATTCATGAGTTTAGTGATAAGTTTTAGATTGAAGTAAAGATTGAAGTAAAGATTGAAGTAAAGTGAAGATTGAAGTAAACTTTTGTGTTCATTTTTCAGGGTTTGGTTTTGTCTAGTTGAGTTTTACCATTTGTATTAAAAAAAGCAATGGTACTGAACATTAATTATTCTACTTTTTATTAGAAGGTCTATCAAATTGCACAGCTGAACAAGACAGAAAGAGCTGTGATAAACAAAATGACCAATGGGGCATGAAATGTGATGTGAAGATGGAAGCTGTGGAGAGCACTGAGAGCAGAACATCTGCTGTTCATAAGAAAAAGGAGGATTCTGGTTTTTCCTGTAAGACTGAAGTGAGCGAAGCAGATTGCAGGTGGCAGGGTAAGTGAGCAAATAAATCTGTTTAGGGTAAATCAAACTGAAGTACTGCAAAGCAATCAGTAAAGGTTTGGAAACTCCAAAAATGTCTGTTCTCAGAACATGAAAATTCCCCAAGATCTAAGGTCCATCCCTATACCTAGTTCTGTAGATAACCTTCCACCTTTCTATTGCCACTGGACACTTAAGCTTCTGCTGGTCATGCAAGGAGATGAGACAGCTTTGCCTGCTGGACATGTTAACACTGCCTTTGAATAAACTTGTGTGAGGAAGGAAGCTGCAAGCAGTGAAGGCACAGGGAATATAATTCAGCAGTTGATATTTGGCTTTTGATATTTGAGAGACTTTAGTGGATGAGTTAATGGATGTTAGCGACTTGCAGTAGGTCTTCCCTGCAACACTGTTGAACTGTGTGCAAAGTATCATTATTGGTTTGAATTTAAAATGTAAAGGTACCTGTTTACATTTGGCAAGTACACAGTGAAATAACTGCAGTAGCAAAGTGTTATACATCAAACTAATGCCTAAAAATTTTTGCTTTTTATGTATTTTTCATATATTTGTAGCTTTGTAGACCATTAATATGTGGTTTTACAGTCCCTGGTATTTCTCCTACCCTTTCTCTTAGATTTTAGAGGAATAAGCTAACCTTCTAACACACTTCTGAAGTACTGTTTAGTCTTATTTTCAAGTAGAGGGCCTACAGAAAGAACATTTTGTTTTCCAATCAGAATCTTAGAAGACATAAAAGAAGTGGGGTAAAGAAGCCCTGGACCAACTCCACTGGTGCAGTACCTGGGGGAAAAACTTCCTAAGCAACTGCTCTCCTAATTGGACAATGTTTGTTATATAGGATAATTTGTTAAACTTAAAAAAACTGTAGAAATCTGTTCCTGGGTGTGCCCATAGCCCATAACTATGCACACACCTGGAAGCTTCTAATAAAGAACTGTTTTTTTTATCTTACCATTTTAATACTGTTGTAAGGGGGTTTGTCTTTTTATTTCAGGCAACAAAGTGAAAGGAGGAGGAAGGGAAGGGTAGTCATCAGAACTGGTTTAGCAGCAGAGTTCTAAAATATATAAAGACTGCAAATCACCCTTTCCCAGACAGCAAGATGTGCATTTCCTGGATTGTTTTGTTGTTTTTGGTTTTTTTTGAACAGTTGATGGACATTTTTGAAGGATTTGAGTAATCATGTTTAGCATTAAAAAAAAATAGTAGTTGGACTAGAGAGACACGGTATAGGTAAGAATTGAGCACAAAGGAATTTCTTGGTTCTGGTTTTTACCAAGTGCAATATGATCTAGACCACTTTTGTTATTCCCTGGATCAGGGAGGGAGCACATTTCCTTGTGTGTGTCAGCCCTGACTGACACTTGCTATTAACAGCTCTAGAAACTTGTGCCTTGAGAATCCAGAGGAGTGGCACAGGAGATGGGCTGTAGTTGTAAACACCTCCAAGGTGGAGCTTCTTGTGGTCTGAGAACAGATGATGCTGAAGCAACCTGCTGTTTGTAGTTTTGGTTGTGATAAGTCCTGTGACTGGTTCAGAGAACAAAATCTTGTGCTGATAAGAAGTAGCAGCAATGTACATTTAGCTGTCATGAGGGAGGGATCTGAATTGTTTACTTGTTTTCCAAACAATTGAGATTGTAGGCAGGAAGCTGACCTTTTTTTTAATCCATTGTAATGGAATGAAAGGAGGCAATTTCTAGCTCCAGATTATACAAAGAATTGGTGCAGAAGAACAGGCTCCATAAAATAGCTACTGCAGGCTAGATTATTTGGTTATTAGACTAAAAGGTACATATAATATTTTGAAGGCTATCTTTCCTGTGTGTTTAATATGGAAAACCAGGGAATTTGAACATGCAGTTCTTAGATCTTTGAAAATACGTATAATGAGAAAAGACTGAACTGCTTAACACCCTTTAACCTGAATATGTATCCTGAATATAATACATTTAGTGTTAAGAAGTAAATAGCAAATATAAATCCATCAGCCCAGGCAAATAGTGCAGGAGCCACAGGGATGTACTGGCCAGAAAAATAAGCACCATGGACAGCTGAGTAAGTCTTTGCCTTACAGCAGTGATGTGTTCCTGTTTATCAGGGACACACTTCTGACCTGGTTAAATGCCTGGTTTTGTGTAGCTGGAAATCCTGGCTATTGTCTCACATGGGGATGTGTGCTTTAAATGACACAGTCTGTTGTACTTGTTTGCACTTTGTAATTCCCAGCCTTACAAGGTTTTATGGAAGAATGAAACTGTTTAAAATACCGGCTGGTTTCAGATGATACTGTCTCTCAGAATGACGCTGTAGTTTCAGAGCTCATCTGTTTCATTTTCACTAGTTTCTTGCTGATACAGAACCACAGAAGTATTGACAGAGCAGCTAGAGTTGCTTTTATCCGCAAATGAGTTTCTTTTCTCCCATTTCTCCCTTTTGCCTCCCCACCATGACAACTTCTCTTTTTGAAATCTCAGTGGGGGCTGCCCATTTTATAATTCTAAAATCAGGAAACAAGTACTAACCATTGCAAAAAGTGAAATGTCTTAAACAGAAGAACACACTCTCTGTGTTACTGCTGTGCAGGCTATACTGCATGATTTGAGTTGGAGAAGGAGTGCAAAGCCCTGCATTTATTCCATAGCTTTTCTCTGAGCTTCTCTGCATTGTTTGATGGGTCACTTAGGCTTCCCGTGCCTCAGCTTCCTCAAGGAAAAATGACTGAGACTTGCAAGTTCCAGATCCAATTTCTGCTCCTTTTGTCTCATTTCACACAACTGCACATCAGTGCTGTTAATTCAGTGCCAGTCAAACCAGAGGGAACTTCCAGATTTGACTGTTCTCAGGGTTCCTGCTGCCTGAATGTTCAGCATGCACCTAGTTTTGCTTCCCAGGCATTTGTTCTCTCTGTCCTTACCTCTCAGAAGTAATTAGCAACCATCTCAGTGAAGCAGTGAATAATGCTTGGTGCTGTATTTCTGTGACAGCACAAGTGCCTGTCAAAAGTAGGTGGTGTTCCAAGGAAAAGAAGTGAGCTGATGAAGAGGAAACTTTGTGTTGCAGATGCCCTGTTCCTGGAGAAGGCCCTGCAGCTTGCCAGGCGCCACTGCAACGCTCTCTTCGATTACGCCGTAACCGGAGACGTGAAGATGCTGCTGGCGGCTCAGCGCCATCTCACCGCTGTCCAGGATGACAACGGGGACAAGTGAGTTGGCCCCACTGCACTTGCTGGGTTGAAACCAATGGGTTTGGGGGCAGAATGGTGCAGTCAATTTGTTCTGTCCCTCGTGGGTGCCAATCGCTGATGGCGCCACTTCTCCTTTCTGCTCTTTGGGAGAGGTACAGCTGTGATTTAGACACTTTTGTTTCATTTGCAAAGAAGTCATGTACACCATAAATGTCATTGATCAGTACCTATCAGAAAATAATCTGGTCATTGAGGGTATGTTGAGCATGCTGTGAGTTTGAGTTTCTTTGCCCTTTTTTACTTAAAATCTTGACTGAGCATGAGTTGCTGTGCTTGCAGTGAGTTTATGGGGATCCTCAGCTTGGTGCTGAAGGAGAGGGCCCTGCTTTTTATTCCATGCAAGTCCCTAAGTCTTCATAGGATGCTTCAAGTAAGAGATGCACCAGGAGAAACTATAGCTGGAGGGTCCATACTGCATTTCTCCTACTGACATCAAGTTCTTTCCAGAGGACATTATTTTGCTCTTGCTTATGTCTGTACTGTACTGTTGTCTTCCAAGGGATTGCACAGATGCTTGTGGCAGACTCAGCTGCTAATATTTGCAGATAAGTCTTTTAATAATGTGAACTGGACTGGAAATTCGCTTTGTTACTTAACAGCCATGAAGGTTCTGTGGAACTCAGAGTGAAGTACTGCGAGGAACTAATGATCAGTAGTTATTTAAAATGAAATTCAGCAAAAGGGCTCTGAACAAATGCAAAGATAATCTCTTGCATAAGCAAAGTGACACTATCACATCCTTACTTTTCAGCTGGCAGGCCCTGTGCAATCACCTACATGTCCTTAAATTGTAGTGTTTTGACCAGTAGAAGCCAGATAAGGCTCAAGGTGTCTAGCTAGAAGGAAAATTTCAAGTGACTGAGACCTGTATCCCACTGTTCAATTACTCTGAGAAAGGCTACCACTTTCACTCCATTTTCAGTGAAAACAGGCTTCAGATTACAGAGAGAGGACTGCACAATCAGAGAGAGCTACTTTACAAGCTTTGCTTTCCAACTGAAAACCTACTGTCTGCTTTGAGATAAGCAGGAATATGAAGGAGGTGGGACCTAGCAACAAAATCTACAAGTGCTATGGACAGTACAGCTTCTGTGTTTAAGCAAAAAAAGGGGGGACTTAGAGGAGTATTGAGCAAGTAGGCCCTGCATTTAAATACCAAAAAGGTGCTCCTCCAATTGCAGGGCATTTTACCTAAGTTAAAATACTTTTTAGAATTATAATAAATAGTTGTTTTCTTGCTGAATCAAGAAATACCTGCAAGTATGTGAGGCTCAAGTTCACATTGCCTTTCTCCTGAGATGGATTTATTCTGTGAGCATAATACATATCTGTATTACTTCACAACTTTTTGATAAAGCAAAGCTTTGGTGATTGTCTTCCAGCTCTCTTGGGGGAGAAGAAAAAGGTCAAAATTAATTAATAAATTGCCCTGGTTTGCACTTTAATAATTAAAATTATATGGCAACTAGAAAGTTTTTGATTAAGCCTTTCAGAAAACTTGGCTGTCAACAATTTATGGCCTTGAGACAGAACCCAGAAATCTGTGATTAGTGTATATTTACAGTGGACACTCAGTAACACTGGCTGTGACTGTATTTATACCAGTACCATTGCTCTGTAGATATCTGATGGCTCTGCAGTGGTGCTCAAATGCATCTTTTCATGCAGGAATGTTTAAGAAATGGAACTGACCTTTTGTGGTCTAGTCAGCAGCATCACACATAATGGTAGGGTAAAATTAAAATATTTGCTGCTGAAATGAGAACAAAAGTAGAAGAACAAATGTGTTTGGAGATCTGGAAATAAAATGTCAGCATGGTACAGAGCAGGATGAAAAGCATCTGTCAGAGCAGAGGAACAGCACTTTTCCAGTAATGGTGAGACTGTTTGTAGATCACAGGGGAGCTGAAGGAGGGAAGGTGCCATGATACTTCCAGCAGCAGTATATAGAATCAGCAAAAAATGCCCTTTAAGGATGAATTTGGTTTGTAAATTTCTTTTCCTGTTTTAAAGGAAAAATTTAAATTTCTTTTCCTATTTTAAAAAATATCTTCTGGTTTTGACTGCTCTCTGTCTCAATTTCTGGATGACTCCTTGCCCTGAATGGCATGGAACTTCCTTTTTATTTTTCTGACAAAAGTGTAAATCTGAGACTGTTCAGGTGTTTCTGGAGTGGCATAACAGACACACCACATGTCCTGTGCTGATATTTTGTGTCAGCAGCAACTTACTCAAAGATGAGTCTAGAAGGTGTGCCAACGAAGGGCTTGGCAGGGTATGTTCCAAAACAAAGGGCATGATTTTCAAATGAAGTCCTGAGGTAGCAAGGCAAATGGAGTTCTGTGGGCCAGGAGTCATGGATTCATAACCTGCTCTTTCCTGGTGCCATGTAGCTTGTCCAGCCCTCACTGGTGGTGAGGGACCTGCCTTTGGAGAAGAAGGGCCATTGCATTAACCCAGTAGAAGTAAAGTGACTTGCTGTGCAGTCACTCATGTCTCAAAACAGGTGCTTATTTGGCATGATGCCTCTGGCCACTGTTGCAGATCCTGTGGTTGTTAGTCACTGGGCCTGAGTCCTTAGTCATTTTTCGGTTTGAAAACAAAATAAAGAAAAACCCACAGATCTGGGGAAACCCGTAAGGGAAAATCTGCTTTGGTAGCAGAAAGGCTTGTGGAAATTCTGCAGGAAGGTTTTCACAGTAAAAAGTGTTTATCTGCTGCATAATTCAAAATATGAAAAAAACAGTAAACCAGCAGAGAATCTGAGGATTTCTGAAATAATTCTTTTGTGACACACATTTTGTATATTAGCCTAGTAGTTAAGTAATGCTGAGGGCCAGCAAAAGCCATCCTGAGTTTGCTTTGGTGATCGAGGGGTTAAACAGTTACCTCCTGACCTTTTTGTTTGTGTTGGGATTCATTTTAGGTCTTGATAGGTAGTGTTGGAATCATTATTTCTAATAGTCAAGTGTTTATATCAGAATGCATTCAGATCTACAGCAAAGCCTGGAAACTTTTGTAATGAGTTTGAAAACAGTGTAAATTTGTTAATCTGTTTTTTGGTTTTGTTTCAGTGTCCTTCATTTAGCAATTATCCACCTTCACACTGAGCTGGTGAAAAACCTCTTGGAAGTGATGCCCCGTTTGAATTACAATAACATCATTAACATGAGAAATGACCTCTATCAGGTGAGCAGTTGTGGGGGTATAAGTGTTGCTGATTGTTTAGCCAGTAAAAAAGAAACTGCACAACTTGCTGTCGGTGGGAAGAGATCAGACTGATGCAAACAAGTTTAGAAAGAAGAATATACTGGGAGGTTGAGGAGGAAAGAGAGCATGTTGTCACTGGTTTAGTCCATAATTCTCTTGATATTTCTGGTAACAGAAATGTCTCCATGGGCTAACTGTGGAACAGGCCAAAAAGAGTGAATTCTTCAGTTCATGGCTTCACTATCTGGCTTCTCTGTCACTAAACCAGAGATGTGGATTACAGTGTGCCAGCTCTGGACTCCTCTAACCTTTCTGACACTGCTTAACTTGGGATCATGAGTCAGTTCCTGCATCATCAGTTATCTGTAGGCACATGTGGAAGCCATAATAACCTCTGCCATTCCTACAGCCCAGATTGTATTTGTGCCCATCACATGAGCACCAAGATTTCCCTTTCATTTCTGCAGTAACTGAGAAAAGCCCATCCTCTTGTCTTTAACCTAGGAGGAAAAGAACTGGCAGGCACAGTTCTGTCTCCTCAGCTATAGTCTGGCCCGTTTGCATTGTAATTCAAGTTCTGAAAAGAGCTGTGGGAACTTGCCTGGAAAAGAATCTCTTATAAAGAGATTGTGCATGCCATTGAGCAGCACTCTGACACTTGTGTCATTTGCTTCGCTGTGAACAGTAAAGGCAGGTTTTAATTCCGTATAGGTAGTCCCAGGAGGTTTATTTTGACTTGGTTTCCTTCACATTTTTATGTTCTTATAAAGTAAGTTTGAAATGTGGAGGCTGCTGATAGTAAGCAGAAGATTCTGAATTGAATTCTGTGCCCTGTGCTTAACAGAAACAGGAAGCAAAGCTGGGCTCTACACCGTAAATAAATCCCTGACCTGATCCCTAATAAATACAGAACCTCTGCAGCTCTCCCTTCCTTCAACTCAAACCTTAAGCCATTGACAGAAGAGAATGTAGGCTTGGGCTAGAATTTCCCTTCTCTGCAGACATTCTGAAAGCTGACATATACCTTACAGATGCAGTAATTAATTGCAAATGTGTTGATAGATGTATTGACAAACACAAGCTTATTGTGCAGAGCTGGAATTAGTCTTTATTTTTGAAGTCCTCTGTCAAGATAATCTAGATATGGAATCTTACTCAATTTTTAAATTATTTTAGTATTGGAATTACCATTTTCCAGACCTCATTAGAATGCTTACTGTTTAAATACATGCATACGTATGTTCAGTGTGATACTGCTCAGAACTGACAAGAATGCAGTATGCAACCAACCTCTGGAAGGTCCCAAAACCTCTCAGCCTGAGCACTGCTCAGTGCTGCAGGTGCACAGAAATGGGGAATGTGCAGATGGGATCAGCTACTTCAACACACATGGCATAAATGCACAATTGTTCTGCAGCTTGACAAGTGCACAGAACCTGCAGGATGTTCTTCTATTCTGTGCAGCCATAAGGAACTCCTATGCCCATGGCTGCAAATCTCTGATTCAGGAGCAAAATGAAAGCATGGTTCATTACTAAAGGATTTGAGTAGCGCCTGGAAAGCACGTGTGCTCCCACTGTGGCATGAACTTGGTGATGGGGCAGCCATAGAAGCAGGCTTGCAGTGTGTGGGGGGCACAGGGATGATCTCATTTCCCAGGTCCCTTGCACTGCAATGCTCAAATAGCCAGGTCAGTGCCCTGGCTTACAGAGCAGGCAGCATCTTTGTTCCTCCCGAAGTCCAGCGGCTGACACTGGCATGGCAGCTTTTATTTCCAGTACGTAGAAACCCTATTTGTAGTATTCAGTAGAAAAGAAGCTACACCACTCCAAAGCCAACTAAAATCTTGCATATGCGTACAATCTTCTCACACTAGGAGCTTTTATGGGTTTCAGAGATTTCTGTACAAGTGATATAGCTTTGTTTATCTTCTCATGGCTTCCTTCTGTCACTTGCAGACCCCCCTGCACCTGGCAGTAATCACAAAGCAGGCAAAGGTGGTGGAAGACTTGCTGAAGGCTGGAGCAGATGTCAGCCTTCTGGATCGCCATGGCAATTCTGTCTTACATTTAGCTGCTACTGAAGGAGATGACAAGATTTTGAGTCTACTCCTCAGGCACGAGAAGGTATCTCCCATGGTCAACCTCCCCAATGCTGAAGGTATGGAAAGATAATGGCTTATGTTATACCCTTCCCTACTAGACAAACACACCACAATTCCTGCCAACACTGTGCTGCTACATAGGTAGATACAGACCCTGAAAATAACATCTTTCCCCATTTTGCATATGCTGCCCTTGGCACAGATGAGAGAACACAGGCGAGTCAGTTTTCTGGTTATACAGAACAGGAAGATTGGTAATGGTCACATGACACAGCATGGATTTGATTTTTGTCCCTGTACATTCTCTTCAATATCACAGAACCTCAAGCACTTGTGTTCCATCTTGTTCCTTATGCCACCCTTGGTTTTTTTAAAAAATCCCCCTGGAAGAAAATGTTTCCTCCTGCCCGGTGAATGAAATCCCCTTAGAAATAGTTTCTGCACTAGTATTGAGTTTCATATCTGGAACTTTGTGACCATCCAGAATTAGAGCCTGTAAAATAACCACAAAGAGACAGTTCTCCCATTTTTCAGTGTGCAGGGGACTTCAATCCAGTACTCCTGATCTAATAGATTGTAAAACGTCTGACCTAAAAATGTCGTCATGAATTCAAAAAACTGTGTTCAGTTCTTCAGGAAGAGAGGTTTTTTGGTTGAGTGTTGGTTGGGTTTTTAAAAAAAGGCTTTATTATTATCTTTCTGGTGCAGGTATTCTTGAGGTGTCAGGTCACTGTGACCTTACAGGAGGATGATACTAAAATATACCAGTTACTCTCCAAACCATTTTCTAGAAGAGATGTTCAGTGGCAGATGGGGCCAATGTGGGGTACCTACTTGTTTGACACCAAGATGCAGATTTTCTTTTTAAGGCTATTTTCTTGAGGCAAAAAGATGCTCTAGGTGAGCTCTGTAGTTCCTGCCTTCTGTTCCACCTTGTAATTTGATTTTTTTTCCTTCCATGGTTTTGACTCTCCAAGTTCCAATTTATGCACAAAGAATGTATTTATTGACACCATCAACTTCATCCTGAGCCTCCACCTGGAGTACTTCCTTAGGGTCTGGGGCCCCCAACATAAATAAGAAGGACATGGGCTTGTTGGAGCAGGGCCAGAGGAGGGCATGAAGATGTTCACAGGTCTGTAACACCTCTCCTCTGCAGACAGGCTGGAAGAGCTGAGAATGGACAAGAAAAGGCTCCAAGGAGACCTTACAGCACCTTCCAGTACCTAAAGGGGACCTACAGGAAAGCTGGAGAGAGGTGTTTTATGAGGATGCGTAGGGATGGCACAAGGGAAAGTGGCTTTAAGCTGACAGAGGGTGGGTTTAGATTAGATCTAAGACAGAAATGCCTCACTGTGAGGATGGAACTGTGAGGATGGTGAGACACTAGAACAGGTTGCCCAGAGAAGTTGTGGATGCCTCATTCCTGAAAGTAGGTTCAAGGCCGGGATGGGTCTTTGAGCAGCTTGGTCTGGTGGAGGGTGTCCCTGCCCACAGCAGGAGTGGGGTGGAACTAGATGATCTTTGAAGTCCTTTCCAACCCTAAAAATTCTATGATTCGGTCATCTTTTATTGTATAAGCAGGCAAAATATGTTACTTCTGCTCAGATAAGTACAGTAAGTCATTTTACAGTTTTCTCACTTTGAAACTCATTACTCTGACATTTCTGAATTTTACAATATTAATGTAGATGAGGGATGGGTTTTGTTTTGTGTAGGTCTCAGTGCAATTCACATGGTGGTGATGGCAAATAGCATGTCCTGCCTCAAACAGCTGATTGCTGCTGGAGTTAACGTCAATGCTCAGGAACAAAAATCTGGACGAACTGCATTGCATTTGGCTGTTGAACAAGAGAACATCCCCTTGGCAGGCTGCCTTTTGCTTGAGGTAAAGGCAGAATTTCTTTCTTCCAGGTCTTTTCAATTACATGTTTAAAAGCTGTTGACAATCCCAGAATGCTTCAGAATGACAGAAGTAAGGGGGGAGGGTCCTGTTTATTGACCAGATTACTTGAACTGATATAGTGGCAAAGTTACTGATAATGTTACTGTTTTGTTCAGCACTGCTGGTGAAGCTTTTGCCCAAGTTGAGGAATTTAGAGTTTGTGACCCTAACCTGACTGCATATGCCATGTATAATTTGCACTGAGTAAGGCTGGCAGGCACTGAAGTTACCATGAACAAGTTCATCCCTTCTTCTGTCTAAAGTAGAACAGGTATAGAGTTGTGCAGAGAAATGTAGTTGTGTAATCTGTAAATATTTATCTTATCATAACACCTTGATCCTGGTATCTTAATTCTACACACCCCAGCTGGCTGTGTAGCTTTCCTCTGTGCTCATGCATGGATGTACCACCAGCCTGGCTGTTCTGATGAGCAGCAGGAGGGCAGGATTCTCTGCACACCACTCCCACCCCAAAGGCCATGGGCAAGCAGATGGCAGAAGTTTTACAGGGGATGCAAAGTGGCTTTTATCTACCTGACCTATTTGGAGATATACCCTGTGCCTCCTGCTCTATCACTGGAGCACACTACCACTCTATGCATGTAGACAGTTGTGGTTCCTTTCTAACTCCTTCTTTTCAGGCAACAGTTAGAGTTTTTATGCTACCACACACAGAATGGTGCTTACTTGCACAGTAGCAGTGTTAATGCTGACATGAGCCTCTGCAGCTGTACGGTACAGATTTTTTTTCTTTTTTGCCATTCAACAAAATCTTAGGGTGATGCAGATGTGGACAGCACTACATATGATGGGACAACTCCACTTCACATCGCAGCTGGAAGGGGCTCCACAAAATTGGCAGCAGTTCTCAAAGCAGCAGGTATGGAAATAGATCTTTGCTGGAGACTTCTCTTTCACAGTGACAATTCAAGTTAAAAGGCTGCAAAGCAGAATGAATTTGTTTAAATGTGTGGAGGAAGTCAGATGTTAAAGCAAGAAGGTCTGAATTTCCTCAGAAAGTCCTGCTCTGAGGTGCTGTACTAATCACTCTTCAGCACCATCTAATGGCTGGAAAGGCAAACTATGTTGGTCCAAAAAATTCTCGAGAGGACTTTGGGAAGTTTCTTGAGTATCTTTTGTAGCTTTTATAGCTGAAGAAGCAGAGAACAGATCTTTTTATGTATCTGGGATAAGTGTTGGACTGCTTTAGAAAGAAAAAGCCAAAAAAAATTACCATCACTGAAGCATGAGCTTGTAGTGTCTCCTACTGCTGTCGCTTGGGAAGAATTAGGTTGGAGTATTTACTGGAACATTTTATCAATTGTACTTAAACCTAGTTTTTCTCCTTTGAAACAGAAACCCAAGCCTCCCATTGCTGAGACTGCCTGCTTGGTCTTTTAAAAAACACCCTCACTTTCTCTGACACTAAAAAGCAGCACCACACCATCCCTTCATCACATACATGCTGTGCTGTGTGAGGCAACATGGGACTGGGAGTCAGCTGATACAACCAGAGCTCTTTCTCTGGGCCCTAAGGCTCAGCTTATCAGTTTTTTTCCCTCTTTATAATGGAGAGTAGCATTGTACAGAGATGTGACAGCATTTAAATGTAACTGAAAAAAAGAGCCACTTGCTAGCTTAATATAAAGTATCAGTCACCTGGAGTAAATTAGCTGATTTGCCATTCAGTACATAGAAAACATATTTTAAATATTATTGAGAAGCAACTTGAAGCCCTTTTCCCACCCCCCTCCTTGTTTTTCAGGTGCCAATCCTCACATTGAGAACTTTGAGCCATTGTTTGATCTAGACTCTGTGAAAGATGATGATGATGATGATGATGAAGGGATTGTGCCTGGAACAACACCACTGGATATGGCAGCCACGTCTGAGGTATGTGGTCTGTTTTCTCTTTTAGCTTTTTGTTGTTTTTTTTCTAATTATAAAGGATAGGTCAGCTCTCTCAGACAGCTCCTTTCATTGCATCCAAAATTACTGCAATTAATTCGATGAATTTGCCATCAAAAATTAAGCTAATTCAGCCATACAACTCCCCTGATGAAACAGCATTGGAAGAAAGCTCCACTGAACTAAGGCAGCTGAACAGAAATGACCAGGCAGTTCTTGAAGCAGTTGCTCTAGAGTCTTCAGTGGGAAAGTATTTACCTGGGTGGGCAGCTTGTGTTTGAAGGCCCATTCTCCAAGGGGTTTCTTTGCTGAGTGTTCTTCAGAACTGCAGCCTGTGTGAGGTGGGAAAATGCACTTCTGTGTTCTACCCCAACAGTGACTGAGCTGATTATTGTGCATGTGGCTTGGTGTGAATGTAAAGGATAAGCAGTCAGCATCTCTGCTCATCTGGAGCTGGGGAGTGGTACCAAGCTTAGGTGAAAATCTAACCCAGGCTGTTTTAAATGACTGGTTGCAGCAGCAGGCAGCTGCTCCTTGCCTAGTCTCTGCTACTGCCAAGACTTCCTCTGTGTCTTGAAAATAGTTGCCAGATGACCCAGCTTAAAATAAAGGGAGATTAACTTCTCAAGATTTCTCCCTAAAGTTTAGCACAGGTTTTTGTACAGTATCCTTAGTCATACTGAGCCTGGGAGAGAAAAAGAATGCTGATTTACAGATGGAATTTTATAGAAGACTGCTGAGACTTAATGGACACTAACCAGATTTCTGCTAAATACTGACTTTATTGTATTCTCTTAGGTGTATGACATATTAAATGGCAAACCCTATGAGTCAGCAGAGGTTTTGGAGGACTTACTCACACAAGGTAACACCTATAAAGACTTGACAATATCCCTCTAGTAGTTGAGTACTGAAAGAGTAGTGGCAGAAGACATTGCCCTGCTTGTAACTGAGCTGCTGAGAGAGATGATGTGCCCTCCCACCCCCTGACTCATACAATGAGCATGATCCCCTTAACATGTCTCAAGGACAAGGAGTACATTTGCAGTATTGCAGCAATACATTTGTAAATGCTGGGATTGAACTCTCAGTTTGGCTTTGTTTCTGCTTAAAAATGAACTGGTGCATGTTTTGTATAAATAATAAACTAACGTATTTCTCTGTTCCCCAGGACATTTGAGAGAGCTGAATGAGAATTCCAAGATGCAGCTTTACAAACTATTGGAATTGCCTGATCCAACCAAAAACTGGTCCATCCTAGCACAAAAACTGGGTCTTGGCATACTTAATAATGCCTTCAGGTTGAGCCCTTCCCCATCGAAGACCCTGCTGGATAACTATGAGGTAATGTGCTGTAACAGGTTATAAAGAACATTGATACACGTAGAGAGCCTTGTTCTCCTGCACAGTGAGACAGTGCAGCCCTGCAGTTTTAGCCAGCCTGGATCATGCTGAGTGTCTGATGTCTGCTCTTTCAGGTGTCTGGTGGTACAGTTCAAGAGCTGATCGCTGCTTTGAGACAGATGGATCACACAGAAGCCATAGAAATAATTCAGGAAGCACTGTCCATCTCACACAGACCGCCTCCCCTGGAGGACAGCACAGCAAAATCTCTTCCATTATCATCACCACTCACCTTTGCAAATGGAGAGACAGGTAAAACTGACAGCAAAATATGAACAGCTTTATTTAAGATTTTTTTCAGTTTTCCCTCTCCACTCTATCTAGGACTGTTAGGATTGCACACCTTCTTGCACACACTGCTTCACCTACTTACTGGTTCCAGAAATATTTTACTGCAGTGTGACTCCTGTCATCATAGATATCTGCTAGACATAGAAGAGAGAGGAAAAATTAATCACTTGAATCAGCATGCCTGCATGACAGCATTCATTCTACTGCTGCCCTTTGCTAAAACCAGACACCTGCCATTTGCTAATGGTAATGCCTTGGATGTACTGGGAATATAGGCAATTATCTCTGCTTTTGACTTCCCCCCCCCGCCGGATAAACAAAAATGTTTTGGGCTCCTAAACTTTTTGGCAAGACTTCAGTATTAAATTTCTCCTTCCACAATGTGTAGCACTCCAAAATGGCCCAGTGTTCTGTAGGCAAAGAAACTGGGGATGGCTTAGGTTACACAGGACCTCAAGGAGTCCTGCTGGCCAACTATCTGCTCAGAGCAGGGCCAGTGGAACATGACAAGACGTTGCCCATGTTATGTCCAGTTGAGTTCTGAGCACCTTCAATGACAGAGGTTCTACAGTGGTTTTGGGAAGGGAACTCTTCTAAGAGAGATCATGAGAAGTTTGCTATCAGGGCTGTTCAGTCATTGCCTGGCCAGGTTTAGTAACAAAAATGTTTGTTTTTTCCTGTTCAAACACTGCTAGTGCTGCCTGTAGCCAAATGTGGAAACTTACACCCTGTGTAAAAACATTGTAGGTATTTCTAGTAAGAAAAAAGAAACACCACAGTCACTCCATTCCAATCTAACATTGCCAGTTTATTCTCTATGGAAAACTGTTTGGTCAGTCATGGAATAAACCTTCACACCCACCCAAAAAAGTGCTTGTACACATACTGCCCCTTTAGATTCATCTTGAAGGGTAAGAGGGGTTCTGCTCCCTCTGCAACATAGAGGGCATCTCACAGTTTAAGATGTTTGCTTAGAAGAACAAGACTGAACTCTTAAGGTACCAGCACTGTTTTAGCCACACTGATCCCACATCGTACCTTCAGTTCCAGCTTACAGTCAGGCACTCCTTCTGTGGATCCTGCCCAGGTGATGAATGCTACTGACTTGTTCCTATTTTGGGGTCACTTACTAGATGAAAGCTCTCAAAAAGAAATCTGTAAGTTGAAATAACGTGAATTAGAAGTTTTAGGAGCCTCATCCTGGAGTTGCACACTTGCACAGAGTGTGACTCGGAGAACCAGAGAACCTTTTGCCCTGTCATCACCACAGTTGGGCAGAGTCCTGACCCAACTGCAGTGACAGAATTAGTGTCAGTAGAGCACCAGGCTTCTCATCCCATCCAACCTCCAACTGCAAGCTGATCTCTGCCAGTAGTACATCAGATCACATGCTTTGGTGGCCTGAAAACAGTCAGTACAGCTTTTCCTATTACAATACCTCATGTTAGATCTATTTTCCTATTGAAGAGCTTGACCCTGTTGCTTTATATGCCTTAGGCTTTTTTCAAAGCAACCTTGCTCAAGCCACACAAATGATGTTTTCCTTTTCTCTGTCCCTCAGGTGAGCTCTACAACAGCAGATTCCAAGACCCTGAAAGTGTGTGTGACAGTGGTGTGGAGACCTCCTTCCGCAAGCTGAGCTTCACCTACTCAGACTCTCTGAGCAGCAAGTCCTCACTAACACTTGGCAAAATGGCCCTGGGCTGTGGACATCAAAGCTCAGGGCAAAGCAATTACATAGCTGACTAGTAATCTTCAGTTGGCAAGATGCAGTTCCAGGAAGAAATGGGACATTTCAAATTACATCAGTGTCATCCTGGCCAGAGGGAAGGGAGCTCACAACCAAAAGTACACTGGAAGAATCTCACCTGAACAAATGGCAACTGCAGCATGTGACTCCTAGCCACTGCTTCCCTCCTCAAGTACATTTAATTGTGTTCATTTACAAGCCATTTACAACAACCAGGGCTCCACTGCTGCAATAATACACAGGTCTGGATGCTGTCAAAGACTTACTGAACTTCCCTGGTCTGTGAGGATTTTCTTTTACAGATGAAAAAGAAGTTGTTAATGCATAATACAAACTTACTAAAGAGGTTAAGCCAGGAGCAATCAGAGGATACAGGTTCTAGCTGCTCTCTTCATAATTTTTGCAGCACAGTTGCATGCAAACAGCTTATAAAATAGCTGGCAAAGAAAAATCATTACTTTAATCACAACAGAGACAACTTAGCGAAAAAAGAGAATCCTAAAAGAATCTTGTATATTTCAAATAATGTATTTAAACTTAACTTTGGTGCCTCCTATTCAAAAATTTTTCAAGTTTGGCATTTTCCTACTTGTAAATAGTTTTTTTTATATCTGTTCCTTTTTGAAAAAGCGTGCTTTTTAAATGCTTATTTTTATTTTACTTTTATAATAAAACCCCAAAATTAATGCTCCTGTCTGTGCCTGCTGTGATTCTTACATTACTTTTCAAGTAGAGGTATTGAAGATTTAGCATCTCTATTTTAGGCATCGATACAAGATCATGCTGATTTCCAAGCACTAAAATGAAAGGTTGCAAGCCACCTGTCTTAAGCCTGACGTATCTTTTATGGAGGGAGAGCAGGACCATCAGCTACTGCTGAGCATCTGTACTTTGAGATTAAGGCCTCTTCTTTTAGTTCTTATTATGGCAGCAGAGAATCATTTACACTGAAACCAACTATTTAGTGTTTCAGCAAATTTCTGATGAGACAGCTCTCCTTTGGGCTATCTAGAATCTCCTGTAGTAACTGTGCTCATGAGCAGTGTTTCTTCTTGTCTGACATCAATTCTGAGATGGTGAGTGTCCTGTTATTGATGTTGGCACAACTAAACAGAACAGGCATCAGAGTTCATGATAAAAAAAAACAGGAGGGGCACTGTACCACTGTCACTTACCTCTAGCCAACTTTTTTGGCACAAAGAAGGAGCGTTGACAGGGTGGTTCTTGGCTCAGCTCAGTCTTCAGTAACCTGGGTGTCACTCCTGAGAAAATGAATCAAAATAAACCTTGAAAATGGTTATGTTTAGAGTGGTAGCTGCTGTAATCAATTAAATGATGAGTAACGAAAAAAAACTTGTGAATTTATTTTATAATCTGGCTGAATTACTGAGAATGTAAATTACTTCCAGAGAAGAAGATTAAAAGTGCCATTCATTCGTTCTTTCAGTTCTTGTATGTATAATCATCCAGGCAGTGTCTAAGGCATATAGATTTTTGTTCAATTAATGTACTTCTCCAGTGTTCTCTTTGTATTCCAGCTCTAATAGAAACAGGCAAAAGTTCTTCTATTTCCAGGAGTGGAGGGGCTTTTTGGGCCCCAGGAGAGCTGCTGTTCAAGTAAAACACACCTTCTGCTTCCAAAGAATTTCCAGCACAGCTCAGGGGGCTGGCAGAGATTTTTACTGAGGTTTCTACAATGCTGCAGGTCACTAGGGCACCCTGGCTGTTATGCACAACTTTTAGCTTTAGTTCTGACCAGCTCTGCTTTTAACCACCAGGAGACACCTGGATCTGTATTTCCTTAAAGCACTTTGTGACCAGATGTTGCATAATAGCTGTTTATCAGGTTAGTGATCATGCACAGCAGGTTCCCTAGGCCCTATGTATGGAAGTGCTTTAAATGGCAGCCTGGCAGCTTCTCAGTTTCATTGTATTTAATAAAAAAGACTTTAATCTTTTTTGGTTTTTTCCCCTTTTTTAGAGATAGAAAATTGTTGCTGAGCACATCTGTTTACACCTGGCTTATAGAGAGAAACCTCCAAACTTAATCTGTGTGTGCAGTGGAATAGAGCTTGCTCTGTTATTCTGCTACTCTGCTGCAGTAATAAACAGAAAATTGTTGAAAGCAGCAAAAGTTGTAACAACAGATCTCTTCAGATGTTCTCTGCATTTGATATGAAATGAAAGATTCAGAAAGTTCAACTGCCCTTGATTTTAGATTAGCTGCTACGGTTGTATGTTTCCTGGCATCATCTTGGCATGTATGTACAAACTTGGCAATCACTGGAAGACCTAGGCAGCATTCTGAGATTCTATGGACTGCAGGAGGATAAGAATCTTACCTACATGTAGTGGTGTATGAACTGCCTTTTCTCCCTTGCCTGGAAAGTAAAACGCTTTTTTCACACATTTAAGAAAAAAGAGCCACTCTTCTTGCTTCCCCCAAGTAAAGTGACAGGAATGCTGGTGCCCATTTGCTAGTTTATGGTCAATACTCACTCACCATCCACAGCTTCTGGTGTTTCTGGGTGATCATGCCTTGAAATAAAGCAGTTCTAGAGGCCAATGGTCAGTCCAAACTTTTGCTGGCTCCAAAAGACTCCTACAGGAAAAGACAACACAAGTTAATTACCAAGGAGTTGATTTCCTCCTTTCAGCATTATGAAGCAGCCTGATGTCCCACTTAGACCCAGGCTGGAGTATGTTTTTCCATGGCCTCATTTAAATCAAACTACTATAGAATTTTTTAGCCATCCAGTCACCCTTGCCATATGCACAATGCAGAAGAGCACTAGTTCAGGTATTACAGGTCTCTGCTGACTGACTACTTCTTACAGAGATGGCCTTTTTTCATTTAAGTTTTGGTTTTCCACACTAATTGAATTAATTGGGGGTTTTGTTTTGCTACCTTATAATATCTGACTGGAAAGCAAGGTTATGTAAACACAACTCTTGGACTGAAACCTGTCCTAAAAACTTCAAACCATGAATTCCTGGTATCCTAAGTGGGTAAGAAAGAAAACAATGATTCTGACAATAAAAAGGCTGGCTTGTAAGCTTCAAACCCCAGCTCTCCTGTACTGAAAATAAGAAACCCACTGGCCCATCTCTCTGCTCCTGACACTGGTTCAAGTTAATGAAAAGGTCTCTGCTACACATCTCCAAAACCAAAAGGGAACTAACTAACAGAAGTAAAAGTACTGAGAAAGATGTGCTTCAAGGCAGAATATTTGTCCAGACCACAAGGTATGCAAACAGCAGGTAACAAGAAAGACTAACTATGAACACTTACTTAGAGAGCAATTTTTAGATACATTTGCATGCTTCTTTCCTGGAGAAAATGCAGAACTTGAAAAAGCTTCCAAGGACACGCTCCAGTAAACTGGAGCAAAATAAGTCTTCCTTGTGTGGCAGGAAGTACAAACAGCTGCCCTCCAAAGCTCAAAACGGCCTCTGCAAGCCCAGAATGTGTTCACAGCTAAATCCCAGCCAGAGAATGGTTTTAGGACAACAGATCAGCCAACACCATACAGTGTTCTTCCCAAACCTGCCTTCAAGTTCTGTTCTGGAAGGGCATTTGTCATGGCTGTGGGGCACTCTGGCTGCTGCTTTTGCCATCAGTGGAGAACAGCCCAGAGGGGCCCAGGAGCAAACAAAGGCCATGAGCACAAGAGAATTCCCTGGTCCTTAACAAGACATTGCAAGGAAGTACCCTGAAGGAACACTGACAGGGCCAGTCCCCTCTGCTGCTGCCACCAACAATGTAATGGCACTGAGGACAAGCATCACAGCTACCAAATGCTGTCCTAAGGCTCCTGCTGCCAAACCCCCATCAGACAGAACTGGCAATACAGGTTACAGCTGCTGCAGCTGTAACAACACGCAGCTGGCAAGATGGATGTGTTGACAGGAGTACAGGCTACCAGTGCTGCCTTCCTATCTCTGCCCAGATCTGAGACAAAGGCAGAACAATGTAACCAATACAGCACAGGATGGCACTGCCAAAGTAACAATGGTTAACCAAAGTACACCTTACAGCCACTGCTGCACGGTGAGAAAACAGCTTCTATAAACACACACCTACTACAACACCAGGAAACCAAAAGAACATATTAAGGATATTAAAACAATAATGGAAGTCAACCTTCCCCTTTAAATTCTGTTTTGAGTTCAAGCATTTGGCTTAAGCAATTGGTAATCTTTCACAATGGCACCTAGTGATGAATTAAAGATTTTCATTGAGAAAGAATGGACCTACTACTTAGGGAGCTCCTGACCTTCAAAAACAGCAATAATTTTTAAAATATCCCAAACCTTGCTATGTCAATCTGGTAACTGCAGAAAGCAACAGGGAAAAAAACGTAATAGAATGCTGTTATGTTTAACTGGTAGACTTTATTTGCACAGCCTTCATCACTTATTAATCATGTACCACATCATTTCTTTTCAAGATTTTGCCTAAAAATTGTGACAGGCTAGATGAGGTCACAGTTATCCAAATTAATAATTAATGAATGGGTTTTGCTTCTAGCAATCCAGAAGTTTTTCTACATATCTTAAACTTCACTCATTTGCTGAGATGAACAAATATCACTGACCTCCAGATAGGTCTCTTGATTGTCTCTAAACAAGTGATTCCTCCAAAGTTTTATTTATTTAACACTGTTAAGTGCCATTTTGAAATTCTATCTAGATGTTGCTGGAAGAGACATTTCTCCATCAATGTAAAAGAAAGACATCAACAGACTTGCCCCCTTCCTAATACACTGCAGCAGTATATATTAATCATATTTTCTCTACATTTGTTCTTTCTTACCTTATGTTGACTTTACTGCTGCTTTGATTCCACCTTGATTCCAGGACACCAAAAAAACTGAAGGATTTTTCTGGTATTGTTGGCCCATGATGCCTCTCAGAACAGCTTTTTCATTTCCTTTCTCAGCGCCTGCATTTGTTAAGTTTTACTCATGACTGTCATTTTCCCTATCTATTTTACAAAATCTATTAACATTGGCACATACACATCCTTATTTTGATTGTTTTCATGTCTTCTTTTAACTAGGACTTGTTTTGAACCAGATGCAACTGCAGTTAGTTGTTTTGGTGACCCAATAAAGCATCTGTAAGAAACTCTCATTAATCATTTCCCTTTCATCTCTAAGTTTTTCCTCTCGCTCAGGAGTATGTCAGCTTTGGTTAAGACCAAAGTATCAACATGCTCATTAAAACTGTGATCACAACTCAAACTGAGTCTGAGTTCTCCAGTGGAACACACAGCTGCTGCCCCCACACGTGCCCCAGACCCCCCACACCACCAGTGAGCAATGCCCACGTGCTGCTTTTACAACAGCGATGGACATCAGTGGCAGAGCTCCTTCAAACTCCACCTACTGCCATGCTGATTCTGCTTTGCAAGAAAATTAATATTTGCTTGGGTGGACAGAGAATCCTTGTGAAACACCAGCAAGACCCCAGCTGCATTCCAAACCAAGGCTGACAGACAAGCCAAATGTTTAGCAACCTGCCCATGGAGTGGCTGGAGGCAGTCCCAGCTTCACTCCCTATCCTTCTCCCTTGCTCTCAGCATACACCTTGCTGGTATCCTAAACTGAATTTCCACTTACAGCATAGTGAAACTAGGGAAAAAATATGGATGTGTTTTCAATACACCACATATATTATATGTAAGCTTTGCTGTTGGTATCTTTACAAAGAACCAGCAGTTACAATTCACAAGACAGGAAGACACAGTATATTCTTTAGCCAGTTCAAAGTGCACGTCACTTCAGAGAAATGAAATTGCAATGAAATTCTTCTAATTTTTATTTCTCCTCCTGTTTCACTCTTTATCTAGAATGAAATGAAGTATTCTCAGACAACATCCAGTAGAGAGGTCAAAATTAGTGAACTTTTTAGCTCTTCAACACTAGTAGGTTCCCAAGGATAAAACACAACTGTTTTCTTCTTTTCAGTCATAAGGAAACCATTATCACTAAATCTGCCTTTTATACTCCCTACATCCAAAGTAACAAAAGGAGCAATTGCAGTGGTCTGAAGAACAAATATATAAATGCCATCTTGTTGGGACACAGAGGCCTGAAAGAGAAATAAAAAATATGTATTATTAAAAAAATACATGTCAAAGAAGACTCCAGTTACACCCAAACTGGGAAAGACCTGCATACCAGTAGGCTGAACAATCACATCTCATCAAAAGTAGTATTCTTCATATCTAAGAATCATGTAAAAACTGCAAATGTCACTAGAGCCTTCCTACAGAATACTACAGACTGGAAAAATGCCAAGAAATATTATCACTTTGCCATCTTCTTATGAGAATAACTGAGTAAATGGTAATCTGAGTTCTACATAGTACTGGTATCCTGTACTTACTGCAGTGAAAGAGATTTGTCCTTTCACCAACACTTCACTCAACTTACCAGTTCACATCTGCTAAAAGAGCTTGCCTTTCAATTATATACAGAACAGAAATACACAAAAGACAAAGATGGTAAAAATCCCAGTAAGACAGAAAGACATCTCATCTTAATGCATCATGGCAGTAAAGCCCTCATACTTAATTTAGTTATATATTACAAAAAAATTGTAAAATGTAAGGTCAAGGTATAATGTTTTGTATTAAGTTCCATCAGCACTTAAATCTCAGAGAGGCCTTAAATCCCAGCCAGGATGCATTCTCATGCAGCACTCCCCATTCACCACAATGAAAGATTATGCTACATAGCTTTCAAATACCAGTTAACTATCTATAAAAAGAAGACAAATTACAGTCAGTACAGGCATCATGTTCTGCTTACAAGAAAAGCAATGCTATTCATTTTTAAGAAAAAGCACACATCCTCTACACATTTTGTTTCTTGAAGTAATACTAATGCTTCTGATGCTTTTTAAAAGCAATGCTAGGAACTGTAGCTCTTGGATTAGCAATGTACTTGAAAGCCTAGCTTTCTAGTTAGTTAATTAGTAACTAAGTATAGACATACCAGCTTCTCCCAACACAGTCATTTTTTTAATCACAGCTGCATTTCTTAAAATGACCACTTTGCATTTATCCTTGCTAGCTATCCTTATTAGTTAGTATTGCAAAGACAACACCGTTACAAGATAAAGGAATGAAATTTTCCAAAAATGCTCCAGTTGCAGAACTTTTCTTATTGATATCATCCATAAACCAAAAACCCAAACCAAAATAAACAAAAAACCTCCCCACAGCATGACTCAGACTGTAGATTGTACCACCAGATGAAAAAAAAAAAATTAAAACAGGCTGATTTCTTTTCTTTGTACACTCAGGAGGCAGGCTGTGCTGTTGTGAAAGAGATAAGAGAAAATCTGGCCCATTTTCTTTTTGTAAAGCAATTATGCTGGTCCAGGTTCAAAGAGATTAGACCTCTATTCCCTCCTTGTTCAGTTTAGCACTAAAGAGCAAAGCTGCAGTTTGAAAGCCAAATGTGAGAACACAAAGGTCCCCATCCTGCACATCTGATGATTAGGAATTTTCCAATAAGCTGTACATGCTAAGAAGTGAGGTTTAATAAAACATGTGTGCACCACACACACAGGGCATGCAAGCTCTCTATATATACAGCAAGCTTGCTAGGAGCAGAAGAAATCTAGGAAAAAAGAGCAAATTGACTAAATGACAATGTTATACAACACTAATGGGTTTTTTGCCTGTTTAGGAGACTGACACACTTGCCAGCTATTAAGAATAATCACTATTATGCAAATCAGAACCCTTACTGGAGGATAGGGATTTGAAAGAGGAGGAAAGGAGCATGCAATACTGCAATTTTGTGTGTTAGCAATGTTCCACTGATGTGACAGTGTGAGCACCTCCAGAGGAAATACTGCTGACAATAATGCACTCCATACTCAACTGAACTAGGATCACCTCATCCTGACATACAGCGCTGTCTGCAAGCCAGAATACTTGTCATGATGCTATTTGCTGTCTAGGGACAAAAAGAAAGAAAGGAGCAATGCTGCAAGGGGGAGGAAAATCTAAACAAATGAAAGGGAGATTTCATTCTTTAAAACAGAACAAAGCTCAGACAAAAAAATCATGAAAAAACAAACAACCCCCCCAGCAGTCTTATTCGGATACACATATAGTGACACCAGAAAAAAATCTGGTTTTGAACTCAACCTGGAAGCCAGAATAGCAAAAAACAAGGAGAAACAACATTCAGTGGAATCAGACACTGCACAGCCAGCAAACAACCCAAGCCAGTAGGATTAGCAAAACCAAATACAGTAATTTAGCATGATTGATGCTTACACTAAGCTGGGTCTTCTCTAATCCCACAGCATCCTTGAGTGATGAAAGGAAGTAATGGTTCCTAGGACTCTGGAGCCCATCTTCTCCCACGAGACAGAAAGTAATCACACAGCTTTCCCTGGTACAATTTCTGCATCTTCCCAGAAGGTCACAGATGGGCTCCTTGTAGATGGGGACAGCACTCTGTGCTTTAACAGTCACACCTTCTTTGGCAAGGGTGCACACGGGCTCCAAAGAGCTCCAGGCGTGCACTGTGACCTATCAAGCACATAGAGAGAGCACAAAGCTTAGAAGAAGGGCTACATTTCTGAAAACAATGCAGCATCCTAGATTTCAGATTGCTCATTACAATAGATGTTTTTCTGACAGCACCAGCTGATTTCCACCTAGCAAGAAACCACACAATAGATATAGCATATAAATAAGATCATTCTAAAATCCTAACAAGAGGTCCATTTCAAACAGTCTGGAGCTGCTCTTGATCTGCAAGACTTTTCTTTTCTCCAGGCTCCTTGAGAGGAAGAGATTGCCAATTCCTACCAAGGAAGTGCTGGAAATGGAATTATTGAGTGACTAATTTGTTGACTCTTTTTCCTCCCTTCCTGAATTAAAAAAAAACTCAGAGGATTTTTATGAGATTGCTCAGCATTATCTGATGTAACCCAACTGGGTATACTAGAATTTCTGCTTAATCACTCTTAAACAGAAGTGAGCTCCATCATCTTAAAAGGGATCATGAAGGGTATATTAATATAGCAAAATACATTCCCAAACATCTTACATGCATTATGAATAAACCCTTTTTAAAAGGGCATAATTTGGAAATTAAGTACTTAATGAGAATTAAAACATTCTGTTTCATAAATTTTTGGTTAGTTTTAGCCTTAACAGGAGTGTGCAGTCAGGAATAGATCTTAACTCCTTTCAAGAGTTCCAAATCTTCTTGAAGTGCAATACACAGTATTCATCAGAACTATTCTACTGCCAACACTTCTCTGGTGCTATCAGAAAATCTGAATTTATGTCTGTTAGAATAACTCAGACCAGAAATGAACAATTGCACTAAGTGCAGTCCTACTCCAAGAACTGACTATCCAGAAACTACAACCATATTCTGTAGCATAATTTACTCTACATAAGCAACCTTATAAATCTGAAAATTCATGGAAGCCCACCAGACAGAGCAATGATCTAGGAGCTGACACACTCATACTACTAGTGAGTCATTCCAGGTCTCAAGGTCTGTTTTTCCATCCTTCACACTGTTTTCACATGGGATATATTTTATGTCAGGAGCTGTATCTCATAGTGGAAAATGGTCCCTAAATTCATCTGGGGTCTGGCTGCCATATGATTAATAGCAACAAAATGTAACAAGCTGAAAAGGAAGACTGCTGTCTACAAGAAAACACAGCAGTCCAAATAGTGACTTAAAAATCCTATCAGTTTCTATAGCATTATCAGAGAACAGTTAAGGCATCAATTGCAAAGTGGTGCCATGCATAGGTGACCTTCCAATCAAAGATGTGCTGTTCATATTTCAGAAGATAATCCAGTCCTTTTTCCCAAAGCTGTATAGTTTGAGTACTGGTAAGCAATGGTACAATCCCTTTATTCCCCTCTACTTAATCAGGTTATCTAGTTCTAACACCAGGGAAGAGTTTTGTTAAGTAGTGAGGTACCATTTTTCACACTTTGTTCTATTTAACCATCAATCCCTTTAAGATTTCAACAGAATAGTTCATTTCAGCCTCATACCTATAGGCTATAAGCAAAGCAATTCCTTCTTCTGTGAAGCACTGCACACTACTTTAATAAAGAATAGTGTTGCCCCTAAGATTAAAGACTAGAGTTGCATCTCACAGTGTTTGAGCAGGGCCTTTCTGAAGCTTGTCTGTACAAGGACCTGCTTGTTTCAGCTTCTCACATTTCTGCAGGAGGCACACAAGAGTGGTGAGGTAGGTGCCACTTACCCTCAAAGTCACCTTGTGGTCCTCATGAAGATCTGAGACACCATAAATGTGCAACATCCCTTTGTCTTCATAGGCCACAGGCAGCAGTGGTGCAAAGAAGTTCTGGGCAAAATAATGGAGGAGTTTCCACTTACCACCATACTCTAAAAATGGTTAAAAAGAATAAAGAATGAAACTGAATCCAAGATTGCCTTGTCACACACTCCCTGTATGTGCTTTCTGGTCCTGCTATTGGCAATGCAACATCCCCCTCCATCCTTATTCATCTCTATCAAGTGCAAAGAATGACTGAAAGTACTCTTGCTTCCTTCCAGGCAAGGCTCTGCCCTGGAAAAGATCTGATGCTCTTTCAAGCTTTGAGCTTTCCCCAAAGTTTACATTTTTCTCTGTCTCTGTCCTATCACTGCTACACTGTCATTCAGTTAAAGGAAGCCTTGAACACGAGTGACAAGGCTGACACAGCATATCCCACATAAACCAAGCAGCTGGAGCATGTGTGCTGTTGAGAATCCAGACAAACACACTGGCATTGCCACAGACTATCACTACTATAAAAAGAGACAAGGTACTTATACAAAGGGCTCTCTTCCCTTTTTTCAGTCCTCCTTTCAGTTCTTCCTTAGAGGACATCAGTAACAATAAAGACAAAAATAAGTTCCCAAACCAAAGACAACTGTGAGCTTGGCAAAACAAATTTGCCAGGATCTAGAGACACCACCTCCTCCATGAAAATTAGTATTCATGACAGGCACATGACAAACAGTTCACACTGCTTCTTTTATGGAAAGCTGTACCTCATTACTTTTAATACTTTGAAAATCTGTCATTAAACTGGAAAAACCATCAAACTCTGCATCCTCTCCAAAAAAAGCACTTTTGTTTTCTTGCTTTGCAACACTGTCATGTAACCATTTTGAAAGAGAAGTTGCATCCATTTCTTCCTCTATTAACATTCCATCTAGTACCCACTATCTGCATTTTAAGTTTGCCCTTGCTCAACCATTATCCAGTCACTGAAATGGCATGAAAAAGAAGCAGCAAGTCAGCTGCACCATCTCACAAGGAAAGAAAAGTTAGATACAGGTTTCATTCTTGTTTCTGGGTGTTTATACAACAAGTTTAAAGCTGATGTATGCTTTATGATGTATGAAGAATATTTTCAGTGAAATGTGTTTGTTGTAAATCTTAGTAATCACTCTCTCAGTCAGTTTTGGTTCTTGTACAAAGCTCTTAGTCCATTCAAACATCTCCTAATTAAAGACTTATCTAGCATAGTCTTAAAAGGGTTGCTGTGGCTTTCCCAGGGGGACTTGAACAGGCTTTGTCTGCACTCCACATAGACATGAATGAACTTTGTGAAGAATAAGTGCATTAGCTCCAGTTTAGCACCTTACACATCACCTTGTTCTCAGCAAGTTCACAGCCAGCGAGCTTGGAAAACAACAAGAGAAGCTCATATCTGCCCGGAAAACCCACACAAGATTGAACTGTGCTATGAGATCAGTCTGTTGCCAGCAAAGACACCACTGGCATTCAAGTTAATTGCACTGAAGCAAACCAAAGAGATAAGCTGGAGGAAAACTTCTGGAGAAGCAGCTGCATTTCTTCAAAACAGTCAATAAACTGAACATACTCAGTATATTGGTGCTTCTCAGTATAGAACTATAGAACTATTTATGATGGAAAAGATCTCTAGGATCAAATTCAACTGTTCACCTGCCAAGTGCACCTCTGAACCACGTCCCTAAGTTCCCATGCCATACCTGTATATCTTGTAAAATACCTCTAGGGACGGTGATTCCACCACTTCCCTGGGCAGCCTGCTCCAATGTTTGACAACACCTTCAGTGAAGAATTTTTTCCTACGATCGAATTTAAACCTGCACTGGCAGAGCTTGATGCCATTTCCTCTTATCCTGTCATTTGTTAATGAAGAAAAGGGGCTGACCCCCACCTTGCTATGACCTCAATTCAGGTAGCTGGAGAAATCAATAAGGGCTGTGTGGGTGTGTGTGTGTGTGTCCCAGCCTCCTTTCCTCCAAGCTAAACACCCCCAGCTCCCTCAGCTACTTTCCACAAGCCTTCTGCTCCACACCCTTCCCCTGCTCCATTTCCCTTCTCTGGACATGCTCCAGCACCTCAATGCCATTCTTGTAGTAAGGGGCTCAGGGCTGAACACAGAATTTGAGGTGCAGCCTCAACAGGGCTGAGTACAGGGGGACAAATCCCTTCCCTACTCTTCCTGGCTGCAGACACAAGCCAGGATGCCCTTGGCCTTCCTGGCCCCCTGAGCACACCCTGGCCCATGTTCAGCTGCTGTCACCAGCATCCCGGGTCCTTTCCCACTGGGCAGCTCCCCAGGCACTCTGTCCCTGCCTGTGGCACTGCCTGGGGCTGCTGTGACCCAAGTGCAGGACTTGGCACCTAGCCTTGTTGAGCCTCATTCAACTGGCCTCAGCTCATTGATCCAGCCAGTCCAGATCTTCCTGCAGAGCCTTACTGCCACTCCCACCCAACTAGGTGTTGATTGCAAACTGGCTGAGGGAACAGTTGAACCCTTTGGTCAGATCCTTGATAAAGACATTAAGCAGAGCTGGCCCCAGTACTGAGCCCTGGGAAATCCCAGTAGCGACCTGCAGTCATCTGGGTGTGAATCCACTCACCACCACACCTGGCCTGGCCTTCCAGCCAGATTGTTTTCATGGTGAACAGTGCAGCCATCCATATCATGAGCAGCCAGTTTCTCCAGGAGAATGTTGTGGGAAATGGCATTCAGGCTTTATTAAAGTCTAGGCAGACAACACCACAGCCTCTCCTCATCCACCAACTGCATCAGCTTGCCATAGAGGGAGATCAGGTTGGTCAAGCGGGACCTGCCTTTCAAAAACCTGCGCTGGCTGGGTCTGATCCCCTGGTGATATGAACAAAGGCATGTTCTGGCACTCCAAGGACACTTCCTGACAGAAAACACTGGTGGTTTAAAGAATAAAAGTACCAAAAATAGGCGGTGCTAACAAATTACTCTTCAGTCATTAAACTTGAGAAGATGGGAGATTCAGACTGGGGATGGATTATCTGAAACAGAGTAAACAAGGGGGCAGTATCGGATCCAACAAACAAAAGCTATGGGCCTTGTATGAGAAATGGGCAGGGAGAGTCTGGGAGGGGTTGAAATCTCTAAAGCCCTCAGGACTGCTACAAGACTTACTGGAATTTCAATTGTCAATTAATTAAATTGCCAATGCAACAGATGTTGCTAAGTGCAGAATCCAGGCAAAGCCCACCACAAGCTTAGACAAGTTACCCAGCATGGTCTGAGGTTTCAGTGCCTGTTGACTTGAATTTTTTTCCTGAGCTTAATTGACATAATGAAAATCTAGGCTTCAGCTGTCTTATATATGGAAATGGAAAATGCAATCAATGTAGAGCAGTTTCTGCTACTTAGTGTAATAGAAAATCCTATTTCTTTTTGAATGGGTCCTTCTCAACCTCTGCTGTGCCTTGATTTCCAGCTGGATTACACAGCCACACTGCAGAGGGAAAGAGAGGAAGTTTGCTACCAAGGCAGCAGAGATCCTCAAAAACCTTTACAGTGAAGACAACACACTCAGAGTCAACATGGCATCAGACTTCCACAGGAAAACCCAAGCAAACAAAATCCCCAGCCAAGAAACAAAATCAAACAAACCACACACTTTAAAGTTTACACCATTTCAAAACCCACTCTACTACTTCAACATCCATTGTTTTGGAATGTTTCAAAACATCATTAGCCTGCTTAACTCAAATCAGCTTTGAATACTGGTACTTCCCTTTCCAAAAAATCTAGAGCCATTTTAAAAAACGAAAACTCAACTGCTGCAGTAGTTTCACACAGTAAGTGTGACTTTTCCAGCAACAGGATCTTAATATTACATTTGTCAAAGTAACTTCAGACAGCAAGGAAAACTGAAGCTAATTTAAAAGCCCGTATTTTTCAGTTCTTCTGTTGTCTTGATTTCCATAGGACCAGAAGTACATTCCTTTCTTTAAAAACAGGGAAATTGCATATCAAATACACCACGAACACACACCCAAAAATGGATGTAAAAATTTTGGAGGTCAGGAAGTTATCATGAGAAACCTCTGAGTTTAAACTTTCCTATTACAGACATGCATGCTCAAAGGCAACAGTCAAAAGTTCTTTAAAATAGCCCTGGGGTGGTTTTCTCCTCCTCCCACATTTAAAGAAATTCTTACAGAAATCCAAGTTCCTCAATTTTTCTTGACAATAACAAGGGAATTGCACTCTGTGGTATTAAACTTCAGACAGGAATTCAGAATCAGGTTTGTCATGAGACGCCAATACCCTTTTTTCTGACTCTTCCCTGACGCCTTCTACACTGATGGCAGGAGTGCAAATAAACAGATCTCCCTGAAATGATTTTAAATTAATCACTTCACACCATTAAATGCAACCTGAGAAACATGCTGCTAGTTCTTTCCTCACCTCGGCGTCATGAATTCAGATCAATTCTTCTTCACAACAGTCTGTACCAGGGCTCACCAGGGGCTCTAAATATTGAACCTGCAATAAAAGCCAGTTACCTGCTCAAGGGAATCTCAAGACTACTGAGTTGGGTACCTCACAGTGACATTTGTCTGGGAGTGTCACAGCACTCCACCAAAACACACTGCAGAGATGCTGAAGCATCCAACATGGCACAGCCAGCTTCGCAGCTAGGTGCTAACAGTCAGAACCCCGTTGTGATCAAAGCTTTTTACTTCTGAGCTGAAGCCAGAAGCACTGTGACACAAGTGCTGTGCTGTGTTTTCATTCAACCCAAGCAAGTCAAAAGGATAAACATTTGCTACCTTCTTCCTTCCCCACCACGTGCAAACGTTTCTGCTTTGTACCGGAAATTATGTAAACCCCACCATGACTTTCTGCAAAGCAACAGATTTAAATAAAAGCATTCATTGGTGATACTACTGTGCCACCTAACAAGATGCAGAAATGTGTTTTTGAAGTGCAAATAAAACTAATTTCTCCCAAGTCTTGCATAATTTCAGCCATTAGCATTTCAAAATCCCTCTACCACACTGCCTAATTAAATGAATATTAAACCTTTCCCCATCTCACTGAGGGAATACAACAAAACAAAAGGACAGCTGTATCTCTGCTGAGCTTCTTTCTTCTAAACTTCAACAACATATGAATAATTCAAGTATTTGATAAATATTCTACGGTGATGTCATTTCTGTACTCAAAAAGACATTTATGGTCTCCACAACCATTACATCTATCAATACACCTGTCTTGACAAAGGGACACTTTCCAAGCATCTTTTTCTCTTGAGGCACTTAAAACCTACGAGCATCACTTATTGCTAGAATCATAAAAGTGAACATTGTGATATTCCATTTCCTAATACAAGTCTAGAAAGTCCAGAAAGAGGAGCATCATAGCTGGACCACTGCCTTTGCATTTAAATAAATTAGCCTCTTTCTTCTACTGGTTTTTGCTTTGTTGTTGCAGCTATTTTGTTTGCACTAATCAAAAAAAGAAAAAAATAAAAAGAACAGAAAGGGAGAGGGACAAACATCTCCCAGAAAAAGAGAGGGAGGATGGTGTGGGCTAATTTTTTCCCAAAACCAGGTCAAATTGCATTTTATTCCAAGGGCACACCAAGACTGTCCATTGACAGTCTTTTTTTTTTCTTATCTTTTTCTAGTTTGTTCGTATTTTTTTACACATGAAATGCTTAAATAAAAATTTTCAAAACCAAAATATGTGAGAAATAACTAAAGTTGAAAGAGAATCCACCCAAGTCCTATACAGCTGCCACAGGACACCTCCATTTCAAAACAACTCCTAGACAAAATGTTTGGAACATAAAACACAGCCACTTCCCTCATGCCACACTTGCCTCATTCCTCCCCTATTTCTTACTGTCTATGTGATTGATATCTTTTTACGTATGATTAGTTTTGTGTTCTAAGAGGAAAAAAATATGTGTAAATAGCATATTAACATATATGCTATTTATGTGTTAATATGCTATTTACACATATTTAATAACTTAGTCATGAGGAGTGATTCACCTCACCTGACACTAAGTTAGACATCAAATCTCAGCCAGCTCTATAAAAAGCTCCTCAGAAGCTACGCTGGGTGAGCGGTATCTTATGAAGTTCTATGAAAATCAAATTCATCATGGAGAAGATAATTCACCCCAGTTCTGAGACAGTTAAGGACAATGAATCACACTTGGAGATATCCATCTCTCCCCCAGCTGACTAGAGAAGAAATCTAGATGTTCCATTTTTACATCATAAATCCCATCTGTAATACATTTCTAAAGGATGGACAAAAATATGATCAAAGTGCCCAAGAGACAGAGCAGAGCTGTATTTCCTATTCTGATACTTCCAGATGAGGAAAACACAACTGGCAGCTGGTGCTTTTTACCAGACTGCCACAAAACTTACCCAAGGAAGCCCACGAAGGTGCCTGCCAAATGTCATTGAGTTGCCAGTACAGAGCTCCCATGGTGTGTCCTTCTCCATTGATTATTTCACTCTGACTAAAACGATAGAATTCAGTTTCTGTCTTTATACACTGAGCCTGCATCACCTTGGTCAACAAAGAGATAAAAATTATTTTTGGCATATTGGATTTTACTTTTTTTTCAAAACATGTGTGAATATATTGATACACAACAGAGACTTCACAGCAACAGCACAAAACTTTAAACTTGAGCCCTGAGGAGTATCCACCTGCACTGCAGGAACACTGCTGAAAAGAGATCTATTCCTAGCAGCTCCCAACAGCTTTGCAAGCAGTTACCTTCAAGAATCTCATGTGGGGCTACTTCCATACAGTGAGAATGGTCTTTGAAAGGCAAATCAAAGACAAGGAAAATAATATGAAATTTAAAATAAGTATTTTTTTAAACATTAATTTAAATAGCCCCCTCCTGAGTTGCAAAATGATGTTAAGCTGCATTTCCTTCAGTATACATTACCTTTGTGTCTAAATCCCTACATTCTCAACTCACATTCTCACTATACAGTCAAAACTGTGCATCAGAAAAGCAACCTTTTTACAGTTGCACTCCCACTCCTTTTCTCCTTCTTCATGACATCTAAAAACCACTTTTCAGAATTTTTCATTGGCCAAGTTCTCAATGGGTGCTAAACAGATTGATATGTTCTTCACACAGTTTATTATTAGGCTGGGGAAATATAAAGAAATTATTAAAATAAAGTTAAAGCCTTAAAGGTAAAGATATTACTTCTAGTTAACCACTAAAGCAAGTTTGCTTTCTTTATCCTTTTTGCTATCCTTATTTTGGTATTAAATTGTTTCACCTGTTAATAAGGCCTTGACAGACTTGGCCTTACAGAAACTCTCCAAGCTTTTTTTGAGTCCAGACCTCATGGTGAAAGCTTTACCCCTAGTTTCAATTTCACAGCATCATCTATCCTTTTTCCCTTGTCAAGAGTGCCAGAAATGCTCAAGCAATTTTGCTTTTATATAAAACCTGCTGACAGCAGCTCTCAAACATTAGAAACTTAGTGAGTGTGCAGTTACTTCTATCACGAGTGTTTCTAAAATTCTGGAAACACACCAAAAATTAACAGCACTTTCAATTTGCATAATAGCATTAGAAAGTTACTTAGCATCTTTTAAAAATTGCACAGAATAAAGAAGCAAGCATGATGTTGAATTACTCTGAATGAAAAGCAAAATACATGCTTCTGATTTGAAAAAAACTCAAAATATATTTACTAAAATATCAATATTTGAGTCCATAACAAAGTAAAATTCTCTGGTTAATAGAGAACTACATTCTTTGGAAAAAATACTGCTTCCAAAGCTTATGTTTTCCATGTGGGAAGAATCAAAGCAGTGAGCCTACAAGGGCCACATGAAGAGCAAAACATCCCCACCCTGGAAAAGGGAGTAACATGCAGCACTGGGAATAATCTTGTACCATGGAAGCCCAGCACACCCCTGCATCCTCCCCAGCTACGTGAGCCCAGCTGGGGAGAAGGACCAAGGCAGCACATACTTTCAGACACTTTCTCCCAGTTTCTGGGTAATTCCCTGATTATTTCAGCCCTTCTATCATGGGAACTGGAGTCTCTCTACAATTAAAGAGAGACAAGCTAGCTCCAAACCAAACTGGACTCTCCAGTTCTTCAGAATGGAAACTTTCTGTATGATGGAACACTCCTGAAGGGACCAGGCCCAGCTCTAACAGCTGACAGAATTTAATGGAACAAGTACTGACAGCTACTTCTACGGAAGAATCACTATTACCTGAGTGAGGTAAATCATATCCTTGAACTGCTTTACAGGATCTGGGCACTGGGGAAGTTTGAAATGACGGCCAATCTCTTGAAGCATCTGAATATTGCCACCTTCATGGTGCTGCCGATGGACAGAAAAATTGCTTGTGTAGGACCAATCCTCAGGGGAGGAAACCTTTAAAAAACACAAAAATAAGGTATCTGTATGAAAAGGTAGAATATACATTTAATGACAGCCAGGATATTGAGGAAAGGATATCCATTACAGCCTACTGATATCATCCAAAACCTTAACACTGGTAGTATATTTCTACAGTGCCTCATGCAGTCATGCAAAGATTTTTAATCACTAACACCCTTTGCTTACATTCCTTGTACAAATAAATGAAAACACACATTGCCATTCAACTCAGAAGAGCAACTTTTGGCATTTAACTGTCCTAAGGTTTGGGTTGGCCAAGGGACCTCAGAGTTTTGCTTGCATTCATAGTAAATCAGAAACACCCAACATTAATATGGAAGAATGTAATCTAGTCAAACACATTGAGGTATAAAAGTTATGTAAGTCAGTAGGGGTATAAATTCTAATAATACGTCTATACATTTTCAAAACTTGCCTCTGATAACAAATTATCATAAACCAGCTTTTTTCAACTACAGACAACAACAAGCATAACTCATTAAGTTATTATTGCCAAGTTTTCATTGTAATTACTCTCTCTAAACAATCTTATCTAAATTTGTTTCTTTTTAGGCTGGATTGAATAATTTTTATTGTTATTCATATAGATGAATGTTCTGATAATGCTTCAGATAATAGGCTTTGCCCAGCAAATTGAAAGAAACATTGTGAACTCCTTTTGCTTGCATGCATGAATATCAACATCTCTCCCTGGACAAACGGACAAACATCATGGTATGTCTCTGCTCCACTTTGACAAATAAGACAGAACATAGAATACCTAAATTTAATGGAGACAAAACCAAATCTTCTTACATGCAATACATTAAGAAAAAGATTATTTAAATGAAAGAAACTGGTAAATACATAGAAATCAAAACATTTTAAAATCCAGCACAATTCACCTTTTGTCATATCTCTCCTCTCCTCTATACATTAAACAGAATTACTACCAGAAATAACAGTTTCATAATAGTCTCTCATCCAAACCAAGTCCCTCTTGCAACATCAAGGTAAGTATATTGAACACCAAGGAGGGAAACAGAATGGTTCCATCCCCGTCCTCCCCAGGCACACACCTCTATCCCACTTATGCCATACCATGCCTAACAACACATTACTATGGTTTGGATGCAGAAGTTTTTGGGAAGAGACTCATTGCCCTCACTAAATGAGAGCAAAGGGGACAGCAAGGTGTGGAAGCCCAGCCTTACCTTTTCAATGGTACTGAAGGAAGGCCAGGACTGAAATCCATACTCTGAAGCAAAACGAGTTTTAGGATACATTGTCCAGTTCCAGCAGTCACGACTGTAGTCATAGAAGTGTGTGTCACCATAATGGGTGTCGTAAGGATTCCGGGAGAGCCAGCCTTCTTTGACTGACTCCAAGCCATTGGTGGGACTGGATGTCACAAAAGGACGACTCTTATCTTCCTGGGATATAAAAAAAACAAAACAAAACAAAAATACAACCCCTTTACAAAGTGACTGACGTTTACCATCTGAATGCATAGACTATTTTTTGAAAAGAGGGGCTTGGGGGCACAGAGACCATATTTTTTCCAAATTTCTGAGTCACCACCTAGGGAACATTCCCTTTTTATGTCCTAACATTCATCATCTTTACTTACTTAATTAGCTTCTTACTTATGTTCTTGGAGGACAGCTGGGCATGATTCTGCTTGCTCTGCTCTTCTGAGGGATTCTCTCCTCACATCAAGAGATTTTCTATCTTTATATGCCTCTAAATTTTTAATGAAGGCTATTTAAAGTGTGCCTTGTGAAATATATACTCAAGGAACATTAATATTGGAATACTATGACTTCTTTATGGAAAATTATTACTTTTGCAGTGTTTTTACAGGAAAAAGGCCATGATTTTCTCCTTTCTTATTAAACAGTCACCTAATTTTAGTCCTAACAAATCCAAGGTGTTCTGCTTTTAATGCTTGCATGGTATCATTACAGGTTATTGTCATTTTAGCCGGCTCTGCATGCTAAGATAGATGAGATTACAATAAGGGTTACATTTTAGATTGTTCAGAGCTGCCTTTATTTACAGTCTCAGAAGCCTTAGAATACTAAATCTTTTAACAATAGTCGGCAAAGTACTGAAGGAATCCTTTTGCAGGTATAATTCATTCAACACCCTACTTCTAGTAAGACAGAGGCTTAAGCGTAGTTACCAGTAACAAGTTACTGCAATTGACTGGAACACAGCAATGCACTCAGACATTTGCCCCATTTTAAGAAACAATCCTGTTTCCCACATCATCTTTCTTTTTTTCTTGGTGTGAGTAATTAATAATTAACTGAAACAATTTACTGTAGGAAATCCTGGATTCCCTGAAGTCTTTAGCTCAAAGGTAGAAGTCTTCAAGTTACCAAGTCCACCACTACTGGTAGTTACAGGTTTCCTCAGCTGGCTTGTATTATGCAGGACCTGAAGTTATCTCCCTCTATGGTTCCTTTTTGCACTCAGAATAGCTATTCTATAGATTTAAAATAAAAATGGGTCCATCTTGGATGGCAATGCTGCACAAGTACGAAGCCAGAACACCTCACTTTGTTGCACATACACATACCCAACTCATGTAGCTAATCACAAAAACACCACAGCACACCTTTACACACAGCTCAGTACAGAAATCTAGAATCTCCTCTTCTAAGAGGATAAATAAACCTTTAAAAACCTGTGCAAAATCACACTAGACTTCATTAAGGATGCCAGGTGTTTGTGGACTGCATACTTGCAGTTAAAATTTTATATCAAAAGATTTTTCTTTGCCTTCATATTCTGTAGAATAGCAATATTTTGTTTGCAAAATCAATACAATGACTACACAGCATGAGTTCAACGCTTAGCATCACTTTTGCTTTACCTGCTTAGAACAAAAAATATTCGGTCACATACTGAAGAAGTAACATCTTTATCGATTTTTTTCAACTGCTATTAAAAGATCTGAGGGCTGTTGAATGCTTTTCACAGTATTCTTCAACAAAATTAGATAAAGAAAATCTGAGCATTGAGATTAATTAATTAATGGGCAAGCTGATTTTTGTCCACTAGAAGTGAAGGCATCCATGGACATACTAAAAGCAGGAAGGAAAAAAGAAATAAGATCTACTACACTTTCAGGTCTTACTTTACACATCATAAAATGTTAAAGACAGGTAATTTTTAAAATATTTTTTTTTATTTGGAGAATAACTTTTGAGTTTAGACAGTTATTTAGAAGAGCTTGGAAAGAGCAATTTTTCAAAATGCTCTTCCTCATCTCTTAAAAGGATTAAAAGAAAAAAGGGAAATCCCAGCTTGCTCAAACATTAAAACCTTTTTCCAAACCATATCCTCCTGGAGTTTCTTGAGATTACTTACACGAAGAACTATTTCACGTATGTTCTTCACATAAAGGGTCACATAGTCTTTGATATAGACTCCTATGTCAGGATAAGGTATGGAGAACCAGTTGCTTGCAATTGCTGCTTCATTTTCATTGTTACCACTCCACAGAATAATTGATGGATGAGATTTTAAACGTCGCATCTGAAATACAACTTACAGTTTCAGAAGTCAAGTAAAACTATTTATCTTAACAATGAACTTTTTTAAAATAATCACTTTACTACTAGTTGAATTACAAGTCCACATGTATATTATATTACACACACTAAGCTTACAATTCCCTTTTATTGCCACATGGTTCACTATTCCCTCCGTTTGCCACCAGCCTCAAAGTTTTGTAATATACACTTTCAGAAGGGAAAATTTCTAATATGCTGGCATACATCTGTCTTATGCACGTATGTACCATGGACCTCTACTCAGCCATGTGTGCAGGATAAATTCTGTGTAGTCTTCTTGACTGAACTCATGCAAGCAGTCAGAGGAGTTCAATAAGATTTAGCAATGTTACATTTTGTGTCTGCTGCATAAAGGTACACTAACAAAAACATCAAAACAACTATTTTTGGAAATCTAACTTACACAGTCAATGAAAAATAGATAATGTGAAATAGAGCTTTGACACATGGATAAAATACCTGATGAGTAACTTCTGCTCTTACGGATTCTAAAAAATTCTGGCTGGTTGGATATAGTGCACACGCGAACATGAAATCCTGCCAAATCTACAAGGGAAAGGAAAGATTAAAAAAAACTGTCAGCAAGTTACTTTACATACTTGAAAAATATATGGCTATTGGGATGCACTGTCCTTTGTTCAGACAGAAAACAAATCACATTGACCATGGGGCTCAACTATGTGCATACTCCACTGTGGTTATCCTCAATATCAGGGTTACAAAATATTTACCCTTAGGAATCAGCTCCTGACAGCCTACATTGAGGAGAGGAATATTGCTCAGTAGATGAAGTTCTGTGAGTTTCAACAGAATAATCAGATATTGAACATGTAGCAATTTGCAGCTGAACAGAACAATTTCATATTTATTTACTATTCTCACAGGTGTAACACCAAATCCCCACTACTTAATGAGAAGAGACAATAATTCTTCTTATGTGGCACTGAGCACACTTAACAGACCTTAATGTGTACTTGTTGAGAAAACATCTCCATACAAAATTATCTAAAAACCAGCAAATCTTACCCAGTAAGAGGGGCAGAAACAAGCTAGATGTTCTAAAAACACAGTGATCTTTCTCTTCAAAGAAAGATCAAGTAGATACTACTAGAGAACAGCAAGCCTTTCAATTCAAGAAGAATAAACTCCATTTGTACCTTGCAGCAGAATTACAAAAATGGGAACGGAAGCCCAATGAGATGGATAAGATTTCTTGTTTACTGTTTTGTTTTTTAAATTGCCTTTTTAATAACCTTGAGGCTCCTTCTAGTCTGTCTAAAATATTAAGGAAAAGAGCTCTAGGAAGGAGCACTTTAACCCAAAGGGGTCTGTAGGAGACTCCACTTTTCTAACACTGTGTTACATATTGAGAGACAGAGACCAGCTCCTCATAGAATTTCATTTTCATTGCAGTGAGAATATGCTTTTCCAAGGCTCTTTTCAGCACACATTCCCTAAGGAAACTGAAGATAAAGAATAGGACAGTGGGGGATAATGGAACCATTAATAATTGTTACAATCCTAACACTGTACAGAAAAAGCAAAGCTATTGCTGCAGAATCACTCATAATCCTTTAGTGACTGTTGGTGTCAAAACTCTCTATTGAAAGAAACTTTCTCACTATTTCTGTCAGTGAGCTATCACTGGTTTTCCTTAAGCACAGTTTGACTCCAATGGACTTTCAAGCCTTTACAAGATCATCAGAAGAAACAAAACCAAAAGCATCCCCCACCGCCCCTCCTGAAAAAGAGTCTGATTTTCTGCATTTACTTGCTATTTTGGCTGTTAAATAGGATCTAAATCTTGCACTGAGCACTGTACAGACACAGATCTATGTGGCCTACTTAAGGAGCGTAGTGTTAAAAATTGAAGAACTGTAAGTGCTCAGAAGCCTTGAAAATCAGGACACTCATTCAGATCACTAAAATAGATGCAACTTTTTTTTTTTGCAAGCACACCCATCTGAAAGCAGCAAGGTATGAATTCTGTTTCCCTGCTTCTTATGGTGTAGACTAAGACCAAACACACTTGTCAGGATTTTTAATACCAGATGCAACTTGGCCTTCATTCATCTAGTCACTACTTCATAAAAACTTATTAATACATGCTTATATAATCAAAGGTACTCATCCAGGATTAGTGATTGCAGCAGGTGTTCACCTTACAGCTACATTTATATTCAATTATAGTTTGTTCAAAATGGCCCCTTGGATAATGCCTTCCATGTTTGTCCTTGGACCAAATGAGAAGTTTGAACCAAAACTGCCCAACCCTTTTCAGCTATTGCTAAAAAGAAGAAAATGCTTTTAAAAGAAATAAAATCCTTTTCCAAAACTGAGATGAGCATAGCCACCCTCTTCCTAATGGTGACCTTCTACAATAAAGTCTCCAAAATATCACTTCCAGATTCAGTCTCTGTAATCAGAAACCATTAAAATTACAAAGAACTTAAAGAAGCCCAATGAGTCAACCAAAAAATCAGGTTAATCTGACCTCGTGTTGATACTCTATAGTGTCCTTTGGAAAGATGGTTAGAACTTACGTATTAATTCTCTTTTTTTAAATTTGAAGTGGATTTTCATTTACAAGTTCTTGTCAGTTTTTAAATAATTATTCTGTGTTTATTATTTTTACCATTATTCCTATTTCATCACAAATATCGTAAAATTCATCTTGTTCATATACTCCTCCTCCCCAAACCCGAAGGGCATTCATGTTAGCATCTGCTGCAGACTTCAAGAGTAGCCTTAGTCTGTCAAATACAAAAAGGAGATATACAAGTTTTGTGAAGTTCTATTAGTTAAGAATTTCTAAGGTTATACAAAAAACGAAGAAATTAATGCCCCTATCAAAAAAACCACCCAAATCTACATCATTAGCAGGCAATCTATGACTTATAACTCTAACAAAAAATAGCAAAATACTCTGGTTTCTAAACTTGCATGTCTGGACAGAGCTCTCAAAAAGCAATTTTTTGCATAGAAAAATCACTTGATCCTGTTAACACTTAGAAAATAGATGGAGTGACACATGTGTAAGTGCTTTTACAGAAGTTTTGGCAGGACCAAATTTAGAAATACTATGTTTTATTAATCATGTTAGTCTTTTCTCCTCTGATATTACTTGCTTTGTATGTAAATTCCTTGAATTCAAATTCTCTTTAAACACAATCAGGAATGTATATCCTCTTCCTGAGTTCCATAATGCATAGAGAGAATAGGGGAGTGAGAGGGTAAGGAGAAATACTGAGACTGGGAATCTCATTTTAAGGGTTTTAGGCTTCATTTTTCCTTAAATCATACTGGTAGCCTCTAAACTGCATGTGAATGCATGCAGCAGCATGCCCTGTTGAGCTGGCTCCCCAATATCCCAGAGTAAAGCTTAGACCAAGTACAGGACAGCCCCATCCCACCTGAATCTCTGTGGTGCTGAGCACTGAAATCCAAGTAGCCTAGATGAGATCAGGAGAAGGGGAGAGGCTGCCATGCACCTACATAACCCTGCATGATATGGGTTAGAACATGGATGAAGTGCACATCCTCTGACTACCAATGGATGTGTCCAGACAGGGTCAAACAGCCTGAGGATCATCCCTAAAAATACCCAAAAGGCCAGTAACTATGAACTGCAAGCAAACACATTCCCATCAGCAATTGCACCTACATGCCTTGAACATCACTCATATCTGTTCATGTTAATTAACCCTAATTCTGTAGCCTCTCCTCCCACCCACAACAATTAGTGTTCTACTTTGAAAGTTTTACCCACCAAAGCCAACCTTTGATAAAGGGTGTAGAGAGAATCAGGAGGAGGAAAACATTATCCTTTATCCTTAGAGAACATCAAATGTGGCTTACGTGTCAGAGGTCACTCTGTCCTGGAAAGAATCTGCTGGAATCCAGTTTGAGCCCTTAATAAAAATGGGTCGGCCATTGATTCTGAAGTAGAAACTCAGGCCTGGTGAGCCAGGAATAGGCTCCTGAATAAGTTCTACTGTCCGAAAATAGACCTGTGAAGACATGAAACTTAGATTTAAAGCTGACAAAAAAGGAATTAAAACTACATAAAGAAAATCATTACAAAAGGGATGTACAACTGAACAGTAACAGCTCAGAATTTGTCAAGGAGTCAAAAGACACGGACTCATCTCTAAATTCCTGCTTGCTGAAAACACTCTGTAACAGTACTAGAAAGCATTCTTTCAATAAGCCTGTTCACTTTTTAAAGTTGCTAGCATATTAAGAGAGAGAAAGAGAAAGCATGAGCAAACAACAGTACATGTGCAGACATGTATGTAAGAGACAGGTGAAGTTTGGTTTTTGCAGAGTTCAGTCAAAAGTCCAGCAAGAGGAATGCAGGGGTTCCACCAGATCAGAAGCATCATGTGATCTGCAATTTTCTCTACCAGGAGACTGCAGCAGCTCAGTTTTAAGTCTTGTCCCTGAATAGCCAGAATGAGATTCACATAGTACAAGCAAGATCTTCTTTTACTTCTCTGAAATGACACTTTTTAAATAGATATAACACTTACAGAGAAAAAAACACCCATGCAAACACAAATGCCACTTTGCAAGTGAAAGGCCCTCTGGCCATCACAGCTGTGTAGGAACAGCATGATCAGCAATAATGACTCAGAGTGACCAGTTCAGCTAAATAAACACTTACTGTGAGTAAAGTATTAAAGATAAAGCACATCTCAAGTAGAAGCCGAGGCCAAACTTTTACAGCTGCTCTTTCAGCCTAATACATGGCATTGTGACGCTGAAACAAGAAAACCTTCCTTTCTCCTGATGCAGATGGAATTAAAGCTCCCAGGAAATAGTTCCAGACGATTTCTAGGACTTCACTACAAGCAACAATACTGCTCTGAGGGGTATCCTGACTGCACTGACACAAACAGCCATGAGGGAGCAGTTAATGCACTGCAACAGCACTGACCCCTTATTTGTGCAGTGCTTTCCCCGCCCGCCATATCAGCTCCTGCACACCTCCAAACTCTTCCAGAAAACAGCTCTTTCAGGGACACTTTAAACATCTTCTCCTGTACCCCTGTTCCAGTTCAATTTCCTTAAGTCAGGAAGAAAACACATTTTCTTTATTGCACCCGTTGCTCATTATCATAGGGAGAAAACTGGAAAATTAAATAAAGGGAAGGAAAGCTCACAGTAAATTTTAGCCAAAACAGGCTTGAGTCAGAAGGGCAGGAAACAAATTTTTTCTAAACTACTCCTAAGATAGCAACCACTCCTCTCTCAGATGACTATTTGCTTTACCTTTTCAAAAGGTCAGTTTGTAGAGTACAGCCTGTTCTCCCTCAGCTTCAGCTGAGGCAAGTATATGTCACTAAACCAGGCTAAAATTAACCTAGTTAAGTGCAAATGATACACCTGTCTTTAATACAAAATGCAACTCTCTATTTCACACACCAGACATGGTTGTTATTCAAAAGGGAAATGATTAATCCCACTACGGGACTGCATTTTCTGAACATTCAGCTTTTCAAAAGTCACACATATAGACAGAAAACTATTTCTAACAGTAGGGAGGAAAAAGGAAATCACCACTTTTTGATTCCCTTTTGGTGCCTCTAAGTTAAGTGGACAATTATTAATCAAACACCTGGACAGAGACAATGCATGTGACAAACCAGATGCATTAGCAGAGGTGACAGATCACTAAGCTCAACCTAAACAGCTCTGCATCATGGCAGCAACCATTCCTAGATTTTTGCAGACCTAGTTTAACAGGAGAAGTTGAATTTAAACAATAACCAAAGTTTCATGCAATTTTCACAGTTACTCTAACTCCTGAAGGCTACAGGAGAGAAACTACAGTATGTGAAAAAGTTCTGACCTTCCTACACTGAATTCAACTACTTGGAGAAAAACTCCTCAGTCTCCATTGTGGCTCTATTTTTACGGCACGTTGCAGTTGGAGCTGCCAAAGTATTTGGGATGTCATCTTAAGGAATCTGATCAGGCAGGTAGGGACTATCTCAGAGTGCATTTGTAATGGAGCATTTATATTACTAACAGAAGTAATGAGACATTGCTTTATTCCTGCTCAAGTGAACTGATGCAAGTGGCCAAGGCAACCTGACAGGCTGAAACACTCAGCCAGGACCACCCAGACAGCAGGAGCAAGAGAAAAAGCTCCTTAGCCTCAGCTCACATTCCCAGGCCCCCAAGATTCAGCACAACTCCACTGCTCCCCCGGGGCCCAGCTGGTAACAGCACATCTTCCTGTTCCTAATACAGCTTCCTTCTGCCTTGGGGAGGTGAAAGAAGGGCAGTGGGAGACAACCAGCATCTGGCAAGCTTGGTTACGTGCCCTCCTGGCTACCAAGACCTTGGCCACCCTTAAATCTGTCTGATAGAGCTTGCTGCCTGAGGGCTGAGCATTTCTCTCAGCCTTGGGGCACACACGAGGAGCTCTCGAGCCACCACAGACCAATCAGCTAGTTCTGAGCATAATTATGAAACAGATACCTACCTTTTTAAAGCACATACAAAGGCTTTGTACACAGTTAAGTGACCTTTGGATCACATTTGGCATTCCCATATTTAGCAGTAGGAAAAGTAATAAGGATGAAGATGCCTAGAGCTGAACTAAGATCACAGAACAACCCAGCGACCTAACAAATTAGAACACAGCATGAAAGTGGTGTGAAAACTACAAAGCCAGAAAGAAAAGACTTCTGGAAGTCATGCTAAAATGCCTGAGGGGAAAAGAGTGTGTAAAGGGATGGAGGGAAAGACTGTCGGAGGCCAAGATTTTAAAAGTACAAAAATAGCCTTAAAAACCAAAAACCTCCGTGTAAAATGCTGGAGAAATGAGCACACAGAAAGATGGGGAAATAGAACTGAAAAGCAAACAAATGCTTCATGGGGCAATGAAAGAGGTAATAATTGTGGGGATGGCAAGAAATAAGCAACTTATCAATAGCAAACAGGACCCTCCATCAAGAAAACCAATGTCACTGTGAGATATGACTTTGCTTCATGTTATCCTGAGAAACAAACTCTAGAACAAAATATTCAAATGGAAAACCAAGCCAAAACCAAACCACATCCTATCCCAGATGCTGGCTTTTATTCTGCTTTGGTTTTCTGCTGCTCCGAACAGGAATGAGTAAGTACTTCTCTGAGCCAAAGAGATTCCCAGCACTGCTGGCTAGAGCTCTATAGAGCTCCTGCAAGTACATACTGGAAGGCCACCCAGAAACATTCCCAAAGGATTGGTTAAAGTTTTGAAGACTACTCTAGCATGTCAGAACCCAGAAAGTAGTTCAACTTTGGAGTAGCCAAATCTGACATAAGATCAAGCTGTGCTTTCTCACATGTACAGTTCTCATGCTTCAGTTTTTTCCTGTCCAAAGTTAAGTAGATACTCATAGGGACACAAACCACTTGTGAAATGCCTCACCTCTGCTTTTTTTCTGGGGGGGGGGAATATGCTAGTAGGAAATTTATTCTTCCTGAATACAGTCAGTACAACATGGACAACAGAACTGACAACAAAACAACTTTCAGGAACATTAATCCCTGATTGTATCTCCTGAACTACTCAAAGTTCTTATTAAGCTATATGAATGTTGCTGTTCAGTCCTGCTGACATGAGAGAAAATTATGCTACAACATGAAAAAACTGCATACAGAGCCTTTTTCCACTCATACAGCTCTGACTGGGGGTGATGGTGTGTGTGTACACGTGTGTCTGTCAGAAACCAAGACAGAGATTCACAGAACATGGGAAGGATGACCAGACTTCACACTGTAAGCTGTAAAGGCTTCATATGCTGGTTAATTCACTATGCCCCCTATGTGGTGCATTTGGGGATTTTTCCCCCCCTCTTTCCCCTTAAGGAAAAAAAACAAAGAGGCTTCTGTTGTAGACCGCAAAGTCCCCATGATCTCATGCCACAGAGCTCTATGAAATATTCTGACACAAGCACCCAAATGGAAATTATTAGCTTTCCTATCATTGTGTAATTTTCACATAGTAACAGAATTTTCCTTTTTAGAGGGTTTATAGTTGTATTTCCTACCACCAGTTTTTCCAAGCAACACATGCTGTGTTTACTTGGTGTGGGTTTTTTAATTGTTTCAAAATTAGAACACTAATCATAGCAAATTATTATTATGACTTCATAATCAAACTAGGGGCTAGTCCTATAAAGATACAACACCAGAAGCTACTAGTTTTCCTAAGTTTTTTTCACACTAACAAATGTTACAGCAAATAGCAGTTCAGATGCCTGGTGACCAGATTAGTTTTTAATAAAGCAGTACACACCAGAAACATCTAATAAAGGCATACATTTATGTGGTTGTTAACACATGTTCATGACATAAGGAGGCCAGTCTAATCTCTAAGATTTTTATTTCTAATGGACAATTGGAAATTACCTCCTCTAGGCTCCTTAGTAAAACCAAACAGATAATTACACAGCCAGTGTGTTAGGGGAACCCTTATGCAAAAACACCCAAATATTACTTTTATGGTAGTATTTAAGACCTTATCTTTTCTTAAGCCTGAAGCACATCTAGCACATTCTAATAAATAATCGTATGTTAGGTTTTTAGGAATGTGTCCATCCCATAAATTTTTACAAACTGAAATTAGCAAAAAAAATCTCAGTAATAAACCTTTGCATAATGTTACAGAAATCTAAAAGGGTTTTTCAGTGCATGATACAAAACCAAGAGCATGGTATATGAAGTTCAGAAGTGCTGTTTTCTTTTCATAAGCTAGAAAACTTAAGAAGTGAACACGTTTTCTCTTCTGAGGTTTCTGGTTAACTGTAAACCATCTTGCAACCTCAAGTAAATGCATCCACATAAAGTGAGAGTACCAGAAAAGAGGTAGCCAACACACTGTGACATTAAAAAAAACTTCATTTCTCATTAGCATTTTCACATGCATATTACGACTGAGCATAACTTTTTGTTATGCAGAGCAGATGTCCTAACACCAACAGTGCAATGCCAGATGCAATTAAACTTTAGGGCTCACCTTTGAAAACTTCTCAATCTGGCATCCTGCCTCCATCATGAAAGTTGTTGTCATGTTGTATCCAGTTTGCTTTCCATGTCCATTTGGCCACCAAGCCTCCACTGCAGCACTCTTGAACACACAAGGGAGAAAGCCTGAGCAATAGGTATAACAAGAGGTATCAAATGCACCTGGGCTCAGGTATCTTTGAGTGAATTACCACAAGCCTAACGAGGTTTTGTGCTTCAGCTGAGACATGCTAACACTCTCTCCAGCTGCAGCTCTGAGGTAGAAATCATTTAAAGAGAGAAGTGTGATTGTGTGATTTCTTCTGCTCAAGTCCAGGCTATCACTTCATTTTGTGTTCACAACAGGCCATGAGCACACCTGGACATGCAGGCACACATCCAGCACTCCTCAGCTGAGGTACACTGACACACTATTCCTCCAAACCCCAAATATCTGTGTCAGCAGCAGCCATTGTTCACTGAGCTCTGTATCATACACCTCCTCTCATTGATCCTTTTACCTATCCCATGCAATATTCAATATACAGCAGTAACACTTTTCAACTGTGATTTTGGTATTATATGACCATAATGACTGCTTCACTTATGTCAAGCTTTTAAGTCAAATTCTTTCATTAATTTGGTAATTTTCTGATTTGTCTCTATATGTTTCCTAATCACATCATTAGTACTCCATAATTTTTACAAACATGAAATATAATCTCTAAGATGACAGAATATTTATCTTCACTCTAGCAGCCTTCTTCTGCTGCTCATTCCTGTTGTCAGCATTTGCCAGTTAAGTACATAACACAAAAATTGTGGAAAGAAAGCAATAATGCATGCAACCAAACAATGGAGGGATCAGCACTGAATTTAGTCATGAAAGGAGTATCTCAATCTTTTCAAATAAATTGAGGCCAGAAAACAGCCCAACAATATGTTTTGCTGCGGCTATACTTGGACACAACCACGAATATATCATGAATATATCTTTCAGCTTCTCTGATAGAGAATTCTCACAGCCGCTGGTGAGGAAGTTCTGATCTCTGTGCTGCATGGATACAAACCGAAGCACAGGCTCAGAGAGAGCCTCGACAACAAGGGAGCGTTCGCAGCTGCCTGGAACGACTGGATGTCTCATTGGCCACTGATGATGTCACCCCTCTGCTCGCCACTAGCTGATAAGCAAAATGCTGTCGCGTTGGCAGCACAGCACTCTGCGTGGCAACCGCAGGAAGGCTGATACACATCTCTGCGATATGCACCACTCGAACACCTACTGACTCCACAACGTAATCTGCAATAAGCTCTTCAGTAAAAATACATTTCTGGTGAGGTCTCAGTATCTAACACGCACCACACAAGTCTGTGTACAGAGTAAGTGCTCTGTTAGCCTCACCAATACATTTCAGGGCTTCTCATAAAATCAGCTGATGTGAATTCATGCAGCAAAGCCTTTTGTGCACAAAGAATAATGAAACACTGCTGCCTCTGCTCTGAAGGAAGTGCTTCCTTCCAGACTTGCAGTTGCACTATACTAACAAATTTCTTCTGAGGCTGGGACAACTAAATAGGCAAAAATAATTTTTGAAGTTTCACTTTGCAGTGCCAGTTTAATGTAATCCGTTAAAAAGACTAAGCAGAGACTCATGGTTGCTTTAAATGAAACTGGGTATGAGTAATTGCTCATGTAACTTGCATATCAGATGACAACAGTAAAAAAACTGTATGTTTCTATACTTCTTGTGTCAAAATAAAACAAAGCACATAAGCACACAAGTCACAGAGTGTGCACACTGGAACATAAATACCCTGCTTGCTCTCTCTCCATGCAAACAGCTGACAAGTGAACTCAAGAACACACACAGACAATGCAGTCAAACAGGCAAAACAGATGCAGCATTACACAGCAGTGCAGAAAAACAGCAGAGCCAGTAAAATATAGAAGAGCTTGAGGGCAGACCCTTTAGTGCTACTAACTGCCAGTATGGTCAAAAGCCCCAAATTCCTGCTCACAGCACATCACCCACCCACAAATGTGTGTCCTGCAGCACTGAAGCTCCCGTGGAGAACTTCATCAGGTGTGGCTCCTGCTGCACCTGCCAAGGCTCCCACTCTGCCCACTGGCTGGAGCCTGATTTTTTAATTGAGTTTGCTCCTCATTAGAGCACCTTCTACCAGTCAAAAATTCCTCCTGAGATTTGCCTATCGAAAGGACTATAAGCAAATGTAAGGGGTATTATTCCACAAAAATTTTCTTTTGTTTTTATTTACCTGAAAGTAAATAAATATCTACTAAGAGGCTCGAGGAATGCTTCCTCTCTCTCCTGGGAGAATCCTATGTATTGTAGTATGTTCTGGTCCCAATCAGTCCCAGTAAACAGTAGCATGTGAGATACCTGCTGCCAGTTGAAGTGAAGTGACACAGGGTACCCAAAGGTTATTTACCAAAATAACTCAACAAAGGTCATTCAACAGTGGCCAGTGATTGTGTGACCTTTTTCTAAGGCTTTATCACCTTTTGGCAGTGAGCTACATAGCTTCACAGACATCAGATTTTAGAAAGGAAAAGAACTGCTCTCCTACCCTGTAAGGGATACAGAACTGTTGTTAAAAGTCAGGAAGACACTAAGGAATGGGAAGGAGGCCTAAAACTGGCATGGAGGCAGAAAGTCACGCTGGAAACCAGGGGGAACATTTTGCAGCTGAACTAGCTCTCCACACACACACCTCTTTACCTTGTTGATGTTTACATGCAGCACAATGCTGCCTTCTCCAGGTTGAAGCTTCACACTGAACGATTGCTGCGTTTGTAACTTGGGAATGTTCACAGTCACAAGACCTGCGATTGGCTTGGAGCTGACTACACCAAAAATAGACTCGACTTCAAGACACCACTGCTGAGCACTCTTTACTAAGAGAAGAGGGAGAAAAAAATGGGAATTTAAGAATTATGTTTATATGCCTATTAGTTAACTCTTTCATTAAAGAAAAAATTCAAAAACTAAGATTAAATTTAACAATTTTCAGGCTGTGTCTGAACCAGCTTACATGGTTAATCTGCTTATTTAGTGTATTTGACATCCGAGTCCAATGGAACAGAACAATGCAGTATGATTTTTATTTTTTAACTCTTCTTTTAATTCAAAAGCCATGCAGGCTTTTTTCAGAGCTCTGTACAAAAGTCAGAGACCTTGACTCCAGTCACTTCATTAGGAAGGAATTTTTTCCCACCAATTCCCATAGACATTGTATTTGCTTTTAGTCAGCACTCATATGAACATGGCACTCTTTGGGAAAGATTGTAATCACAAGCCAGTACAATCACTTTTGTCAATGAAACAAAAACAGTATTAACAGAAAACGAGCTGAATTCATCCCAGACTCACAGGACAAAATGAATGGAGTTACACTGGGGATGAATTGGGCCCACTGTGTCTAGACTTGACAGGCTATATCTTTATGTCCGTTCTCCCACCCATGTGTTGTGAAAGAAACAAGTTAATGACTTCCCTGAGATCTCTCTGAAGTTACCACAGAGCATCCTCTCTTTTACAGACCTTACTGAATAAGGAGAGGCAGGGTCAAGGGTACTCAAGATCTATGTGTAAATTTCCCACTAACTTCAACAGTTGAATTGCCTAGCTACTAACACAGCCTGGCTAATCCTATACTTCAAATATTGCAGATTAACATAAAAGCAAAAGCAAACAAAACAGAAAACAAGGAGAACTAGAAATAAGACACATTTTGTATACTCAAATTACTAATAACTTTGCTTTCTCTTTTCATTTATATAGTCTAGCTCTCCTTGCTTCACAAGAGAAAGAGAGCTCACTCCAAAAAACAAAGAATTGCATTCAGCCCTGGTGTGATTTTCACTGTTTTTCACAGAATGAAGAGCAATGATTGAGTTCCCAAGTTTATATTACACCCAGCATTACTCAGTGAAGACCAATTCTCTGAAATATGGAAAAGGTTTAAAAGTACCCACCCCACAAAGGTCAGACATTACAGTGCATTCTTCCTCCCTTACAAAAGCATATAGAAATTCCAACCCACTCCTAACTGCCTGAACTGTGGGGTCTAGACAGAGAAACCAAGAACAATGAATCTTTCACAGACTCAGTGGTCAAAAGGCTATGACACTAAATCTGATGAACAATAAAAGTACATATGCAGCTTAAATTCAGGTTGTTCATTTACTCTTTCTTTTTCAAATGTTATTATGTTTGAATACTAACAAGCTCCTGCTCTGGTTCCAAGCCACTCTCTGCTGAAGGAAAGAGGTTTGCTCTCTTCACTTACCCAGAGAGCAAGACTTTACCTACCAGAAGGGGGAGTTGTGGGAATGTGGGAGGGACCAGAAAAGATTTTTACTGTAACGAAATTTCAGAAAACACACAGTCTGTGCTGGGGCTTTCCATGGAAATTCCAATCACGTCAACTCTATTTAGGACCTGCAGCTATTTCAGGATGCTTTAAAAACAGCCATGGAGTGATGTCTTCCTCTTTTATTCATACACAACAAATCTATTCCCAAGAGCCAAAATTCAGCCCACTGCAGAGGACCCACGTGCTAGCCTATACTCCACTGGGTCAACAGGCAGTGAAAAAAGCATGTGGGTGGTCTCAACCAGGCATATCACCATTTGCAGAAAGTTTCAGGGGAAAATTAACTACTTCTGCACAGCTGCAATGATCTTCAGGACAAAGGAGAGGAAAATCAGAGACCACTGCAAGAGAGGAAACCGGTTTGGTAAGTTAGGTACAAGAATGCAGGAGGTTATCCTCTCCAATTGCAGCTTGAACAATTATCCTTGCCTAGCACAACTTGCTTTTTTCTCTCAGACTTCATGTTGTGTCCTGAAAACTCAGCACTCTTCGAACTCTACTCACTGTGCATTTGTCCTTCCAACACAAAACCAAATTCCCATAGCAGCTCTGCCTTTGTTTGAAATGAAAGTGAGATGAAATAAATGAGACATATTTACAGGGAGTCTTGGTGAAAACACATGCCATTAGAAAGGAATTTTTTCAAAATCAAAGAAGAGGTGCTAATCTCAATTATACTACATTTATTTCTGCAGTTATTCAGGATTTTAAGCAAAAAAATATTCTGAATTCTAACATTTTTAACAGTTATTGTTTGTATTGAAGTACTGTTTCAATACCTAATAAAGGTGTGTTCTGGAAAGAACTACACACAAAGTCATAAAAACCCATAGAACATTTCCTTCCTGACAGTTCATTTGGCTTACCAATAAAATGGTTTGTATTCTAAAGGTGAAACCAATAACAAGACAAAATAAGAGACTTACCAAAGAGAGGAGTTATAGAAAAATAAATCAGGTGATAATGGTTATAGGCCTCAATCCTAACATCTTTCCAGATTCCTTGAGTGGGAAAAGAAGGGCCCCAATCCCAACTAAATGAGCATTGCTCCTGGAAAACAGAATGATTATGTTACACATGCCTGTTGTTCACATAGACATTGATGCCCTGCCAGAAATAGACATTTGCTATCTGGGAATAAAATATTGACATGCACTGAAAGAATTTTTCCAGTTTCCATAAATCCAGAAGATCCTACAGTATTTTTTCTTACTTCATAACCAGAACTTTGCTGCTACTACCTGTATTATACAAAAAATTAAATTTTGTATTAAATGTCCAAGTATGGAGAAATTTTGTATTACCAAAAGAGCAAAACAACACTTAGTGCATGGCTAGAAAAACACCAACAAGACCCCAAACAGTAAAGATCAAAAAAACAATCCAGGAGATTATTCTCAATTCCGTTGTGAATTATCTTTGTTTGTAATGTCAGTATTTAATTGTATATACCTAAAAGACTAACAAAGCAGAAAACTGACAATTAGAAATGTTACAGTATTCTAGAAGAAAAGTATCAAATTAAAAACCATACATGAAATAGTTTATCTCCTATTTTTAGTTTTAACACCACTGAGTAACACAAGGAAAGAAATGGATATGTCTGGAGTATTTGTGTAGTTCAGTCATGTTCACTGTTTCTCCCCTTTTTATAGTTCTCTTATACAAAAACAAAGGGAACAAAAACACGGTTGAGAAGTAGCTTAGTTCTGGTACTAACATCAGAATAACTGTCAGAATTATAAAATGCTGCTCAGGCAGAGAAGTACGTACACTAATTTCCATTTAGCTGTTTTCAAACCTGGTCAGACCTCTACTTAACAAATCCCTTGACAACATCTATTCAGCTGCCCTCCAAGTTTCACACAGCCCCAGCCCCCAAAGCAAATACAATAGATCTCCTAAAGTCTTGTACAGTGACACACAGTTCTAAATTTAGAGACTAATAACTTACAGCCAAGGCATACTAATTTGGGCAAACCACATTGCACAAGCCTGGCCTATCCCTTGCACTGCCAGTCAGCCTCCCTGTCTATCAAACTGCAAAACAGCCTTCCAGGAAGCAAACACTCCACCTGCTTCAAACAGAAAACCAGGGATAACATATTCTTAGAAAACATGTCCAATTGGAAATAATTTTCCCATTATAAAAAATAAACAAATGAATCACTGACAGGTTTCACTAAAAACACTGCAGAGACTGCTATCAAAAACAGTATGTCACTAGAACAATATGCCTGTATCACTGGGGTACATTAGCAGTGACAGGTTTGTGTTCTGCCACAAATTCCTACTCAGATTTAGATAAGTTTACTGCACTTAATACTGCACCTGAAATGTGTAAATAGCTCTCCATTACTTTCAGATGGGAAGCAACCAGCTTATAGCAATGTCCTGGTATGTTTGTTTAGTTTTAGATGTGACATAGCTGCTGTTGTTGACAATACTTGGAAACTGCTCCAGAAATTTCCAGAAACATTTTGAATTCCAAGTACAATCAAAAAATTCATTTGAGGAAAAAGCACTAGGGTACTTTCTAACAAATTTAAAGGTATAGATCAGTGAGGCATAAAATCATTCCAGGTCTCTTTTGCTCTATAAATAAGACTACAGTTGTGTAAGTGCACTATTCCTTCCAAGGCTCTCCTCGCACTGGTTTCGGAGAAACACAGTGGACTCAGAAGAACTATTAAATTTTCTAAAATGTAAAGAAAATTAAAGTAGCAGCAAGCAGAAATAAATACAGCATCTTAATCCTAAAGGATCTTTCCAGGACAACATGGAGTCCATGTTTACATTAATAAATTTTAAAGGAAATTATATCCAAGTTTAAATACCAGATTTACAGAATCCTAGTCATTTTTGAGGAAACTCCAGAAGGACTTTATTAGAGAGTTTGCAAATAATTATCAAGAAAGGTATTTAAGAGAAAACAAATATGCAAAAACACCCAAAAAGAGAAATTAGAAAATAAGATCATCTAGACGTTGCCTCTATCTGCTGCAAAGCTATCAGAAATACATGAGATGCTACTCAAATGATATATTGCCCTGAGTTGTTATAACACAAAGAAGCCATATCTTAAATCAAAGTTTCTAAGTCTCATTCATTTATATTACACTGTTGTTTCCATTGAATATGTACATATAAGTCACACTTGACAACACTAATAAGATGAGAACAGGTTCCCTGTTAGGTAACACTTCTTGGGACATGCCAGAGCTGCCCAGGATAAATAGCACAGCACATAAGCAACAGCAAACACTCAAAAAGCTACTTGGATGAGATTTTTACAGCCTTGGCTATAACACACTGGTATTTGCAACAGTGATTTCTATTGTCAGCATACATTGCTAAACCCACCCAGTGGATCAAAATGGAATGACTACACATTTCCCAATGCTATCCCGCCCTCTTAGCAGCAAGTCTCCTTGCTGACTCTTTGATGAAAACAGCCTTTTAAACATTCTTATCACTTAGATATGAAGCCTGGCCTTCTCACGCCTCCTGTATTGTCAACATACAAAAGCACAGGTTTCTAGGGGGGATGGGAGAAGGAAGCTGCAATGAAAAATATGCCCTGCTTATAAAACAACATTGCAGGTTTCAGAATACAACTGTAAGGACAGCTTGTGGTGCATTCCTCTTTCCCAGCCTGAAGCCAGAGACAGACAATTCTGCCCGTACCTTTCTGATGAAATTAACGTGGCACTCTCCTTTCTGCACAGGTGGAGGGCACGCCGGGGGGATGCTGTGTCCTTTGTGACATCTGCTCTGCTCCGCTGCGTACGAAACAGCTGACAAGAAACGGACCTCAACGCAATTGACCTCCTGGATCACACTGCTAATATCAAAGCTCTAGGACAAAACACAGAACAAAACCATTACAGTGCTGACATTTATCTATGAGATTTATAATCACTATTACATGGGGATTTTAATACCATACATATATTATTCAAAAGCTTTTGAAATACAGTCTCAGCATGCTCTGGTTTTGAAAGAAAAGATGTTTCTGGGCAAACTGCTTTCTTCACATCAAGCTCTCATCGCAAGCTGCAGCACTTTGCTTGCACAGAGAAGTACTTGAAGGACAAGGACAGCAAGAGAATCTTTACCCTCATTCCTCATCCAGAACCCATCTGCATCTTTGGAAAGACACCTTATTCCAACTCAGAGAGCTGCTCCATACAGGAGTGCTTCCAGCTCACACTGTGCTGCCAGCTCAACCACCACAAGGCACTGACCTGCCTAGTCCATGAATGCTGCAAAGCTGTAGCTCATTCCCCAAAATGGAATGAGTTGCATTCTAATCCCCCAAATGCAAGACACACATTCTACATCAGCACCAAAGGAAGCATTTGGGGGCTTCCTCGCCAGGTCACAAAATCCCCTTCAGTGTGGCTGGAGAACAGAAGAAATGTTCCATTTCAGAATTATCCTCTGCTATCACGACAATGTGGTTCCAATGGCTAATACCCATTTATTCCTCAGAGTGCACATTTGTGAAAAGCCAAGTCTTGGCTATTTTTCTTTAATTTGGGAGCAACCCAGCTAGAATCACTTATTCCTGTAGCATACAGCAGGACATCAGAAAGCAAATAGCATTCCCCAGTCCAGAGCCTTCAGAGAGTCCTTCCTGAAGATGTTGTTGCCATGTGGAACAGGTGAACAAGGCACAAGCCTGGGTCACAGTAACCCCGGACTCAATTTAATGCAGTATATGATGGTTTTACAGTGAAGGCCATTCCATGAATTGTTACAATCTGATACAAAATGAAGTTGCAGAAATATGGACAAAATAATACCACTTTTCTGACTTTCAGAGCCTGCTACTGACAAGCCTTTAGATACTCTCCAAACAGTAAATAATTACAATTTCATAAAAACTGTATGAAATTTTTGATTTCACTGATGGTAAAAGTAAGACAAAGAGAAACTAAGTGGTTTGTCCTAGGTTACACAGACCCAGGTGGCAGAATGCCTTATGTCTCAGTCCAGTGCTTCTGCAATAAAACTTGCCAGAATGGTAAATGCTGAGATATGGAGACACCAGATTTCATGTGTAATTCAGTTATTCCACTATCAATCTTCCTTTAACTCTTCAGATTTTTTGATTAAGATAAAAGCAAGAAATGTTCCTTTTGTTATTACCAGAATAATTTTGTATTTTAAAGCTATAAAATTAGTTTGAATGTTTTTGCCACTCTCAAGATCATTCCATACTGAATACTCTCATGCTGACATAAGCAAAGCTCAAAAACCCAAGACAAGGTTACCCAAAGTACCATATTCAAAATAAACCACCCTCTTTAAAAGCCAAAAGCATGAAACATATACACAGGCTTTACAGCACATGCATTTTCATTGCAGTATTTACATGTAAACCATTCTAATACCAATTTGTAAGCAGATTTACAGCTAATAAAACAGATTTAAGATTATGTTTTCTTGAAGCTGGGACAGATCCCAAGAAGCAAGACATATTATATTATTAGCTGAATTGATCCTCTTGCATTGGTCCTCTCATTTAGGACAAGGCACATTCACCTCTAGATATGACCCAGTTGCTAGTGAAAAGGTAAGTACACTTCCCTTCCTCACATTTACCTGATTACACATGCAGTCCTCAAGTCAACAGTTTCTGCATCCAAGCACTTACTTTTATGGGTAGGTGAATGCACTGGAAGTGCTCAGAACAAAAGGGCTTTGAAGAAAGCAGAGAAGCAGAAATAAACAGAAACAAACACATTACTTACGTATCTGGTGAACATGTTGTCTGTTCTCCCGAGAGTGACATTGTTGAGCAGGATCTGTGCTACTGTATCTACTCCCTCAAAAACCAAATTCACTTTCTGCCACTTTCTACAAAAGAAAACATACATGTGAAAAACTGTCAGAGTACCTAGAGTTAAAAACAAACAGGGCACAGACAATGTAAAAATGTGTATCACTATTATACCAGCAGTTGCTTCAGCTACTTTTGACTCAGTGTAGCTACACTGTACCTTTAAATAGTCAAACTAAGATGATAGCTGAAGTAGCTCAAATCAGCATGTTCAAGCACACATCAGGTTCACACACCCACCAGATATTAGATGGGATAGCTTTCAATTAGCCTAAGTACTATCTTTTTTTCAGCTGACAATTCATAAGTAAATTTTAACAATCAATTTAAACAAAAAAAAGAAAAAAGCAACAATTGAAATGTTCTGTAGCAACAGCTTTGCAGCTGCATATGATTGCATAATTTAACAGATACAAAAGTATTAAGCAGATTTTGAGTGGATGGATTAACTTGCAATTCTGCATGAAAGATGGCACAGAACTATTTTAGACATATCTTTACTGCATACCTGATGTCAAAAGGAGTTTTGAACGTCCTGCTGTAAGTCCAGTTATCTAGTGAGATCCATCTGTACATCACATCATTAAATCTGTAGTATGGATCCTAGTAACAGACCAACAAAAAGAAAATTACATTATTTATTTAGTTATAGTGTTACTACATTAAAAGCATCACAATATCCATTAGATGAACACTTATTTCAGTCAGTCTGCAAATGCAAAATCAGGACCTCATTTAGTCCTGATACTCCTTTTCATCCTTAAAATTTACTGTAAAAGCAAAGCTTTAGTAATATTTGACTTTATTTATATAGCTCAAAACCCTGTCTGCTATAATCACTCAAACTACAAGTAGCAGGATTTGTTTTTACAGAAGAAATTACTGGTCTGGAAATTAACCAATAAATCCAGAGAGCCTGTGACTTAATGAGAGGAGAAGAAATATGATCACCCTCATAATTATGGAGAAAGTAAGACTAATAGGATTTTAAAAGGCAGAGAAACAGCATTTTAGGCCTCTAGGGACAGCAGCAAACAAATCTCTAGTTTAAAGTTATTGCAAATAATCCAGTTGTTCCTTGTCAGCTGGACTCGCTGTGGTAAGGATAAATTAAATTCTTGTGTGTAGAGGGGTGGAGAAAGAGAAGAAGGAGAAGCAACACCATTCTGATTTTGGTAAAAATTAGTACTTTTGAGAATAGTATTGCATTTACACCAAAGGTGTCCTTCTCCCTTTAACCACACTACCTAGTAACAACAGAAGCACAGTAGGTCTGAGCTACGTCCTCAGCCTTTCTGGTTTCATGCTGTATTTATTACCTTACAGTGGGTCACCATGTCCCTCACCCAGCTTAAAGGACCTGACACCCCACAGCCTCACACCTCACACAAAGGCAGCAAAAAGGTCCCATCCCTGTCACAGAGCACACAGGCAGTGTCCCATCCCTGTCAGAGAGCACACAGGCAGTGTCCCATCCCTGTCACAGAGCACACAGGCAGTGTCCCATCCCTGTCACACAGCACACAGGCAGTGTCCCATCCCTGTCAGTGCACACAGGCAGCATCCCATCCCTGTCACACAGCACACAGGCAGTGTCCCATCCCTGTCGCAGAGCACACAGGCAGTGTCCCATCCCTGTCACACAGCACACAGGCAGTGTCCCATCCCTGTCAGTGCACACAGGCAGCATCCCATCCCTGTCACAGAGCACACAGGCAGTGTCCCATCCCTGTCACACAGCACACAGACAGTGTCCCATCCCTGTCGCAGAGCACACAGGCAGTGTCCCATCCCTGTCACAGAGCACACAGACAGTGTCCCATCCCTGTCAGAGCACACAGACAGTGTCCCATCCCTGTCACAGAGCACACAGGCAGTGTCCCATCCCTGTCAGAGAGCACACAGGCAGTGTCCCATCCCTGTCACACAGCACACAGGCAGTGTCCCATCCCTGTCACAGAGCACACAGACAGTGTCCCATCCCTGTCAGAGAGCACACAGGCAGTGTCCCATCCCTGTCACACAGCACACAGGCAGTGTCCCATCCCTGTCAGAGCACACAGGCAGTGTCCCATCCCTGTCACACAGCACACAGGCAGTGTCCCATCCCTGTCACACAGCACACAGACAGTGTCCCATCCCTGTCACAGAGCACACAGGCAGTGTCCCATCCCCTGTCACACAGCACACAGGCAGTGTCCCATCCCTGTCACACAGCACACAGGCAGTGTCCCATCCCTGTCACACAGCACACAGGCAGTGTCCCATCCCCTGTCAGAGCACACAGACAGTGTCCCATCCCTGTCAGAGCACACAGGCAGTGTCCCATCCCTGTCAGAGCACACAGGCAGTGTCCCATCCCTGTCACACAGCACACAGGCAGTGTCCCATCCCTGTCACAGAGCACACAGGCAGTGTCCCATCCCCTGTCACACAGCACACAGGCAGTGTCCCATCCCTGTCACAGAGCACACAGGCAGTGTCCCATTCCTGTCACACAGCACACAGGCAGTGTCCCATCCCTGTCACACAGCACACAGGCAGTGTCCCATCCCTGTCACACAGCACACAGGCAGTGTCCCATCCCCTGTCAGAGCACACAGACAGTGTCCCATCCCTGTCAGAGCACACAGGCAGTGTCCCATCCCTGTCAGAGCACACAGGCAGTGTCCCATCCCTGTCACAGAGCACACAGACAGTGTCCCATCCCTGTCACACAGCACACAGGCAGTGTCCCATCCCTGTCACAGAGCACACAGGCAGTGTCCCATCCCTGTCAGAGCACACAGACAGTGTCCCATCCCTGTCAGTGCACACAGGCAGTGTCCCATCCCTGTCACAGAGCACACAGGCAGTGTCCCATCCCTGTCAGTGCACACAGGCAGTGTCCCATCCCTGTCACACAGCACACAGGCAGTGTCCCATCCCCGTCACACAGCACACAGGCAGTGTCCCATCCCTGTCACAGTGCCAGTACCCGGGTCCCAGCCTGGCAGCCCCTGCAGGGCTGAGCTGCTGCCCCAGACAAAGGCCAGTCTCTTCTGGCCTGCATGACTCAACCCAGCTCAGAGAGAGGGGAGCTGTGTTAGGGTTTGCTTTGACAGGAGTGTTCTAACAGCACCAACACACTTAACTACCCACCCTGGATATTCTCAGTCACACTGAAGAAAATCTGCCCAGCTTTTTGTTTTTCTTTCCTACTTGCTGGAACTTAATTTTTCTCCCTATTTCAGGAGTCGGTATGCATAGTTACAACATTTGGAATTTGAAGTCTTCTGAAAAAAAATGGTCTTGTACCTCATATTTGTTTTACAACTAACAGGGTCAGGCTCCATAATAAACACATGAACCTATTTTCATAGCAGAACAAAATCATAACATCTAAGTGACTCTCCTCAGCAGCACAGACCCTTCTGGAGTCCTACAGGAATACAAACACCATTCCTTGAGTTTATACAGAGAGAAAGGTGTCACCCTGCTTCTACATGCCATGCTCTACCAAATTTCTTTCTACAAGGGAAGGGTCAAAAAGGAAAAGCCTTGTCACCTGAGTAAAACTGTGGCTTCTGTATTGATAATACAGTGTATTCTCTAAAAGTTGAGTCATCATGAGGTTACAGGACTATCACTGAATTTTAAGACATTTATTCCATTACTTTTGGTGAATATATCTCAGACTTTTATTGAGATGCAAAAGTTAAAGCCAAGAAATGCATATTAATATGCAAAATTTAGGCTCACAAAAGAAACTTCACTGAGATTATGGTACTGAGATAATGAGAGGCTAGCATAGAATGTCAGAGACCATGAAACCCCACAATATGTACTTTAAAAAGCACATTTTTTAACAACGGTCTTGCTTTAACATTATATACAATCTTATATATATTTACATATGCATACATATTCGTATTTAACATTACATACTATTTTATTTCACATTATGCTTGGAAAAATGTGCATGTGAAATTTCAATATTTGCCACTTGTATGTGTGAAATATTTAACAAAAGTGAGAGGAAAGTTGCAAATGCACTACCAAGAGCAGACTGTAAAGCCATTTGATTAACGGTCAAACAATCAACACCAGCGCCTCGGCAAAGATGCACAAAAGAAACCTGCACCATTTCTCCCACAAAAGCACAGATACCAAGATGCTAATGAACAAAGTCCTGACTTCTGGAAAATACAAAACTGGCTGTCTAGCAGGAGAAATGCAGGGATATTTTATGAGAGGCAGAAATCATTGCCAAATGGGCTCCTACAGGAGCTTACAGAGTGACATGATTAAATCTCAGAATATACTACAGATCCTTTTTCCTGAAGGAGCTTTCTTCTTTACTAGTCTACAGCCTTCAAACTTCAAGAAATGCACTGACTGCTAAAATAGGTGTCATAGAACTGCAAATTAGCCCTTCTGACTCACAGGCCCTTTTAGATGGAAAGCTCACAGTTCCGTGTACCTTCATGTACAAGTTAACAGTTTGCTGATATCATTGCTACCTAACCATAGCACAGCTCATATATCACATAAAAGCTGTTAAATGCTAATAGCTGGTCAGCCATTTTAACCATGACAGATGTTGAGTGTTGTAAAATCAGTTGTGGCAACGTTCAAGCAATGCTTTTAAGACAATTCTCAAGGTTCAGGAGAAATGCATGATCAAAACAAAGTCCTCTAAGAAAGCAGAATTACTTTGCCAATACACTTGTGAGGTTATTGACTTTTCCATTATTAAATACAACTGTTCTGAGTGCTGGAAGATGTAATCATGTAAGTCAAATTATTTGGATTTCTCTGAAACGGAATTTCATCCCACATTAAATCATTTCACATCAAAATGAAAGGCTTAGTTCAGAAAAGTGCATGCAAAAAAAAAATACAAATTTAAACCACTTAAAGGCACAGGAAGAAATTGAAAGATGGTAGGAAATAGGCTGCACATCTATTAAATACACTTCACATTCAATAGCTCACCAACTCAGTATGTTCCTGGAAGCAATTCATAGAGGGGTGGAGTCAACTATAGCTATTTTTAGATCCCACCAAACAAAACAGCCTTGCATTTTCCTGCTCCCTGCAATTTGGGGGAAAAATCTGAAGTACTCAAGCTGCCTGCCTGTTTGTTCCCTGCTCCCAGACTCAACGCTGCAAGCAAGCAGGAAATCACCTCCTAAGAGGAGGTTAAAAGCTCTGCTACAGAGCATCAAAAGGAAGCAATTTCCAGGTCGGCTAGCAGGACATCAGCAGGACTTCAAAGGCACTGGCAGCACTACAGTGAAGGACCTGCCAGTGCCCAGATGGAAGCTTCTCCTTGCAATGACTTTAAGGGGATATTGAAAAGCCACGGCGATGTAAGCCAAGAGCTTCTCCTGTTAAGCAGGAAATGGATGAGATATGAAAATATGAGAAGTGAGGCTCCAAGCCCAAGGGAGCGAGCAAGTGGGCATACCCTGGCTCAAAGAAAGGACATCTCCTGGTCACCCAGGAGCCAGGAGTTCTGAGGGGCATGGCACAAACACCTGAATGACACCAGCGTCAGCTGTACCCAGGTGGAAGATCTGCATGAAGTAAAACCAAATTTAATAAAGAGGAAAAAAAACAGATTCCTTTGCCTTACCCTGCTTTTGTTACGGTCTAATTTGAAGTCACCTTACATGCTCTTGTCTCATAAATTAACTCTGCTGATATTTTATCAAGGACACCATAAGAAAATTCTGATGGTGTAACTACCAGAATAAAATTTGTAAGTGATGTTTCATGATTTACAGTTTAATGATTCTGCTCTGGGCAACTTCAGATGAAAGCTAAGTAGTTCATATTTACTTATCTATACCCGTGTGCTCCTTGACATCACAAGTGATAGCAGTCAGGACATTTATATAATTTTCACAGCTTGAAGTCAGGCTGAACTAACAGCAGTGATGAATGGATCGTACTCTCGGAGCGTGAGTTTGGAAGTTCCTCCTAAAGTAACTACATTTCAGCAGCTGCTCTCAGAAAGCAATAAACTGAATGTCACTGCCAATGTTCAAGATGTGTCACAGCAGACCACTAGGCCAAATATGACTAAAGAGTTCATACAGTAATACCCACTGCTTAATATTACTTGAATACTTGGATGTATTTAACAGACCACTATAAATCTTACCTCTTAAAATCACAAGCTTTTGAAAGAAAAAATAAAATGTTCTTTAATATTTATGCTAAGTTTTACTAAGGGTTTTGAATGTTTGCACACGTGTTCTCACAGTTCAGCAGAGCACCTGTAATTCACTGAAAAATAATATAATCATCAACTATGCCAACAATGAATGCCACCTAACCTGAACAGAACCAAGGGATACCAAATGGAATTGTTACCTGGCTTGTTCCAAAAAAAAAAATCTAAGTTGTGATGAAGTGTCAGAAAATACACAACAGCATATTTTCTACAAATGCAGAAACCACACCACTTTCCAGAAATGTAGAGCTACCAGCTATTAGTACATAAACTCCTGTCTCTTCTAGTAAGTTTTGATATCCAAGTATGACCAAGAACACTGTTAGCTTCTCTATCAAGTGTATGCCCTTGTCTAACAGGCCAGAACATGCAGTGTTACCCAGCCCCTATTTCAGTACCACACTTGCAGACCTCTCATAATACTCCATACAAGTCTTAGTGACAACTAATAAAACAGAACAGCCTTATGTATAAATGCAAATGGCTGTCATATGAGAAAATCCAGCTACAACAGCCATATTCCTCAGAACTGGAAATTTACAGGAGTCACCTGCCAGCAAGAAATGGCATCGTGCAGAACCTGGACAGTATGTGGTAGAGGAGGCTTATTTGCAGCACACAGACTTAATAAGCAATTTACCTGTGGGTACATATGGCTCACCAGAACTGTGCCTGAAAGAAAATACTACACTGATGGTGGTCAAAAGCAAAACTTCCAGACAAAATGGTTTTGGCAAATCTTTTCCTGGAGCTGCAGGGTTAGTAAAAGATTCAGTGCAAGTTTGTAAAATGTCTGCATTCAAAACAAAGCCTTGCTCTAACTTTATGCAAGTGACTATTCTCATGTGCATTTCTCATGTGTTTTTTAATTTTACATGTAAATAGTAGTAAGAGCTACAGTGTCTTAATAAAATGCTATTAAAACAATCCAGCCAAACACATACTCTGATGCAATCTCCTGGCCCTGGAGCTTTTATCATAGTTAATCCAGCATTTGAACTACACTGATTGAATATGAAAGAAAATAATACTTTGGTAAGAAACTCAAGAGTCTTCCCCAAGAGCATTTTTTGAGCCACGTGCATTTGGTGCATTCAGAAAGACGTGTTTGTCCAATGTATATTTTATGAGCCAGGATAAAGATATCTCTAGAACAAATGCTAAGGGGATCCAGAGAGATGAGTAATGAACCCTCAGCATCAGAGAGATGTTTTTCAATTCAAGTGTATGGCTTGCACAGCAGATTAAAGTAAGGCTAAAGACATGCAATCAGCTAGAGCATCCCTGTGCAAAAACAGTTTGTGTGTCGACCTAAATTTGAAATGAACCACACAATGATAAATAAATTGCTTGCAGCCTAGTCTTGCAATCTAAGCCACGTTCTGAAGGCTTAATATTCATCAGCTTACCCCTGCTGCCCTCCTTCCCCTCGTTGTGAGGTGCCCACTAAGCTACATTGCTGGGGTAGGCCCTTCCAAATTCTGCTTTGAATTTCTGTTCCGGGTGCTAACCCATTGATAATCTCACAGGTACAAAAGCAAAGGATGCAGTGAGATTTGCCACTTGCAAGTGACACAGAAAAACAGCATGTAGATTTCACCAGGTCGCTGAACATAGGGGTCCTGCTATCTAGAATGATTTTGTTCTCCTATTTCCTGGTACAGCTTTTCAGATGAATCTCCACTTTTGATTACAAGCTGGGTTACTGATCTAGTGACATCTTCTGTAAGATGAATAAATATCCTATATTTCATTGCAAAGAGCAAAAAGAGCAAATGAAAAAAAAAATACCTAAGACCAAAACTTGTATTTAGGCATCTATAATAAATCTCCTGCTTCTATACTTGACACAACACCAAAAAGGGCTGATTTCCAGAGATAATGAACTCTGAAAAAGTGAAACAAATAGTGCTCTATGCCTCTACAATTAGGGCAGCGTGCATGCTTTTGTATAAATAGGAATATAGGAACATGATTTTAGGCACCTGCGCTTGAAAACCTTGGGTCACGTTCACTGCAGTGAAGAAACCTCAGGACAAACAGCTGAGTCCCCCTCTGGAGCATGAAGCCTCACACTGCAATAATGAATGATGTCACTGACTCCCTCCAAGAGTCAAACAACCCAGGCTTGCTGCTTTGTAGAACGCAAAGCATTTAACACCACCTGAAATAGATTTCAAATCTGCTAAGGTTGCTCTGCTGTTTTGGGAAGCATTGATCTGCATTCTATCTTTTAAACAAAAATGAGATTTTTAAAACAATTTAGTTATCCAAGTGCAAATTTGCATGAATGCTTCTTTCTGTAAACTGAGCTTTGCTAAAATAAGAATGGGTTTAAGCTGGCCTTGAGTTACCTGTACACAGCTATACATAGAAACAGGCTACCTCATTATTCTGAGCTTGGAACTAGCCAGACACCAGCTGGGTCCAGTCCAGAGATCAAGCAACCCCACTAGTGAACCATTTTGATTAACTCAGCACTTCAACAGCAGCATCACCAACTTGGCAACAGCTTCCAGTCCACCAGCTGTACCAGCACGTGTTTGGAGCAAGTTCTTACTTGTATTCAAGTAAACGTGTTCTAAGTGACCACAACCAACCATCATGGATTTAATTAGCCAAGCACCCACTGCTGCCCAGCTGGCTGACTAAGCTCTCATGCCTCTGTCCAGGCTTGGATTCTGCCCAGGCACATGAGAGTTCATGATCCTCATTTCCAAATATACTGCTAAATTACAGGTCAGTTTGCAGCAATGCATTTAAATTAGCAATCACATCTTCTCACTTTGTAAGTGTACTTAGTGTGAGTAGTTAAATGTGAGTCTTTCATTACATCACTGTCTTGTGTGCCTGAGTCAGTGCATTGGTCACAGTTTCTCCTGATGATTATTCACACTTCTTGCAGGAACACCTCCCAGCACAGCCAAACATGACATCCCAGATGTCCAGGTCACCTCGAGCACTTCTGCATCAGAGAAACCAGCACAGTTCCCTTCATGGATCCTCCACATAAAGTCTCCCTGCCCCCTGCACATTTGACAACTATAAAAGAGCCCTTCTGAAACCTTAATTCTCAAGGTCCAAGATGTCACATCACTTAGCACACAGATGTTAAAACAACAGGTCATCATAGCTCTGCCTATCCCTTCATAGCACAGTTCTTTTTCCAGTGTTGATGCTCTGTATCTGGCAGTGACACTCTTTGGAATCTATTATTAGTGCTGGGATTCCCAACCTGTGCCAACACAGAAAATGCTAAAATTATCCTGCCCAGATGGTGTCACTTTCTCCTTTTACCTCTCTAACTTTAATCAAAGTATAATAAGCTGAAGGATAAAACCCAAGAAATAAAAAATACAAAATGCATACATCCAGAATGTGGTTTTTAAATAAATGATGCACAAGAACTGCACAATCAGGCCCACAATAAAGGAGGGGCAATATGATATACTCACACCACACAACAGTACATTTTCCAGCATAGAACTGTATTTATCGTCTTTATAGATGACTTTGTTAACTTCACTGTGTTTTATTTCTTTGTTCCAGGTACATGATTCATTTTCCTTGTTTCCTTTTAAAAAGGCATCTTATTTCAACAATGATGCAGTTAGTGCCACGTTTCTTGTTAGGTCTGACTCACAGGCACCTTATGCTAATATTCGATTACTTCGCTACCTTATCTGCAACTATAGTTTTGAAAATTTTCCCAAGGAAGTGGTTGCTGTGTTTCTATAAATTAAAAAATCTAATAGAGACAAGTATAAACAGAAGCAGAAAAGCTTCTTCAAATAGTTAAAACAGGAGTTAGTCCTTTAAATTTAACTTGTTTCAGACTATACTTTCCTTAGGCAGAATGGGTGTGTATGACCTCAACTATTCTGATAGTCCCTACAAGTTTTACAAGGGCTTTTTAATGGCCTGAATTCCCTAAACTTACTGCATCAACTGCATTACCTTTCCATTTTTTTCAGGTACCACTATAGGTACGCATGACTTACACGCTGTGAGGGTATTGCGGGTATCTGGTGTCAGTCCCTTGGCTGCGTGTCAAAACCACAATCTCACATACTGCAAAGCTTCCATCTGTATCCTCGGCCTTATGCGGGACTGAGCACACTGCGGCCACCAAAGGAAGCCTGGCTGCTGCCCCGGCGATGCCAAGCAAGCCTGCAGTGGCCGGGCAGCCGCCGGGAGAGGGCTGTGTTTCGGAGGGCTGGGTTCTCCCCTCCGAGGCGGGCTGCCTCGGCGGGAAGGGCTGCTCCAGGGCCCGGCTCTCGGGGTACCGTACCTGGATGAGGCCCTTGCAGAGCAGCGCGGTGTGAACGCAGCCCGGCACCTCCGCTGGGAGCGACACCGAGCCGTTCCCGCTGCGGAGCTGCCAGCTCCCCCGCAGGCTGTGCACCTCCGGGCCGCCCGTGGCCACCGCCAGCGGCAGCAGCAGCACCAGCAGCGCGGCAGGACCCATGACTACAGCCGCCAGGAGCGGCGAGTGGGGGCGGTGCTCCCGAGGAAGGAAGGGAGCGAAGGGAAGGGAAGGGAAGGGAAGGGAAGGCAGGACGGCGGCGCTGCTGAGGGCGGTGCAGCGCGGCTGCGCGCGGGGCCTGCGGGCGGCCGGGGCGGCGCTGCCCCGAGGCTGATCCCCGAGCGCGCGGGACAACGGGCGGGCCGCGCTCCCGCCCCGGCTGCGGCGGCCCCAAGGCACAGCCCTGCCCCGGCACGGCGGCCAAGGGGCCGGTTGGTTTTCTTTTTTCCTCCAAGGGATAACAAACGATAACAGGAGCTCTTGTACGGTTCCGAATCGCTCAGATGCAGCAAATGCACTGGGAGCTCTAGAAAACGGCAGGGAGGCGGGGAAGGGGTGAGGAAGAGCTGTGGCAACACCGCAGTGGGTTCTCTCAATATTGGTTCGCTCGAGTCGTGAGGCTTTTATATGGCCTCAGACTTCCACATTCTTTTTTCCATAAAATTACAGAGGCATATAAAACTGTAACAAACGTCATGGACATCTCCAAGTACTGTGGTTTCCTCATAAAGCAGGGCTGTGGATTTAGTGTATAAAAATACAGTAAATTCATCTGCAAAAGTACAGAAGCATCAGCTCCTAAGAAAGAACATACAAGAAGTATCGTTTTCAAATCACACCGTAGCTTTCCTGTGTGCTCTTGCTAGGTTAATTCCCTTCATTCACAGCCCAAAAGCAGGAATTAACAAGTTTTTAAATAGCTCCGTAGAAGGCCTTAGCTACTCTCCCGGTGTAGCATCCATGGTGCTTCATGCTCTGTTCCCACCGCACCAGGGCGTGCAGGAGCTTCTAGCTCACCTCCATGAACTGGGAATGTTTCACACCAGCCCCCCCCAGACTGACAGGAACAGGAACACCCGAGTTTTGTTTTAGCTCCTGGCTTTCACACACCTATTTCAGCATCTGTAGGAATCCACCCTAAAATTTTTCTTTAAGGCATGACTGAACATGGTCAACATGCCTATATATTTTTGATGCAAATCCTTTCAAGCTGACAACCCTTTGTTTCAATGCAATATAAAAATGTCAGTCCTTCCATTCACCTTCAATAAAAAGTACACAATCCAGCCACAGGTAATTTTTTTCACCTGTGGAAGCACAAGAGGGGGTGCAATTCTGAGAAATACTGACTCAAAGAGAAAGACAGTAACTGATCTTTTTTTCTCTTAAAAATATCTGCTGCCAACTTCAAAAAGGGATAGCTGGGACCCACACTTTTAGGCAGCAGAAGGCCATGCGGAAACTTAGCTGATAGAAGAGTTTCCATGTGTGTAATTTTCAGACAGAGTAAGCCACATTCAATTTACTGACTAACTGAAATGCTGGTCCCATTTCAGTTCAACAGCCAGCTGTCTTTTAGTGAGATTGCCAAAGAAGGCTATCCTCCTAGATTGAGTTACCCCAACTGACTTTGCATGCTGTAGAATTCAATCAAAATTAGCATCTTCTCACCTTTAAGAGTCCAAACTATAAAATAATTATACATTAATAGTATAAAGCCTTACTGTGTTTCTGTCCTCATCTGTCAATGAGTAATGTTTTCAGGGCAATCAAACATTTCAGTGTTCTTTCCTTAAATTCACTGATACAACACTAAAACCATTTAAGCCTTATAGTGCTGCTTGAGAGATCTTACAGGATATAATTTCTCAAGAAGCAGATTTACAGCTGTCAAAAAAGAAACCTTTTTTTTTTTAGTAAATCTTTTCCAGCAAGTCACATGATAGGTTCCCAGTAAGAAGGAAACTGCATTTCAAGATGTTTACTGTACTTCCGTGCTTTGCCTTTTATTCTTTCTGCTTAAGACTGACTGGAGCAACACACACACCAAAAAATCTCAACCTAAAAACAATGCTGTAATTAAGTATTCTGAGAACATGCTGTTTCCTTGTTCAAGGTTTATAATTAAGTTAAATCATGTCTCATTTTCATGTCCCAGTTTTAGGGTTTGTTTTTTGTTTGTTTGAGGGTATTTTTAAACAAATGACATTTTTGCTGTTTCAAGATATGAATTTTAAAGCCTGTGGTTTAATCTTTTTAAATCTTAAGACACAAAACAAGATAAACCCAAGTACTTTCTTTTACTGTGTACTATATTAACCCTCTTTCTGAAATACCACAAATTTAGGAGGTTATTACAATTCTTATTTTGTGATACTGCAAGCAGATATTCTTTATCAACTAAGACAAAAAGCTGAAGGCAAAACCGTGCCTTTGGCTCTATTAGCATAAATTCAGAGCCATTTCCACTGTAGCTGCCCAAATTCTGCCATGTTAATCCAGAAGTCCTTTGTTTCCAAATGCTATGCAATCTCTATCATTACAACAGGCTGCTGCTATTTTCTCTTTCAAATTCATGTTCAATGAGCTCATGTAAAGGTTTTAAACAAAAAGGTTCTCACAGATTTGGATGCAGTGCTTCAAGATATTACTGCCCCCACCTGTCCACCCTGTACCATTCTTCTAGTGAAGGTAGACACCTCTGAAGCCAAACAGGACTTGTGCTCACAGCAGTCTGTGGCAGGGCATGCTCTCTCTTTTGGTAACTGTGTGCTGCTGAGGATACCACCACCACCACAGACCATTTGTCAAAGATGCAAAGGAACTAAAGGATCATCTACCTCAGGGAATTTCCTACAGATGCAGCAATATCACTTTATGAATGTTTGTATGAGTGTAAATACCTTCAGGCAGTACAGAATATTCATATAAAGCCCCACAGTTCCTCAACATAACACCAGACCTCTCTTTTCTGACTGCATCTGCAGAACACAACTACTGTGCAGAACAGTTACCCTCTGCCCTGGAGTAAAGACAATATGATGCAGGGAGTTCTCCAGCCATGGATTTCTAAAGGACATTATTCTGTACTTATGTTGCACTCCATCCAAAAGGATGTTAAAAATAAAATGAGGAAATAAGATTGCTTTTAGATGAGGATATTATTAATACATCACTAGAAGAGAATGTTGTAGTAGGTTATTATGAGCAAAATACAAAGTGACAATATAAATGGTAGGCCTGGAGTTTCTTTCATAATTACAGCAAAGTCTGTAGGCCACTGCAAGGGGATTTCCTTAGTAAACAAAATTACCCAACACTAACAATCACAAGTAATTAAAAATAAGTATGTAGAAGGGAAGCTACTGCTCCAGGCAAATGCTGTAATGGAAGGGGAAAAGCGAAAAATATGTAATAACTTTAAAATTTCAGAAGCAGAAAGACAGGTGATGCCTTCAGTACAATCGTCAACTTCATCAGGCATGCTGGGGCAAAAGCCTGTATTTGTATCTCTATATAACATCTTGCTTTGAGATGCACTTAAACCAAAGATTTAGGTGACAGGTCACCACCTTCCATAGAACAGGCGCAAAAAAGCCTGAGGATCTTCAAAGCCAGCATGGCCAGATTTCTAAAGTCATTTTATTTAGAAGGTGGCATTCCCACAGCTTTTATTCTCTTCATTTTATAAACAATTTTGAATCAATCCTAGTCTATGTGTAAATTATGTAACACTGATCATTGCTATTTACCCTTTGTTTCATAAGCAGCAAAATCATTGTCTTGCACAGTGCTGTCCAAGCTCCCCTTCAATTCTCATTAAAACGTACTTAAAGCAAACAGATTCTCTGGCACTTACAGAAAAGAAGTACCACAAATGCAGACATTATGGAACAGGTTGCTTAACCTTTCTTAGAGGCTTAAAACTAGAGTCATCTGTAACCACAGTACAATGTACAACTTGTCCCTGAATGCCTAAAATGAAATCACTCAACACATGGGGATCTGTAGGTAGCAAACTTTCCCCCATGATGGAAGTTTGAGAGGCTTCACTGAGCCCATGTGCGTGGCACTTGACCAGCTGAGAGCAGGGCATACCAGATAGGTCACACTACATATGAAGCACACATGCAGCCTACTGTTTTAATGAATGTTTTCTGTGCAGGTGAGTATGAAGAGAATATCAACAAAGGTTTCTAGCTGATAAATTGGATGAGTAAATGTAAATGGATTTGGAGTGGCTGAAACAGCTGGGAGCTTCATTTCTTTTTCTAACTTAAGTGCCTCCAACCAACCACTGGGGCAGGTCAGGACCTCTGTTTCTTAGGCCTTCAGTGTGGCTAATGCTCCTGGCTTCAGCCCTAAGACAAATCCTATCCCTTTATTTCTACCAAAATTACTCTAATGCAAACACCAGAGAATATTCAAAATAACTTTACTGAATACTGTGGGTACTTGAGAGACACTATTTTTCCCTCTTGAAATATTAATGATTATTTCATCACCGGTAATTTTTTGAATTCTTAATCAACAAAGTTCTCACCGAATCAACTCAAGCCCTGTTTAGACAACAGCATAAGCCAAGAGCATGGCTACACAGGCAAAAATATCCACTTGTCTGAATTATTCCAGTGAAAACCCTTGTATGTAATGCTGCATGCCGTGTCACTTGCTGCACTGGTACAAATGTCTCAGAAGTAACATTTACAGAAACTGACTCTTGCACATTCATGAAACAGGCCTACTTTAATATGGGCTCTATTTTTTTTTCCAAATGACTTCATGCACAAACAGCACTAAAAATACTACTTTATATATACACCCATCTGTTAAAAAAAAGCATTATGTGCTTGATTCTCATGGCAACAAAAAGGAAAAGACTACTGCAGTATACAAAGAGTACTGGAAGGATCAGAGAATATCTCAAATTGGAAAGGACTCGTAAGGATCATCAAAAGTCCAACTCCCATCTCCTTGGAGGACTGAATAAAACTAAACCATATGACTAAGAGCAACATCTACATGTTTTTTGAACTCTGTTAGGTTTGATGCTGTGACCCTTTCCCAGGGGAGCCTGTTCCAGTGCCCAACCACCCTCTCAGTAAAGAATTTTTCCTTAATGTCCAACTGGAACTTCTCTGACACACCTTCATTCAATTTCTTTGTGTTCTCTCACAGTGTCTGACTAGATCTCTTGTTTTGGTAATAGTCAGAATTTTAACATTCTGATATTTGCACTGGAAGAAGGGAAGGGAGGCAGTAGTTTTATGTCTAGAAACATTAAAAAAGAGCCTTAGAGATATGAAAAGAACCTTGTCTCTTCAGCTAAGTCCTTGGTGAGAGAAGGACCCTTTCAAGGAGTGGCCATGCTAAAATACTACTCACACATTTTGTTTACAGCAAAATTCTCAGCCCAGTGGATCCAAATAATCTTGTGCTCAAATTAGTCCCTATACTTTTGATTGCTGCTACAAATGTCACTGTTCCATTGAAGAACTCTTCTCACCACAAGGACTATAGATAAGCACAAAGGTATTAACAGCCTATAGAGAGGTTCTAAAAACCACAGGAGATCACTGCCTGGAACCAATCTTCTCCCAGATTGTTTCAGCAAGAGCAAAGATCTTCAGCTAGTCTGAACTAGTATAGATCTAATGAAAGGTCAAAAGATGCAATATAACTTCAATTAAATCTTGTATTAAACACTCAGCATACATTTGGATGTTAACAGAACATTGCACAGAAGTGCCACAATATTCTGAAGGTATTTAAAGTTTTAATTAGTGTGTTGAAGAGTGAACAGCCACCTAAGCTTTTGGCACTTTTTACCTATTAGCATAATAAACAGCATTCAGCAAACAAACATTTCCAAAGCTATGGCTTTCTCAGGAAAGGGTTTCTTCATCACAGGAAGCTATCATGACTCCAGAATGTTATTAAGCACTTAGAAGGTTCAAGATGCAATATTATCTTGAGTACTTATCTGTCAATAAAGGTTCCATTATGTTGATTCTCTCAGCATATTTTCAGTACAGTTTATCAACAGTGGTCATACTGAGAAATAGTTTTAAAGGCCTGGAAATGCCCCGAGGAATTTCAATCACATCAAAAAGATACTTAAAACTATTTTAAACACATATTTCAGGAAATCCAGTTTAATGAAGTATTTCACTATGCCTAGCAAGTTGACAAGCAACAATTTTTCCACAATAATCCCTTTGGAGTCCTCCATACCTGGTCAGATACATGAAGATTTACTTGGAGGACAGAAGGGTGCAGCTAAGCTTCTCCTGCCACCTCCAGCTCTCAGTTAGCAGTGGACAGCTTAATGCCGACATAAGAAAGTCACTCATTGTTTAGTGAACATCTTGGTGGTAGCTTGAACTTGGAGGTTTTTCAAGACCTCTTTTGTTGTGTTCTCTCATTACCAAACATGCTGATCCACTGTTTATCCTTGCAGCTTCCCGTCAATGACCCATAATCTTGTAACCACCAGCTATTACTGCTACTTCCGCCTAGCAGAACTCCGAGGACAGCTTATCAGTGTGCTGCAGCTGGCTCACCAAGTGCAGCTGGCTGCCCTCTCCTCTGTCTACACCCTAAATTATTCATGATGTGTGTGTCAGCATATGCTTCATGGGAACTTCTTTTTAAAACCTCATTGAGGCTCACAACACTGAGCTTTCACCCTTCACTCTGTCTCTGTACATTTGCACTCTAGACTCCTAATCTTAATACATACATGGTCTTTGTTTTACCTGGATTCACAGTACTTAAAAACCTAAGGAAGTTTCTTAGTCTAGGAGGGCTGATTGGTCAACTATAACCTATTTCTGGATCTGGTCTCTGCACTGGGAACTAGAGATGTAGCTTCAGTTGAACAGCAAAGTGCAACTTCTCACCTCCCTTTTCTCCTCCCCTCCCACCCCTCATAAAGCACAGCATAATGCATGTTTAAGATATTAATATGTCACACCAGTCACATTAAACAAAAAAGGGGAAAGAAAAAGGCTGTTTCAAGTGAAATTTTGCATCCAAAAATTTCAAGGTAACTGCTCAATGCTTCTCCACAAACCTGTCTTTTCATGTTTCCACTCTGAAAATTTTGAATGTTTTTGTACATCAGTTTTACCAGTATTGGAAAGAATATTATGTGTGAAGATATGATTCAGGGTTACCTGCATTTTTTCAAAGCTTTTCTTATATCATTTATAGTTAAGCCAAGAAGAATGTTTTTTTACTTCGTTCTCAGTTTAAAAAAAATAGTTAAGGCTATGAAAATTCACATCCTTTGCACCAAATGGTAATTTTGAGTGTGAAGTGCAGCACATACGAAATAGGAGAGGACAAAAAGAGCTAATTTAAGTAGCAACCATCTACCTACCTCCTCTAATTCAATTGCTTGTGATTGTGGGATGATACCTTAAAGTGCTGCTTTCAGTGAATTTTGAATGGATTCTCAGGAAACATAAATCATGCTGTAAACAAGAACTTAAGAGATATCCTCATGAAATACAATTCAAACTGTAAAAACAGCAGTTAGTACAACCAATCAATAAAACCAGGGGATCACGATTCGTTTACAAAAGAAAGTTCTACCTCTTAATGCTGGTTAGACTCTTCATCTGCACTTGTGCTCTGGCAGCTTGTTACTGAGGTTAGACCAGACATGCTTGAGAGGTGCAGTACTTTAGCCAGCACAGAGACTGAACACCACCAGTCCCAAATAGTGTATTCAATTCTTCAGCCAGCACTAATCTCTTCTAGAAAAATGTCACTGCCACGTTCCACTAGGTTTGTTACCTGAGAACTCCTACAGTCACTAACAGTGATCCTCTCCTCAATGTTGTTCTGAGTAGAGACAAAATCTAGAACCTTATGAAGAGATCTGGACCTCTTACTCCAACAAAAACATTCCAAACAGGAAAAAGAATTAAAAATTGTTATATTGAATAGATCCTTCAATTACTGGGGTATCTGTGAATTAATTTTCAACATTCACTGTCAGAGCAGGATTAACACTATGGCAAGTAATGTGCAAAGCCAGTTTTAGCAAGAGTATCCTCTCCAAAGAATTAACAGCTTCACACTGAACAGTGATCTTTGCCAGAGCTATGACAGATCTTCACTATTTACCTTCATAAATTTGCCAGGAAGAAGGGACTACAGACTCACATTAAGTTCTCTATGTAAGGCTCCAAATTGCAGTTCCTCCTTTAGATCTCAAGAGGATTAGAGCTGCACATTTAGTACAAAGTTCTGTTCTAGAACATTCTCTGGAAAACCCCACAAAGTAAAGCAAAACCAAAACAAATTAAACCAAACCACCCCCCCCCCCTTCCCTGCATGACTCATGACTGAACAGTTTCATTTTTGACTTGCATCAAAGACTGTAAGATAAGAAGTGCTGAGGCTTACCTGGCCAGAGGGGAAAAAAAACAAAACAGGCTTGACTTATAAACAAGCACAGCTTCTCCTCAGCATCCATGAAACTGCCATACTCAGTGTCTGCAAATGCTTTCTAAGAGAACATCACCTCTTAGGCAGCTCTTCAAAACACAAGTAACAGCTTAATTTTTGCATTCCCTCTAATGAAACATGAGATCATATCTGAGACTAAACTTGAGTCAGATTTCCTGATAAAACTAAAGGCATTTTGAAATTCTGTCTCCATAACCCTGGTCTGCCAAAGCAGCTGAAGCAAAGCCAGCTGCCCAGCTCTACAGCTAGCATTCCTCCCATGAGGATAACCTTGTATCACCATCTTCTAAGCAACTGTTCTTACTTTCCAGGTTAAGTCTGTGATGGGACAATGCACAGTTAATGTGAAGATTAATGAAGCTTAGGCAAAAGCCAAAATTACCTGATCTGCCAAACCTAGGGCTCCTAAGTACTCAGAGCTTGAGTATTTCTGCTTGAAGTTCCTGAAGGGGAACCAATCTCAGCAGAAACCATCTAAAGAGAGGAGCCTACTCTTCCAGAGCACAGGAACAACCCCAGAAACCAAAGATCAGTATTAAAAGCTGCTGAAAACCAAAATATTCTGTTCAACTGTGTGTCCTGATAAAGCTTTGTCCCATCATGAATTAAAATCCTTCACTGTTTAAAGAAGATACTGAAGTCTCACCAATACTTCTAATGCATAGGCAAAAATACCCCAAACAAAAATTATTTTGGGCAAACAGGGATGTTTACCAGAGAAATTTTCAAGTATAACTTTACACAGGGCTGTCTTATCAAATTCACTGTCTCACTTCTGACACCTATCACTGTGAAGATTATGCCTGTCACTTCTTCTAACCTACTCAAGGCACACAGATGCTCTAGAAATAGTTACATCCCTTACTCCTGCTTATCTGGAAGCCACTGAACTCTTCCCCCACAACTGGTTGACATTAAACCAACCCCTGCAGTACAGAAAAAAAAGACACTGACAACTTTGAACTATCCCTGCAGAAGACTGAGTGCTAAATGCACCGCAGACCAAAGTTACTGCAGAATTTACTGCTGCATTAACGAAGAATGCCAAGTCAGTTTACAGGCATCAGCTAACCTTCACAAACATCAGTTTAGGAACTGTTCTACACTACACGCACCTGTAAGAACTCTGTCTGCACTCTGAACTGGTTTTCCAGGTAAAGGTTATCCTGAATTACTATTCTCTGTTAGACTAAGATGGACACTTAAAATTGTAATTTATCAACTGTCATATTCCAGATTATTTTGAAACCAGCTGCTTTTATACTAGAATGCATGAATTGAGAGCAGACCCTTTTCACTTCACAGTAATACAGGCAGCTCTTACTTTACCTTCTGTACCTTCCCTTGACATCATGTATTTATGCATTTTCCCTGTGTTCCCATGCTTTCTCTGCATTAGTCCTTCCTGCACTGTTGCCAAAATACAAGCCCTCAGCCTTACACATGAAGTATTTTAGCCACAATTCAATCTGCCTTTTAAAATATACAATTGCTGATGATGATCTGATTCAAATTTATACCTACTTAATATTTATATTGAAGGTGCTGGGGAAAAATACCATCCATTCAATGACACCAAAAACCAGAAAGCAGATAAATCCAATCAGTACCTTATTTTTTTTCACATTTGAAGAAATTAGTATAGTCTGTGTTCTAGTAAAATAACCTTCATACCTTAAGATCTTTTACTGATCATGTATTATCTCATTCCATTCTTCCAGTGCTAATTAGTTTAATTTAACTAAAGAGGGTTTTGTATTAGTCTCATTTTCATGTATGAAACTACAAACAAATCAGAGAAAAACAACTACCTTAATGTTTTTTTGGACAACTATAAACACAGCAAGAAATCTTCAGCTAAATTCCAATTATGCTCTGAGTTTTACCAAGGATATGCAGACTAAAGACTTCTGAATCGCCAGCCACATTTGATGGACCCAAGGTATCTGCTTCAGATGATAATGCCTGTTATAACACTATTTTTTAAAGCAATGAAGAGTTTGAAATAAAATCACTAGAGAGAAAAATTGAAGGGGAGGGCATAAAAAAATTATAAAGGAGTTATTTAGAACATTTCTGGCTGTATTTAAACCCTCATGTTATCTGCTGATTAATGCAAACTTCTGCATAAACAACTATCCAATCTAACAGGACTGGTACTGTACATCTGCATATCCATGGTTGTCTTTTAATCATTTGCTAGACTTTAGTTCTATGCCTCCACAGCAACAAAAGCTTGTTGCTGTGGTCTGCTTAAAGCCAGGTTTTTCTGAAAAAGTCATAATCTGCTATCTTCATATAAAACTATGGCACAGTACAACTGAGTAGAATGTTTTTACTCAAGCATGCAAAAACGTGCATATATTAATTTTGTAACAAATACAGATGCTGTGTGCATCAGAAGACAGAAAAACCACAAAAATCCCTAGCCAATGCCACAGATCAAGTTTTTCCTGCATCCTGAAAAGACTTCTTTGTGCTTAAAACCACTCAAGGTTTTTCCAAGTGAAACGTAAAAAAAGAGATTAAAATCATGTTGTTAAATTCAAACCCCAATTAAACATAGCAGGCAATCTTAAAAAAAATACTGCAGAAAGAACACTGTAGTTTCTTTCCCCGTTATATGTCTTGGCTTGACTTTTTGTTCTCTATACTCGATCTCAAATAAGTCTTTGAAATAATTTTGTTTAATCCAAATTTTCTAGCATGAATTTGACCCCACTGAAGCTATTACAGCATTTATCGTGAGAAAATAGTATTTTACCACAGCAGAACAGGAAAACTCACATTTCCAAACCCTTCACTTTTTACATGAAGTTCAAATGGAAAATTTTGCACCCTCCCTATGTTTCAAAGGAACCAAGATCCATGATGTAGTTTTTGGACTAGCAGTGGTTTTGGTAGGTACTCACTGAGGTAATCACCAATTAAGCTTTTTTTCCCCCCATATTAGCTCCTGTCTACCAGCTCCTCCCCTTGCCCCCTGCTTGAAGAGGAAGCCCAAATGCAATTTTAGTACAAGAAGCCTGTACCTGAGAGGAGTGAGTCTGCTTCAAGGACAAAACACCTCCCATTTCCCACTTTGGACCTTCAGCATGCTTCTAGAACCTCTACAATCCATCCCCATTCTTTCATCAAACTAATTACAAAAAATTATTACCTTGGGAACATAACAGATACAAAAAAGAAACAGGTACTGGTCCAAACAAGACTTCCGTGTTCCATAAAATATTTTACTATTTTTTCCTCTTCCCTGACCCTTCATCATGCACACTTCCTTGTGTTCTCTAACACCCGGGGTCTTACACCTCACAAAACATCTTCCTAGTTGATCATGTAAGTGATTTCAGTGGCTGTGACTCCCAGGACACAGTAATAAGCATCAAATTAACACAAGTATAAAAAACAATTGAGACCAGCACATTTTTAAGCCTAAAAAATCAACTTTTACCTCAGTTGTAATGCTACTGGCAGCTGTATTCCAATTTTCCAGCAAAACGGTGTAAGCTGGTTAGCAAAGCAGAAACGAACGGCAACTTCACCAACAGATTTCAGTAAGTAATCATTGAAGCATGTATTGCTAAAGAGAGCCCAGGTTTCTAAATTCCAAGTCAACTGAACTTGAACATTTCAAGTTCACTCTCATAATTTAGAACCAGAACAAACCATGTCCAAACTACATGTTCAAATTTTTATAAAAATTAAGGTTTAACATTTATTTTACATCTAGCTTTCCACATCCATGTGGGGACAAGGAATCAGAATGTACATAACTATAAGCAGTGCAAAAGTGGTGCCAGTGAGAAGTCACAATAAAGTGATAGTACAAGACTAGAGAAAATGAAGCTATGGATGTTAAGAATGGAGACCAAAAAGATTAAACAAGGAAAAATATGAAGGAAGAGGGGAGGAAAGAGTCGGATGTTTAATAATGCCCTTGTTGCTGAAAGATAAACTAATGGCACAAGACAATGTTTCTTGTAGAACAAAAATCCAATAGCAATGAGTTTTTATTCACGTTTAGTCACCTGACATGAAAAAAGTGTCTGTTGCATTAAAATAGTCATCAATGTAAATGGCAGCATGGCTGAACAAGTCCTTTTCAATGGCAACGAACATCCCACATAGTAAAGTCACTTCAACACAGCCTCATGACAATTCCCACATCAAAACAGTACTTTATTTTATAATTTTTTGCCTCATCATTACCCCCACATTAAGATCTTTCAGTTGTCAAGTGTACAAGGTGAAGAAAAAGGTTCTCAGTCAGCAAACACAGGTGCATCAGGAAGTATCTCCACAACACACCGCTTCAGATCTGCTGGGTCCCAAGTCCATCCGTGAACGCTGGGCTCCCAGCACCAAGTGCAGCCCCCTACTACGGCTACACGACTATGTTAGCTTATTAATTCTGCATCCACCAGGCCGAGCAATGTGCCAACCTGCAACAGACTGAGCATTAGAACTGAAAATGGCAGAAGAGTCACTCTATTGAACTTTACATCATTATTTGATGTTAAACAACGAGGCAAATGCCAACAGTATATACAAAAACCAGCTTTGCTTTTACAAAAGATTTTGTTTCCCATATTGATTAATCCAGGCAGCTAACTCATTGGTTTATGCAACTTTATTGAAGAAAATAAATCAATTACTAGTAGAGCTATTAGTTGATCACTCATCCATTGACAACTTGCATCATTTATTCAGTGCTATATTAAACAGTGTTTTGGAAGACAGATTAACTAATAGCTCCAAGCCTCCTAACAAAATTTAAATGAATTACAAAAATGTTCTTAAACCCTATTCTGGAATACAAGGGATGTTTGACTTCCAATTTCCATTCTCTGTAAAACAAGAACTGGTCATTCCTTTATTGACATGCATAAGATACATCACATTTTCTGTTCTGCTGATGCTATAGATTCAGTACCAATTCTCCAGACACATCAGTTATGAGCAAAAGCATATAATAAAACCTCAATTCTCTAACACTGGAAGGTTTGGAACAAGATGGATGTTGCTACAGCAATATTACTTCTTTGATGGGAGAAAACTGAACATCCATCTCCCCTCCCCCCTTCAGGTGGTATCTTCAGTATCTGTTAGAGCAGTGAGGAATGTTTGTTTGTTTTTAATCTCATAACCAAGTTAGAATGAAGACATTGGCCACATAATACACATGCTCCATTAAAAAAAATTCTGAATCTTGGGCAATTGTTCTTGTGTAACTACTTTACAGATTCTAAAAGCAGTTATTGTCCAAAGCTGGAAGAACTAAAGTCTTCTCAGATGAGCATGTGCATGAATGGAAGGAGGTAAACAAAAAAATAAAAAAGATGAGGTCTGATAGGGGAGCAGCCGGATAAGAAAATCAAAAAAGGAACAGTAATTTAAAGTTTATTCCAGCTATAATGCAGGTTATTCTGACTTTAAGGTAGCATCACATGGCATACTTCTGAGTCCATTCCCGAGATATTCTGTTGTACCTGCAGACAAAACCAGGAACTGAATTAACATCAGCATGAAAATGACAATTTCCTAAGCAGTTTATGATTAAATATGATTTTAATCCCATCTTTCTGTTCTCTTTACACTGTGAGAAGTCTCTTTCTATACCGAGACATACCTGAACTCAAAAAATTGAACAATTTCCTCCCTACTCCAATTAGGATAGATATTCTCTAGTTTTTAGCAAAGCCTTAAAGTCAAGACAAGCAAATTTGCACGAAGTCTGTGATGAAAAAAATTACTGAAAGAGAAGAAACAGAGACTATCTAGGATGGAATAAAGGCAAATACTTCATTTGCATATTGTTCTTAGGTTAAGATTACAGTATCTATCCCATGCCATAAGTAACGATTATTTGGTTAATAATGCCAGTGGATACAAAACATCAAATTTCCAATTTTAAAGAAAAACAACACTAAGCATTTCACTGCACTGAATATTCTTTTCATACAAATATACTGCTCAAAATTTTAAGACTATTTAAAGTACACTACTTTCACAGGAACTGAGCTGACAATTAGTTAACACTCAACTCCATGCTTGTCAGTAAGTTAATTATTAACTATACAAGCAGAATATAATTCCCATATATTTCCAAGTTTATATGTGGAAGACAGACACTGCTGATTAAAGATAATTGAAATCGGGATTGTCTGAATGCACTCATGTCTATATATGAGGTCTCACTACAGGGCATCATTTTGAACCAAATTCTGACAAAATCTGGGTAAAATACTTACCAGAACAAATTGACAACGTAGCTCAGAACTCAGTAATTACTTCATACTAACTTTTTTTTTGACCATGCAAGAGTAGTATCTGTGAGAAATAGTGACTAGCCAATACATTACACACTAACCACAGATCAAGCTGTTAAATTTCCACGTTCAGTAACTGGTGCATCCATTATCTGTTAGTTAATCCAGTGCCTTAGAGCATGCAGCACCCAAGTGCTGACAAATTTCCATTTTGTTAAATGCACCATAATTTGCAAATATTCTTACCCTACAGCATAGCGTATTTCTCTGTCCACTCTCTTGCTAACCTATTGTACCTAATAGGACAAATATATTTAGCATTAATATATACAAAAAAAACCCCCAAATCTGCTTCATATAATTCTATCTGTGCAAAATAAAGAAACCTAAGGAAAATAAAGTTGTTGCAACACAGATGGGGAAAAAAAATCTGCTGGCCATTTTCAAGGGAAGAACCAAAATTTAAGGCCAAGCTGCTGCCAAATGAAGGCATCAAAATAAAAAAAAGCTGTTCAAAAAGCATTATGAAGATGTAACTAGATTTATGCATGGTAAGCAAAAAAAAAAGTCAATATATATACTGTAAAATACTTCCATGCACATGAGAAAAAGATAGTCTCTTTCACCCATAAACTTCAAAGATGCCAAGCTCCTTTGTTTTTAAATTATGCACTACTCACTTTGACACACAAGTTTTCTCCATCTCAGATCTTCACAAAAGGTTCACTGAACATAACTGCTGTCTGACAATGAACTCTTACAGTCTGTAAAAATACCAGTCTTGCACAATTCTGTACTTACTTGTCTCTGTCTGTTTTATAGATACGTGCAATCTCTGGCACTAGTGGGTCATCTGGATTTGGATCACATAACAGTGAACAAATGGATAAGAGAACTGCAAAAAAAAAAAAGCGATCTCAATAGTGAAAGAGGAATGGCAATCTCAGAAACAATGGAGCACAGATCTTTACATCAGCACAATGTTGTCACAGGACAGAACCTAGAAGTATTTTCCTGAAAAACAGCCAATATGAATTCATAACTCTTAAGTAAAAAGCCCAGACTAACTTAAAGGTTTGTAAGAACTATTTGCTTCCTATATCCCCATACTTACAGCTGTCAGCACATACACGAGAACAGCACTGCTGTGCCCTGCACTATGATGTAACATAGCAGCCAACACAAAAGCACATTATGTACTCTGATTAACAGCATATCCATGGTTCTTATCACTAAAAGTAGAAAATTCTCAGATTTAAGTTTTTCGTTTTTAAATCAGACTGAATTTTTTATTTGTTGTACTTCAGGCAAGAATATTCTGGTCTGGACTGACAAAAACTACACACATGTTGTAAAAATCTCAGTAACACTGTTGCAGGCAACTATGAGGACTTAATCTTCTACTCTCACAGATGCTTTAGAAGAAAACAGTGAAGCATTAAAATGTAGGAAATCCACATTCAAATAACAAACTGACTGTTTGGACAGACAGAAATTACAAGTTCTATAGACAAAAGGGCACTTTGAGGGATCTTTTGAAGCCACAGTGACCAGTGGCTTTGAGACAAAACAATTAGATCATCATGAAAAAATTTATTATCTGTTATTTACTGTAGTAAAATGAGGAAAGCCACAAATCTTCTCTTGCAACACAACATCAATTTATCATGAAGTATGATCAGTAAACTTAGTTCATTAAGTAATGCAATGCAATGCCAGTGCACTGTGGTAGAAAGCAGTATGTATCAATAACAGATTTATTCATCTACCACAGATATGCCAATAGAACTATGCATGTAACTCTAGACAGGATGAAAAAATTATGCAAATTTCAGTATCAAAAACTGACTTGAAATTAATCTTTCATTTAATATGCGTATGTATCTACATGGGCAGCTCCAAACAAGCAGTTTCTTAGCCTTGGCTTGAACACTCCAACAGAGGCTTAGTTCAATCCAAATACCAGCAAATTCCTTTGGGTCCAAGCTGGTAAACTCTGCTAGGAATACTGAAGCAAGTAAATGGCCAGACAAGGCCTTACATAGCCACATATGAGAAACTGTTAGAAAAAAAAATCCATTAAAAATGCAGTATCATCAAACTGGCAAAACACAGGCTTGAATGAGGAAGGTAAGTTAAGGAAAAATCAAAGAGATGGGTAAGAACTTAACACAATCAAAGCTAAAAGCACAGTATTCAGCACAAGATGGAAAAAATTCTCCTTCACAGAAGTTACCTTTAGAAATAGTTAAAGCAGGAGACCACTGTGATCTTAGAATATCAAGACAAATGCTGCCATTACTGTTAATATTTGGATGATAGATTCTTGTTGTAAATGCAACCTGCAACAAAAAACAAAGAAACGAAGAATGTGTTTGGGTCTATGACAGTAACTGCACCTGTTTTGCTCAGTCAAGCACTCAGTCAATTCCATTTACTCTAAAAGAAAAGGATTAAGCAGTTAAACTGCATGAAATTCAGGGAAACGTACCCAAACCACAAGCTCTGAGTCTCCCACTACCAGGCACTGTTTCCAACAGAGAGAGGGCAAGGATGAGTTTTAATCCCAGCTGCCTCAGATGAAGACACCCAAGAGCAGTGCCTAAACCACAGAAACACTTCTGTCACAGAGCTAAGGATCTTCCAACACTGCAGTGACCCCAAGGGTGTCATATTGACTGAAAATTGGAAGACAAAGCTAGTGGCTGATAAAGCTACCAAAAAAGAGCACATTTTGCAATTACTGCCAAACTCTTAGCAAATAACCCCTTCTCTCAATTTTAGGCACTCAGCAAGTAAATCTCTACCCACGGTGTCACATTCCTACAGACCAATCCAAACAGCCACAATAATACTTGACAGTCTCCTTGGCAAGAATTCTATTATAGTAACACAAAGCTGATGAAGCTTTCCTATCAATTCAGAAAACCAGAAATGAACCCAAATATTTTAAGACATTTGGAATTCACACACATGGATTTGCTCATAAAGAATATGCTAACACTGTGGTAATCAGAATGGGACGCACACATCTAATAGATGGTAAGAATGCCTGAAAAGAAGTGAGAACTTGACAATACTACAATACAGAGGCTGGTAATTTCTTTCCTGTACTCAGTTCTTTAAAAAGCACTAACTTCACAAATGACATGGCAATACTTACCTTAGGTGGTTTGAACGGGTAGTCTGTGGGAAAGTGAATTGTCAGGAAGAATACACCACCCTGATATGGACTGTCATTCTGTCAAAGCAAACAAAAAATTCTCCTATTATCATCTTTAGGACTAAATATCACTGAAGATCTTGTTTTTAAATAAATGGAGAGGCAATTTGTTTAAACCAAAATGTTTAACCCACCAATACAAGTGAGACATAATTAAAACTCAATCCTACTTCCTAAGCTAAGTGATACAGAACATACACACATAATTTACCATGTGGACCTCTCCAAGCTAACACATCATAAAACCCAGCAGCTCTGACAATCCACTCAGGACCAGAGGGCAGAAGCATTCAAATGCTTCTAAGATAGCTCCAAGAAGTAATGTTAACAGAGTAGGGGTCCCATCAGATTAAAAAACCTCCAGTTCTTTGTTTGGAGCTTATTTGTTGTGACCACCCAAGTTCAGAGTGGCTGCAGACTCCCATTCTCTCCTAAATTCTGTCCTTAGCTTCAGCCCTGCAGAAAACCTGTGAGTACACAGCTAGGCCTCTGCTCCTTGAAAAAAAAAAAAACAAAACAGAAAGACTCCAACAAAACATCTCACCCATCCCACCAGCACAACCAAACAGACAAAAGAATAATCATAATTCAAGTGAATTTTTCCTCTCTTTCTGTATAAGAAATTAACTGTAATCTAATATGAGAGAGTATTTCACATTTCCCTGCTTCAAGGGAAGAATTACTGGGATAATTCATTCAGGTGTCAAACTATAAGCAGTAAAGCAACATGTGGAAGTAAAAAAGATGATAGTAAGAAAAAGAAAAAACTGGAGTGACTAAATAGGGATTAAGTCAGCAGTTACAAGAAGAAAGAAGCAAAAGGCTTTTAACTCAAAATTACAACTAAATTTCTGAAATAGAGCTAACAAATATCATTGTTGAACCTGAAGAATACTTTGCTGTTAATTCTGGACTCGGGGCTGGGGAAAATGAATGTAAGGCATACACAGTACACTTCTACATTATTTGTTAATATAATTCTCATCTTAATTGCAAAAACAGTTCACCAATGTAAGGAAGTAACTACGTATTACTTAAATACCAAAGAATGAAAATCTACACCACAAGACAGGGGACTCAGACCCTCAACATGCAGATTATACCCTCTGCTGTCTCTGATGAAATCTAGTGATAAAGATAGAACCTCTTGTATTTGGTCAACAGATACCATATGAGGCCTTAAGGAGCCAAAAAATACCAGCCCTTTCACTGGACATATTGTGGGGATACATTTTATCAATTACAGAAACTCCTCTCTAAAATGTGTTAAACCAAACTCTCATACACCCAGGAAGATCAAAATATCCTATTGCAGAGGTGAAGATCAGATGACTGGTTCCACAATCCCTGTCTGTTATTAAAGGCAGCAGCACTAGAACTACTAACACCACACTGACACACTTCTGTCAGGGTACTGCCAATCTGGAAACAGGAACGCAGACCTTCTGACACCACGAAAACCACATGGGGGAAAAAAGGAGCTGTACATTATTACACCACCAGGGAAAACTAAAAATAATAATCCCAAATTAAATTCAACCAGTGCTTAATACCTCATGACCATGCACACACCAGCCACGTAGAATCATCATATCCAGTGGAGTGCAAAACACTCCTTGCTATTTAAGCACAAATATAGCTATTGAACAATTCTATCTTCTTGAGGTAATGATGAGCAGGTACTTTGGGATGAAGAAACATCTTTCAGTCCAGTGAACCTCTAATAGCCACATCCTAGTAACACACTTGTAGCTATATATAAAGCCACTGTAATACAGCATCACTGACATTCAATGCCTGCTCTGTAGCCTCACCAAAGGCTTGTCCTCACAGGTTACAGGTTTTGTCTTTTAAATACAGGTAACCAGAAAACTCCAGATGTGAAATGCTTCCAGGTTGTTTTCAACAAAAGCAAACATTTGGCTTCCTTAATGAGGAAAAAGTCCCATTCAGGTTTCAGATGCTTACTGAACATTCAACACTGACATTTTTCTCCAGTCATATTTAAACCTCACATTTCAGTGATTATTCTCTCTTCTATTCTTTCAAATATTCAAGATCTCAGCATTACACCAGACCAAATATGGATTCCCTTTTAAGATCCACACAAAAAGATCCCAACTAATTCCTGACAGTAGAACCAGGTCCTGGTACAAAGTTCATGCTAGATTAAAACTTTAGAAGAAGTTAAATGCAAACAAAATTTCCAGATATTTAGTAATAATACCTAAGATTGTTCTAGAGATGATTTCAGCTGAAATACATGTCCTTGTAAAAACACCACAACAACAAAATAACTGGTGGGTTTTTTCCCCTCCCTCATTTTCCTTTACTGTAATGAAGATCTCTAGAACTTGGATAAGAGGAGCTAACAAAAGTAAACCAAAACCCCCAGAGTTTTCTCCTCAGTAGGAACTACTCATTTAATATTACATCACAAGAATCAGAATACTTACAGGTCCCATAATTGTGGCTTGCCAATGAAACACTACAAAAGAAAAACTCCGCATTATTATCTAGGCATGATACGCTTTGAGTCAGCAAACAAAACATTAAATTTAAAGTCACTTACTGTCATCTCCAACAGGACCTGCTGAACACTGTGCTGGAGGATCACGGGCTAAGTCACTAAGTTCCTTTAGGAAAACAAAAACAAATGAAAATACTTAATTCTCACTTCATGTCTAGCAAAACCCTTTAACAGTTTTTCCATATACAAACACAGAAAAATGTGCAATTAACAACTCTAAGAACCACTAGATCAGTATCAAAAATGTTTATAACAGACAAAGAAGGACCAAAACCACCTGTAACTACAGTGACTATGCCTTTACAAATACATGTATGTCACTACTGTGGAAACACTCCTGCTGAAAAAAGAAGCAGGACACAAAGCCTTAAGCTGGCAAAGTCTAATCACTTTTTGATTGAGAGTTACAAAGATTCAAGTCTAGAGAAGCCTGAAGTGGAACCAGAGAAATCAGCGGATAAGTCTTCATGAAACAGGAAAAACTCTGTATGTAACATCTGACATTAGAATTAAGAAAAGAAGAAAAAACCCCACAGAAACTTGGTTTCACTTCACCCACCACCTGCATTAGGGATGTACCTCACAGAGATTGAAACAGGAAAATTCAAGAGGCTCACAAGTGCTGTAATCAGGCAAAATATACGTATTTTTTATTTTAAACTTTGCATTTCAGACAATTATGCCTTTAAAATTAAAAATTACTGAACTGCAGGAATAGTTTTCTCCCTCCCCCACTACAGAGGAATGGAACCAGACAGTGCAGATGGAGGATTCCTTGGGCAGTAACAATACTGTTGTGAGGAAACAAAGAAGCTCTCCATTAAATTGCTTTAATGGCACACAACTCATTTGTTTGGACAGTGTCTTAAAATTAAATTTACACTTTCAGTTAAAGCATGTAACAACCACCTTCTTTCTCCCCTGCTCTCCCTTGACTCTAAAAAGGGCTTCAAGAGCTTTTACAGATTAATCTGCACTTGTCAACATATCTAGAAGTCTTAAGAAAAGGCAAACTATTCGGCCCCTCTTTCATACATTAACAGTTTCACACAAGTTGGTTTTTTTCCCCTGGAAGTCCATACAAGCCATTCAACCAAGAACTTTGTCAGACATTTAAGAAAGCCAGGCATATCTACTACGCTGGAAACATACGCATAATTGGACCAGACAGCTAACTCTTGCCTGGGGAGATCCTAATGGACATCCTTAAAGTTTCACAAATTCTGCAATCCATAAAAATTTACTAAGTATAAGCCAACAGAAAATGAGGAAAGAACCCCAATTTATGTTTCTTGTAACATAAAACACGTTGTTCTTTGCTAAGATGATAGCTCCTGCAAACACAGAAAGAATAACACCACTTCAACATGTGCAAGCTCATACACTAAAAAAAAAAACCCCAATCGCAACCAACCAACCATTTCATTCCCCACCAAACAACAAAATCGCATCACCCAAAGCCCAAAACAATCCCCTTCCTTCCAAACACCAAGAAAACTTAGTCCCAAGTTTGCTCTCCCTACACACGTTAATTCTGATGCATTTTCCAGTTAATAATATTTCCATTTTGCACTGGCATCACACTGTTTTACAAAATGAAACCGTATCAGTTTGGATAAGCAATGGCACAATGAAGTTAATAATAGTGCAGCTCATTTCACTGCGGCTGTTTGTGAAATTTCTTTCCAGATCATCACAGTACACGCATTTAGAATGCATTTTGCTACACTCTCCAAATATTACTGGGAGGCCTGGTGACAGACTTCTTTCTGCCATTTCATATCACTTCTTAGTTCCATATGTTGCTCATTATCCTCCAGAAAAATTTGCTAACTTAGATTTATGTTATTCAGGTAAAGGCAAACAATAAATGTAAAAGAAGTTTCTGATAGAAAGGTTTCATTTTCAGGGCATTTTTTGCTGTTTAACAAATACAGCAGGTTTTGTTAATCAGATTTATTTCTCATCAAAATGTATTTTCCAATTCTAAGAGTGATCAATCATTTCAAAAAATCTGAGAGGAAAAAAGATATCATGTCCCATGAAGTAAGCTGTAGCAAAAAAATAAGCAGAAAGACACAAATATTATTATTTTAATGCAGTTGTACAGTTATTACTGGATTTAATAGTAGAAGTACATTTAGATCCTCAAGGTTTTTTTTTAAACTCTCACAGGGACTAAGAACTATGAAGACTCTTCATGCCATAATATGAAAATTACAAAATTAAGTAGCATGACAAGGATGAGACAAGATTAGCATAAAGTGGACTGTCAGAGATATGTGCATTAGACTAGAGAGGTCTTCAAAAGGTACAACTATCTTCAGAGAAACAAGAATTCAGTATACTCAAGATAAAAATAGGTACTTTACCACAGCAGGAAAATTAGCAATTCAACATGAATAATTCAACCAGGAAAAGTAATTGCAGATGTAAGACATAAATTAAATTTAGTAAGTTCCAGTGATACATTTGTGAAAAAAACCCCTTTGGAAATACAAAAAAAATTTAAAAGCTAAAACAAATGAGTTTCAATATTCCAGGCTCCAATCATTTCAAAATTTATGTCTGTACTCCTTTTAACTACTTGAACTGCTCAAGATAACAAGGTAGCAGTGACCTTCATTAACGAAAGGACTGAAGTTCTGTCTGGTCTAGAACAGCTCAGTAAAAAAAAAAAACACCCTAACTGTGCTAATCAAAGCAGTTCAATATACAGATAATTCTGGGAACAAATGATATACCAGTTGGCATTTCACCCACAAAGCAAGTAATTCACCCACTAAATTTGGAGGGGAAGAAGCTGAGGTGTCACACACTCTTGTATTTGCTTCTCTGGGGTACTATGCCCAGAGCAGTCTGTAGTAAAGCTGTTTGCTTCAGCCGAGTGCCAAGGGCTGTGGAGAACTTGGGCAAACATGAAGCAAACCCTGGTTCACAGTAACACCACACCTACTTCATCTCTCTCTTGAGAGACACTTCACATCTACATAAAAAGGGGAGGCTTTTTACACAAGGGAGTGGAAAGTTCTGAGTGACTTTAAAAAGCACCTCCTTCTGAAAGCTACAACTCTACCGAACACAACAAGCAAACTGGAATAACTGGAAACTGAACAAGCAGAGACACGTGGGCTGTGAGATCTGGAGTGCAGGTGAAGCATTTTATTCAAGGAAAGGAAGGGGCTTTTTTTAAAAAAGCTTCCCACTCAGCAATATAAATACAAATCTACTTTCTCAGCTTAGCAACCAAAAGTAACAATTCTGTAACAAAAAAAATATTGAATCTAGTATTTTTACATATAAGAGCTTTCTGCTTCTCCTATTCCTTCTATAGTACCTACTTCTCCAACTTTGCTTCTTTTTTTAACATGGTTTCAGTAATGCTTTCCCTTTCTCAAGGGCTATTAAGCTACATCCCAAATTTTCTTAAAAATCCTTAAAACAGAACCCACATTTTCCTGGAATCGGTTGTTACACTTTTTCACTGTAGAGGTACTTTAAAGAAAAACCAAACCAAAACTCCCAAGCAGCAAATGTGAAAGACTAGAGAAACAATAACCCAAATTTGGTGAGGAGTGTCACACCATGCACCTATCGGGACGGATTAGTCTTGAATTACAACCGTGACCAGCAGTCTCTGTCACTGCCAGAGGTTTCCGGTGCAGCTCCAGCATGTCACCGCTTCTGTGTCCCAGTTTCCAAATATAAAGTGTGATAGTTCCTACTTCTCCTCAAGGATGATTAGTCACTCAGCATTTTACAGCTAGAACACTGTTAAAAGAGTAAGCACCAATGCTTCTGTTACAGGACAACAGCAAAGTACCACAGACAAGGAGCAATATGTGTACAACTCCGCAAGACTTTTGGAAAACAGGGATCAATAGAAATAAAACAGCAGCACCCATCACTGCAACAGACAGATCTGCTCTAACACAAATTCAGCACGTGGTTCTCTGCCAGTTTCACATTAGGCTGCTAGCAAGATTCAGTTTCACTGGTGAAACAGCCCCATTTTTTATCTCCTCCCTTCTCTTTCACTATACATTTATCAGAAAGCTAACAAAAAAGCCCACAAACCAGTACTTTCAAGAAAAAATGCTTATAAAAAAGCTAACTAACCTGCTTGTGTTGCAGCAATATAATCACAACTAACATAGAAAACATGGCTTAAGCTTCAAGTAAGGATTCAAAACTTTGACACGTGAGAGCAAATGCAGGACTATGATCCTATATAATAAAACCAGAAGTACCTTTCTTTTTTTGACAGAAAAGCTGCTAAAAAAATCCCTCAAACAACTCCCCTCTACCAGCTATTTAAAAGATTACAGAAGCCATTTAAAGAATGAAGAAACTTTAAAGATTAACAAAGGCTATCTCAACCAAATATGCATGAACAAGAAAACAGAAGTTTCCAGGTCCCAGAAAATTCTGTAAGAGATGACAGCCTAGTGCCCAGCAAGCTGCCTTTTTGCAAGGTACCAAATAATGCAGCATCTGCACCAGTTTCTTCCCATTTGTCAGACTCCATACTCCCTGTGGCACTACTACATTGTTTTAGTTTAAGCTGGAAATAGTCAGCCATTCCTTTTAATGATAGTAACAGCTGACTTAAGCACAGTGACAGAAGATCACTCCAACCAGAATGACTGAAGACTGTCCTCCACAGGCCTTAATTCACAGTTACATTTAATATTGGTTCATAACACAGGTATTTGTGAAAATTACATACTGCAGTTTTCTGGTTTGCACTCAAGAAAGCATAGAGGGGCTATTTTAGAGGGGTTTGCCTTAAATTTCCAGAAAATAACTTGGAGGACATCAAAGTTGATGCAGTTAAATCAGAAGTTAAGAAAAAATAAATCAACAAACCACAACACAAAAATCCCAAACAACCCACGATGCTCACACACCCAAAAAACCCCACCCCCCAACCCAAAGAAACCCTATCCAACAAAAAAAGGACAAAGAGAAAAATGAACACTTAGGCCAATCAAAAAATCAGCATTCATTAACTTGACTGCTTGTCTAATGATGTGTCAAACAGGATATTTCAAACTCTAGGCAACCAAAAATTCATCACTGCATTAGTCTTACTCATTAGCTCACAGCTGAAAACAGCTTTAAAAAAGAAGGAAGGATTGGAAGCAGCTATAAAGGGAGGGGAAGAACATTTAAGCCTGTTTGAAGATTAAGAAGTGTCAAGCAGCAAAGAACTACTGCCTCATCCCACACACCTGCATCTGAAACACTCGTTTCGGCATGGAAATTAATTACACCTGGAAGCAGAAAATAACAGTTTGTAAGAACACTGAATGTGGATTTCTAAGCTGAGTAAGAAAGCAATGGCATAATAGACATCACAAAACAAATGTAACCAGCAGAAAATTATCTGTTTCAAACAAGCTGGCCTTCTGGTGAAAAATAAATAGATAAAAGCAACGTGTAATGGCAGTGCAAGATACAGAAAGACACAGGTTCCTCTTGATTAAAAAAGGACAACCATGCAGAGAAACACATGAAAAGCAAGCACAAAAAACAGCAAAGACAATGAGCACAGAAATGTTTTTAAGAAACCCAAAAAAACCTAGCAATGTAACAGCTGTAATTCTCCCTATTTTGGTTATTCTGCTTCTATTTTTCATGGTTCTCCCTTCAGTCCTTAGTACCGGATTTTTCAGGCTACACCTCACATACTGTTTGTACAGTGTCTCGCAGTAATACCATCATGGTATAACAAAAGACAAACATTGAAATATTCACGTTTTAAGTCTCACACTCAAGGAAGGAAATGCCAGAGTGCTGTGCCACTGTAATTAAAGCACTTGGTGTACTTGGACTGTGATATAAACTACTCAGGTGACTCCCTACTATCTCTTCAAAGAACCTAAGAACCTACCTTTCAGTACACAAGGCCTTTGTGAATGAGAGTATTGTCTACAGCTGTTCTCATCTGTTCTGGAATCTGGAAGGTGTACAATGCAGGTAATGGTTTTTGGGAAATTTCAGAGTTACTGCAACTAAAATGGCTCTCTATTCCAATGTTTTGCAGAGTAGCTGGAAAGATCCAAATGGAAAAGGAATGCAGTTACGGACTTTGCTTTCCTGGTCATTCCCTAAAGGCTTTCAGAATAAACTTTAAAAAAGGTGGCAACTACACACCTGTAGCTGTGCTTTGAACCCAAAAGTACAGTTTGTTTCCCCTAAAGTAACCAAAACCACAGAAGCTGTCTTACTCAAGATGAAGAAAATCTGACTGCTTAACACACAAATTCTGAGTTATTATAACAATTAGCATACCCTGAAAACAGCAGAGCTTATGAAAACGCTCCTGGGCTCAGTGAAGAATGAGGACTGTACACATTGGCTCAAGTACATTGAAGGGGCAAGGCTGAAGTGAAGCACTGGTTAACTACTGAGTCATTTGGTGATAGTTGAGTATTTTAATTCTGCCATCTTCAAGCTTTTGAATATCAGACACCGAAACTTAGCATGGCTTTTCCCTTGGGAGTTTTTTCTGGAAGAACCACAGTAATCTTTGGTTCTGTAACCCAGGACTAAAATGCAGCCCTCAAAGAAGAGGGTAACTGGTATAAACAAAGGCTACACAAGAAACACCAAGATGTGCCTTGCTAAATGAAACAGAATGGCTGGGAAACAAAGGGAAGGCTGAAATTCAGTACCGACAAATGTAAACTGATGCAGGTGGAAAGAAGTTTATACTCGAAGTAAGGCACTCTTTCCTGATGGCTACCTCTCAGAAATGCAATTTGGGCATCGTGCTAGACATTTTCAGACCAATGCTGGCTCATTATTCCTTAGATACTGGAGTTTGGCAGCATTGTGCAAGAGGCTCCCAACATGCTGCCCTTCAGCTTGTTGAGGGCACAGTAACTCAGAGCAGTGTTTGACACATAACCAGAAGTGGCACCTGTACACCCTGCGCTCCATGGGACAGAAGAGTCCCAGAGTTTGCCAAAACTACACAAACAAGTTTGGAGACTGGCAGTGTGCAGGACAAGTTTTTGTAGAAATGACAAGTGGCCTCAATGGGGCACAACATCAGTCAGTCTGCGCTTTCTGAAAAGCTACAACAATTATCCATATTCTAAAAAAAATGAGGACGCTGTAACAGAGTTATCACATTAGTATTCTAACAATACCATGTCTGCAATCAGCATGGTGAATTCACTGTTTAGCAACAGCTTGAGATATTATTCTGAAATTTATTAATTAACCTAATAAACTCTGAAAATCAGCTCTCCTTTTAAAAAACTGCCTTAACTTTCACCGGTCCATATTTTTTATGAATACAAAGATATATGTGAAAGTTATTACAATATACCACAGGGGTGCAGCCTATGGACACAACTATGTGGGACTGACTATACTGCCTTAGTTACACTGTCCATTACCCATCATATATCATATTATGCTATTTCTGACACTACCCTTCATAATCATTCTAAAGGCCTGTCTATAGGATCAGGTACAGTTACACACAAAATCAACTCACAGCAAGACAACTAACCAACCACTACCAAAACAAAACACAAAACTATCTGGAGTACAACTGCTCTTACAGTTGAGTTCCACCTCAGCTATCCAGAGAATAGTGATGTACAGAAAGATCTTAAAAAATAAATGTGGGAAGTTTTAAGTTTCAAAGCATCTTTATGAGCAGACTGCATCCTGAAGTAAAGGAGTAGAAGTGGGGGCTTGCTCATGTGGCAAACAGTAATTTAGGAGATCTTCCTATATTATTCAAGGCAAGAAAAAATTATAAGTAAGGCTAAAAGGAAAAACATTTTTCATTTATCTGATTTAAGAGATTTTTTTTTTGGCATTACTACTCAAATAGGCCAACAAAGGTTGAGAAGTACTGCCTGTGAGCAGTGCACTTATTTATTAGACACTCAGAAGAGCTCAAAGAGGTGATGAACACCTGGCCAACCTAACTCCAGGTCACAGAGAAAGCTGCTCACTATAAGGTAACCAAACATTTAATACAATCTTCTTACCTTCCCCATCAGAAAGACCTAAAGCACTTCAGTATCTGCACTCAGTTCAACTGGCAACTCTGGTGTCCAGATGCTTGTGGAAAGCTTTAAATGTTGGTCACCTTTGTCTACTGGGCTGCGACTTTTGCAAAGCAGTCTACAATCCTCTCATCTTGCTTTCTTAAGACCATAATAAAAACCTATCACAATTACAGTGGAAAAAACTGCAGATCTTGAAGACGTCTAGTATATCACACGTCTCAAAGGGATGATGTTCAGAACAAAGGCTTCCTTTACACAAAAATTTAATACTGAAGTTACTGTTGGTAACAATCCCCCTATCTATTTAGCTTTCAGTCCTAAATCTTGCAATGCTCTATTTTCCAGTATTAAATCTTGTTCTACATTCAAGTGTTTTACAAAGAGCTGCTAAAGGTATAAACACCAATTTAAATTTGTGAATGTAATTTTAACTTTTTTTTTTTTTGCAAAGCTTCCCCAACACAAATTTATTCAGATCTGTGTCCCATAGAAAACCAGTGAAGAGAAACTGGTTTTGTTGTGTTTTTTTTTAATTCTCCTGCATTTTTAATTTGGAGTTTAAGACATTAAATTTATATTCCGAAGTTTACAGAACTTTGTCAAGCATGTGCAACTCTACACAATTTAAGGTTTTAAGACCAAGTTGGCAAAAAGCAACCACATTTAAAAATGCACTACTGACTGCAGTTATATATACACACATTCACAGGGTTGCTTTCATTTCCTAATTTTTTTTCTGCATATTCTACCAGCAGGTTACTACATCAATCACAGCAAAGAATGCTTGTAACTCAGCCCTTCCGACATAAGCTATGGCATCTCAGCCTAAAAGCATCAACAGAAGTCAGTTTATTCTGAGAGATCAGACCTAAGGCTGAAGTGCAAACCACAAGTTCCCATCTGCCAGCTCTGATGCAAAGGGGAGGGACCTACACAAGAGCACAGAGCAGACAGTTAAAGTGGCAAAACCTTCATATTTACAACAGAAAGACTTCTCAGGGATGGTGTATCAATGCCCTAATCCAAATGACACAAAAGCTCAACCCTTTCCCACTCCACCTTTCCCAGCTGTCACTTGATATCTCAGAGAAGGTTAAGAACCTCCATCCTCTCCAGTGGATGCAGAGAACACATCCACGGCTAGGGAGGGTGTAACACCAGGCTGGAACTGGGCTCCACAAGGAACAGAGAGATGCCTTTGGCAAGAGGCAGTTCACTGCTCAGTACCCAACAGCTGCTGCTTACAGCTGTTTCCATCCTTCTCCACTCCCTTATCCACCATTTGTGAGCTCACAGCAAAGCCTCAGAACTGGTTACAGACTGGGCAGGACGTCGAAGGGAGCTCGTTCTGTAGAGTTCCACATCAGGCCTTCTGTAGAACAAACCCACACTAGGAATAACAGCAAAAGCACACTTATTTTCTAAACTAGATCTCTAAAAGCTGGAATGATCATAAAGATCATAAGAGCTGGCCACCCTTTTTACTCTGTATACATTATCCCACCTAAATGCTTGATATACTGGAGGACTCTTTTTAAAGTATGCAAGAAGTACCCATCTAATGGAATATTGATCTCTGAAGTTCTGTAAATCACTTAAGTGAGATAACAATCCCCATTCTCTTCCCACTCCAATGCACACATTTAAAGTTCTATGCTGACTGGGAACTTGTTTCACAAGCACTGGGTTCATTTAACAAGAGCAATCTTTAAGTTATCACAGTCCAAACTTTCCAGCTAAGGAAGCATAGGTTTTCCTCTCCCATAAAAAAATGGCCAGTTCTTAAAACACACCCAATACTTTATTAATAAATGCTGGCCTTCAATACCAAACCTACCCAATTAAGAAACATTATTTCCATTTTAATGATATTAATTTCATAGTAGAACTGTCACTTCTTTTTGTTTAAGCTAAATCTTAAAGAGAATTTAAGTGATGACAGCTTTCATCTAATGCTAAATATTTTATTCTGACTTTAAAAATAATTGAAGTTCCTCAATACTAGGGCCTCCCAGACTCCATTACTGCAGTATCATGATTTAAAAACCAATCACTGCCTTCTGGCTCAATGTGACCCTCTTACCACCGAGTGCAATAGTTGTGCTGAATTACACACTCAAGGCAGGGCCTTGGTCTAGCCCTGGATATTCACAATAGTTAAGTGAAATTACAGTAAAAAAGGTAATTCAATACATAGAGAGAGCATTTACAAAGGTTTAAAGCATTTCAACTAAGCTTCCATCAACTGAACTTCATTAGCTAGCTAATCTTAACTTCCTGAGCCCCTAAACACACAAATCCAGACTTATTTCTACACCTTCATTCAAAGCATGACATCCATCACGTAACTCCAACTTTGAGAAAGCCCAGTAAACAAAACCCAAGACTGCCCACAAAAGTGTTGTGGGCTTCATCCAGACAAGAAAACTTAATTCCAACCAGCTTTATTATTGATTTTTTTTTAAATTCAAACCAAGTTCAAAAGAAAAAAGTAACAGTTTAAAAATAAAAGTAAAAAGCAGGCTTTCAAACTCTTTGACCTTGGTTAAACTAATGCAGATTTCCATGCAGTCCTCACTGATGCACATTAAACCTCATCTCTGAAAATATTGTATTTCCAGGTTAGCAGCATTTCTTACTATGAGCATCTGGAGAAGGGGAGTTAAAATTGCAATTAATTATACATCTAGGAACAGTGCTGGAGGCTATAGCCTGAGGAAAATAGTTAATTCAGTCTCCATTCCACCAGTGTCAATGGAAGCCTATCTGTACTTAAATAGCAATAAATGGTTTTGCCACCTTCAGCCTTTAGCTTCCAGGATGCCAACTCCACTTAAGATTTTCTAATAAATTATTCCAATATAATGATGCTGGCTTGTGCTATGCTTAATCAAATGGCCATAAAACACAGCAGGCACAAGCTTTCTTAAGGATTACACGGACAAGACATTTCATGCATACATCTCCTGTATTAATTCTATTTTTAGCCTATCGAGATCACTTAGGCCATTTACATTACCTCACTTTAATGGGTGCGCACAGCAGTGATAAAATGGACGTGTACCAATGATGAACCATTTCCAAATTTTCCAAATTCTATGCATTCCTGATTCCCTACTCGTACATAAACGCTTCCCTGCTACCACATCATCATCATTTGAAGCGGAAGCTCCAGGATGCTGCAGCAATTACACCATGTGTTTTTAGCAGGCACCACTGACACTTCAGACCAAGACAATGTGCCACAGCATGCAGCAAGCATTTACCTACATGTTCATAAATCATTGTGAATTACTTGATAATTCTGGGAGGGGAGGGGGGATTTCATCCTCAGGAAAGAAAGCATTTAATTTTATGGTAAAAGAACTTGCTTGTTATCATAAAATAACTGCAAAGCAAGCCATATCAAGGACAGAGTTTTGCCAACTGAACACAAGCTGCCCCCAGAGCAGATGGCACTGATGCCATGACAAACTCCAGCATAACAATAATCTTTCTGGGATTGGCTGTGTACCTGACAACTACTTCAGTTTGGGGAGTGCTTTATACAGAGTGTTCCAGAAGCAGACAACCCAATACATAAATACTCATTTACTTTCGTTTTCAAATCAGAAGTAGAACTTGCCAGTTATGCCTTAAGAGTGGTTGCATTCTGAATGTGCAACAGACTTCAAATTAAAGATATACACACACACTAACAGAATCTCGCAGTCTAGTTTTCTCAGTAGAATGAAGAATGTTATTTCACTTGATATGTCAAGCCCACAAACAGGGAGCCAAATAAACAGACTGAAAATATCTTCACTGGGACATTAAGGATGTCATCCGCTGCAGGAGACAATGAATTCTAGTCCTGACAAGTAATAACACAAACTAAATCAGCTATGATGATTACAACGTTCTGAGGTCCTAGTTTCTCTTTAGCCTGTTCTCATCTACTGCCAAAGACCTACTGCAAGGAAGCAGAGAGTTCCAAGGTCTGATCTGTGATCTTACAGTTGGAAGACAGGGAATCCCAGCTTATCAGTGACAATGCCGTTCTCTCGGGGGCCTTACTGGTTGACAGGATTAAAATTACATTCACAACCATTTCGTTACAGAACTGGCCCTGCTGTTTTTTTATGTCACCATCAGCCCCTGTAAACACTTGTACTGGAAAGCAGTAGAGGAAAGAAACCAACGTGCAAAGAATGGTTTCGTTTCACAAATAAAGTTCACCTTCCAGGCTTGCAAACACAAAAATCAAAACTAAAAACTCCATGTGAATTTTGAAGTGTATCACATAGTGTGGGGTGATTAAGCTGATAAAAAAACCCAAACACACACAAAAAACCCCCAAAAAAAGGCAAAAAGAAAAACCCCTAACTCAACTATCTTCCCAATCCTAAACTCTTGTAAGAGTAAAGGAAGAGCCTTCCTACCACACAGTGCCACAGAGTGTAAAGACCAATGCAGGACAAGACTGTACACAGCAGGCCAAGACGCTGAAGTCAGAGATGACTTACTGGTTCAAGAGTCACGCTGAATCGTTTCCAGGTTCTGACCACCAGATTACTACATAAGTGGGGGTTTGTCTTGGTTTACATTTGACAATAAATTCTTACCTGCAGCGCCTGAACGTGTTTCATAAGCATGAGCTGATGACAAAGCATACCAGGGAGTATCCTAGCTGTGTTTCAACTCAAGTGATATCATCCACTAATACAGGGAAGAAGTTTTGATGGCAGATTCAAAAGGAATTGTTTTGAAATTCTTGCCAGAGCATAGCCATAATTCAAAGACAATCCATTCAGCTAGCTACCCAGAACGGAATTGAAATTTTAGAGGAAAACAGTACTATTCATTCACTAAAAATATTATAAAAAACGCTTTTTTTGTCGAAAATATGACCACAGGCACTGCGTGAAATTAAAGCGAGACTAACAGGCGGCATGAAGTTTACACACTGTCTACAAAAGGTGTTTTGTGCACTGAAATTCACCGATTTCAGGACACACTGACGTTCTGCCATCTTGGCAGGCTATGAGATGACCAAGAAACTCCTCTGAGCTCTTGAAACACGTAAATGCTCCACGTAGCTCGCGTAAGAAGGAGCACAGACCAACAGCGACTTCCCGGTTACGCCGCTGCGCTCCCCATCGCGTTTTGCCATTACATCCCAGCAATTCTCAAACCTGCCGAGAAAACCGAGACCTACTTAGGGGCTACTTCACGCCGGGAGCCTTCTTAGCCTGGGAGCGGTTTAATAAAAAACAACCACCGCCACAAACAAACAAACAAATAAAGAAAAAAAAGAGAAGAAAAAAAAAAAGAAAAAAAAAGGGAAAAAAAAAAAACCCCAAACCAACAAACTTTCATCACCTCGGCATTTTTTCCGAGTTAGCCGCCGCGAAGTTGCTCCACCCGGCTCCGATTGTGCAACGGGGGGGAGGCGGCGGCGCGCAGCGCGCTCCCGCCGGGCGCGGGGGGAAGCTATTCCCGGACGGGCGATGGATTCCCGGCTGTCCAGAGGGCCCCGGGCCGGCGGAGAGGGGCGACTGCGGGGCGAGGGCAGCGCCGCGGTGGCTGCTCCGTGTGTCCGTGCCGCGTTATTGCGGAACGCGAGGGATCCCGGAAAGCGCCCGGGCCAGGCGGACCCGCCGCCATCTTACAATGCGGGAGAGAAGTTGCACAGCAGAGGGGAGAACCCGGCCTAGGGGCCCGGCTGCTGCCCCGGGCAGCGCCTCCATCGCGCCGAAAGCCCTCGGCAGCCACACACGGGCCGGCGCCATCCGGGCCGGCTTCGGCGGAAGGGCAGCGGCAGCGACCCCGGGCCGCGCTGACATCCGAGCGGCCCCGGGAGCTGCCTCTCTCCGACACCCCCCCGGCCCCCGCCCTCAGGAAGGGGCCGGGGCCGAGCTCAGGCCCGGAGAGAGCGGCCTCGCAGCCCCAGCCGGGCCAATGCCCCGCCGGAAGGAGCCGCCGCTTCCCGGCCTCTTCAGCCTCCGCCTCTCCCCCCCCCCGCCCGTCTCCTCCAGGGGCGAGGGGGGGAGGAAGGCGATGGGGGAAGGGGAAGAAAAAATACCCAAAAAATAACAATAAAAAGAAGGGCGAAGCGGTGAAGGAGGAGGGGGGGGGACGTTGGAGGAGGAGGAGCCGCGGTGCTCACTCACCTTGTTGATGCGTTTCAGCGCCATTGTGTGTGTGCGAGTGCCGGGCCCGTCTACGCGCCGCGGTGACTCCGCGCTCCGCTCGGGGGGCCGGGAGGGAGGAGGAGGAGAAGGAGGAGGAGGAGAACGGGGAGGAAGGCGGAGAGGGGGGAGGGGGCAGCTGCTCTTCTCCTTCCTCCGGAAACAGCCGGGGGGGCGCCCGACCGGCTGGCCGCCCGAAGTCCTGCCTGCCTGCGGGCAGCGGGGCCGTGAGGCTGCCAGGGGAGCGCTCCGCCCGCCGCCGCCCGTCACGGCCGGGAGAGGGTGCGAAGTGCCGGGAGAGCCGAGAGGCGTCGCCCGCCCAGAGAAGAGCGAGAGAGGAAGGGCGAGAGAGCCCCGCGCTGCCGCCGCTGGCCAGGCCCGGACGCCGCGGGAGGGAGGGAGGCGGGGTCGGGCCCGGCACGCCGCCGCCAACGGCTCCGGGGGCGGGGCCGAGGGCGAACGGGCGGGGCAGGGGAAGGAAGGTTCTGGGGCCGCCCGCGGGCGCCGCCGCCTCGGGACCGCTGTGCGGCTCTTCCCGCCCGCGGCTCCTGGGGGTCGCGGCGGCTCCGGAGCTCGGCCGTTCCCGGGGCTCGGCCGCGGGCGCGCACCGCTGACGGCGGGTCCCGCCCCGCCCGCCTCCCCGCGAAATGGCGGCAGCGGCCGGATCTAGGCCCGCCCGCTGACGCGGCGGCGCGGTGTTCCTCCGCGCGTCAGCTGGCTGTCAGCGCCGCGGAGGGGTCACCTCCGCCCCGCGCCCCAACGGCTGGAGCGGGGCTCGGCCCGCCTGGAGCCTGGGAAGGAACGGCGCTCGTACGGACCCGGCCGTGCCGGGAGCGCCTGGGCACGGAGCAAGGCGGGAGCTCCAGAGCGATGGGGTTTGCAGCGTTCGCCGCATTCGGTGCGAATGACGAAGCTAAAGCGCTGCTCTTTCCCAGGAAGAGCGCGGGCCTGGTCTGAGGGTAACGGACCCGGGCGCTTCCTTTTAGTGGCGTATCGGCACACACGAGGGTACCAAACCAAGTGTCTCGGTATAGGGGAAAAAACATCTCCAAAAGGAAAATATGGTGACGTGGAATGTCAGTACAAGGGCCAGACGCATCAAAGAGAGTCATATAATCATCAGAATTGGAAGTGACCTTTAAAATCATAAAGTCGAGCTGTCACAGGGCATTGCCCCCAAACCATATCATCCAGTGCCAGTTACAGACATCTCTTAGGCATCTCCAGGAATGGTGGCTCTACCACCTTCCCGGGTAACCTATTCCAATGCTTGATCACCTAAACCCTGAAAAGAATTATTCTAATATCTAATTTGAAGCTACCCTGTCTCACCTTAATGCCATTTCCTCTAATCCCCTCACAGCAGGCAGTCTAGAAGAGACTGACCCCCACCTCACGACAACCTTTTAGATAGTTCTGGAGAATGAGGAATGATTATTTTATTTACAGCGATGCCATCTGTGGCACTTCCAGCTCCTTGGAGGGTTTTTATTTTGTGCAGCATGGGCCAACAGATCACTCTCAGGCAGGTGGGTTTTTTTCTCACAGTAACAAATTGTGCAGGTTTATGCATAGTTCTCTACATGGGGAAAGACTCCTAATCCATTTCGGTGAAACAAGAAGAGAAAGATTGCCTGACTGCCCCTCTGCTGTAATGATGGGATGTATCAGAGTGACAAACATGGCATTTGCTGTCCAGGAGGGGTGTCCCCATAATTGAACTCCGTTTGTGTTTGTTATAGTGCTGTAGTCTTAGTTGTTTTGCTGTCTAGGATATTAATTATTATTGGTCTGGAGAAGGCAGAATATTCAGAAAAGCTTACTATGTAACAACATTTTCAGTATGAAGCTTGACAATAGGCAGCAGTGAATTAGGAGAGCAGTGGGGTTTTTTTATTACTTTAAAAACAGCACAGTAGTAGGACTGCCATAGTTTTTTAACACTGATATTTACAAGCGAAAGAGTAAACAATGCATTGTACTTGTAAAGTCTAGTTATCTTGCTATGATCTCCTAAACCAATCCTAGCAACTTCCTTATGTAGTCTTCATTTTCTGCTTATTCTTTTAATTGTACTGAACAGCATGTTCAGGAAGTGTAATTACAAACTATTTGATTTTCATTCTTATCATCATAGTCAAGAATATTGCTGAAGAACACCTTGCTGTTCCAGCTTTGGATTATGGATGCTATTAAACTGCTCCAAATCACCAGCGTGTCTATCTTTGTACCACAGACATGATCCTCTGCCTTGTAAATTGCTCACAAACTTTCTGAGCTTCATTATGGTTTGTCATCTCAGGAGATTTAGATACTTGGCAGCATTCCAGTTCTACATTTTGTAATTATTATTTGAGATTAATGACCTCTAATATGACTTTATATTAACATTTTTGATCAGACTTGTGATTCACATTTTCTGTATAATGAAAGAAATTAAGAACAGCCCAAACATACTGTTGACAGTGTGTAATTCTCCTTGCTAATTTAAGACAACTGGAATTGTTAATCTGGTAAATCAAGTTTTGTTACGTGTTAATTTCAATATGTCTATTAGCATTTGACCCCTAAGAGAATTTAAAATTTATTGGATAGCTCTTGTTTATAGCCATTGCTCAGAAACAGATTTGCAAATTTTAGTTTAGTATACTTGTTTAGGCAAACACTTCATTGCACTTGCTGGTCGTTTTTGAAAAACAAATCTGCCCATTTAAATACTGACCTTTGAGAAAAATAATAAAAAATTATGGCTTGTGTAGGAATGAAAAACAAGACATGCAGTCACAGTTCTGTGACCAGTTCTGCAAGTCACAGCACACAGTTCCTCTTGGAGAACATTATCCTTTCCACTCTCACCTCCTTTTCCTCAAATTGTGATGTAAAAATCATGTATTTTCTCCTCAGTATTTAGAAATAAATAAAACCAATTCGTTTTTTTACTTCACTAGGAATATTTGGGCAAGCAAGGCCTCAAAACCTGAATATGGTGAAGTGCCCATGCAGAGTTTTTCAGCTTTACCACACACAGCATGTATATTCTTTTGCATAGAATCCTCATACAGTAATGTAAAATGCAAGAGGTGCAGATGATGGTTACTGAATAAGGGTGTTGCAACTTACTGTGGAACTATTTGTGTTTGCTTCATTTTAATTTGATTTTTGAAGCTAGTCCTCAGAAGTGGCTGTAGAGAGGTATTACCATGTCTAATCCTCCACAGTAGTGGAGTTGGGTTAGACTTTTAGAGGTTTATTATGTAAAATATCTCAGTAGATGTGGCCTGCTAATAAACAGTTTGCACAAAAATACTGAGAGCAAACCAGCTCTCTTGAACCCTGTCTTTAAATTTTGTTTTTTCGAGTATGGTGTTCCAGAGCCCTGTGTGGCCAAGTGATCCACAGCTTCCAAAGGCTGGATTCAGCAGTGCATTTCAGCTGCTTCCTGATGGTCCAACAGAGGAATGGAAGGTCCAGCCATGAATGGAGGTTGCCTTGTCTGGCTGTTACAGCACTGCCCCTCGGCCCTGGAGGGAAAAGCAGCCCAGCCTTTTAGTGTAAAGGTTAACATAGGTTACTTGTACATCAGTGCTGGTTTTTCACTTCTGCTTGCCTGAGACCAGCCAGTTTTATATTTGGAGAATGCTATTCTACCTGCCTTCAAAACAGGTGGAGCAACCAAGCATCCTGGACACTAAGCAGCATTCCATACAGGGTGCTTCATATATCTGAGGGGAAAGGGGGAAACAAGATGCAAATGTTTTCCAAAAAGATTTTCCATTTTAGGAGACAAAAAAAAAAATTACTTCAACAAAAGCAAGATTTCCATCTAAACCATCCAATAGACTACTATTAGTTCCTGTTCAGAACAGTTCAGCTCATGCTGCTGGAAAACAAAGAACTAAGATCAACAACAACAACAACAACAACAGCTTCTCCCTGTTTGCATGTATTACCAGGCCTCAATTTTCTCTTCAGCATCCTGTCCAACTTGTTTTTCCTTTAATTACTGTAAATCAAGCTTGCAGCCAAATCCTTCTTTAATCTGAGCAAAACTCACCTTATTGAGGACCCTTTTGATTCAGTGGATACCGCAAAGAATAAGATCACAGGAGAAAGCTGATAAAATAAGATTGTTCCATTGGCTTTTTTTTTTTTTTTTTTTTTTTTAACAAAACAACAACAAAAAGGGTGAATTTGCCAAGCACCGTGACAAGACAGTGGAAAAAAACAGGTTTGGGGATGCCATTGTGTTCCACTTGATCTGTTTCAAATTCCATAGATGAGCAAGCCTTTCTGTGTAGCTGGGGTACCTCCCCTTCAATGAGGATGAAGGTCCTAGGTCACAGTTGTCAGTGCATGCTTAGTTCCCTGGCTGTTGCATCTGTGACCATTCTGTCTCCTTCTCTTAGGAAGAAGAGGTAGGCAACCCCCTTTCACATCTGGAATGAAGCCCAAGGTCAGTGTGTTAGGCAGCAGTTAGTTTTCAAGAAATACCAGATAAAAGGTAACTTCCTTGGTATTCCAACTTGGCCAATTCTTCAACAGCTTCTCTGACATTTTCACTGAAGCTATTCCCAATATTGAACAATTCCCAGGCTAATCCACATTTCCTTTGAATTAGAAGTGCAAAACACTGAGTTTAAGTCTACATATGACTCCCAGAGAAAACCTGGAGTGCTTTGTTGAATGTATGCTAAGCTTTCATAGTTTGCACAATCATGTGGGATTCACAAGAGCATAGAACACTTCAGTAACTTACACCAAGATAAATAGACTTAAGTCCCCCACAAAATCTTCTGGTCTTCAGGATTTTGTGTAGCACTTCATTGTTTGGCACTTTTTTATCTTCATAGCAACAACACAGTTTTCTTTCAGTTACAGATTTTTCTCTTCTCTTTCTTCTCTTGAAATCCTTCCAGAAAATAAGAGCTATTTTACAAGAATAAACAAATGAAAACATAAAATTCTTTATGCTTTTTTACAGACCTAAGCAAGAGAATCTCTAAAAATCACTACAGGTTATTTATTAGTATGCATACAGAGTATCACTCTTTTTTTCCCCCAGCAAAACTATCATTTGATCTAGATGAAAAATATATCCCTGTCAAGTCACCAGCAGTTTTTGTCAACAAGAATGTTCATTTTCTTTGCTGATTCAGCTCTATGGACATTGAGGCATGAAAGTCAGATGAGCATGTGCATGGTGTAATTATGATGCCAAATTTGAAAACTGAAATTTTTTGTTGTCGTGCAATTACTAACTACCTCTGTTTCCTTCTTTTGTATGAATTCTTTACATGCCTGAATAAACATAGATAACATAAACATACATGGCAAAATAGGAGGGGTGTGAAGGGCTAAGCAATTATCCACTGTTGCTAAAATAAGGTAACACAGGCTGAGTTCAGCGGGCAAAACCCCTCTCTGGAGCAACTCAGGAATTTTATCAGTTTCAGGAGGCCAGGGTACATCGGTTGCAGACCTTGTCAAAAGGGTGTTTAATGGTGACCTACTTTACCCTATCCCTTTGGAGGTGGTTGCTTCTCCTTGTTATACCTGTTTTTTGTCCCCTCAGGCTGCCTTCAGACTGCAAACTAGTTCCGTGTGGGTTACACTGTTACTGAAAATGACCAAGCTCTTAACAGCAGTTTTCAGCAGTAGGTAATTTGACCTATTGTGTTTACTAAAGGAGACATCAAAGGATTCTCTGGAGAGCTTTCAAGATATGTCTATTTTTATTACTTTGATGTAATTGATTACTAGCCAGATTTGGACCATCCTAATTCGGTTGCCACTCCAGTGCTTGTTCCAGGATGCAAGTGTACTAAGCAAACCACAACCTTTGAGGGGTGTTTGGGTTTAAGAAAGGATTTGAGCAGTGTGCCTAATGGGCTTTAAAAGTTGCTAGTTCAGATAAAATGTTAATGCTTAAAGGTAATTACTCAAACAGGCCAGTTAAGGTGTTTCACTGGCTCCCTGGTATGGGCACGGCTGTTCAGGGGTCACAGCAGGCTCTGTTTGAGGTGCAGCTTCCATTCACCTGCCCAGCTATGTGCAAAATACAGTTTTCACTGTTTGACTAGAGGTACAGGGAACGAGTTAGCCTGAGCTAATCAGGACACTGATGGTGTACTTCATACTGAAGTAGAAACCATCTTTTATCTCAGTAGGTTTCCCTGCAGACTTGTAGCAGGGAAGTGTTTCCAGAAGACTTGGGGCAGAGACCTTCACTGAGCTAGAAGCCCTGGTACCATTGATGTTATAAATGGCCTGCAGCAAAGTACTTCTGGCCATGTCTCCTTCTTCTGAGGCAGTCCTGCTAGTGAATTGTTCATATATTTGTAACTAAATAAACACTACACTTCAGCAGAGGCAGCAGGTTGATTTGCTGTCACTCTTCATTTAGAGGTATTTTTCCTTGAACATTCTTTCTCTCTCTTTTTTTCCCCTCATTGTGTTTTATACAGAAAAATGGTGTGTTTCTCTGGGGAAATTATTAGTGTCTTGTAGAGTGCTGTGTTTTAATTGTTTGATGGTGTATTGACTTAATTTAATGATTTAGGAAAATAGGAAACTCCACAGAAATACTTCTGTTTTTTTGGTTGGTTGGTTTGTCTTTGAACTGTCAGGAGTATATGCTGTTTATTTAGACAAGGGATTTAACTAGCCAAGTATCATTGGAATGAGGAGTCATTTTACTTTCTTTCTGTCTTTTTGAGCAATCTCATCTTTAAAGATTTGCCTGCTCTTTTCTTTGCTATGTTCCAGTTAACCACAGGGTATTCAAGAGCTTACTTAGACCTCAAATATCCAGGTAATTACAGCCAAATATATCTCTTAGAAGGATGGCATATTGTTCTTGTTTGATGTCCTATTGTAATTTGGCAAATACTGTAGATGACTCTAAGTCACCAATACTGAAATTAGGCAGTTATTTCATCATTATGGTTAGGAGGATGGACTAGGGCAGTATTTCTGGGGAGGTGGGTTTGTGACAGACATGGTAGTAATGAAATATGGCCAGGTTTTGGCAAGTTGCTGAAAATTTTGCAAATCATAAAGCAAAGGCAACCTGACTTCTGTACTCCTGCTGACTTTTATTCTTCCAGATCAAGCATGCTTTTCAGTTCGTCAAGAAATACTGCATGGATTTATCACTTTTCCAAGCAATAAATATGAATCTGTTTTTATAAAGACAATAATGACTGAAAATATTCTGGTTTGTTTTGCTTTGAAAAATGGGATATCATCTTGTAAAAAAAAAAATACCCCCTGAAAAATACTCACTTAAGGAGTTGGTAGTGGAATCCAAGATACCAATTTTCTCAGTCATAGCGATTTAAATTCAAAATAACAGCAAAAAAGATAATTTCCTTCCTGACTACTTGGTGGCTTATCTTAAATGATTTTATGATCTCCATTTAGCTCCCATATATGAAAAGCACTGCTACAATAGAAATGGAGGACTCAAGTACTTGGAGACTAAATTATACCCTTACCCATTCATCATTCAGGATATTTGACAGTATCAAATCGTGATGGACAGGCAATTTGAGGGACTATGTGCATCAGTGGTTTCTACTATACTTGTTTCCTGAATAATCAAAACATTTCTGCCCCTGAAACTGTCAAAGTAACTCACACAAAAGTAAAAAAAAACAAAAACCCTAACAAAAATAAATTTTATTCCTCTTGGGAAAACAGTTTAAAACATTCTCAAGTGTTTTAATAAATTAACTAGACACTATCACAACATTAGCTTTCAATAAAAGCCTTTCTGTTCTAATAAAAAGGGGCACTAGGATCTTTTCCTAGTTTCCAAAAGCACTCTCCTAGCATGTTGTTCAACATGAATGCCTCTCAATTATCATGTACCTTTCACAGCCATTAGGATTACATTTCCTGTCAAGTAAGTTCTGTAAATTTGGGGGTGATATGTTTATATCCTACATTTTGTTTTCGCTACTTTTTTTCCCCTTTGATTCAGCAGAGAAAGCATCTTATTAAAAAATATTTACAGATCTTACAGCTCTGTGCACTGGGCTGGAGTACAGAATTTATATAAATTTCTGGCAATATCTTTAAAAGTTAATGAAGTAACTTAAAGATCTAGGGAATAGCTAATTGTGTAGATCTAGAAGTGCACTGTGCTATAACTGAATGATGGTCCAGAGGATGGGGAATGTCTGGAAAAAAATAGAAAAGAAAAAACATTAGTAAGATAGGCATAAGTGAGGCTGTATTAATCCTATTTACCAGCTGTAATACTGTTCCATGTCATTGCCTTGGAATCAAGATAGCCACTTTTTTCTGGCTTTCATCTCCATCTGTTGGACATACACTTGTCTAAACTAAAGATGCATGGTGTTTGGGGGCTGAGGTTTTTCTTTTGCTCCTCTTTACTCTTGTAAGATGACAGAGAATGAGTATGGGTTACTGTCAGTGCCAGACCTGGCTAACCTTGAAAAGGGGAGCCAGGCTCAGAAATTTCCTCAGCGCTGCTGTTGCACAGCTGTCTGAGAAGGGATGACAAACTGCCCTTTCACTGCAGTGTCATTGGCATTGTGACACAGGAAGAACCCAAGAGCAGAGTGCAGTCCTACAGCAGAGATCATCTACTCTGTCCTCAGCAGGGATCTGGTAGTTTTTCTGTGCTATAATTAGCCAGTGCCAAAGAATGCACGTGGTGTCACAGGAATTAGTCTTGTGGCATTCTCACCTTTGCCTTCCAAAATAAAGGAAATATCTTTCAGTGACAGCTCTTATGCCAAGGGAGCAAAGCATTAAGGGAAAAATACATCCTCAGATATCTGGTCAAGAATAGACTCATCAATGCAGTTTGAAAAGGAAAGGTGAGTGGTCTGCTGCTGAGAATATACTGACACACATCTACATCTATATCTATATCTATATCTATATCTATATCTATATCTATATCTATATCTATATCTATATCTATATCTATATCTATATCTATATCTATATCTATATCTATATCTATATCTATATCTTCTTGTCCCCACACACAATTCCCATCATGATCACAGCTTGCAGTGTTTTGATAGTGGTTTTATTTCACATCTGTTCATTTACCAGTGTGCACTTCCCAGATTATGACAGCTTTGTCCTCTGTAGGTCCTTTAGTGAAGGGGAGGATGTATCTGTTTTCCATCACTGCAGCTTCCTCCCAGGGGACAATCAGGGATTTTGCAGTCTGGTTTATTGCAACAAACCAGGCAGAACTTGCTACAAATCAATAACGTATCTGGTCTCTTATGAACATATTAGTGAATCCTAAAGATACTTATTCTGATTTGAGTAAGACTTGTGAAATAGCAGCTCCCTGGAAGCCAATGAAGTTCCAAATCTATGCAAGTCTGTATGTGACCAACAATCAGATCATTCTGGATCCTCATGAGCAGTACATTCTGGATCAGCTACCTAGTGCAGATGGAAAAACTGGGTGATTTGTAATGGGTCAAAATTTAAAACTGATTGTAATATTAAATTTACTGTGTATTTTCTTGTGCATTTTTAGTATTCTTGTGCATTTTTAGTATTACTTGGCTGATGTTTTTTACAACAGTTTTGTGTCATACAACTTATTCCTTTCTGTGCTTTAAATAAATGCAATTTCAACTCAGGGTAATAGAGTGGGTATTCTTAGTTTCATCTTGTGCTATTTTGGCAGGGGTTAGAGTAGCTGTAGAAACTACTACCATTGATAACCACTTCATAAAAAGACAGCTCCAGCTCAGAAAAACCCATACAATGTAAATAGAAAGTAACTGAACTTTGGCTGGGGATATCTGGGAAGTTAGCACTGAATACACTTCTTTTTTCTTGAGCAGGGGATTTATTCAACTTTGTTTTATACCCAACTCATGGGTAACATTTCCCACTCCCCAGCAGTAGCAATCAGAGAAAGGAATTAAAGTGTTAAACCCATGGCTGAGAGATCAAAGCATGGCATTTTTCTCAAATAAATAAAAACAGTGTCTACTCTTCTGTTCTCTCATGTACAAAGTTGCCATGTTGGAACCTGATGCAATTCTTAGAAATCTTGCAATTTTTCTTTACATGTTTGTTTTCATTCTCTTCAAAATTAATTCCCTACAATCTCCAACAATAAGTGCCACTCTAAACTACAGGGATTTTTAAAATTCAACAATAATACATGCTGTTAGTGGGACACTGCAGTTAGGCAATTATGATAGCACCTCCCTTCAAAACACAATGGTTGCATTGTAAAATTCTTGGACATTAGCTAGATTAGAAAGTAATGCCATGCTCATTTAGTAGTAATTTTATAATATGAACATTATGGTATCACATGATTAGACCACTGATTTTGTTATAAATGTGATTTATTTCCTTAATTTATTTTTCTCTTGAACACTTTGCCCACCATGGACAGGTAGCTATTTTCAGTAAACACCAGCAGAAGCCACTTAAGGTGCCAGGTCTCAGAGTCAAGTGAAAGCACAACACTCTCAGCTTTCTTCTCTGAGCAACTGAACCTCTGGATGTAAAAATATGAAATAAAAACCCAACCTATGTGCAGTGCAATTGCAACTTGCTTACAATGTTATTATGCATAAAATACAGAAAAGTAATTGTATCTACATGGTCTTATATCCAATTTTAAGGCAATCTGCTTAGTTTTTGAGATTCAGGTGGTTAATAGTTGGATGTTGACAGTGCTGCATAATTAGCTGATGGAGATATTGCATGAAGTGAATCACAGTTCCTACAGCTCTTTTGGGGTGTAATGATTTCGCTTGCTTTTGGGGAAGTGGGAGAGAGAGATCTTTGCATACAGCAGGAAGAGCAGCTAATCACACCCCATTGTGAAATGATTCAAATACAAAAGGACAGATCTAGCTTCCTCCTCTTAGGAGACTTGTGTTTGCTGATCACAGAAGCCAGCCCTTTTAGTTGGCAGTAGTACTTTAGCCTGCTGCAGACATTATTCCAGGTGGTCAGTTTGGAAAATGGCAATACCAATTCCAAGAAAATGGTTGAAACAACACCAGACATCCTCTTGATAGAAAAGCTCGTTACCATGAAAGAGTACTGAGCAAATTACTACTTAGGCTTGTTTTACTGATGTAAGAACTGTGTGTCTGCTGCCTCAGAACCTTTCATCTTTTATCCTTACTGTTGTGTACTTGGTGAAATAAAATAAATATATGGAATTTATAAATGTTCTTCTCCTTTGCAAATCTCACATGTTCTAGACAGACCAGTAAATATTATCTCATTTTACAGCTGAATTAAGGGCAGAGGGAAACAGAGCAATTTTCAAAGGGTAACATAAGGAGGAACACAAACAGATTCTTTTCATCTATCCTCAGTCTGTTGGACCAGGACCAACCAGCTTGTGGATGCTGAAGACATCTCTTATTTCTGCTGTGAGCAGAGCCAGTGCAGCTATGTTATAGTGACAAGAACAAATTCTGCCAAACATCATCTGCACCACTAACTTTTCTCCCATTCTTATCAAAGCAAGGGCTGGTTCTCATTTGGGCAATGCTTGGGGAATTCCATGTCAAAGACCTGAGCTAGCCCTATGGATGGAGACCTCTACATTTTATCTGTAATGTTCTTGCTAGATGAAAAATCCCAGTGATAGAGGATACCTAGTGCTGAAAGCAATATTCATCTTTCACACAGATGACCTAGATCCTATTCAAGTGTCTATGTCTGAGCTTTTTGTGCTGCTCTTTTATTACAGCAACTTCTACATATCCTCCCAATACCAGAGTTTCAGTGGCCAAATTTAGCATGAAACACACAAGCAGAGGCACTCTCTACTTTTTAACAGCTCACAGACTGAGACTAAATATACAAGAATGAATTGTTGCATGTTACTCTCCCCACAAAAAATTGAGGTCATTTTCCAGATAGCAAACAATATCTGATATTTGAGTTGAAAAATACAGTGATAAAATCCTGAAGAAGCAATCTGCCTCTGGAATAAGAATGTCCACATAGGGTCCACATGTGTAACAGAGGGAAGATGTCACACCTGCCTGTTAAACCTCCTGATGTTGACTAAGTTCTGAACCCATAATGTTGTCTCTAAAGATGGATTACTTTGTAAAAGCCTGTTCTTTCCTGCAGGGCTGAGCAAGCCTGAAGCTTACATTTCCCCTTGAAGCTAACAGAAGTCTGCAGCCAAATGGCAGGGTGAACATGCATCTCCTGTGCTCCAGTTCAAACTGGGTTTCTAAAGACACTTTTCACTTCTGCTTTGGTTAAAGATCTCATCCAGGTTTCACTTTCTTTATAGGTTTGCCCTTATCTGTGACTTTCAGACTCTGATAAACCAAACCCATGTGTGACTCATGTCAGCTGATCCCTACACAACAGGAGGGACACAGGGAGAGCAACATGTGCAGATGGACTTGCAGTGTGCTGAGTGCAGCACTGATCAAAGGCAGCACAGCAGGGCTCAGGAGCTTCCCCACAATGTCAGCTGTGCTCCCAGCATCCAGAGGAGGAGGGCAGGACAGAGATTCTCAACCTCAGTGTGAAGTTGCTTGATTTAGGGCTGGAGTATTTACCTTATGTATTCTTCCCTCAGAAAGTCTCACAAAGGAGGTCACATCACGACATCTGATGTATAATTTTTACAGGAATAACCAAGTGTTTTACTCTTTCATTATCTTGTCTAATAGCTGGCATCTGCCTAGACAAGAAGGAATCATCTTAGGACATCAGACACAGTCATTAGGTGAATAAATTTAGGTGAGGTAGGGAACTTAGATACTCTGAGATCACAGGAATATTCCCACTAGCTTAAGATGATGATTCATCAGGAAATGTTAATGTAGGGCCACAGGTAGAAAAGTAATAGGCCAGAAGCGCAAATAAATTTGATTTATCCCAAACTTAGCTCCCAGTATTTTCCAGCAGGAGAAGCACACAGTTGATTTGGGTGGATATGGTGGGATTTCAGTACACTGAGGGAGGAGAGAGAACTGTGCTTCAGTCAGGATCATGTAAGGAAGGAGACAGCTCTTGTAGGATTGTGCTGCTTCAGCTTTCCTGCTCATACTCTTGTGCTATATGCTATTAGCACTTGATAGATTCACTTATGGTAGTAAAGCACCTTGAACCAAATGGTGTTGTCATGTCCAAGGGATTAACATTAGAGTCTCCAGGTCTGGATGGATTGTCTAAACTGACCCAGAATGGCTACATGCTTCCCACTTTTTCATCTGCCTATACAGGGAGGATTGTCTATGCCAAAAAATGTCCAGTCTCCTAGACATAGCAATAAAATAAAGTGAAAACAAAAAAAGAAACAAACAAACATATGTGATAGGTCTTATTTTATGCAAATTATTGCCAAACATGAGGCGGATAGGCCTCTTCCTGTAAATTTGAACCTCTCAGCACTCCCATTATCCTACCTCATTCACATGAAGAAAAACCTTCAGTCTTTTTACTTCAATATTTATAAGACCATCAAGATGGAATATAACTTGAGTGCAGCAGGGTGATGACAGATAATTACACAATACCTGTAAGCATAAGCCACATATTATTGAATACAGTCCCTCATGTTCCTTTCCCTTTCCCTTTCCCTTTCCCTTTCCCCTTCCCTTCCCTTCCCTTCCCTTCCCTTCCCTTCCCTTCCCTTCCCTTCCCTTCCCTTCCCTTCCCTTCCCTTCCCTTCCCTTCCCTTCCCTTCCCTTCCCTTCCCTTCCCTTCCCTTCCCTTCCCTTCCCTTCCCTTCCCTTCCCCGCCCGCGCGCCCCCTGGCGGCGGGAGCGCTCCCGCTCCCCGCTCCCGTGGCAGCGCCCCCTAGCGGTGCCGGCGGACAGCGCGGCCCGGGCGGCGCGCGGGGGGCACGGGCCCGGCCGGCCGGGCGCGTGCGCGGCCCCGCCCAGCGGCGCGTGCGCGGCGGGCGCACCCCGGGTCTGCGCGCGGCGGCGCGGCGGGAGAGGCCGGCGATGGTGCTGGAGACTCTGGCCCGCATCGTCAAGGTCCAGCTGCCCGCGTACCTCAAGCGCCTGCCGCTGCCCGAGAGCGTCGGCGGCTTCATCCGCCTCACAGGTAGGCGGGGGCAGCGGGACCCCCTTCCCGCCCCGGCGGCGCGGTCGGTCCTGCCTGGGATCTGGCTCTCCCCCCTCGTTCCGGGCATCGCTCGCTGTCTGCCGGCCGCGGCACAGAACGGGGAACGCCGAACCCTGAACTGTTGCAGCAGGAGGATGACCCGGCAGGAGGTGTCGGGATGAAGTGCAGGGACAGAGCGAAACGTTCGCCTCTGAAATTCCTCCGGGAACCAAGGCCGCTGGGCCAGAGGCCGTGCGCCGGGATGGATCGGGATTTAGCCGGAGGCCTGAAGCACGGCCTCTTCCTCTTCCTCACAGGTCAAAGGCAGCATCTGAACTGAGTTAAACAACAAAAACCCCTCTTTCTAGGAACCTGCCACATACATAAAGTTAGGATAGTTTTTAAGTGTAGTAATTGTTGTAAGTATTTTCTGCGTGAGGGAGTGGAAGCAGCAGTTCATTGATTGTAACTCTGTGCCAGAGTGAACAAGAACGAAGAGTGAGCGGTGGCGGCTTCTGTGGGCGCTCCGTGCTCCGCGCACCGGCTCTGGGGGCAGGCTCGGCCGGGTGACACACGCGGGCCCTCGGGCACGGTCAAGGGACAGCATTAGTCCGGTGACAAGAAGGAAGGAACGCTCTCCACAGAAAGTAGAAGTAGAAAAGGTTATCAAAGTGCAGAATCAACCTTATATCTTGCAGCACTAACACCCAGACTGTAATAGTGTTGGAAAAATGTTAAATTTAGAACAGGCACAGTTTATTTAAAGCCAGCTTTGAGCACTTCTTTTTTCCAGCATGTTTATGCTGCTTGTGACCTGCAAGTCACATTATCTTCCTCAGAAACAAGCAGATCTCTTTTAAATTAACTGTTCTTTTTCCACAAGTACTCTCATATGAAAAAGCTGTTAATTATATTTACCAAATAGAGAAATTCAGCTGCTGCAGAGTTGGGTTTTAAGGGAGGATAGAACAAACTACAGAACAATGCAACTTCTCCTGTTTCTGGTATTTATCAGTTTATTAATGAAGCCAATTGCCCTTGTAACCACAACTTGACTTAAAATTTGTTAAGCTTAGTAATATTTTATTATCTTACTGCTTCACTCGTCTAACTATGTGTGTTTGTAACAGGATTTTATTTGTGCAGTCTTCTGTACTCATAATGTGTAGTAGTAATATGATTTATTCTGAAAAACCTCTGGAAGGTTTGGTCTGTAGACCAGAATCAGGGCTTTGGGGATTTTACCTAGTGTGATCAGCATGGGAGAACTGTTTTGTTGTCACATTGTTTACCCCACTGACTTCAAGGTACTTCCTCAAATTTGGAGAGAGGACAAGAAGCAAATAACTGCTTTCTTAAGTGTAGACCAAACATGTGAAATGTCAGTCCCAAAAATACTAAACAAAAGTAAAAGAAGGAGCTGAGTCAGAAACTGCTTTTGAGAACTGGCAGGATTTAATGAGCATACCTGAAAAATCCACTGCTTCTAGTTCTTAGTGATTTTTTTGGATGGACTCTAAAAACGGGAGACAAAGGTATATTTAAAAATAGATGGCTACAGAGAGAACATTTTTACATTTTACATTTTACATTTTTATTCAATAGTAAACTAGACTAGTATCTGCCACCATGCTTATACCTCTTCCTGCCAGGGTGAATAGGAATGAAAAGGGGGGAAAAAAGCAAAACTCTACAGGTGCTTCAAGTTATGGCATGGGATAAATGCAACACAGTGAGACTTTTGAGAAGGATGTTGTAGGACACTGCATCCTGGGCACCTACAGTAGAAAATTATCATCTCTTAGGGCATAAAGGTTATTGAAAGTCATTGAAGCGTCATTGCTCGCTGAAGAGCTGTGTGCTTGCTTGCACGCAGAGCTGCTGTCAGTCTTAAGTTTCATTTGAGAAAATGATTGCTGGAGCAAGTGCTGCCTCTTCTGTGTTGTTGTGGTCTTTGTCCTGTCCTAAAGCCTCTAAGAGCAGAGGATTCCCAATCCTGGGGTTATTTTGCAGTGAATTATCATTAGGAAAGACTGTTAGACAATAAAGAAAATTAATGTGACCTTTCGTGTTTGCTACTGTAATTACAAAGTATATTCTTTGGCAAACGGCATACTTTGCTCCTTTTTGGAAAGTGAGAAGTAACATTGGTCTAAAAATATTTAAAGTGCATTAATATTTGCTCTTTGGTGGCATCTATTGAACTTAGTGAGGGACCAGCACTATGAAACGCTGGACAACATAGACCTTGTTTGCAAATGCAGGCCAGAATCCAGATTTGCAACAGTGCAGTCTTAACTCTTTTATTGCTTCTAAACTCTCATTAGCTTGTAGGCAATTTCAGTTCCTGTAGTGCATCAGTTGTAGAAACAACAGAACAAAAGTAAATGGAGCATTTTGGTTTTTTTATAGGATGTTTTATAGGGTGCTGGTTAAAGATGTGGACATCTGTTATCTGGTGTAACCTTATAAAACCAGAATGAAAAACTGCTTGTTTGAAGAAGAAAACTGTTAACATCCAGTGCTTACCTCCTGAAGGTAAAAGCAGTGAGGGAGGAAGGAAAGAATGTTTGACCTTGGGTTTGAAAGTGGATATCTAAATTATCATGCTGTGCTGCTCAGAAGCCTCTTCCAGGTTCTTGCAATTGGATTGTTAGTCTTCTCAAGGTCAGTGAAATGAACAGTGTTGTCTAATGCCAGCATTGCTTTTTGCCCTGGAAGGTGTCATTAAAATGGCATAGAGATTCACCTCAAAATAGCAAACAACCAAAACCAGGATAGATCTGCTTGTTAGTTCTGAAGAGAATGTAATTAGTAGGTACTTCGAATTTGCATGAAGAATGTCATCACTTTAGAGGACATACAAGCACAGTTCCCATATTCCCTTTGACTGATAGTTAATATTTGTTAAAATTTTGATTTGTAGTTGAGCTGTTACTGTAAGAAGCTGCTTTTGGGTCTGCATAGGGTTATTTCCTCAAAAAGTAGCTGAAACATAAATCAAAGATACCAAAGGAGTAGTTGATGGAAGATAAGGAGGGAATGCCTGCTTTGATTTTCCTCTCAGTGGCTGGTCTGTACCTTGATTTTTTGGTTTTGGACATATTACTGTTGGACTAAAAATTAAGACTACCTCTCCTTGAAAATATCCATTGCCTCAGCTTTTTGGAATTCTCTGGTTTCTGATATTTTCCAGGACTTATCTTTGGGATTAGTCTCTATCTAACACAAGTCTGAAGATTGACCTGTTCCATACACTACTCTTCATTTCTGTCTCCAAAATCTGCCTGTCCCCATGCAGCAGAACCGATAAAGAATCTCCAGAATCAGTGTAATGGCTGAATTCTGAGTTGTCAGCTGTGCAAATAAAGTCTTGTGAATTGCCCTACATGTGCTTCAGAAAGGTATGCATGGCTTCAAAACCAGAGCAGTCTACACTTGTAGGAGGGCATTGCATTAGTGTGGATGAAGGGTTTTTACCATCCCTGCTCACCCAGCCTAAAAATCTCTGACAGTGTCTTGTATCCATGCCTTAGAACACGATCACATTGATTTTTCAGTTTAAACACAGGAGCTTCAGGCAGTCTTTTGGCAATAACAAGCCAGTTTATGGTTAGTGTACACATGAATGTAACTGGGGGCTTTCCAGAGACTCCCACATTAGAAGGAAGCACAGAATTTACTGGCTAGTGAGGACAAAACTATTTATCAGCAGTTATCTTGGTACAAATATTAAATAATAACCATCCTAAACAACAGCCTTGTACATCCTATTCATATTTATTTCTAATTTCCTTTCTCAGAGGTTACAGCTGTCACGTTCCTCTTTCACTTATATGAGCCCAGCTGGCTGTGAGCCATTCAGAGACATCCCTGTTCTCATTTTGATGCTGTATCAGAGTGTGAGACCTGTCCTTCTTGTGTGTCAATCTTAGCCCAGTTATATTCACCACACACTTGACAGATGCTCTGGTCCTGGTGTGCCTCTTGGAATGACTGTTCTGTCTTGGAGTTCAGAGGAGTAGCTTTGTAGAGATCCACATTTTTGTCAACAGTCAGGTTAAATACAAAGTTTGGAAATTTTTTTCAGTGACCAAATATTTTACCTCTCTTTTGAAATACATTCCAAGTCAGTCCTTCAGGTAAGGTAAGAAAGTGTGTTTGGATTCCTGATGGAATTGATGGAGTGCTCTGGAAAAGTAATGATAGAGAAGGCAAACAGGCACTGCTGTCCAGGAACTCAGGATTCTGTGCTGCTGAAAACATTTAAGTATCTCAGTGTTAATTATTATTTAGGGCTTGCAGCTCACTGGAGGAACTAAGTAAAGAGCACCAGAGATTAATGCATTGCAGTGAGTCCTGGTGAATGTGGTGAGTTGTGCTTTGCAGGGACTGATGCAGGTGCAGTTGGGGAATGACTGCTGAGACTTCTTGCAGTGCCTGCAGCATTTATGCAGCTGTGATGCATTGCCAGATAAATGCACTAAATGTGGCTGTCACATCAAAGGCAACAAAGAACAAAATATTAATCCCACAAATTATTTTCATTACATAGTCTGGTTCCAGAAAATTCAAATGCTTAAGAAAAATCCATTGGATTCTAACTGGAGAAGTATTAGCAAACTTGTGTTTTATTAGTACAAATTAAATCAAGCTATACAGAATATTGTACTTTTTCAGGGCTACAACCCACCTGGCAGACTTAGCCTGCTCTGTTGTGTTTTCTTTCTTGTACTTCTTATTTTCAAAAAACAATTTTTAGAGCAGAATCTTGCTATATTCTAATCTTCAATAAATTAGTGTCTTGTCTTAAAAAGTGCTTGTGCAACTGCTTGTGGTCCAGCTTGTTATACTTTTTTCTTTCTCTTTTAAAATATTTTTAAACTCCCTTCTGTATGAGTGCTTAATTATTCTCCAGAAATTTAGAAAAATGCCCTCAACCTTTAGTGCACCGTGGTATTTAAATTGCACTGGGGTGCATGTTCTTCACAGCACGTTCTGCTGGAAAAGTAGATCCACCTTATTTACATAAATGCCAATTATTGCTGCATTTCTTAAAAAGTCCAGTAAGCCTTCTCTCACCAGTATGCCTAGAAGATTTATAATGATGTAGCAGCAGGGCAGCCAGATCTGCAGTGGATACTTTTATTTTTTAACTGTACTTGAGAGAAGTTCCTTATCTTGGTAAAAATAATTTTCTGTGACTTCACCTCCTGGTCTTAGGTGTCTGCCTTTCTCCGTGTTGTAGAAACTGATTGCAGATCCCTGAGCAGAGGTCTGAAAAATAAAACCAAAGGGATCGGTGAAGGTTTTTACCAGTACCTTAGTGTTGCCCATTTTAATAAATCTTCTATATGTTTTATATTCTTCCATTGAATCATCTTCTAGAGTGATAAAATTCAATTTCATCAATTAATTTCAATTCAATAAATTCTAGGAGTCAGATTTTTACTTTGGCTGGAGTAAATCCTAAGACTTAATCTATGTCTTCTTTTTTTTCCCCTGAGACTCACCAATGGAATCTTGTTTTCCCTGAGGGCCCTGCTGAGCCCATCTCATACCCTCAGCCTAAGCCACGTGCAAGCAGCTGCTGCTGCAGCATCCTGGGGCAGTGCCAAAAGCCAGCCTAAATCCCACCTTGTCTCTAGTTTCAGAATGGCTGCGGTTACTGCCTTTCCTGGGCGTGCTGGCCCTGCTTGGCTACCTGGCTGTTCGTCCCTTCCTCCCCAAGAAGAAACAGCAGAAGGATAGCTTGATTAACCTCAAGATCCAGAAGGAAAATCCCAAAGTAGTGAATGAGATCAACATTGAAGATCTGTGCCTCACTAAAGCTTACTGCAGGTGTTGGCGTTCGAAGACGGTAAGACACTGTGCTGCTCTAGGGTTAGAGATTGAAACTTGCATATTTTTAGCAGAGCTTTGGTGGTGGATTGCTCTGTGTCGAGCTGTTGCCTTTGTCTGGAATTGGAACATGCTCCTGAACTTTGCAGAATGGCACAAACCTGACTACATGAAGAAAGTAACTGTGGAAACTTGAAAGAAACACAGTAGGGTTTCTCTAAAAATGTTTAGAGAGTGACCACATGTGAGTAAGAATAAAACCAAGCAAACCTGTTTTACCATTTGGAAATACATTGCAACTAATTAAGAGAAAACTACTCTTATTTTGCAAAGAACAATGCTTAGAAAGTTGTTGATATTAGAATGAAAATTAGGCTAGGCCTGTGTTGGTGATTCCTGTCTGGTCCAGAGCAGTGAGATGACTGGTTGGGATATTCCATATCCCTCAAATCAGCTAGATGTAAACGAGGGTATTTTATTTTGCCTCAATTTTCATTTCCTGATTCAATTTTGAATGTCCTGACCACAGTCTGGTTTTGTTTTCCCTGAACCAAATGCTTTCCTTTTTTAATAAAATCAATAAAGTCTGCCCTGAACTGAAGAAGCTTAACTCAGCTATTCTCACTTTGGACTAATCACTTCAGCCAAGTATTTCAGCTTCTCTTAAAAAAGTACTTTCTAGTTGCAAATTACTAAGTCTATTAAGAGCACTCTTAATAGTTGTGCAGTAAATCCATTTGTAGCTGTGATGGCTGTTTTGTTTGCTGTTCTTTCATGGAAAAGGCTTTGTCCCTGACTCTGTGTCTAAGAACAGCTATTTTAGGATCTCCCAAACTTAGTTACCCATTAACTGTGTTTGTTGCCCTTAGTATCCTGTGTCTGATAGGAGACAGGGAGTTTGATGTTGAACCAGGACATCACAGGAGGAAACAGCAATATTATCAGAGCACTCGGGGCTCAGGAAGAAATACAGAAATCACCATGCAACTGCTGTACAGAATTATGCTAATTCTTGTTTTTGGTTTTTATTTTTCAGTTCCCTGTCTGTGATGGCTCCCACAACAAGCACAATGAGTTAACAGGAGATAATGTAGGTCCACTAATACTCAAGAAGAAAGAAGTATAGCAGATGCTTAATCTAGATCATGACTGATAAAAAGTCTTTTATACTGTTGTAGTTGCAAGGGACAGCATTTTGTTATGTGACTGGTATGATTTAGTTTCATGATTGCTGTAGATTTCTTTTTGGAATAAATTGCATTTAGACAGTGATGAATTTGTCACTGTTTTGGTACCTTATTCTGAGAAGAATTTTGCCTGCTTTGTAAAACTGTAAAGTACCTATCTCTGTAAATAAGTCGTTTATTTCAATAATAAATTGACTTTCTACAACTAAGCCTTTTTTTGTATGAACATACAATTATAAAACTGTCACTATTTCAAGTGCACATTTTTGTTGAATTTGTTCTGCTGAGAAATCATGTGTTACTCAGCTTTTCAGGACCAAATTTAAGTGTACTTAAGTGGGGGAGAAAAAGATACCAACTTTGTCCTTTGTGAATGTATTTTCAGGCAGCAGATCAGTGTTAAGTCATGCTAGCTGAAGGTCTGGCCTGCATGGTGTCTAAGTGGGCACTTTGTTGGTCTTACACAAAGCAGCCCAGCTCAGACAACCCCCACACTGCTGGAAAGTTTCACACAGCATCCCAGGTGGAGTGCTGGCAGTTCCAGGCCGTATATAAACCAAATTATTGAGCAGGTCACCCACCACCTTTAACCCTGTATTTTGGGCCCTGTTTTGGTGGTAAGGAAACACAAATTTGTCTCCTGCAAGTTCCCTTGCATTACAGTCACTACTTCTTGCATTGGGAATTTTCAAGGGATGAATGGGTTAAGAGACAGAAGTGAGGATGCAGAGCTGAGCTGTTCTCTTGGCTTGTTACTCATTCAGAATTATTATTTAGGCAAGTCAGAACGTTGCTGTGCTGAGGCTTAAATTCAGATGCAGATAATTACTACTTACCTAACAGCTGGAATTCTAATTAATTATTCTAAAGCGCTTAATTCTCCCACGGAATAGCGTATCCATTAGTTTAAAAATAAAAATTTGGTCCATGCTCCATCAGACAATGGTACCATGACAGATTCTCACCATTCCTTAACAGCATTTTATTTGACCCTTTGTTAGGTGGGAAGCCCCAGAGCTGTTGCCAAAGCTGATCACCAGAGTGCTGAAACAGAAAGCGAGTCAGAAAGCTGTTCTCACCCATAAGGGCTCTTGCAGCAGCGGCAGAGTTAAGGTAGATCATTCCTCCTCCACTTGTGACAGTTGTAGTTCTAGGTTCCAAAACCTCTTGCTTTGCAGCAAAAGATGGCAGATCAGGATGTGACTGTGTGTTAAATTCCTGCTTTTATAAAGTGTGGAACAGAAACATGGTATAATGTTTATTGTTTAAATGCTTCACGGTGGTCTTGCCTTAATGGATGAGCAAACCATAAATGTATTAGGATATAAACATTTATAACAGGGAAAAATATATAAAGGTAAGTGTCTTATACTGTTTTCACTTATAGATGTATATAGAATATCAATCCCCAATTCTTGGGTTTGGTGAAGAAATTACTGTGAAATGTAAAGCCCTGTCTCTGACAATTTTTTCAGGGTTTAAAAACCACAGTCTACTGTAGCAGACTTATTAGACACAGGCTGTATGTGCTTCCAGCTTTTATCAGGATACTTCTGTATTCAAACAGATTGGTTTCTTCTGAAATCACCACCAAACCTGTTAAATTAAGGGAAACCTGGTTAAAGTGAGTAATACAGCAACGTGGTTTTGTTTCTCCCAAAAAACTCCTTGAAGAGAAGAACGATGTAAGGTTTAACCTCTTCATTACTTAATCAAGCTGTGTTAGAGATGGAATTATTTTTTTTCTCCCTACTTGCTCTTAGATGAGATAGTTTAACAGCAATCTACAGACATGGCTATAGGATAAACAGGGACAGTTTTTTTGTTTGTGCTTATATTTGTAAGGGCATGGAACAAATTTGTAGTGTTGCAAGAGCAAGTCACAGTTCTTCTGTAGAAAGCACATTTTATAATTTCCACAAGATAATTTAATGAGAATCACAAGCAAGATAAATCATAATTTCCTTGGATTTCAAAATCTGTCAAGGTAATACTCTCTCATGTCCACAGAACTTCCTATAGAAAATCTCAAAGAATTTACTAATCTTTTCCATCTGAAGTCAGAGATAGATAGCTAAAAGCTGAAGTGCCTGTACAGCTCTGTGTCTCACCAGCAAGTGAGAAGCTGAACTAATAACCTGACTTTTCTAATCTAATTGGGAAGCTCCATACACAGGAATAAATTTTCCCTAAATACCAATAAAGACTGGAATGCAGGTCATAGGACCAGGTCTTCAGTGTTGATGGAAAATCTGGGGAAACTGAAATCGGCATTTTGTGACACCTATTTACAAGAACAGCAATGTTTTCCTTTCTTTTCATAATTAATTTGAACATGGTTATAATAGAATGCAAATAAACTTGTAAAATAGGTTTGGAGAAAGGTGTCTGACTTGGGGCAACTACTAGACAAATGTAACTGAAGTGCAATTGACCAAAAATTTGGTCTCTTGCTCTCTTTATTTAAAAATCAAGATACAGAAACTATCATCCATTTTGTGGCTGTATTACACCATGACTCTTTCACAGTTAATTTTAGACTTCAGTTTAAATTCCATAAAAAGCTCAGTTTGGCTGAAAAAGAGAGAGTAAGCAGTGATTATAATCACATCCCCTGGCCTGTTGGACTCCCTGCTTGCAGATAGACAATTTCTGTCTTTTCCCATATGCTGCCTGCTGTAGCTGCTGGATGCTGGCTGCTGGGAACACTTTCTGCTGTCAGACCTTTCTGCTGCAGAGGTTCTTGTGAACCTTCTGGAACAGCACACTCAGATTTCCCCCACACTATGCCTGTGATTATGTCTGCATGACAGCGGGACTCTGCTTATCAGTTACTGCACATTGTGCTCTTATTTTATTTCCTGCAAATAAGAGAATACCATGGCATAATTATTTAATTGGCTTGAATTTATGCCTTATTCAGTAATGATTTTCAAGGCTTTTTGTTAAAAAGGAGGTGTTCTTTAATGTCAGGCTTCACTAGTACTCTGATAAAAACTGAAATCTAATCTCAAAGTTAGCTGCTATTCAAAAACAGCTGAAACTGTTGTGATACTTACTAAAAAACCCCAGTCTCTTAAATTCTTAATCCTGACATATCATTTAATGAAAAGATGCAAGTGTTTTCTTTCTGGAAGATAAGGAGAGGGAATATTATAAAGCATTAAAGCTTTTAATTTTAGATCTGCAGGTCCCTATAATAGCTCCAACCTGATACTTTTTGAAGATTTAATAAAAGCTGGGGGAAAGGGGTCTCATGAGAAATATGGACATAAAATAGCAGGGAAAGAAAAATCTATTCAATCTCACTTAGATTAACAAAAAAGATGGGAAGTTTTCATTGGTATAGCTTATTCAGGCACTCAGAATTGTGGAAGTGATCTAATGTATAACTGAGAGCACACTGAGGTTACAGGAACAGGCAAATCCCATTTATGACATGCTGTTTTGCTGGGGAAGGAAGTATTAGAGGCTATCACAAACAAGAGCTCTTCATCAGAGGTTTGCTTTTGTACTTACGGTTGTGTCCAAATTTAAAGGGCTGTAATCCTTCCAACATCACACTTCTGTTATTGAACACATTGCAAATTTGGCATAGTGATCCCTCTGTGAGGATTCTACTTTTTATAAAGCTTTACAAAAAAGTGAACTCCTTTAAGTTTTACTGAAGTAGAACTGTTTTATAGACAGCTACTGATGCACACTGTATTTCCTCACCTTGTCAGTTAACTTTACGAACATTACAATTTCCAATTACTTAAAACCTCCTATTAAAACTACATGCATGTCACAAAATAGAATCAATGAGGGTGGAAAAGACCTCTGAGATCACTGAATCCAACTTATGACCACCATGTCAACCAGACCATGACTCTCAGTGCCATGTGCAGTCTTTGCTTAAACACTTCAGGGAAGATGATTCCACCTTTCTGGGCAGACCATTCCACTGTTTAACAACCTCTTCTGTGAAGAAATTCCTAATGTCCAACTTAAAACTTCCCTAGTAAAGCTTAGACTCTTCATCTCATCCTGTCACTGGCAGCATGCCAGAAGAGTCCGGCCCCCCCCCGGCTGCCCCCTCCTGTCAGGGCGCTGCAGAGCAGTCAGGTGCCCCCTGAGCTGCCTCTTCTCCAGGCTAAACACCCCCAGCTCCCTCAGCCACTCCTCACAGGACCTGTGCTCCAGACCCTTCCCCAGCTCCATTGCCCTTCTCTGGACACGCTCCAGCACCTCAATGTCCTTCTTGCAGTGAGGGGCCCAGAACTGGACACAGCTCTTGGGCTGTGGCCTCACCAGTGCCCAGTACAGGGGGACAGTCGCTGCTCCTGCTGGCCACACCACTGCTGACACAGGCCACGATGCCCTTGGCCCTCTTGGCCCCCTGGGCACACCCTGGCCCATGTTCAGCTGCTGTCACCAGCACCCCCGGGTCCTTTCCCACTGGGCAGCTCCCCAGGCACTCTGTCCCTGCCTGTGGCACTGCCTGGGGCTGCTGTGACCCAAGGGCAGGACTCAGCACTTGGCCTTGTTGAACCTCATTCTGCTGGTCTCAGCTCATTGATCCAGCCAGTCCAGATCCCCTGCAGAGACTTCCTGCCCTCCAGCAGATCAGCAATGCCACCCAACTTTGTGTTGTCCACGAATTTGCTGGGAGTGCACTCAATCCCCTTATCCAGATCATCAGTAAAGATATTGAACAGGACTGGGCCAGGACCAGGAGTGCACGTGAAGTAGTCAGAACAGGCACAGAAGGCCAGGTATGTCACAATAAAGACCAAGTACAGCACCCTTAACCATTGCTCCAGTTCAAACCCATCAGGTGCAGTTTGAAAGCATCTTCCTTTCAGGTCAGGAGACAAACTTGAACTGAAGTGAGGATGGTATATTCCCAAGGAAGCAGAGAGAACAGCAGTGTGCACAGTTAAGAGAAATATAATGTACTTGATAACCGTTAGGGGAAAACTTAACAGCTAAATTTCCTGACATTTTTATCATTGTGCTGGAACTGCAGGCTATGAAACGGAAGTATTTCTCAGGAAGCTTTCTTTTTGGTTAGAGAGTAAGGCTTATACAGAGGCATGCATGTACAACTACATACACAGCTCATCTGTATGGCTACATATAGAGCTTATCCGCAAATAGTATGGTGTCAACATTAGAAGTATTTAAGTAGTTAAAAGTATTTTTGACTTTTTTTTTTTTGTTTTGCATATTTAAAAGCTAAAATAGAAATTATTTGTTCTTACTAATGCCAAACCTGGACACCATCAAATGCATTCTACACAGGATGCAGTAAAATGAGTTCAGTGAACTGTAGTGTAGCAATCTGCAGGACAGTATTGCCCACCTCAGTTACAGGCACAATCTAATAGCCTTTCCAAAAAATAACACAGTAACTTCCAGTTTTTGAGGGATGCTGTACTGACCCTGTGCCTCAGAATGGAGTTACCAACAACTTCCTTGGAGTCAGACAGATTTGCTGGTATCTGTCAAGTGATACCAAACCTGAAAGGCAAGAGTAGGATTTTGATCAACAGAGGTTACTCCTGGCTGTAGAACAGCATGTCTCTCTTGACATCATGTTGTGTGAAGGCTGAGGCACACAGGTGAAGAAGCAACCATCCCAATCCCGTACAACCCTCCCCCAGTCCTTAAGCCATCCCACAACCCTCATCTCATTTTCAGGCTCTGTCCTTTTTTCTGCTGGCACCAACATCTTTATTACCAGTCTATGGCGGCCCCAACTGTCTCTTTGAGCATGTAAGTACCAGTTGCTGTATGATCAGAGCTGACAGTCCTTGAAGGCACAAAAGAGTGCATCAGCTGTGAGGAAGAACAGCAATAGGGAAAGGCAAGTTTTGGAACACAACTGAGGAAGGAGAGGGAATCACAACCTGATCAATCACCAATCACTAACTAACTGATGGAGGACTTGTTCACTATGTATCAACAACCACTTACTTTGAAGTTGCTTTCTTTGAGTTGTATAACTTGTCATCTCACAGCCCAGTTTCAACCATCAAGAAGTTATTCACATTAGTCTCCATTTTTTTTGGCTTATATTCTACCTCATGACTCCACTCCACACCTCAACAATTCTGACCCTCTCCTTGGCCTCACCACCCACACATTTCAAGTAAGTCTTGACTGCTGACTTCTCAGTGACTCACTGCCAGGTCATCTTATTCACTGTATGTTCAGCTATTTCATCTCAAGGCACCATCTTCACATAAAAATATTTCATAGAACTCCACCAGGGCTGCTTTAAAAATAGCAGGGGTGACTGATAGTTTTAGGTTCCTCCAGCAAGATCAGACATGCCACCTTTACACAGCAGAAGTGTCAGGGTTGAAGGACCAGACTGCTGCAGTTGTCTGTCTTACGAAGGTTCACAGGCCTCTGCCTCTTCTCCAACCTCTGCACCTTCCTCATCCTCCTTGCTCTTTGTCTGAGCCTTCTGCAGAAGTCTGGGCCCTGCCAAGCCGATAACCAGGGCTCCAATTGGAGCAGTGATCAAGATAGCCAAGAAAGCTACTGTCAGCACATCCATTCCATACTTTTCCTTTTGCTCATCTTGATGTTGTCTTGCTGTATCCAGGGCAAGAGAACCTATTGCAGCCTGCAGGGAAGAAAACATTGCTGAGATGGAGAAAGTAATCTTTAGCACTGAACAAGGAAAAAAGCAAACCTATCAATCATTAGTCAACATTCCACAGAAATTTGACATTTTTAATACATTCAACCTGTTTTTAGGCTGTACATAGTGAAGCAAGCATTGTATTACACCTATGAGGACAATTTTCACTTGACTATGCTTGGAATTTCCTAAGCTAATGAGTTTATCTGTGTGGCTTCCTCCTGTGAAGAACATTGCTTAGCTGCCATTTTATCCACATTTCTGGGGAATGTGTGATTAATGAAATAGGCCAGTATACTGTGTATTGCAGTTGTGAAAATGCCTCACTTGGAGAATGTATCCTGACAATAGTCAACGAGTGAAAGCTTCTGAAAATTTATATCACTGATCATGTAATAAGCCTTGCCTGTTTTGGTTATTAACTTTTGTTTGCAAGTAATCATGCTATTGAGGCAAAGTCCAAATGACATGACAATCACTGAAATAAAGGAGCAGGAATGTAGCCAGCCAGAGGCATCTCTGTTAATATGGCTCTCAGACTACTCCTTACCAAAATAATCACAAACTGAAACCCATCCTGAGTTTGGATGTGACTGTCCTTGCAGATACTTCATGTGTAAGAGGGAAATGCTTTTACCTTTGAGAGTTCTCACAATCTGTATGTGAAGGCACAATAATCAGCAGTGGCTGAAAAGTGGTTACATTTCCTGTGGTATATATACAATTCACTGTCATTCTAAAGAGTAAGCCCAGGATGCAAGCAAAACACTTGCACATAGAAGGTTCTCCACACACTTTTCAAGCAGTTAGAGTGTTTTAGAGTATGAACAGTCAATATTCTACATTCAGTTGTCATTGAGCCTGAAACCTTTCCCCGCTTACTGCTGCACTAGTTAGGGAGCTTTGCTAAAGAAAATAGATTTAGCCTGGAATGAAAGTGATGTTGGATTGTTTACCTGGACAGTGGCTTTGGGAATCCATGCCAGTGAGACAAATACCTTCTCCTTGAAATTAAACCCAGCAAAGGACACCATCAGGAACGTTGCTATGATTCGCACAACTAGGGCGATGCCTAATATAGCAACACAGAGCCCTGCAACAGACAAACACTTCTCAGTGCTTTTGTGCATAGGTGCTTCTGGCTTTTTGATTTTTTTGGGGGGTCAGCCATAATCTTCTTTGTTTTAGATTTCTTTACAGAGATTCTTTCAAAGCCAGTAATGAAAGCTGGAAAATGAATGAATGATAATAATTTGTGAATGATCTTACCAACAGTTTCAGGCCTAAGAGATGTAATGGATACTTCTGCTCCAATTAAACCAAAAAGAAAAGGCTGAAAGATATTCCATGCAACTGCCACAATTTTTTCTATTTCTCTCTGCAATAAAAACAAAACAAATCTGTAAATTCACAAAAAGATTGCCAAGCAGACACAACAGTTAAGTAATCATAGGACAAAGTGAAAATGTTTCATAAAGATTGTCCAGAATTGCTCCTCTTTCTTTGAACTAATACTAAAACATTCAAAATCAGTTGCACACCTTTTGAAGGTCAGACTGAGTCTGGCTGTCCTAGTAAATAAATGTTTGATGTCTTGAGAGGAGAAATAAAAAGCACTGGTGTTTGAACAGTAACAGAGCAGTTTGCAGACAAGAGGAAGAAAATAGAGCATTGTTGATTTTCAGTATTTAGAAAGATGTCATTTCAACAGCTTTGCCATGAAGTTTCTGAGCCTTTGGGAACTGCATGCCTAAACATGTTCTTCCATTTGTAGCTGAGCAGAGTCTGACTGTCCCAAGTTTCAGTCACGACCTCTGTTCATGCTACACTCAGTCAGAGGCCTCTCTCCATGTCAGCAGGAGCAAAGTCAGCCTGAGCAAGTCTGAAATCACATAGCAGGAACGAGTGCTGAACTTTCCACTGCAATATAGTGTATAAAGGCAAAACCATCTTTTCTCCTCACGTTTGAACTTTACACAATTTTCCTAAAACAACTGCTGCCAGGGTAAACAGGAATCTTCCACTTACATGACAAGGTACACATAGTATATCAAATAGCACTTGTCTTTTCATTAAGTGGGTTCTACAATAGCAAATGAACCTTCAGGCAGGAGTGTGTGGAAAATGTAAGTGCAGTGCTCTGTCACTTAATTATCAGTCTAGGGCCTAGACATGTCCCATCCTTGGTATTCTCTTTGGGACTGATCCTGCAACATCAAGGAATGGTAGGTTACAGTAACACAAAAACTGTAACCATAAAGAAAATGAGATGGAAATATATATATGTGTGTGTGTGTGTGTGTGTGTGTATATATATATATATATATATATATATAAACATTTTTGGCCTAATTTCCCCTTGTTATTTTCCCCTTTTCAGTTCTGGCAAAATAAAATTAAATTTAAAAAATAAAAAAGAGCCCCCAGAAATCCCCTCTTTAGGGATTTCAGCCTATTTACTGCCCATTTGACTGTCCCAGGAATAGGTCCAATGTTCACTGTTCTCTGTAGACAGTGTTTGTCAAGTGTCTTCCACCATGGACAGTGGGAGGCAGTGGCCTTTGAGAAGTTCAGCAGGAAAACCTCAGTAATATATTGAGTACACAAACCTCTATCTCTATTGGAGAAAAAAAGAGCTAAGGCATTTGACATCAATATACTTAAGGCCATGAAGCTTCATTCACAGATTAAAAGAACTAAGCCTTTACAGACTGCATATACTCTTTTAAGGTTCTTCCTCCTATAATGGTTTAAAAGCTTTTCAGTAGAGAGCTATATCAGTTGTAATGTCCTTAACTAGTTAAGTCCCAAGAAGAGCTTTTCATCCTTTAAAATTGGACAATCTTAGTTCCTTTTCATTGTTATAACAAACCTTGGTATCTTTGTAAAGTCAGGGTCAAGATGGGGATAATAACATGGACTCTACTATATCTAACCCCCTTTCCTTTTTCTTCCTCTCCTTCTACTGAATGTCACACAGCTATAGCTGTGGAGAGAAAGATGCCCTCAAAACAAAGTAGATGGGACCAAGCAAAAGAGGCAGTCAGACATAGCAGGGTACAGAAAGGCAGTGGGGCAGCAGCAGTAACAAGAAGTAGGCTAGGCCTAAGAGAAAGTGACTAAAAAGCAGTCTTTTGTATGGTTTTTGTATGGCCTTACATCATCATTTATTGTGTGCACCCTGCTCTCTAACTTATCCAAATTACACTGGCTGATATTTGGGAAAGATGAGAGAGGATAGTTAATCACTGCTTTTCATTCCACCTCCTCCAAATCACAGGGACCAAACCCTCAGGGTATTCAGGCCATGTACACAACTGCATCTTGGACACTTATTTGTAAACTTAACCATAAACTGACTGTGTACAGACACTCCCAGAGCTGGGAATTGAAGCTCTGGACTGCTACTGTCAAGTGGCTAAGTCTCCTTCATATGGCTTAAGATGTCTAAGAAAAGCTGAGCATTTCTCAATCAGTACACCAGGCTCTGTGTTGGCATACACATTGCTCTACTGACACACATGGTCACTTTCTGTCACAGGAAATGCTAAACACTTCCAAAAAAATGTACAATGTGCTGCTTGGTTTGGTGGGGTTTTGGGGTTTTTTTGCTTGTTTGTTTGGTTTTTAAATCTGTACACCCTCTAACGCTTCAGAAATATACCATTAACACTCCAGACAGAAATTCAAGCTCCTGTCAGGCTGTACATTCATCAGACTTTGGATATGATATGCTTCTTAGGTAAACATTCACCTTTTCATCAGACCATCCCACACCTGCAACAAAAGCTAAGACTAATGTGCAAAGCCCTCCTGATCCAGGGAAGCCGAAGTAGATGCTGCCAAAAACAGCAAACATGGACAATCCAAGTATAAAATACGATCTCTTCCATGCCAAAGATGCCTGCAGCCAAGGAAAGAGACAAACAAAAAAGTGAATTTCTTTCAGAAACGGGGGAAAAAAGTTACTCCTCTTAATTTTGAAAGTAAGAACTTGAAAAGAAAATCAAAAATTAATAATTCTGAAGGAATCAAAGCTTCCAAGTGAGAATTGAACTGCTCAGTTCATTGAGGACTTTTTTCAGACATTAATTCCTAAGAATACAAATTTTGAAAACATAATTTTTTTTCCCTCTGCCAACCCAAATTTTTATTGCCAATAGGCTATTTTTATCACAAGGAACATGATGTTCTGTTCCAGCAGCTCTGCCTCAGCTCTGTGATAGCAGGATTTTCTACCTGTGTGGTCAAGTATTACAACAGTTTATCCAAGGAAAGGTGAAATCTTTGCCACCAGACGTTTTTAAGGACAAGTCAAATATTTGCCAGGAATAATCTAGTTTTATTTCATTCAGTCTCACAGCAGACAGTTATCTGCCATTGTTCCTCATTTCTATCTAACTCTTTAGCTCTTGTATCACACTTCTTACATTATTTAATAACAAATTTGATGCCACTGAGGGCAACAGATGCTCTGAATATCGACTTTGGTAGTCCAGAGTGTATCTACATTCTTCCACAATTTTCTGTTCATTTAATTACCCCTCAACAGAAAATTCATCTAACACTTTCTATAGATGTAATTTTAATGGAAAGTAACACATTGTAATTAATACTTACGATGTGTTCCATCACTTAAAACCTCTAATACATCTGCTTTGTTAATTTTAAATCTTAGGCCTACTGGATACATCTTAAAGAAGTACATGTGTCTTGCATCAATCTAATAAATTATCATTTTACTGTCTGAAATGGGTATCAGACCCTTCCTCCATTTCCACTACCTCCAATGAGAGCAGGATGGTGAGCTGGGGGGACTATGAGATCATACATTATAATTGATGCAGTAAATAAATAGTCACCTTTAAAACACATCCTCACTTGATAGGTTTGCAATCTGGAAGCTGCTAGCACTGTAAAAAGCTTTCCCCAAAACCAGCTTCACAGGAAGTTGGAAATTAATAACTAAAGAAAATAATCCCTTAGCAAAGAATCACTTGATTGTAATCTTTTTTAAACTAGGTTTTTACCTGATCATGGCTTGGGAAATATCGAATAAACATTCCCAGAATTCCCCCAGCTGCTATTCCAACAGTGACCTCCAGCACTCCACGGAGCACATTGTACAGAGTAGAACCTATTTTGCAAAAGGAAAACACATTCAGTAAGCCATCCACAGAGCTTCACTCAAGCCATGCTCTCCAGACCTATGAGGTGATTCCAGGACAGTGTCTGCTTTAAATTACTTGGGGCAAAGTAGTTCAGGAGGGAACCTATGGGCCTGAAAGAACTGGATGGTGCAACTTTCTTTCTCTGAAAGCTCATGCCAAGAAAGTGTGCAAGAGAAGTCAGAGAAAGAGGCATTGTAAGAACACTGCCAAACCCAGTGAAATTTCAAAGCATTGTGTTGGGCATGCAGAGCCCAGACTTGGCAGGTAAGGGAGCACTCCAGGAAAAATGTTCTCTAAAAGTTGTTGTGACCCAGAACTCAGAGCTGACCATGCTACACCAACTTTTGAACATGGGTAATTTCCATCTCAGTATTTAAGGCTATACATGACTTTTCTAATAAGATGCCATTAAACCAGTCAGTCATAACAGAGCACACATTCTCCAAAACATCACTGTTCTGCATTTCATTATGTACAGATTAACCAGCATACCAGAAGAGAAAGCCATGCCAAGGCAAGTGTTGAAGCCTGTGATAGCCAGAATGTCATCGATGCTGCCAGCTGCCATTAGCAAAGTTGGGACACCTTTCTCCACCCCATATCCCCCAGCTTGTAAAATCAGCATGGAGGGAACCACCACAGCAGGGGAGACTGCACCTAGAACAAAACTGAAAATACACATGTTCAGTATCTCAAAAAGAAAGCACTGAACTAAAAAAAACTTCAAAATGTTCTGACCTTAATTCTTTTGAAGTATAAATAAGTAGACCTTTTTCTAAAGCATTTTCCTAACCTTTCCCCTCTAATTACACGCAGGGATATTTCTGTGCAGATCTCCAATCAGCTCTTACTTTCTGCCCAACTCAGTAACATTAGAAGTAAAAGGCTCCACAGGCTAAAACTGGAGTTTCCACTGCAGGCCAGTTATGCTCCCTGACAGACACCTGGATTGTCCCATTTGGAAACCTGGTCTAGACGTACTTATGACTCAGCAGCCCAGTTCCTTCTCATAAAATTCAGCACGTGTCAGAGGAGGAGTTCACCCATCTTGTTCTAGTGTATGGGTCTGGCCCAAGTCCACCAATTTAGATAGGACTAGATGGAAAAGGTCTTCTCTTCAAGGATGTTACTCTAGAATGTACTATGCCACATCCTTGTCCTTGATTTGTGACAGGAAGGCTGTCCTATGTGTATCTCTCTGTATGGAAGTTCTGAATTCCAGTATGAAGATTGTCCAAACTGTGGTATAATTTGCTGTCCCTAAAAGCCCCCTTTGTTGTGGTTCAAGACTCAGGGATTGCACCATCCTTCTTTCTTCAAGTGCTCAGGTCACAAACACAGGAAAGTAAAGATGCAAGTACTCCTCTGCAGCCTGAAAATATGACCTTTAAATAAGCCACAGAGCCAGATACAAAGGGTAAAACCAGAGGGGCTGAGTACAGCTTCCCAAATGGCACTGAACTGAGGTCTCTGCTTGTCACAGAGAACTAACCACAGTTAGATCACTGAGCTGCAGCCTGGAAACCAGCACTTTTGTCATAGAGGAGAAAAGGCAGTACATTACCCTAATATAAATCCCCATTGCCATGGCAAATGCAGGAACAAGTAGGCAAGGACAGCAGCTGTGCCTGTTTCTGAGAGGCACGGTCCGAAAGCAAGCCGTAAACAGACAGCTTTGAGCTTCTTAAGAGCCTGCAATCATACAGGCACAACAGTGTCAGAAGCCTTGGCTTTACAGAGAGGAAAAACACTTACAATCTGATATGGCTTGTTAAAGAATCATGTCTGAGCTGCACTATAGGACATGACATGGCCTAAACGAGAGATAAGCCCAAGCCCAGCCGGATTTGGATATAAAATTACAAGTGTGGCAGTGAATCTAGGTTTGATAAGGTGCCTGAATGTCACAGGAAGGAGTAACAGAAAATTCTGTTTGGCTTCTTTTCATTTGCTCCATCCACAAAATATTTTACTATAATCCCAGAAGTTGCATGAGCAGCCCCCAAAATTGCCCCAAAATCTATGAACAAATCATGAAAAGTTATAGACCTACATCAACTTTGCACAAGAAGCCAAGCATCTTTCAGCTGTCTCTCACTTGATATTCAGAGATTAGGCTTCTTTTGGCTCAGCAACTTTTAAAAAATTTTTCTAAACTGGCATATTTGCTTCTAATAAAGAGCTGTCTTTAATAGTCACAAACAGTAGGTCCCTAATTTTGACATGAAATTAAAAAAAAAAAAAGAAAGTATAATCAGTGAGTTCCACTTTTTACCAGACCAGTTTATCCCAGCATAATCAGGACTAAGAGAAACTGACTTCTATGTCTTCAGAGTTTCAATTACACAAGAAACAATTGTAACTGCATCAAAGCATTGCCACACACAGAGTCCAAGCAAAGGTTTTCTTACCACATGGAAGAAAAAGGAGTCAAAAATGAAGTTCCCTCAGCAAAAAAAGTTGTTATGAATAGAAAAAAATGCAGTCTCACAGAATTGGACATCCAAGCTGTGTCTAACACCACACAGTTCATGCTCCTACAAGCCTCAATGTTTTGGAAAAGAGGATGATGATAATAAAGGAAAACAGGTATTTTTCAATATTGACAAAACCTTATTTTCCTAAATAACTGTAGCATTGGCAACTCTGTAGGTTTTCTTGGTTAAGAGAAATGAATTTAGATGTTCTAAACTACCCATACTTTATCTAAGTTTATATAAACTCTGAGTGGTTCCTTCAACAGGGAGGGGCCAGTAGGGTACAGCTTTATTTCAGCCAGCCCATTCTGAATAAGCAAAACCCTGCCTTCATCAATTTATGAAGTATCATGTTTCTCAGGGTGCAGAGACTGTTTTTTGTTCACAGGACTGCTACGGGCTTCATTGTGATGAGAATCATTGTTTCAGTAGTGCAGGTGGATTCATCTTTGCAATTAACATATTTGCATTAAAATGGCCATGATTAAAAAAAAAAAAGTTTAAAAAGTTGCACAGGGTTTACACTTTTTTGGTTGGCTGGGATTTCAAAAACATTCTCTTTCAAGGACTGGGGATCCCTTGCATTGCTTCAAATTTTCAGTATAAACTAAGAGGGAGTTGGTCAGGGAATGTATAAACTCTTCCTGACAGACCATGACAGTGCACACATCTTCCATAGGTTCCACTCACAAAATTCAGGAAATAAAAATAATAATAATTTTTTTTCCTCAGTTTTTTTTTATTGCTCGCCTAATGGACAAATTCAACTGCCAATATTACCATATAATTATACAACAGAAATTATGCTTTCTGTAATGATCTAATTTGCAGATGCTCCAAGACCGAGCAGTTCAATATTTTTAATGGAATCAATTATTTAGGTTTATTTGATTGCTGTTGTATAGTCTGCCACACACAAATGGCTGGTGCCATACCTTTGGATCCAGGCCGAGTCCTGCTCGGGTCAAGATAATGGAAAGAGCGATGTTTCTCAGTGCTGCAGACCAGCGTAGGTTTATCTGGACAAAGTCACTGATGAACGGGGTATTTCGGATTAGGAAACCAGCAAGTAGCATGCCTTAAGTCAAAACAAATAAGCTCCTGTCAAACAATTTTTTTATTGCACAAGAAAAGCCTGTATAGCACTCTTAAAAACAGATAACCATATCATGTTATTATATGAGAAAAAAAATTTATATTCCAAATTATTAGCCATGTTTTAACAATCAGACCTGAGGCATGAGAAGAGATAAACACATTTAAAGCAGTGAAAGTGGCCTCAGAACCCAGTAGGTTATCAATTAATAAATCAGCTGATACACAGCTTTAGTCTGAGTCAAAAGGACTCAGCTTTGTTTACAAGGTACAGGTCATACTTAGCATAAGCAAAGACACCTCTGCATTCTTAGAGATTTTTTTCTTGTTAGCTTATTTTAATACAAAAATAGGAAGATCATTTAATATTGTGTATTTATCTCAGAAGCTGGGAATTGTTAAAAATCCTCTTACGTGTAAGAAATGCAGGTAACACAGGAACCATTATGCTGCATTCACTAGGAAATATAATGTAAACCAGCTCATCATGGACTAATTTAAACATTTTCAAGGGCTCTGGCAATGAAACTCTTACACAAAGAGGGGACAAAAAAGGGAAAGGAAATCATAAACTTTGTTTTATCCTCTATTTGAGCTACTTGCAAGACACAACATTTTACAAATATTAGTAAAACTGTCAAAGCAGAGACTTCCTGCAAAGCTATTGAAGCCACAGCTCTGGAAGCATATGGAAAAGTACTGGACAAGTTGACCTCAAATACGGATCTACAGAGGATTCATTGTGAGTCCTGATGACTCAAAGATACATTTTTGTAGCATAATTTTATATTAGTCATGTTTAGAAACAGGAAACTAAAAAACCCCAGAAAGTAAACAAATCACTGTGCTCAGGTTGGTCCCAGCTCAGTGTGAGCCTTGATTGTAAACTTGATTTGTCCTGGGACAGTAAACTTTCAGACATTGTTCTTTCCACCACATCTCGGAAAAAGAACAGTGTCATAATTAATCTGTGGTACCCCATGACAATTATATGAGGCTGGCACTGTGATCACATGCTGTTTGCAACATCTGCACGAGGTCCAAGTCACTGCAGCTACCCTGATCTGGGAATCTACTTAACAAAGCAAAAATCTCCACCCCAAAGGAGATCTTAATTGATTTGCTTCATGGTTCCTGTTGCAGAAACCTCTCTGCAACATGCACCTAAAATTTATTATGTGGTTGTTTCAGTACCAATTTAATTCCTTTTTTCCTGAGAGACACTCACAATAAGGTGCTTAAGTGCTCAGCCAGCCACCTTACACTCTACTGGACCTAGCAAAAGTGGGTTATAGGCAGGTAAGAGCACATGGTTTGAATTCTTAATGTAAAAACAGAATATTCACAGACATTGTCTGTCTTGTCTTCTGAGCCATACATATTTCCAGTTTTCCTCAAAGACCAGGGATGTGAACAATGAACTCTGTCCTAAACAACCCAAGAGACATGTGCTGTCATGCTGAAGTTTCTGCTGCACAGTATTACCTGTCTGACAAGCAGTTTCATGCTCAACTCATAACTTTCAGATAGAGATGTAATTAAAAAACTGTCAAGCAAGCAGAACCCAAATGGTCAGAAATACTTTTATTTGTTTAAGAGGTGTGCTTACTTAGAATGGGCAGACTCCCTGCATGTGACATTCCATGTTCATACTGCAGGCATGCATGCCATATGCAAAACCTCCCTCCCTCTCATTTGAATTTCTTTCCTCTGGTGAAACTAAACAGCACAAGAGTGCACAGCTGCCTGGACAGAGCTGTGTGAGGAGCTCCTGTGGGAGGCACAGCACCGGCCCTGCAGGCTACAGAGCCACACCTGGCCCACCCTGCCAAGCAGTTTTACTGTCTGTCAGCAGCTTTACTCATTTATGCACTAAATGCAGCAAGGGGACAGCATACAGCTGGGGAGAAGAACCTAGAGCTTCATTTCCAGCTCCACTGACATCATAGCACTTCAAAATATTGTACTCATCTAAGAGGATAAAATCTCCTCTAGGAAAGAAACCAGAAAAGATTCTAAAGATGTCAGCATTAACATTATTTTAATCTCCCACTTCTATTTTGCAGTTCTATGTAAGATAAAATAGGATGTGGAAAAAACCTTATGATTGAATCAGTATAACTCTCTGCAGAAGAATTATTCCTTGTTGTGAATTTATTTTCTTAGGTTTCAATTATCTTGAGATAAAGGAAGGAGAAGAAAGAAATCCTTTGTACCACCAGTAGCAGGGAATTGCTGTAATGTTTTCTTTGGAAAACATTTTCATTGTGTGAGATACTAAAGAAATAGCTCAGCAATAATTTTGCAAAGAGATTACTGTAAAATGATGTCTGGATGAAGATTCTTGTTTGGTATTATTAATCCCAAATTTTAAGTAACTGTGACAGAATGGTCTGAAGGACGATAAACTGAGTCTGTAGGCAAACAGTTCTCTGACCCACAAAGAATTAAGAAGAGAGCCTTGACTAATTTCAATTCCAGTCTGGGGAATTTTGCACCTTTTCAGAGAGGACCAGAAAAAGTAATTTGGAAAAGCTACAGATTTTCAATGGGACACAGTTTATTTGTTCCCAATCCAAACACATCTACCCATACAGATACTACCTGACAACACAAAATATGCAGGAAGAAGGAAGGATCTCTTACCCAGAAGAGCAGGGAGAGGGGGTAGTGTTCCTATCTTAATGAATCCAAAAGTTTTACCTCCGATGACAGCAAAGAAGTAAAGAAACAGAATTCCGAAGAGATTTCCACCTGGGAGACACTCAGCCCCAGTAATGGACCAAACCACAGCCCAAACCAGAACCACAAATGCAACTGGAACAAAACAAAAAATAATTAACAGTTAATAATCTCTTAGCAACAAATTTGCTGTTAGGTCACATTTGTTTTGCTATTAAAGAAAAACGTTAGCCATGACTTTTAGAAATGAAATTATTTACCTTAAAAATTAATTTAATCATAACAATGCAGGTAATCTTTGATGGTCCCCAAACTAACTGATGTTCTGATTTTATAGATGCTAAAATATTTTAAAATTGGTAACATGAACATCAATAAATAAATTTAGTGAGCCTTTGTCTGCTGTGAAAAGCACTTCACAGGTTCCAAACTTGAAGCAAAGACTTTCACTAACTTATCTTGCATTTGCTTATCTTCCTTCAGCTACTTCAGAACCACAGTAAAATCTACTGTTGAACAGCCTGGCTGTATCTTCAAGCTGATGAATGCAGCTCCAGTCTAATTTTTAAAATAATTGAAGAATAATTTTTTGGCTCAATGTGTTTGTGCAATACATTGTTATCCCTGGGAAAAAAATTGTGAAGAGGGTCATGTCTCTGGACCTCTGGAGTAAAATACTTTCCTTGATACAGCAATCAAACCAGAATAATACAGAGGGGGAAAAATCCTGAAAAATATTATGAGAACAGTGTGTGAAAATATTATAAGATATGTGAAAACATTATGCTCTTTCAAGGTTCACAAATCTGTTCCAACAGTTGCCCAACGAGAACAGGCATGCAGACATATAAAACAGGAGACTGAAGGAGAAGAAAAAAATGTGTTGAATAAATGTCCTGCATTTTCAAATTGGAGTTTTCTTAATCTTACTTGAGAGTGACAGGGGGCAAAGTAAGACCAGTAGATTTCCAAACATAAAAGCTTAAGAATTCCAAGTGGCTGTGGAAGCAATCAAGGACACATGAAATGTCTTTTGTTAGGAAAAATCTCAAATAATTAGCTAGCCAGGCATCTCTTTTGGGAGTTTTCAGTTTAGTACAAATTTTAAATAAAAGATCAGTTTGCCTTTGCAAGCCTGTAGTACTAAGGACAAACTATCAAGACAAAAATTAGGAGGTCTTTCTTTTGATAAAAATAGTTTGCAGTGCAAAATATACCTACCATAGTAAACATATGAGAGTGGAGAAACAAAAACTGTACATTCAAACATTTGTTTCATCTTTTTTTTCCCCTCTGGCTCAAACATTCAAACAATGGTGTGATAAGTAAAACAGAGCTATTTCCATTCATTATTTTCAAGGACAGTGGACAGATATCATTCCATTCAGAGAAACAAGTACTTCTTTCACCACTTCTCGTTTCAATTAAACACTGTGTCTCTTACCTACCATTTGTCACTGTTTGGGCCAGTAAACCCTGAGGAGGACAAACAAATATTTGCCTCCATGTTCTTGCAGGTATTGAAGACTCTGCTGTTGGCTCTGGAGGTTGCTGAGTGCAGGGGTCTAAGAGTGCAGTTTCTTCTGTTTGTGCATTCCCATCAGTACCTTTGGCACCTGCTGTTGGTTCCTGCTGAAGGCAAACAAGGAGACTCCCTCAGAAGTGGCACTGTGTTTATTTGAAGTAGTGTGCACCACCTGAAGTCTGCTGAGATGCACTGGATCCACACTGGCTACAGGCAATCACATTAACTGAACAACCACTACAGGAATGCCCAGCTTTGATGTAATTCTGGCATTTTGGCCCTGTGTTTGTTTTTCTGCATTGCACCAAGAACTGTATGTGAGAAATTGCAGGAAATTTGCCTTTTTATCTGCACCTGACAGGGCTCCTGTCCCAACAGATATGGCACCTGTGCAGTAACAATATTTGCATATTTGATGAAGAAGCAATAATAGCAAGCCAGGGTCAGCTTGTCTTGTGTACACACTAAACATTTATTAATATTTTCTACAATTTGTTAATGTTCTGCTTCCAGACTGGATTTCACAATAGAATTAGTGATTAGCATCATTCCAGTGAGATGGTACTTTTACTATAACTCCTTAATAATTACTGTTGCAAAGTCTTGAACCAAAATAACAAAACAAAGACGAAAGAAACAGCACAGCTGGCCAGCACAAGCTTTACTCACATGATCCATTGCTGGAAGTCTCAGGCTGGTAAGTCAAAGTAAAGATGGACAAATACTATAACTGCGAGTCATTCCCTTGAACCTGTTCTCTTATACTGGTACATCTACTTATCCATATTCATAACCAAAGCACTTTTTGACCATTTTTGGATATGTCTCACTTAATTTTAACATTATTTTTGACAAGTTAATCATCTGCCTTCCTGTATGATTATTCATGTCAGCATATTGTCATACTGTAGACATGGAATTCTGCTTATAATGTGGTTTTGGCCCTTCTCCAGTAGTAGTTCCACATTTCTGATTATTTTTCTGTTTCTTCCCTCTCTCTCTCTCTCTCTGTGTATATATATATTTTTTTTTCCTTACTCAGTGTCATGACTGGAACACAGATCTCATGAGCATTCAGAATGGAGTGACTTGTTTACCCCATGATTCTGTGATCACCATGTGCATAAAGATGTGCCATACAGACATCTATATGAGATACACTCAATACTATATGCTTACTTTTAAGTGCCTTTTAGATTAAGAATTTTATTCTTAAAAAGGGGAAAAAATGAGAGTTCTCTCTGACTAGAATAATATTTTGGGATCTTAGTTAATTACCTCACTTTGCTCATGCATGGGAATCATGCCATTTCTCTCACATACTGATAGTTCAGAATCTTCACTGTCATGTACATCTTCCCTTACCATTGTTGCAAACCTAGAGAAAGAAATAAGGGGGGAAAAGTTACAGAGAAGCAAATAGTTTTCCAAATGGATGACTTCTCAGTGATGTCTTTTCCCACAGACCATGTAGAAAAATCCTCTCAGCCCATAAGATTTCAAGTTTAATGATTTTTGTGTCCCTCTGTATGCTGTACCTAAGAACAAAGGACAGGAACTAACTGAATAACTGTATTAAGCTTAGAAATTCAAGCACAAAAAAAAAAAAAAATCTGAGTTTTAGAATCTCAATTATCTGTGCTAACCTCTTAATTTTTTCTTAAAATATCAGCTGTAATCTTTCTCCATCTGTGCCTCCTTTCAGCACATATTAAATGTTATTTGCTGCCAGTACCACTTAGCAGGACCATTAGTCCTGAAAGCGTCACGGGTCCTGTGCATATGTCAGTGCAAGTGACCATTTAATGAAGTTAGAACAACTATAGTTTCTAAAACTCTAAGAGGTTTCTAAGGCTTCAGGAGGGGACACTTCCCCCCTAACTTAAGCTTGACTGATCCAGGTTGATTTTCAGACCAATTTTAACAACGTGTTTTCTCTAGAAGCTACTAGTTACAAACACATTGACTGAGTATCTAAGAAAGTGAAGATGCCTGTTTGAATAAAGATCAGGACTTTTCACAGCTTGCAGCCTGATTAAACATGGCTCTTTTTTTACTGATTATAGCCCATGGAGGTAGTTCTCAGAGTGAGAAGTAAGATCTAAGTCATTTGTGGATAGTTACCATTGTATTTGCTCAACTCTAACTGGTCCACTACTTGTCCCATAGATTCTAACAAGAAATATGGCAGTGCACTGTTTTGCATGTCAGATATTTTTTGGTGCATGTATTTACTGTAGTTTCACAAGTGTGAGTTATCAAGGGGGGCAGGCGTATATCTGGAGGCAAGACTTGATAGTGTTCTCTCTTACATCAAAGGTTGGCACATATTCTCCATCAGCTAAATCTCTTTCAAGTCTTTTACACTGCTCTGGCCATATAAAACATCAGTGAAGTTAAGCCAGAACTTCTGAGCCAAAAAATGCCTTCCTTGCTAGAGAGTTGGAAGTAAGTCAGAGCTGATTATGACAATTATCAAGCCTCAAGATTAAAAGGAAATATTTGATATTTGGGAAGGGCGGATACCATAAAGAAAAGGGCCATTCTAACACCTATGAGGTTTTGTTTGAGCTGTTCTCATATGAAACTGGCCTGAGGCATGACCAAATCACAGCACAATACAGAGCTATAGCCAAGCACTTTCAGTGTGTTATAAGTTAATAGTTTTGCTTTTTCCCTCTTTCCTATTTAAAGTCCTTATTTACTCAATTTTCAGTACTTTTCTGTATTTTTAATTAATACTTGCAGAACCAAATACTTGTGGCTTTAGGATTTTAGGCTTTTTAATCACATTGGTGATACTTTTGATTTGGTTTTTTTTTTATCCTTTCATTGAGACTGGGAATCCACAAATGCCAATCCTCCTGACTGGAACAGAAAATACCAGCAACCTACCAGTGCCTCCCTCCTTCCCTTCACCAACCACTTTCCCAGGGTGGTTTTCTGTACTTAATTTTGCACTTGGTTTGTGTGCAAGCAAAGAACAGAAGGATATCATTCTCCATCCACCTCTGCACAGGCAACATCTCAGATCAGTCACATAGCTGTTGACACAAAAATAATTAATACTTCTAAGAGTTAATTGATTAATTATAATTTCTGAGAAGGGCAAATCCACCACAGCTTCAGCTCCAGAAAGTGCCGTTCTCAGCAGCGTGTGGGACAGACAAGATAGACTAAGCAGGGATATTGAATGTTCTGTTTAACAGGAATGGTTTCAGGGAGTGAATGATGAATCTGAGAGTGCTGTCTTTATATGGTTTATGGCAGGTCTTCACCCTGTTGGCAGAATCAAGAACCTACCTCCAAGAACTGTCCTTTGGATCAACAGGACCAAAGTGAGTAGTTACTGTACTTATGCCAGCATGGGTCTTTGGGAAGCTCACAGATTTTGGGTGTTTTGTGGGGTGGGGTTTTTCTTTGGTTTTTCAATTCCACCTTCTATGCCAACAAAAATCAGTGATTGAGAAATCATTGAGAGGAATTTATATCTCAGGGTTAAGGCCTATCCCATGGAAACCAGCCAGCAGTAGACCTATTTTAGTACCTCCCTGTAAAATACACTTTTCTCGTATGGAAAGCAGAAAGGTTTGCACTAGATCCGCTCGTTCCAGTTGTTTTGGAATGGGTAGTGAGGGAGAGCTGATTGACAGGGACAGCACATGCACGCCTACAGCATGAGCTCTCGGTGACTGTCAGCGCTCTGCTTTGCACACAGCAGGTACAGAAAGCCATGCACACGAAATCCCGCAAAGCCCACCGCAGCAACCGGCCCTCAGAATAAACAACGATTAAAACACCCAAACCATCATTATCTCCAAAAAGGCGCCAAGTAGACGCGGGAGCAGCGTCCTGCCGGCCAAGCCCGCTCTCCGCTCGCACCCCCGCTCACCCGTCCTGCTGCAGGGATGGGCTGCAGCGAGACCGGGGGCACAGCACTCACCCGCGGCACGGCGGGGCCCCAGCCAGGGACCCGCTCCCCTCAGCCTCTGCCGGCGCGGCCCCAGCCGGGACAGCCCCGCTGCTCGGCTCCGGCTCCTCCTCCCCCGCTGCTAATGCTGCTGCTGGCGCAACAGGCCCTCCTCCACCGCCACAGCTCCGCCAGGCCAGCGGCTGCAGCTGGGGATGCCCCCAAGGGCTGCCCGCAGGCCTTGCTGAATGGTCACCGCGGGAAAGGCGGCAGCAGACGGGCCATGGTGCGAGCTGTCAGGTTGGCGAGAGCGATGGGACCGGTCCTGAGCCCATCCAAGGCTCTGGTAGCCGTCAGGGCCCCCAGGAGGAAGATTTTTGTCTCTTTTGTAGCCAGTCCCCCATGAAATTCACTGCATCTGCTACACACGAAAAAGGCTTTCTGTGCTGCCTTTCCCATGGCTGTGGGAAGATGCATAGGGAAGCTACACACTGTCCTTTAACCCAGACTTCAGCACTGGAGAGGTTGGAGATGAGGTGCAAGGAAAGGGTAAGGAGCTGCTGCTGATTGTGCTCTGGGTGCACACAGACAAAATGCACTGGGGCAGGGAGGAGATTTAAAAGAAAAAACCCACCCAACCAACCAATCCCCAAAACCACCCCAAACAAACACAACTTGCATATTTATGTTGTTCCAATCCCAGCATTTTGACTTCTTTAAGAAGCTTAAGCTTTAAGTTCATTCACGCCATTTGTAAGTGCACATGAGGTAATGAGATGTTCTCTCAGACCTTCTCTTTTTCTCAACCCTAAATTTGCAAGCTGCACTCAGTCCATGTGAAAGCAGAGTCAAATGCCACATGTTGCTAGTTTGCTCCTGGTATCATTACACAGAACTAAGCTGACTACAAATCCAAGAGAAAATGAAAGCATTTTTTGATCAGATTAAATTTTCCAGAAGGACTCAGAATTGGGGAAGTCTGTTTCTCCCACCCTCACAAGAGAAAAGTTTGATCTAGAATCTGAAAAGTCAAAAAGCCTCTTTATATTATCACTAGGGTGGAAAGAAAACAAAGAGAATTACCGTCCCATTAAAAACAGACCAGGGAATTAGGTCATGAGAGCATTAAGAAGCATTTTCCTTTAATAATTCCTGCAAGTCTGCTGAAAAACCTCATGACATTGGAACACATTTCAGAGTTGCAACTGTTAACACCTCCATGAAAAGCACTGCTAATAAGGCAAGAGGCAGCAAGCTCTGCTGATTTATACTTTTCTGGTCCACCAGATTTTTGGCCTACCACGAAAAAACCTCTTTTGTGCCTTTTAGTGCAATTTAAAGGCAAGTGGTACTTATTTTCTTGCAAAGTACTTTGACAACAACAGCAGCAGCCATTTTTGAGCTACAATTTTAAGTGAGTTTAGAAACATCAAGTAAGGATGGTCAATGTGCAATAAGTATAATGAATTTTCTCTCCTTTTCTTAATTATATTTTCAGAATACACAGTACATGTTCCCTGTGTTACTGCAAAGGGGAAACTCTCTTTTCAAGGTAAGCCTTATGCACCTACTACAAAAGGACTTAGGCCTTCATATTAAACTCTGAAACCATTGAAATTGTGTCCTGCCAGCTTTAATTTTTAATATTTTGCGTTTATGTCAGTGAACATTTTTGGAGCCATTTTGGATTTGTGCCCCAACTTGATCCTGCTTGGCTGCCAGGGTCACTTGATTGAAATATTAGATTCTCTAAAACCCCATAAACAAACTACGGAAGGTCAGAATGCTCCAACCATGATTAAAGGTAAACGTTAAGCCCATAATGAGCCCAATGAAGCCAATATTCACAATGTTTTTCTCATTAGTAAAATCTAGATTTACATACAATAATTTTAAAATAAGAGGCAAGATTTTAACTAGATGTGTTTCATTATCTTTGAAATCAAGTAATTTATATTAATGTTTCAGCTGATATTGAAAAGCTTAAGCAATGATTTTATAAACATTGCAGTTGTTATTACAGAAACACACAAACAACACTGTACATTTTTCCTGTGCTTTGATTATTGATGAATCATATTAAGTAGCATTTAGTCCTTAATTGCTCCCTCACATATATATGTATATAATATATATGAAGATATGTATTAAATTACATAGAGTTGCATTTATGAACTAGATAAATGTTAAAGGTAACCTGACAGTCAGACCATATAATTCATGTTAGTTTTAAGCAGTATGTTAGCAAAATAAATGCTTTGTGAATTCAGGTTATTCATTGCCTTAGATCTCTGGGACAGGACCTATGTTTTTTCCCAGAGTATGAAACTTCACAATAATAAGTTTCTGTTTCATGAATCAAAGCTACCATGTGCTACCACAATAAAAACATCAGCACATACTCTTGTAGAAACAGTCCTTTTCAGAGAAATTTTGCGTTGTGCTTTAGTGTGAGCTGTATTGGTAGTTGAGAATAAGGCATAGAGCACCAAAGTATAGCACCTAGCAACAGATTTTACAGAATTTGTCCAATATTAGTACATTAGTACTTTAGTACATTTTGGAGACAAATATATTGGTGTACTGGTTTAAGGCAAATTTGTTAAAGAATCTGCAAAGGAGGGCCCCTCCAGAAAGCAAAACCCACACGGCCCCTCCCCCCAACCGGTTCGGGAAAAAATTCCTTGGAGAGAGGTGGAAAGAACCTGTTTATTTGACTGGCACAGCAACCCCAGCACACAAAATGAACAATACCCGATGACACCGAGAAAGATGACAAAATCAGAAAGTCTCTTTCAGGGGTGGTTGCTCTGTTCTCAGTCCCTCCGGCACTGGGGCAGCTGCTGCAGCCGAACGGTGCAAACCCTCGGTGCTTCCCAGGCCCCAGTCCGGAGCAGGTTCGAGATGGTCACAGAAACAGGAGCAGAGAAACAGTCCAGGAAGGGATGTGGACTGTTTACCTAGAACTAGCTAATAAGCAGAGGCCAAAGCAGAGCAGAAGCAAGAGCAGAAAAGGGAGCAAGCAAAGCAGCTAGCTGAAGCAAGAAGTGAAAAAAACAGCCCTATGTATTGGCTCGTCTCTGTGTCCCTGATGAGGGAAACCCAAACAAAACTTCCACTCTTCAGAGCCAGTCTTAAAGGCACAGAACAGATGAGTGGGGATACAAGCATCATAACGTCACCCCAGGACAATTGGCTCTATCTAGAGTGGTAAAATCCACTCCTTTTGCTTTTGTGCTTCAAGTCAAGCATATTCATGAAAATCCACCCATATATTTAAGAATACTCCTCTCACATATACCCCCATCCATACCTGCTAGAGTATTGCCCTTGCATAGTTGTTCTTGTGGGTATTTAATTGTGATTATTTAATTTCCAAATACGTGTATTTAATTTCCAAATACCTAGTAAGATGAGACTAAATATAATAGTTAATTCCTTTAACTCAGATTTTACTTAAAACACAACTCAGATTTTGTAACTTGAATAGTATTTTTGGCCTCCTGAAATCTTAAACATTAAACTGCTGTTCTTTCATGTTTTTGGAGCTGCCATAAATTGAAGCCACATGAAGTATGTTTTACTCCACTATTTCTCTATTTAAGGAAAAGTTAATCAGTAAGATCAATCTAGAAATAGCAAATTTGTTTGGAAAGACATCACATGCATGATCTCAATCTTTGCAAGAAACACCATCTCATTTTTTGCCCATCATAGCATGAATTTCCATTTGCAGGTAGAGTCAATCACAAGCTCCATCCTCCATCGATGATTAGCTCATTACCAGTCACATAGGCAGACTGAAATTACATAAAATAAACAATGATTTGAAGTAATTTTTCACAGCTATTAATTACAGGGAAACACTTTCTTTAAATTAAAAAATATGCTTTCTTTTTATACACTTTTTTCTGTTTTACAAAAATACCTAAGTAATATAATATCTAAATAGAAAGAAACAGAAATTGAGGCCTTTTACTTAATTCAAGGAAGTGTGGCAAAAGTATTACTAGAGGCATTTAGATGAGAATGCATCCTGGGAGCACAAATTTAAAAAAGCTAGACTTTAGATATCTTACCTGCAGGAGTAAATACCTCACACTGTGATGTTATTAGGTCTGTTCAGCTGAGCAGAATCTGATCAGGTCAGCCAATAATTATAATGGGACCTAACTAAAAAATTAAATTATATGGATAGTGGGGTAAGCAACTGAACTGTTGACATTCTTCCTTATGTCACTGCTGAAACATTCTGAATATATTGAAAAAATGGAATTCTGTTTACACACCATTGAAAACCCTGTGAGCAGACTGGAAAAATTATTAGCATTATGGAAATACTAAACCCAAGATGAAATTGAGAAACAGACTACTGACAAATAGCAACATTAATACTGAACTAAATCCACTGAAGTATTTTGACATGGACATTAGGACTGCTGGACATGTCCAGACAAATCCAGTCCAGTTTCTAGTCTCAGTAAAATCACAGCAGTTGAAATAACATTGGTGTGTGCTCATTAGTGTTGGTGCTGTTTGCAGTGGTCATCTGGAGTCTGGTGTGTAACATCCACAGTGGGTCTGTTGTTTTCCTTATGCTGGGATGGCAGATTCACCCTGAGCATTAGCTAAAATCTCCAGCAGCTCTACTAATGCTACCTCCTTAAAACATGATCTAGCCATGGCACAAGCTTGGTAAAGCTGACAAGCACATTTTGTTCACCATTCAGGATGACCTGGGGTCAGTCAGTTTGCTCAGGTGACATGCAACCACCGTGCTATGGCACCAAATACATAATGCCTTGCAATCACTGTCAACATTCAGAACACTTTTTGTATGGCAGGATGAACTCAGTAAAAGAACATAGTTTGGTTTTAATTTTTGTTATAATCCAGCTCAAAGAGAATGGAAATTGTCCTGAAACAAATACCCTCTTTACTGGGAATAACAAAGTAGTACAGGATTCTGTGACAGGACATTTCATTGGCTATACTTACTTCATCAGAGGCCAGGTACACACAGAGATGGGCCACTTCTTCCGCAGTAGCCATCCTGCCAGTCTTCTGTCTGGCCAGAAAGTCCTTCAGTGCCTGGATATGCAAGAGCATTTGGGATATCAAAAATAAAAACCCAATTATTTTTACCTACTGACATCTACAAAGCAGTATTGGAAACAGGCTTCTAGTCATAACTTCCTTTAGGGCATTACGTAGGGAATTAAAGCTGGAAAAACATAAAATCAACAGGGATATGAATTTCAGATTGAAAAACATAAGGAGACTTTTAGAAAGCAGCTAAATCTCTGATTCTAGAATAAAGCCAACATAAAATCCTTCTTCCTTTGGTGGTAGATATTCCCATGTCCTTCAGATGAGAACTTAGCATTATCTAATAATGATGGTTAAATATCCCAAATAATGTGGAAATGCATAGGCCAGAATGCTCTGTCTGTGCTGTTTTTGCACTTCCTTGTGGCTGACACATGCCACAATAGAAAATTTCCTCTGCTTTTGCACTGGATACTGTAACCAACACTTGAAGTTGCTTCCCTGGATGAGAGCCCCTGTGCATTCACTAACCAATATTGTCCTTCTGAGGCTTCAGTTCTGGTCTGGCTGTAAAGCTTCTGTCTTGAGTTCAAGCTGACCACACTTTCAAAGAAGACAGCAATGTTAAGTTATCCACAATACTCTGAAATTGAGGACATTCTTGAATATGGGCAGAAGTACAACTATATATTTGTTTTTAAAAGAGAGTTAAATATATATACATGTGACCAAGCTAATAAATTGCTTTCTCACCTGTTCTGGGTTAGGCCGGGCTTGGATTCTTTCCTGTAAAGATGGTGTGTCAACAGTTCCTAAGCAAAATTTTAAATTCAGTGTTAAAAATCAACTGCATCAGCAATCACAACAAAAGTTTATTTGTTCTATTTGTATGTCTTAACACCTATGTTTAACTTTGCAGTATAATTCAGGAGAAAGACTACAAAGCCACCAACAGAGCACAGAGTTTTAAATTTCTATAGAAGGCAAGAGTTTTGAGAATTAGTTTCAATATTTTTTGTATGGTTAAACAATGGTCAGACTGTTAGGTAGCTCTTGTCTGCTTCTAACTTCTGAGACTGCATCTTTGAAAAGAACCATTCAATTACTGTGTAATGTATGTGTAAAGTGCAGCTAGTAGGTTAATCAGACTAAACGTCCAGTTTAACCACAGAACAACAACTTTTCTATATTAAGCCTTTCAAGCCTGCCCTGTTCTTGTAGACTGCTGGTAACTTCAGTTAACACTTCCAAGTCTATTCTTTGTTAAAAAAAGCCAGACTCAATCTGGCCTTCTAGCATCTGCTTCTAGATCACAGGATAATGTAAGAGCACTTACCAGGACACACACAGTTGCATCTGATGCCTTGCTCAATGAAATCAGCAGCCACAGCCTTTGTCAGCCCAATAACTGCTGCCTTTGAGGTACTGTAGGCACACCTGTTCACAACTCCTAACACAAGGTCCATGTCAAGGCAGCACAGAAACAGAGTTATAAAGGAAAAAAAGAGCCAAGATTGTTCAATATACACCTGCTTCTGGACTCCAGCATTTCCTGTAGCAGCTGTAGCCGCTCCATAAGGGCAGGCTAGTTGGAATGCCAACTGCCAGGTTCTACTCAGGTATACACCAGAGGAAAGCACACAATCTTTCAATAGTGCAAGCCTGGGGAATTGTCTAGAAAATGTAACAAGCAGCAAAGATTTGGGAACAGTAGAAATCCATCTGTTAGTCATGATCAGGCTTCTTTGAAAGCATAGTTACAGCACTTACGTAATTGTCATTTCTTTATTATATCTCTGAAGAACATATGTACCAAGATATCACTGGAAGTAATACCTTCTTAGTTAATACATACTGGTAAAAAGAATGCTACAAAACATTAAAAAAGCTCAGAGGTAAGGATCTTGGAGTGTCTACAATTTTCTATCTGTCTCCTTGCACTTACGTTTGAGTTAATGTGTTCCCTTTTTGTCCCTAACTGATCCCTCCACAGGATTAGAAGTAGCTTTGAATTTAGAATGTCCTCTAAGTTCAAGGTGGCACAATATTTATATTGTATATACATCACCTTTATTTATACAAGGAATTCTATATAAATTTACATATTTATATAAGGATTTATATAAGGAACTCTAGCAAGCTACTGACCTTTGATGCTGGATGCCACAGAAGACATATTTATAATATTTCCAGATTTCTGTTTAAGCATCTGCAAAGAGAGTACTTATGTCACTCAAATGCAAACTGTTTTGTCATCTACAGGTTCAGCAAAACAGCCCACAGCAACACACAGAACAGCCCTACTTGATACACAGGGCAATAAAGCTCAGTTGGCATGGGTAGGTGCCATTGACTGAAGCAGTAAAGCAGAGTCTGAAATTCTCCCTCAGTTCCCCTGAGCCATGTCAGGATTGAACACTATGCCAGGAAAGGATTTTTTCCTAGGTTGCCACCTCTCAGTCATTGCCCCCTGTCGCAACAGTAAGTTACACCACACAGACATCTGCCCTTACCATCTACCAATGAAGCAACTCACTGATCCCACTCAAACTCTTCTTGTTTTGGAGAAGACTAAAGCACAACACTCTAGCATCTATGAATTGCAATTTTCTTCAAGTTACGACCTTTTAAGGCATCCTAAAATCTGATATGCCTGACGTTCTTAAAAATCCCCAAACTTTGAAAATTAAGTTCAGCTAAGAAAAAAACCACCCCCAAACAAACTAAAAACCAAACCAACCAAGCAAAAAAACCTGGAAGAATACTGAAAATAATAGTTGTCATCCAGTCATAGTCACAGCTTTCAAATCTGGCCTTGGCATTTACGGGAATGCAAACACCTTATTCAGTCCACAATGTTTTTTAGACCCAAACCTAGTGATTATGGAAAAACCAAGAAGCGTCTTGGAGCTGCTACATTCACTGAGCTGTTGTTCTCTAATCAGCATCCCTGAATTTTTTCACAAGATAGTCTTCAGAGCTGTACAAAATTCATGTTAAAATAGATGATTTATTTATACTTTGTAGCAGTGGTATTGTGCAGCTGTGTGCTGTAGTAGAATACGTTAGCACTGTATTGCAGAGACTCCATCACTGCTCTGCATAAAGTCTGAAGTATTTTAGCTAGTTTACATATGCCAGCTCCCCAGATAAATCCTCTCTACCATATCCTTTAGATAAATTGTCTACTTGAAATATGCAATGAAGAGAATGTTTAATAGTAGGATTACTATACTCTAAGGGCCCCCCATCCAAAGTGGCACGCTTGTATTTTGTACACTGCCACAGTGGCAGCAACTCTGATCTGTCACACTTTAAACAATGCAGCAGAGACTGAAAGTCATGGGCAGCCAAGCCTTGCCTTGGGGAGGAATGTCTTGATCATCAGGTACATGCTGCGAACATTGAGGTTCATTGTGAAGTCCCAGTCTTGCTCCTCACACTCCAGAATGGTTCCATGATGAACAAACCTAGAATGAGTGCATGAAGTGGATTACTGTCTGTGGCTTACATTTCTGTGACTCTTTTTCCACTGCTGTTTTGTAGCAATTAACTTTTCCAAGCTTTAAAGAGAGCTCCTTTCAAGAATGCAAGCAGCAGTGTATTTCTTCTGGTAAATATCAAGGACACAAAGCAGACTCAATATGTGCAACAAAATGATTGGCAACAGAAGAACCAAAAAAAAAAAAAAAAAGGCTTTGTTCACTGTTGTGCTGGAAGGGCCAAAGCCATTGGTACAGGGTACCCACAGAGTGAGGAAAACACAAGTTCCAGAGCTGTTCTATCTTGGCCTAGGTTATGTGGCTGTGCAAAAAAAGTCCAGTTTTGATGGAAACACGTGGAGGTTTCTATTAAGAATATAAAATCCATTAAAACATAACAAATAAAACGCATTGAAGTAATAGAAAGTAGTTCTGGAGGACAGGGAAAACTAGAAAAAGTAGTAGCAAAGAGATTCTGGTTACCCTGCAATGTTACAGAGGACATCAATCTTTTCAATCTCCTTGGCCAGATTTTCTATCTGCTCCTTTTTGGTGACATCCAGAACCCGTATCTGAATGCCTAGAAAAAACACAGCATTTGCTTCAATGTATTTCATTGAGCTGAGTGTTTTTCTGATGTGCTAAGGATAGCACTTGAAATTTAATTCACTCAATGATCAAGTTTGTGCAGTGGTTAATCTGGGACAGCATATGATGCTATTTCAAATTTCAGGAGAGAATGAAAATGATCAACTGTTTTAATTGTTATGCAGCATGACAAGCAGATGAGCTAGCTTAATTTACTATAAAAACATTCCAAAGAAGTTTGAATTGCACTGTAGTCTCACAGAAGAATTAGAGAACTCATATAATCATAATAAACTTTCACACTCATTATCATAGAATAACACCTGGAACTAGTTACATGTGTCTTACAGTCTCATTACATGCCACATCCTCATGTGTAGTTGATGATACTATGAATGAGCTTTATATAATTTAATTAATAAAGCAAAATTATTTTGCATAGACAATTAAAATTATGAGGGCAGTCACTCTGGAACAGGGTCCTGCAGATGAAATTCCATCCTTAGAGATGTTCAGAACTTAATGAAACATAGCCCTGAGCAACCTGCTCCAACCAGTGCCACTTTGAGCACTAGATGGAACTACACGGCGTCCCAAAGTCTAACCCAACAGATGATTCCATGAAACACTGTAAAGCTCTCTGTAAAGCATCTGAGTATTGCCAAAGGAGAATTTGATTTGAAATGGATAAAACCCTGGGTTTTTTTGAAACCAAAGCACCAAGCTTTGGTTTCCATGAAAAGGCTTTCTGTGCCTTAGTTAAATGTAGAGACACTTTTGAAGAGATTTGTGCATTCGATCAGACTACAGGCTGGTGATTAACATCACATTGGAATTACCTCTCCTGGATAAAATTCAAAGACCTCAAAGTGCCAAGTCTTGATGAATTATAGACTGATAATCTTATGTCTAAAGGATGGAAATGGCTCTGAGTATATGGAAAATTATTTCTTTCCTTGTGAGCATACTATCAGAGGAAAAAAATGTAACATTTTTCCAAATACCCTCAGAAGGAACCCGAAAAGCCCTCAAGTTCCCAAACAATTACAAAGGGATTTCTTTTTGTGAGCTCCATTTGGCAGAGCCTGATAGTCATGCTAAAAGTTGTGCCAGCTGTGGTTTTGTGTATTTTACTGTCAGCCTTTAGTAGGAATTCTTTAAATCCACTTTCTTCTCTCAAATCAAGTTAGAAGCATTGTCAGCTGTGAACTACACCAAGTCTTATTTTTATTTCAATACTGAAAAAATACTTTTTAACCTACTATCCCACTTGTGATTAGAAACATGCCTGTGCAAAACCTGCTCCTTGAAGCATGTTCCTGTGTTGGCAGTACAAAACAACCTTCAGGCCTGAACATTTATACCACAGAATAGGCATATCTAGTGTTGCTAGAATTACATTTCTAAAGACATATGGATTCTATAGGACAATACAGAATGCATTAAAAGGACAAGCCAAGTATGGACCATAGAAATGCAAGACACTAGGTTTACCTTTTTGTATAGTGGGATGTTCTCTTGATCAGAGAAAAAAACATCCCATGCCTTCCAGAGTGATGCACTTGATAATTAGCCTAGTGAAGGCAAAAGGTAACTGAAATGGGTGCTGTTCCAGCAAACATCAACTTCTTCTGTGACACAAGAAAATCAGTTATTCCACATGTCTGGAATAATACTCTGATATGCTGACGTTGCCATATTTTACATGGCAAATCTCTGTTCTTTTATACCACAGCATAAAGCAATGCAAACATCAGAAGAACTAGTCTGGTTTTCTTTTTTCCTGTCTTTTTCAAGCTTTCCTATCCTCAAAATGTATCTCAGACAGCCTACACAAAACTTGTAAGAGCTGAACTAATGCCTGATGTAGGGCCATTTACCTGGATATTTCCCCAGTTCTTGCAGTTTAGACTCATTGATGTCTGTAGCAATGACTTTGGCTCCTTCTTTAGCAAAAGCCTGGAGAACACAGAAACAGTTTATATTTAGATATTCCAGGTCATGCCAGAAATAAAATTTGTTTTCTTTTCAGGTGCTTTTTGGCTTGAAATAGGAGCCAAGCCAAGCTGAAGGTAGCTGATCTCTAAGTTTTCGTTCTGGGCATATCAGGGAGTTGCAGACAACTATTTAACTTTGTGTGACAAGACAGATTTAAGGTGTTTTCCCTAAAGGAAGGAATCTATAAATAAAGTATAAGAACAGTAACCAGACTAAGATAATGGAAATTATTATTGCCCTTATTAGCTGCAGTAGTAAGCAATGGGGCTAGAACTGTCCGTATTGTTAGATTTAAATCTAATTTAAATCCATTGTTAGATTAAAATATTACAAAATTTGACAGGTAAAGGCAGAAGTCATAAACCAGGATTTTAGAAATAAATCCTTTGTATCCAAGTAATTGGAATAGAACAATATTAAAAGCAGCATGACTTTTGATATTTAACCAGAGACACTGCTTCATTCTTGACAAACTCCTCAAAAGCCTCTTTTTATTGTGATTACTGATAAATCAACAGCTAAGGAAGTAAATTCTGTCAAAAGTATTCTGACATCTTGGACTGTAGCCCCTTATCTTCCAAATAGGTGTCCCAAGTGCAGCTTAAGAGGATAGTGACATTAACCATACCAGCTTTCCATGGTTGGTTGGGTATTTACAAAGTGAAGCCGTCAGGAGGATTACCTGCTCCTTGGACTGAGTGATTCATGTAAGAGCCAAGATCAGCAGTCTTCTGTGTTCTCAGCCACACTAATGAGAAACTAACCAGTCTAGCAAATATGCTACAGGAGCTTCTCCTGAGCTGTTAATTACATTAGAGAGATAACAAGATAATTCTACTGGGTTTTTTATTTGCCATGGAATAGGGAAGTAGCAGGAGAAGAACTGGTCAAAAGGAGTTATAAGCTAACTGGAAAGTTAATACATACCTTAAATGCTGTTTAACAGTAATCAAACAAAATTCATAAAGGGTTCCTTACAGTTGCTCATTGTGAACAATGTGCTAGTATCATGTGAACTTGGTTTTGTCAGTCATGAATATAGGTAAAATACCTTGGCTTTACTGTAAGGGATCCTCACAGTATCCAGCCTTAGACCAGGAAATATTCCCTCTATCATCTCTATTTTCTTCCAGAACAAAGCAACAGAGATGTTGAATAAAAGGTACAGGCAGTACCAACCATATATTGTTAAAAAAGCAGATGCAGCTGTCCTCAAATCTGGTTCTTATCCTTGTCTAACATCTCCACTCAGAGTTGAAGATTTTCATAAATTGAAACAGCAAAAAGCCTGCATGATACAGCATAGTGGCTACATTATTCCCTGATTTTTTCACTGTGTGCTTCTAGCATCATCTGTGGTTTATTAATTCAAGAACTGGTTTGGTGCAGGTGTCACTGGACAAGCTAGAACGAGAGACCTTGCACAGGCCCAGCAGAACAAACATTTTCCAACTTACAATAGCAGCTGCTCGGCCAATGCCCTGTGCTGCTGCAGACAACAGGATGATCTTCCCATCCAGCCGCCCCATGGCGCTGACCTGCACGGGAATGAACAGAAATTTAGCAAACAAGGCAACACCACCCCCCCCCCCCCCCGGAATCAGATGCAAACACATTCCCAAAACTAGACACGATCCAGGGTGTACTTCTGCCATCACAATTGTCCTGTGGCCCTCAGTTTTCCAGAGTTCTGAGAGGCAGGGCTGCCCCATCTTTTTCTTTTTTTTAGTAGTACGTAAAGGGTCTCAAGAAGTCAAAAGGCATTTGAGCTCAGAAGTTAAGCTTCATTATAACAGAAATTTGATTTTATTTTTTCTTAAACAGGCAAAAAAAAAAAAAAAAAAAGGCAGTACAATAATTGATAATCTAGTGTTTCCACTATCTGTGGTATTCTCAGAAAGCAGGCCTGTCTTCTGTTTCTCTACAAACTTTTCCATGTCCTAGACTGCAATACATCCCACACAATGCCCTGGCCTTGGTATCTGCCCTCCGTTGTCTTAGGAATCCTCCAGCACAGCAGGCTCCCAGTCCCAGTGAAGCAGGAAAGTGTGGGGGAATGAAGCCCCCAGTCTTGCCTCTTGTTCCCTGTTCTCAGGGAACACTGAGTGTGCCTGGGGCAGTAGGGAACCTCTAGGATCTGCTACCTTAGCCTAGGTGGAGCAGCCAAAAGGCAAAATACAGCCTTGTTAAAGTGCTGTGTTAGGTTTAACGAAACACAGCATAGAAAAATGCAGGCAAACAAGTGAAAACAAATACCAAATCTCACAGAACTTCCTAAAAAGTGAGGTCCCTGTGTTCTAGTCACAGTGAAATATCTGGAGTTTGTTAATTGGGTTCCCCATAAGCTAAACTGCTGCATTCTCATACTCCTCCAAGCAACTTCGCCTATGTAGATATGGGTGTAGAAAGGTGTCATAAGAACAAAGTCCTTAAATATACACACAAATCCAACACATAAAGTACTTCACTGGGAAATTAAAATAAAGGTACCATAATCTTCCCTATGTTAGCAGCCAGTGCTGTCCTCTAGAGATGTTCAAATCCATGCTGTGACTCACATTACTGAGTCAAATCCTACTTTTTGAACAAATTATTCTTTTATTTTGATTAGAAATTCTGTATTATTAGATGTTTTTCCTAACAAAAGTTGCACCAAAACTGTTTCCTGAAGGTTACACATTCAACAAATGAGACTTCTGAAGCAACATAATGGAAGAATTTTTTTTCTTTCCAAAAGCCACCTGGACCAGTTCAAGTACTTCCCCAAAATGCCTTAACACGTGGGAAGCAAAATGCATTATAAATACATTTTTCAATCTAATAGTCATGTTTTATGAACATTTGCCATACTGATTCTATGAAGCCTTTACAAATAAATATTAATACAGTTACTCACCAAGAGATCTAGAACAGCTTTGCTATATTCACCGACCCTTGTACCAAAGGAAGTTCTATATTATTTTTTTTTCCCTGTGCTTGTTGGGATTTGTAGTCCAACCTGGACGAACGTAATTTCCTGTTGAAATACTGAGATGCTGCCATCTAGTGAAACTGAGGATTTTAAAAAAGTGTGATTTTTCTCCTGCACACGAAAGGACACAAAAGTATCACTAGCATTAGCTGACTCTTACAACGGGAATTCAAGAGATCAGTAGGATTCCCACCAAAAGGCCACAAACCTGTTTTTCCAAGCAATGTCTTTCTGCAATGTAGATTATCAAATTCCAAACCAGGACAAAACTTAGGTGACTATTTTTTATTGTTGTTAAACTGGAGATTTGCCAACTTATCTTTTGTTTCTAGTGGTTTAACTAGCATATATTAAAGCAGAATGAATGTCATTAGACTGAAAAATTCTAGAACAAACTAATTTAGCTATAAGCTCACACCAGACTTAAAGCTATCTGATAGTATTATTAAGGAATTTGGTGTCCTGCCTAAACATCAGTTAGTTCTCAGAAAAGCCACTTCTGTGGATAAAATGGGACACACATACACAAAAGTTCAGTTTATCCTGTGTTTCTGCTAAGGTTTTCTTTCTTTTTAAAGCTTTCTAAATCAGCTCCCCAGTAAACAAAACCTGTAATGACTCAATTTGCTAAAAGCAGTTATGCCTCTAAGCTTTTGCCACCTGTTGCAATAAGTTTCTGCTTTTTTTAGTTCAATCACCAGAAAAATCACCAAACCTAGTTGTTTCAAGCAAGTAATAATTAACAAAAAAACCAATGGAAATTGTATATAGAAGAGGTAGATATATATATACACCTTCTTTCCCAATTCTGGAAGAAAAAATATCAGTCTAATTAATTTATTAGAACAACAAAATGCTGGTGGCCAAAGGAAATCTCGTTCATCATAGTAGGAAAAAGTAACAAACCAAACCAAACCAAAAAAAACCCAACCCAAAACAAACCCAGAAAACTTACAACCAACCTCAAAAAAGAAACCACCACAGACCTACCAGCACTTTGCATTTATCCTTATCCCTGTCAGACAATAAATTCCTGTGGCTGTGATCAGAAATAAGACTCTGTAATGGTATTTGGAACCTGTATATCATCATGCCTTTAAAAGCTTTCCAAAACACATTCCAGACTAGAGATTGAGATAAATCCTTGCAGCCTACAGGAAAAGTAGTTGGCAGTTTCCAGCCATTCAAAGTAAATAGAAGGTTGATTCTTTACCAAAGAAGTACCTCCATCAGGTACATAATCCTTGTGTGCCTCCTCCAGTTCCAGTAACTGCTGAATGCTCAGGAACATGTCAGTGGAGCCATCTGCTTGTCAGTTTGGGTGATCCTAACAGGACCTAGCATCACAGAGATTTGTTCCTATAAAATAAGGATGATGCTTTTGATGCAGGTATCTTCCTTAGGGTATGACTTTCTCATCTCATGGTAATGATTTTATCCTTAATGGAGTTGATCACAGGTTCTGAGCGGCCAATTCCTATTTAGTTGGTAATGGAGGGCAGGAAAGAGAGGAGGATCTATATTTTAGACTTCAACCATTTTCTCATAGACCCAAAGAATTAAATAAAACTTTGACAATAGTAAATTTCTGCACAAGTAATTACTGCAGAAGGTTATAGAGGATGGAGACAAGAAGAATAATAATAATGGAAGTGATGAAATCAGTATAAAAGACTAATTTGGTAACATTTAGACACAGTGTTGCAGTCAGCATCCCTGGATCATAGCACAAGTGAACAGCAAAACCATTTTTACATATTTAACACAAACTTTATTGTCAAGTCAAAATTTCTTGTATAAAACATACAAAATGTAGGTCTCACAATACAGATAAGTAGGTTAACAAGAGCCCATCTTGCCCCAATGATCTGGTTTGTTTTCCCTTCACTAGAGAAGCAGAAAAGTGTGAAGTCCAATTGCTTCCTACTTTAAAAAAGTGCAATTAGACAACTTCAGACAGGTATATTGAAAAATGATGCAAAATTCAAAGTTACTCACTGTACCATAATTGGCTGAGCTGCAGAAACTTTTAAGGAGTTTAAGAGGAACCCTTGATTGTGTGCTCTACAAACACAAGATCAGTAACTTCGGTTGCAGGGACCTAAGAAGTCAAGATTGTGGTGAAAATGCAGTTTTTGTTGGCCCAAAGAATATATGGTATAAAAACCACATGCTAAGAAACAAAAAGAAGATTTCTTGCCAAGTCAACAGCACTCTGAAGACAGAAATATCAACATCTCAGAAAAGGGCTGTTTTAGGAATGACAGAATGAAAACTTTGAGACTGAGAAGTTTCACAGTAGATTAGTTTGTGATCCATTCCTTTTCCCTTTTTTCTTCCGATACATTAGCTTCCCTTTCCTATGAAAAAAATCCACACCAAAACACCAAAGTAGAACATCAGCAGCTTGGCGGGTTGTGGGGCAACATCTGGTTTTCCATCTTTGTCCTCATATTCCAGCTTTCCCAGCTGTGAGAAGTAGAAACTCCAAGACAGCAAAGATGGAAGCAGCTGATGGTTTTTAACCTGAAGCAATTTTCTTTTGTATATGCAGATCCTGGCTGTAGGCACTGTAAGGGCAGCTTACAACAGAGCATCTTTACTGGGTTTTGCAGTCAGGGGCTTTATCTCTGTCTGGAGCCCCAAAGAAGTGCCTAAGATGTTCTTGTGTGGACTCTCTGCCCTCAGGTCGTGTATCTGTACAGAAGACAAGAACATTAAAGCCTTTCTTAGTTAGACAAGCAGCAGGAGTACAGTGATTTAATCTTGATTAGTGTTTTGTCTGTCAGCTATGAAAGCTTCCCTCTGGGGAGCTTTGTGTTGTGAGGAAAGCTGTGCTGTTACCAAGTGGCCATCACAAAACCAAATAATGAGTCATGTTCTTTATGGAAGCCTGCTACTAATACCTCAAAACCTGGCTACTCTTCAACATGTCTGCTGGGGCCCTCTGAAAGCTGTGAGAAGCATGAGGGCAGAAGGTCACTAAAAGTCATCAGGCCAGATACAAGAAATCTGAAGTGATGCTGAGGAACAGAAGTTCTCATCAAAACAGCTATTATTGCAGCTGGGACCAGGCAGAGTAGCAAAAGCAACATCAAAGGCTAAAGTCTACCATCTTGAAAAACTTCAGAAAAAAGCTAACCAGTTAACTTTATATACTTTTACCAGAAATCTGTGCTTAAGCAAAGTTAAAAAAGCAAAACATTTTAGAGCACCAGTTATCTAATAACAATATTTTGCTGATTCACTTCTAAAAGTCACTCATCAACACTTCCACTGTAGAAAAGGAAAAAAAGATTTGTATATTCTTCAGCAGGCGAAGGATTCATTTTGGTATTTTGATTCTGTAGAGCATACAGAAGTTTCACAGCTCAGATGGTCTGCTTTTCAACAGTCATATGACAAACCATTCAGGAACACTGCTACCATGCAAGTTTCAGATCCCAGGCCATCCCTTACATTTTGCATCTTCAAATCTTATAGGACACTACCACTGTGTTACGTACCTGTTAGCACACCCAAGTTGGAATTATCAAAGAAATTTGTTGGACGAGTCGGATTTAGAGGTTTTGGTAGGTCCTGAGTCACTGTTTCCTGAGAAACAGTTTCCTTACAGGGTGAAGGTGTTTGCTCTTTAAAGAAGTATGACACTGCCTTCTTAGGAGACTTTGGTATTGTCTTTTGAGTAGTTTCTCTTAAGGATTGTTCTCTCAATTTTAGTGCTCTTTCTTTCCATTTCCTGAGTTCTTCTTTCAGTTGAAGTTCATCACTGCAAAGAAAAGAACCCCAGCATTCAATTAAGAAAAGTTTAAAGCAATTTCTTTAAGAAAAAATTCCTGAAGAACAGAGAGTTCCTGTATTTTCAGATGATGTGTGACAGACATGGCAGTATAATAGTTGTGTATCTTGATTTCAGAGGATTTTTTTAAACTGAAATTCCTTCCAATGTACAATTCAAGTGTAGCTTCCATAATTTAAAAGATTCTTAAGAAAGTAAGCAATTTAAAGTTCAAAAGGCCTCTATGGCTTTATAAGCCATAAAACACTAGCTTTAAATAAAAGTTCATGATGTGAAATCTAAAATCAATGGTTACTCATTTCTATAGGTCTCCCAGAAACATACACTAATGATGTACATAAATACATAAATGTACATAAATGATTTGACATGCTGCTAGTCAGCTGTCTGCTTACCTCAATAGAAGGTCATTTTGTTTCTTCAGCTGCAAGTTCTCTTTCTGTAGCTTGGCTTGTTCAGATTTTAGAACAAGTATTTGTGTGCTCTGCACAATACCACTGCCACCACCACAAGTAAGGGGTTTTTGGGGTTGCTGAGGATCTGCTTCTTTCAGCACTAGAAAATAGATTTATACAAATGTGTGTGCATAATTTGGAGAGTGCTTAAAATCAAACCAATACATTTTTTAGCCTATTCCTTTTTGTGGTCTTATATGTCAAATTTCACGGGGTTACAAGTGCCATTCCAACAGTTACTCTTTTTTCTACAAAAAAATACACCTCCCAGTATTCACACTGCCAGGGAGATAATAAGAAACATGACAGATTCTTCACTGGGCCATTTAGAGGTAAACTAGTTATTGTTCCAGGTATGTCATAGCTTTGATTAGAACTATGTATTCATATGTCAAGGAGAAAGTGGCAACATGAGCTACCACCACTGCAGCTTATCCCTGCACAAGAGCAAACGTGGCTGGAGAAAAACACAAGAACTGCTGTGATTGTAATGCAGTTCATATGCAGCTGATGGAATCTACTTTCCATCTCATCTTCCAATGCACCCAGTTCTCCTCATACCCTTTGAGTACAAGGCCTGCATCTCAATCTCATCTTCAAAGATTTAGTCTCAAAACTCAGAGTTTAACATGAAAGAGTCCCTTCTATTTATCTTGACTTTACCAGTAACATCTTGCTCTTGGTATGCTCTCCTCAGTTCTTCTTTTAGCTTTGATAACTGCTGTTCTTGGTGTTCTGCAAGGGCTTCATAATTAGCAAGTCTATATGAAGCAGAAAGGGAGAGGGGAAAAAAAACACAAAAAACCTCAGTTTAATAATTATTACAATTTCAGCTGAATTCCAATGAACTATCAAACACAAGACACAGCCATGTTTTACAAGAAAAACTACATAAACCTGGTTGTCAGTTAGATTTTGGATAAAGTGCACCCAAAAGCTGGACTAATTATTTTTGGTGTATCCTTCTCTCTAATCAAGTAGAGAGTGCTTTCAGTTATTGCTTTCCCCTTGCCTTCTTTTGTGAGAACAGTTATTTCATATATGGCTGAACACAGTTGATTGAGAAATTTTGGTGGGTGTATAGGGAAGAAGTTTTGTAAGCAACCCAAGGTGTGTAGAGATTTTACTTTCTCTAACCACTATAAAAACTTACAACACCTCAAGCTGAATGCTAACTACTTATTATGTAGGAAAAGAGCAAAGTAGAAGCTAAGAATGAAGTAGTTGAGAATTGTAAGATAAAATTTGAACTTACTTCCTTTCAAAGGAGTTGGATTGTTTCATTCTTTCCAGATCACATTTTACCAATTGTGTTTTGAGATGGTCAATTTCTTCTTTGTACAGCTCAGCACCTTCATCTAATTTTGCCTGAAAATAAAATATTTAGTACAAATAAGGGCGTTTTACTTAGCAATGAAATTAAGGGATGCTTGCCTTGTATCTTTACTATAGATCTGCTAGATTTTGCAGGACAAGACCAGGAACAGGAAGTTATTTTCCACTAAGGTGGCTCACATTACCAACTAGCACTATAGTAGCAGTTGGTATCCTACACTGGTGTATTACATGCTACTATATTTTAGGAAGTTTTGCTGACTTCTGTGCAGATATAAATCTGTGAATTCTAAATTAGCATGCAAATGTTGAGTAAATAGATCATGTTTCAGTTTAAAAGTTTTAAGATGTTTCAAGTGCTTCAGAAATGCATCACATACAAGTGACACGTTTAGTTTATAGAATTGTAATATGGATTCTAAATGTTGCCACTGATGGTTGCACTGGTAGAATGTGAAACTGGCTGCTAAACAAGCAAGTGGAATTTACTCTAGGAATGCCATACAGAATAAATACATTGACTGGAGATATGGAGAGCTATGTTTCACCTACAACTGTTGTCAAGCCTGCTTTGTGTCTTTAATCAGAGGAGAAAGAGAAGAGTGAAGTATTTTGCTCATACCTGAAGACTCTGTTTCTCTCTTAAGGCAGTCCTGAGGCAATTATCCATCTCATTCAGTTTGGCTTGCAGTTGGGTGAGCTCACTTGTCTCTGTTCTTATTCTCATCTGTGCTTGTAACTTGCTTATCCTGTCATCTCTCTCTTTGATACTTTCTCCCACTTCATTTATTACATTTTCTAACTTCTGAATTTTTACTTCCATAGCCTATTGAGATACATCAATCAGTCAGTTATGAGCAGTAACAGTAACAGCACATGGTCATATTCTTAGCAAAAACTAGCAAAAACCCGAACCACACAAAAAAAATCCCAACACTACAGGCTCTATAGCAACTCTTCATGTCCAAGTCACTGTTTTATGTCACCTTTTAATAGTCTAGAACACTCAAGTCTAAGAAAAGAAAAAGTGTTTTGGAGAAGGGTAACTGTGGCATAAAAAATGAATTATCAATTCTTGTGATTAAATAGAGAATTCTTCTCCAGCTTCATGTATAGTGAATACCATATACTTACAGGAAGCATCAAGAGTATCACCCAATAAAGTCAATACTTCCAAAGCAAATAAAAGCTTTCATATCAATTTCTAAACTCAACATCTATTTGTGTACAGAAATCAGGCCATTAAAATAATCATGTTACAGGCAAGAGCTCAAAATTGCACTTTGGAAATAAAAGAGCTACTGAAATGAAGTGTACTCTATTTGTATTGTGGTGGCATAGATTTACAGTTGCCATCAATCCTTATTTTCAGTTTGGAGTACTCTCCCTTAGAAAGCAAGCATTAAAGAAGCTTTCCTCAGAAGCAAGTACTGGTACCTTTTTATCTTGTTCTGCAGCCTTTAATTTATTATGAAGCCTATAATTTTCTTCTTCTAATGCCAGACTGGCAGAGCCACCAGGGGCCAGTTTTTCTTTTAGAGTGTTTAGATCCTGAAGCAACTCTTCATTTTTCTCTTTTCTTTGTTTTAATTCAACATCAGCATTTTTACTATAATCAGCAGTTCTGGCATCCAGTTCTGAAGAAAGTTCAAGGAGTATCTGAAAATCAGAAGCATTACACAGAATATTTTTTTAATCTGCTAGAAATATGGCAAGTGAAGAAACAGGAAGTACCTTAGCCTGCATTATTATCACATTCTTGTTTCAGTGCCCCATTTGACAATGCTTGCTGTCAGAAATAGTATCATTATCACTCAAAGAACAGTTTAATTTACAAAAGAACAGGAGGCAGAAAGGGGCACAAGACACGATGATAGTGTATTGCAGGTTTACAAGTATTTCTGCATTAACTCAAACTCTAATATTAAAGAAACAAAATGAACTATAATGGGAAGACTTCTTGAAAGTCAGCCAGAGAAAACCTAATTATTCACAGATTTTTCTTACTAGAATGTATTCACTGACTAAAGGGAATGAAACCTGCACATTGGACTATTCTAGAAACCCACATGTTTAACATGTCAGATAAATAAAAACTTCACAATTCTCAGAAAATGACAATGTTTACTAGATTTTTGTTTGTTAAAAGCTTTGATCTACATAATATTAGGGTAGGGAATTCTTGTGAAAACCTTGCCAACACTGCAAAATCCTAAAAGTGTCAAGACAGACTGTTGACTCTACAGAAGAAACTTATAAAAATAGGCTAAACTTAAGATTTAATCAGAAAGATGAAATCTTGTGAAATCCTGTTCATAGTGCACTAAATCCTGAAAAATGCTCTCCAGATTTCCAAAAGAGGCAAGTGGTAAGCATGAGAAAGAAAGAAGTGCAAATATAAATTTGACTGAGTCAAAAATGGCTATAGTAGTTTTGATAAAGTTTGGCAAGAAAAGCAACATTTTTCAGAATTCAGAGTAATAAAACCCCAAATAAACAACCCTATTCCCATTTATTAACTAGAAAGTCTTTTAGAAAGCAACTTTTCAAGTTAAAAAAACTTTTGAAAGTCTTTTAAATATTCCTACATTTTGCAGTTCAAGTATGAGTAAATGCTGATAATAAATGAATGATGATTTAAGAGCCTTTTTTGTGTTTTGTTTTCAACCATAGGCATTTGCAGTGCTTACACAAAATCGTTCTCTGATTCTGTAACATTTAATTTTACCTTCACTTTAGGAGTCCAGAATTTAAAGATTTGCAGGAGTCTTTCATTATCTTTCTTTAGTTCTTCTTTCAATTCCTCTGTATCCCAGTGAGTTTCTGAACAAACTTCCCAGAACTGTATTGTTTCTTTTCTAGCACTTGCTTCCTGGTCTAACTCTGCTTCTATGCAGAGAAGTTCATTTTCCATTTCTGATACATCTTTGAGAATGCTCTTAAAAAAAAAGGGAATTAAATTTTAAGTACTGGTTTGATTAGCACATGTCTAAATATACCTTCTGTCCTCTCACTTATCAGTATAGCAGGGAGTCTATTTTAGCATCTAATTATCATTTAAAAGGAGTTTTGCTAGACTTAAAATTACACCCTATTGGGAAAGCAAGAAGACAATCCATGTTCCTGGGACAGGTGGAAAGGGGGGGGGGGGGAAGTGCTTATTAGCAAAAGTTTATTCCATTGTTTTAGAACAAGTTATCTTGGTATTGAATAGTATGTAATATAGAGGGCAATGTAGTAAATAACAGTCACAACTATTTTCTAACCTAATAATTTTTTTTCAGCTACTTTATGAAGCAAAACCTTCTTATTATAGAACTAGCAGCATAAACAATATCTCTATTTTTTCACCCCTCCCTTAAAAGAAGTTTTAACAGATAAAGCCAATGCCATTAGATTCCCACCACCACATGACCCCATGCCTTGGAATGAGTTTTTATTGTCTATTTTTTTCCCCAAATATTACCTCTGCATCCAAGTAGAAACTCTGCAGTCCTTCACAGCTGTTTAACTCTTGAGATGATACTTCATTCTGCTTCAAATTAATGTTCCTGAGACACTGAATCTGGGCCTGTAGGTGATCTTGTTTTCTCTTCTCCTCCAGCAATTCCATTTCATACTTGTGAACAGTAGTGTGATATTCTCTTCTCTTTGTGCAAACAGAGCTGAAGAGAAGCTGTTGCAGAAGCACAGAATCTATCAGTGAGCCTGTTTTAAAATGGTACCCTGCATCCAGCTAAAATACAGTATTTTATAATTCAATCTACTTACTCTCTGAGCCTCTAAATGTCCAAGATAACTAACATGACTAAGAAAATCAGGTTCACATGTGCATTATAGTAATGGCATGTAAGCCTTTTAGCTGAGAGCAGTTGTCCAGTACACTATTTGCTGTAGACTGCAAAAAAGCCAAGAAGTCTAAAAGGCCAAGACAGTCTTACACAAATCTAAACTTTGAAAAACGAAGTGTTCTTTGTTATATTTATTTTCTCTTGGAGTTGTGAAAGGTGCAGATGATCTATAAGAATAATATCATTGTGCTGATTTAAAACTTTATTCTAGCAGAGCTCACTAGTTGAATTTTAAACATCTTTAACCATGAAAGTTAAAAGCCAACTATGGAAAAAATTAAACCTACAGTGTCTGTGTTAAGTTATAAAATGAGACCCTTTGGAATATTAGTTCAGCTTCCAAGTTAATGGTTATTTGTAGACATCACTGACTCTCAAGAACCTCAGCCCCTCTCTCTAGGCCTCTGCATGTTTCCATGCTCTAACCAAAAAACCCCCCAGCCCTTAGTATTTCATGGTAAATAAAAGAAACAGAAAAAACTGTCATTCACTGTACCTCTGCATACATTAACAGGAATTCTTCCCCAATTACCCTTAACCTTTTTGCTAATAATTTTAGCCTAATGGAGAAACTGATTCCAAACGGGAGAAGGCTGTAAAATCAAACTACCTGGGCAGTTTTGCAGAGTAAGGATGCATCTCCAAGCCATCTTGCATGTCTCTTTCCCCCCACAGAGAAATAGTCATCTATTATTTGATTTATTTGATTTTTCTGTACTCTAGTACAGAAAGGAAACTCCATTTTCCAATTAAAATGGAATAATATTAATGAAATAATTCTGTGCAAAGCAGCAACTACAGTTAAGAACTAAGTTTGATTTACATTTTCTAAGATTGTAAAGCAATTACTCTTCAGCTTATTTTCTCCAATGTATGGATTCTCAAAACCCAAAGCTAGAGTATATAAAATCCTAGCTGTTACCATTGAGAGTTTATTTTAAAAAACCCCAAACCCAAATCCAAACAAGATGAAGCATCCACATATTCAGCATTATAAGTTGGTACCTTCAATTTGGTCAATAATTTCTGGAGACGAGTGTTAATATCCTCATTTTTAGTTTGAAGCATTTTGACTTGTTTACTCTGTTCCAGTGGAAGCTGAGGCAGTATCACAGCTAGCAGTGCTTTCTGACTGTTCAGTTCACTCTTCAGCTTAAGAGACACTGTAGAGAGACATTCATATCTCTTCCCCATACTTGGGAATTTCTCAAGAAGCTCCTAAATGCAAGAGAAACAGATTAATTTGTTCACAATGAGGAAAAGTGTGATTAGCTATAAACAGAAACATAAAATAAATTACCTGACTCCAGGACTAACCCCTACAGTATGTACTGGTTTTACAACAGGAAAAGTTATTATGATTAAGACTTCAGTTTTGACTTGCCATGAGGATATGACAAAAACACCAATCCAGGCACAACCCCAGATAATTACCCAGGCAAAGTACTTCTGTTTGAGGTTCAACAGCTGAACTGCCAGATCACAACACACCCCATGCAGTGCTACAGGCTGGGGGAATAGTGTCTGGAAAGCTTCCCAGCAGGAAAGGAGCTGGGAGTGCTGGTCAATAGCTGGCAGAACATGAGCCAGGGTGTTCCCCAGTAGCCCAGAAGGCCAAGGGCATCCTGGCTTGTGTCAGGAATAGTGTGGCCAGCAGGACTACAAAAGGGATCAGCACTAGCAAGGCCACACCTCAAATCCTGTGTTCAGCTCTGGGCCCCTCACTACAAAAAGAACATGGTGGTGCTGGGGAGTGTCCAGAGAAGGGCAATGGAGCTGGGGAAGGGTCTGGAGCACAAGTCTTGTGGAGTGGGTGAGGGAGTTGGGGGTGTTTCAGCCTGGAGAAAAGGAGACTGCAGGAAGACCTTATCATTCTACAACTGCCTGCAAGGAGGGCATAGCCCTCTTTGGGGGTCAGCCTCTTGTCTCCAGTAATATGTGATAAGTTGCACTAAGGGAGGTTTAGACTGGTTATTAGGAAAAATTTCTGAATTGAAAAGGCTGCCAACCTCTGGAACAGGCTGCCCAGGGAAGTGGTGGAATCACCATCCCTGAAGCTACTTCAAACATTTGTACACCTGGCACTCAGGGACACGGTTTAGCAGTGATCATGGCAGTGCTGGTTTAAGGGCTGGAATCTATAATCTAAGAGATTATAGATTCCAACCTAAATGATTCTATGAGCCTGTATGACAAGTTATTTTCATTGGGGTGGCTGGACAGTAAATGAAAGCAAGTGAGATATTCTGTGAGCATTAAGTTGATGTGCAACCACTGAACAACAACAGCAAATCAAATGATCCCATGGTAGGCAGCACCTTAGCAAGACATTCAAACCACTTTATACATAATGCACAAAAGGCTTATGCTCCATGACAAGTGTCATTAAGTTTCTATGTGCATCCTTAAAACAAACAGAAAAATAAGGTTACCTTAATTTTCAATGTTTTGTCTGTCAAGCTGTCATTGGCCACCTGCTCTGCAATATCCACTGGGTTTACCTGAATGGACATATTGTTCAGGTTTCTCTGCTTCATTTGTTCTAAAGCATCTTCCAGTTTTGCCTTTGTTTCAACATACTAAAATAAAAATATATTTAAGTACCAGTTGAGATGAGAAGTTATGAATAACTCAGGTATGCAAATTGCAACACCCACCATCTCAGAATTTCTTTGCAATTCTGTCTTGAGCTGGTCCCGCTCAGACCTGACGTCCTGAAGAAGTTTTTGTAGCTCATCTTTTTCTTGACTAACTGATGAGATTTGTTCTTTAAGTTGTAAAGAGAGATTAGTTCTTTCAGCTAATAAGTGGTCCTTCTCACATGAGACACTATTTAATGTCTCAGTTAACTGTTGAATCTACAATGAACAGTGGAGAAAAACACAAATCACAAGTTGGTGGTTGTGGTCTTTACACACCCTATGAAGTAGTAAAATCAGTTGTGTCAAATACAAAAATCACAAATCTTAAACACTAAAAATCACACTAGCGGAAAAAAAAGTTCAAAAATAATTCTGGTGTCCTAATCACATAGAAAAAAAATTACAAGGAAGAGGAACAGTATGACACCCAAAAAGTTTATATCAGTCGACTTTGGTTTTCTGTAAACACGTGGAATCAAAGGAAAAGGGAATCAACCTATGTCTATATCATAAGAAAATTAAAATAAATAGAAGATGAGCACAAAAGATGGACAATATCTTTACATTTCCTCAACTGGAGAGTAATATTTGCTAAACTGAAGCAATCCTCAATTACACTCTTTCATCTACAAAGGAAAAATTTGACAGGTGAAAAGCTGCAAAGGAAACAATATGAAAAGCATGAGTAGACCAGAATTAGGTCCAAGATTTTCAAACATTGTCAGGCATTCAGAAAGTGTGCAAAGCACCAACTATTCAAAACCCAGTTAAGTCCAGAATGTATACAGAGGGCCTTTTAAAAGGGTGGAAGACATGTTCAATTTCTGATAATTATATTAAAAATGCACACATATGATAAATTCACGTTCATTGTAAAACTGGACCAATCAAACTGGTTACAAGGCTGAGATCAGTAGACAAAGTTATTCCTAAAAATCAATAAAGAAATGTAGACAAAATCCATTGCCCATGGTTCATGTATGTTTACCAACCATAAAGCTGATAGGGTGAGAATAAAAATAAAAGAGTTTGTGCAAACATTTAGCATATGAGCAATAAAATATCAGAATACAAAGAAGTGACTAAACACCAAAACTCCTCACCTTGTTTGTCAGGCTGTCCTTCAAAGTCTCTGACTGCCTCTGAACCTGTAACAAGTGTTCTTCCCTTTCCTTACAAGTCTCTACCATGTGCTGAAGCTCATCCTTCTCCTTGTTAAGTGAAGTGATTCTCTCAAGCTGCTCACTCATTGCCCTTTCAGTTTGCTGCTTTTCTGCCAGGAGGTCGCCATACTCAGCTGAAACACGAGTCAGGTTTTCAGTGACTTCAGTGAGCTGCAAAGAACAAATCCAAAGCAGGATTGGTATTTGTAATCACCTCTTGCATGGGCAAAAATAACCGGATGCTTTGGAGAAAATACAACCAGTAACATAATATGTTCCTAAGATTTCTTGTCCCAGCAATGAAGTTTAGATTGAAGAGTGTCGTTGGATCATCATCCAGAAACAGCGTCTGTACATATGGGTTGTTGTAAATGGATTGTTTTAGGGAAAATAATACCCCCAGTGGTTTCCAGATATAGTAAGCCAAAAAAAAAAAAACAAAAAACCCACTCCACTTTTGCTTAAAAGCCAGTCAAATGTCAGTGCTTCTGTCTCAGTGGAAGGCAGAAGTAAAATGTGGGAAAACATGCAAGACATTGTAAATCCATAAAAATGCCTTGGTTGCTCTATCCATAGTAGACAGGAGACATTCCTATATATTAAAATTAAGCCTACAATCCACACTGGCTTCAGACATTAAAACAAAAAGCAGAGAAGAAATTGACAATAGAGTAATAAATCACAGAATGTGCTCAGCTCTCCTAAAGTTGCTCAAGGATCTTCAGAATCAGATAGCTAAATGACATTATTGGAATGTATAAAATGTAAGACAGAGAAAAAAGAGAGAGAGTTTAAAGTGCATTTTTGATACTAAATAATATTCATTCATTTAGCACCAAGACATCTTTAGTTATAAATAAAGGGATTCTGTAGTACATCTATTGGAGCTCTAGAAACTGAAGCGTGCAGTAGACATGGACCACCAAACCCTGCAGAACTTGTAATTTTCTTGACAAAACTGCTTCTGACCTTCTGCTGCAGCTCATCAGTTTTCTCCTTCAATGCCCCTTGCACCTTTGAGAGGGTGCAATGCACCAAAGATTCAAAACCCATTTAAGTTCATGCTGTCTACACAGTGCCTTTCAAAAAGTTCGGAATCTATCTGCAATTAAAGATTACTGTATTAAATATGCACGCAGGTAAATTCACATTCATTGCAAAGAAGAACCAATCCAATCAAGCTTACAAATCTGAGACAAGATAAGGATGTTATTGCTAAATATCAGTAAACAAATTTAGACAAAACCCTTCACCCAAGTTCATGTTTGCTTGTCAGCACAAAAATGATCCTCTGAGAAATAAAAATTAAATAGGATTTAGGTGAAGAAAGAGTTTGGCACACCATCGAGAAAACATCAGAATACAAAGTAGTGACCAAACACCAAAACTCCTCACCTTGTTTGTCATGTTGTCCATCAAAGTCTCTGACTGCCTCTGAACCTGTAACAAGTGTTCTTCCCTTTCCTTACAAGTCTCTACCATGTGCTGAAGCTCATCCTTCTCCTTGTTAAGTGAAGTGATTCTCTCAAGCTGCTCACTCATTGCCCTTTCAGTTTGCTGCTTTTCTGCCAGGAGGTCGCCATACTCAGCTGAGACACGAGTCAGGTTTTCAGTGACTTCAGTGAGCTGCAAAGAACAAATCCAAAGCAGGATTGGTATTTGTAATCACCTCTTGCATGGGCAAAAATATGCTTTGGATGCTTTGGAGAAAATACAACCAGTAACATTATATGCTCCGAGGATTTCTTGTCCCAGCAATGAAGTTTAGATTGAAGAGTGTCGCTGGATCATCATCCAGAAGCAGTGTCTGTACATATGGGCTGTTGTAAATGGATTGTTTTAGGGAAAATAATACCCCCAGTGGTTTCCTGCTGTAGTAAGCCAAAAAAACAAAAAAACCCACTCCACTTTTGCTTAAAAGCCAATCAAATGTCAGTGCTTCTGTCTCAGTGGAAGGCAAAAGTAAAGTGTGGGAAAACATGCAAGACATTGTAAATCCATAAAAATGTCTCCATTGCTGTATGCATAGGAGACATCACAATACGCTAAAATAAAACCCAAAATCCACACTGGCTTTGGACATGAAAACAAGAAGCAGAGAACCAATTGATAATAGAGTAATAAATTAAAACATGACCTAAGCACTCCCAAAGTTGCTCAAAGATCTTCAGAATGAGATAGTTAAATGACATGATTGGAATGTATAAAAATTAACACTGAGAAAAAAGAGAAAGGTTAAAGTGCATTGTTAATTCCAAAAACTATTCATTCATTTAGCATCAAGGCAACTTTAGTTATAAATAACGGGATTCTTTAGTGCATCTACTGGAGCCCTAGAAACTGAAGTGTGCAGTAGACATGGACCACCGAATTCAGCAGAACTTGTAATTTTTTTGAAAAAACTGCTTCTGACCTTCTGCTGCAGCTCATCAGTTTTCTCCTTCAATGCCCCTTGCACCTTTGAGAGGGTGCAATGCACCAAAGATTCAAAACCCATTTAAGTTCATGCTGTCTACACAGTTCCTTTCAAAAAGCTGGGAATCTATCTGGAATTAAAGATTAATGCATTAAATATGCACTCAGGTAAATTCACATTCATTGCAAAGAAGAACCAATCCAATCAAGCGTACAAATCTGAGACAAGATAAGGATGTTATTGCTAAATATCAGTAAACAAATTTAGACAAAACCCTTCACCCAAGTTCATGTTTGCTTGTCAGCACAAAAATGATCCTCTGAGAAATAAAAATTAAATAGGATTTAGGTGAAGCAAGAGTTTGGCACACCATCGAGAAAACATCAGAATACAAAGTAGTGACTAAACACCAAAACTCCTCACCTTGTTTGTCAGGCTGTCCTTCAAAGTCTCTGACTGCCTCTGAACCTGTAACAAGTGTTCTTCCCTTTCCTTACAAGTCTCTACCATGTGCTGAAGCTCATCCTTCTCCTTGTTAAGTGAAGTGATTCTCTCAAGCTGCTCACTCATTGCCCTTTCAGTTTGCTGCTTTTCTGCCAGGAGGTCGCCATACTCAGCTGAGACACGAGTCAGGTTTTCAGTGACTTCAGTGAGCTGCAAAGAACAAATCCAAAGCAGGATTGGTATTTGTAATCACCTCCTGCATGGGCAAAAATAACTTGATGCTTTGGAGAAAATACAACCATTAACATTATATGCTCCTAAGATTTCTTGTCCCAGCAATGAAGTTTAGATTGAAGAGTGTCGTTGAATCATCATCCAGAAGCAGTGTCTGTACATATGGGTTGTTGTAAATGGATTGTTTTAGGGAAAATAATACCCCCAGTGGTTTCCTGCTGTAGTAAGCCAAAATTTCTCTTAAAAGCCAGTCAAATGTCAGTGCTTCTGTCTCAGTGGAAAGCAGAAGTTAAATGTGGGAAAACATGCACGACATTGTAAATCCATAAAAATGCCTTGGTTGCCCTATCCAGAGTAGACAGGAGACATTCCTATATATTAAAATGAAGCCTACAACCCACACTGGCTTCAGACATTAAAACAAAAAGCAGAGAAGAAATTGACAATAGAGTAATAAATTACAGATGTGCTCAGCTCTCCTAAAGTTGCTCAAGGATCTTCAGAATCACATAGCTAAATAACATTAGTGGAATGTATAAAACGTAAGACTGAGGAGAGAGAGAGTTTAAAGTGCATTTTTGATACTAAATAATATTCATTCATTTAGCACCAAGACATCTTTAGTTATAAATAAAGGGATTCTTTAGTGCATCTACTGGAGCTCTAGAAACTGAAGCGTGCAGTAGACATGGACCACCAAACCCTGCAGAACTTGTAATTTTCTTGACAAAACTGCTTCTGACCTTCTGCTGCAGCTCATCAGTTTTCTCCTTCAATGCCCCTTGCACCTTTGAGAGGGTGCAATGCACCAAAGATTCAAAACCCATTTAAGTTCATGCTGTCTACACAGTGCCTTTCAAAAAGTTCGGAATCTATCTGCAATTAAAGATTACTCTATTAAATATGCACTCAGGTAAATTCACATACAGTGCAAAGAAGAACCAATCCAATCAAGCTTACAAATCTGAGACAAGATAAGGATGTTATTGGTAAATATCAGTAAACAAATTTAGACAAAACCCTTCACCCAAGTTCATGTTTGCTTGTCAGCACAAAAATGATCCTCTGAGAAATAAAAATTAAATAGGATTTACGTGGAGAAAGAGTTTGGCACACCATCGAGAAAACATCAGAATACAAAGTAGTGACTAAACACCAAAACTCCTCACCTTGTTTGTCAGGTTGTCATTCAAATTCTCTGACTGCCTCTGAACCTGTAACAAGTGTTCTTCCCTTTCCTTACAAGTCTCTACCATGTGCTGAAGCTCATCCTTCTCCTTGTTAAGTGAAGTGATTCTCTCAAGCTGCTCACTCATTGCCCTTTCAGTTTGCTGCTTTTCTGCCAGGAGGTCGCCATACTCAGCTGAGACACGAGTCAGGTTTTCAGTGACTTCAGTGAGCTGCAAAGAACAAATCCAAAGCAGGATGGGTATTTGTAATCACCTCTTGCATGGGCAAAAATATGCTTTGGATGCTTTGGAGAAAATACAACCAGTAACATAATATGTTCCGAGGATTTCTTGTCCCAGCAATGAAGTTTAGATTGAAGAGTGTCGCTGGATCATCATCCAGAAGCAGTGTCTGTACATATGGGTTGTTGTAAATGGATTGTTTTAAGGAAAATAATACCCCCAGTGGTTTCCTGCTGTAGTAAGCCAAAATTTTTCTTAAAAGCCAGTCAAATGTCAGTGCTTCTGTCTCAGTGGAAGGTAGAAGTAAAATGTGGGAAAACATGCAAGACATTGTAAATCCATAAAAATGCCTTGGTTGCTCTATCCATAGTAGACAGGAGACATTACTGAGAGTTAAAAATGAAGCCTACAATCCACACTGGCTTTAGACATGAAAACAAAAAGCAGAGAACCAATTGATAATAGAGTAATAAATTACAGAATGTGCTCCGCTCTCCTAAAGTTGCTCAAGGATCTTCAGAATCACATAGCTAAATGACATTATTGGAATGTATAAAATGTAAGACGGAGAAGAGAGAGAGTTTAAAGTGCATTTTTGATACTAAATAATATTCATTCTTTTAGCACCAAGACATCTTTAGTTATAAATAAAGGGATTCTGTAGTACATCTACTGGAGCTCTAGAAACTGAAGCGTGCAGTAGACATGGACCACCAAACCCTGCAGAACTTGTAATTTTCTTGACAAAACTGCTTCTGACCTTCTGCTGCAGCTCATCAGTTTTCTCCTTCAATGCCCCTTGCACCTTTGAGAGCTGGTTTTCTTTCTCTGAAATACTTCCTTTCAGCTCCACAATCTTCTCCTGCTGCTGTGCAAGACATTCACGAGTACATCTCAACTCCTCCTGTATCTCTGAGTTCTTTGGACACAATAAAAGTACATTAACACATTGACACCTGAACCACCCTTCCAAAAATTGAAGAAATCCACTAGAGCTGTTCTCCTATGGGGAGAGAGCTACTTTTATTACCTTGCTAATTGTCTCCTGTAGCATTTCTCTTAGCTGGTCTCTCTCATTCTGGAGATTTTCCAGTTGCATTTTAAATTCATCATCATCTCTTTCAGTCTGGATGCTGACTTCCTGGGAGTCATGTGGTTTTGGAATAACATCTGTTCTCTCCATTTTTTCAGGTTCTCCTTGATATTCACTGGCCTTTGCTTCCTCCATTTCATGCAATTTCTGTTGTGCCTGGCTCAGCTCTTCTCTCAGAAGCAATAACTCTTGCTCCATAGATTGTCCTTGAGTCTGTGGTATCTATTTTGTAAGAGATTCAAGTAAACACGTGCAGGAAGTACTTTTAGGAAAAACGTATCTGACACCTTTGACAGGTTCATTATGTACAACAGACAGCAACACTGCTTTAGACAGATTTGTACTTCTTTTAGAGTATTAAAATTTGACCAAAGTACATGTTAAATTTAAGTTTCTTTAGTAAAATAAGAGACATGTGAAAATAAAACTTGAAGCAAACGCTTCTAAAAGAATTTATCAGAAGTAGTATTTCACTATCATACTTAAAGCATAGAGGGAATATCAGCAACAAAAAAGCCCAGCAACAAACCTCTCCCATCTTAAAACTAGAGACCTTATCTCTATTTGTAGTCTCAAAAGTATAAAATGCTAGGTAGGCCCAGAAAATTATTTACTTGAAATTTGTCCAAGGCCTCTTCAATGTTAAAATAAATGCACATACAATACTTTTCTTTTGAAGTTTACATTATATATACATGTGCCTGTGTTTGTATACATATATATATATATATATATATATACACACACACACAGACACACTCCCCCACACACAAAGGTACAATCAGCACATGCAGTTAGAGAAAGTGTTGGTTGCTATGTCCCCTCTATTGAAAAAGGACAAAGTCAATTCTAGTTATGCTTTAAAAAAGCAGAATTACTCTACAGATGAGCAACTTTTAACTGCACCTTACTTGATTATAAGAACTACATCCATGAGCAGATCAATGCAGAACATCTCCATCCTAAGTCAAGCCAATATTTTACTAACAGAAAAACATTTGTCACATTCTGGTACCAGACGTACATTCATAAATATATTGGTAGTTATACCTCAAGTAAACAATAAATTTGCTCTTTAATGGTCTGCAGCTTTTGCAAATTATTTCACTGAAGCAAAAGTTTAAATAAGCAAGCTTTCCATTACAGCTTTAGCATAATTACCCAAGTTCCTTCCCCAAACTCTTCTGTTTTCCAAAGTAAACTGTCCAGCTTCTCCTGCAATGAACGGTTCTCTTGTGTAAGGAAAATGATTTGTTCCTTTTGCACCTGAAGCTGATCTCTCTCTGATGTGATTATTTTCATTTCTTCTGTCATTTCTGAGATCTATTAAAAAAATATGCAAAGACAGCATTTTCATTAATTGAATATAAAATTAAATGCCAAAGTTTGTTTCATTCACTCTCTGGCGGTGTTCATAACATTAAACCAGTACAACCAAAGTAGAACATGTTCCAAACCAAACCTGTTATTCAAAGAGCATGCAAAGCACTAAGGATTCAAAATTGTTAGGTTCATGCTGTCTACACATTGCCTTTCAAAAAGGTGGAATACGGGATCAATTACTGATTAGTGTATTGAATAGGCACTCAGGCAAATTCACATTTATTCCAAAGAAGGACCAATCCAATGGGTTACAAGCCTGAGACAAGTGGAGTATGTTATTGCTAAATATCAGAAGAAATCAAACTTAGACAAAACCATTCACCCAAGTTCATGTTCGCTTGCCAGCACAAAAATGATCCTCTGAGAAATAAAAATTAAATAGGATTTATGTGGAAAAAGAGTTTGGCACACCATTGAGAAAACATCAGAATACAAAGTAGTGACCAAACACCAAAACTCCTCACCTTGTTTGTCAGGCTGTCCTTCAAAGTCTCTGACTGCCTCTGAACCTGTAACAAGTGTTCTTCCCTTTCCTTACAAGTCTCTACCATGTGCTGAAGCTCATCCTTCTCCTTGTTAAGTGAAGTGATTCTCTCAAGCTGCTCACTCATTGCCCTTTCAGTTTGCTGCTTTTCTGCCAGGAGGTCGCCATACTCAGCTGAGACACGAGTCAGGTTTTCAGTGACTTCAGTGAGCTGCAAAGAACAAATCCAAAGCAGGATTGGTATTTGTAATCACCTCCTGCATGGGCAAAAATAACCTGATGCTTTGGAGAAAATACAACCATTAACATTATATGCTCCTAAGATTTCTTGTCCCAGCAATGAAGTTTAGATTAAAAAGTGTCACTGGATCATGATCCAGAAGCAGTGTCTGTACATATGGGTTGTTGTAAATGGATTGTTTTAAGGAAAATAATACCCCCAGTGGTTTCCTGCTGTAGTAAGCCAAAATATTTCTTAAAAGCCAGTCAAATGTCAGTGCTTCTGTCTCAGTGGAAGGCAGAAGTAAAATGTGGGAAAACATGCAAGACATTGTAAATCCATAAAAATGCCTTGGTTGCTCTATCCATAGTAGACAGGAGACATTACTGAGAGTTAAAAATGAAGCCTACAATCCACACTGGCTTTAGACATGAAAACAAAAAGCAGAGAACCAATTGATAATAGAGTAATAAATTAAAACATGACCTAAGCTCTCCTAAAGTTGCTCAAGGATCTTCAGAATCACACAGCTAAAGGACATTACTGGAATGTATAAAATGTAAGATTGAGAAGAGAGAGAGTTTAAAGCGCATTTTTGATACTAAATAATATTCATTCTTTTAGCACCAAGACATCTTTAGTTATAAATAAAGGGATTCTGTAGTACATCTACTGGAGCTCTAGAAACTGAAGCGTGCAGTAGACATGGACCACCAAACCCTGCAGAACTTGTAATTTTCTTGACAAAACTGCTTCTGACCTTCTGCTGCAGCTCATCAGTTTTCTCCTTCAATGCCCCTTGCACCTTTGAGAGCTGGTTTTCTTTCTCTGAAATACTTCCTTTCAGCTCCACAATCTTCTCCTGCTGCTGTCCAAGACATTCACGAGTACATCTCAACTCCTCCTGTATCTCTGAGTTCTTTGGACACAATAAAAGTACATTAACACATTGACACCTGAACCACCCTTCCAAAAATTGAAGAAATCCACTAGAGCTGTTCTCCTATGGGGAGAGAGCTACTTTTATTACCTTGCTAATTGTCTCCTGTAGCATTTCTCTTAGCTGGTCTCTCTCATTCTGGAGATTTTCCAGTTGCATTTTAAATTCATCATCATCTCTTTCAGTCTGGATGCTGACTTCCTGGGAGTCATGTGGTTTTGGAATAACATCTGTTCTCTCCATTTTTTCAGGTTCTCCTTGATATTCACTGGCCTTTGCTTCCTCCATTTCATGCAATTTCTGTTGTGCCTGGCTCAGCTCTTCTCTCAGAAGCAATAACTCTTGCTCCATAGATTGTCCTTGAGTCTGTGGTATCTATTTTGTAAGAGATTCAAGTAAACACGTGCAGGAAGTACTTTTAGGAAAAATGTATCTGACACCTTTGACAGGTTCATTATGTACAACAGACAGAGGCACTGCTATAAAAGCACACACAGAAAAGTGTAATCAGCAGATCCGATTACAATTAGAAGTCATCTGTGCAATGTCCCTTTCAGTGTCAGTAAAAAAGTTCTACCTTTGCTTTAGAACAGCTAATCCACCCTTTTCAGATGAGTTTTTAGCTTCATCTACTCAATTATAGATCATTCCTTTGCAGAACAGTACATATCATTACTATCATTACTATCATTACTATCCTGTATCAAGTTAATGTTCTATTTCTTCTCCTACTGGATGTCCATATATATGTATATATACACATTTATTTATGTAAACAATATGGGTGGCCTATATCTCAAGTAAACCATAATAAACTTGGAGTTTAATGAGGTACAGTAAAGTACCTCGACCCTTTTCTGCAGTGTGTTTTGCAATTTTTTCACTCAAGCAAAAGTTTAAATAAGCAAGCTTCCCATTACAGCTTTAGCATAATTACCCAAGTTCCTTCCCCACACTCCTCTGTTTTCAAAAGTAAACTGTCCAGCTTGTCCTGCAATGAACGGTTCTCTTGTGTAAGGAAAATGATTTGTTCCTTTTGCACCTGAAGCTGATCACTTTCTCTACAGGTATTACTTTCTGATTTTTCCTCAGCAAGCTGATCTCTCTCTGATGTGATGATTTTCATTTCTTCTGTCATTTCTGAGATCTATTTAAAAAAAATGCAAAGACAGCATTTTCATGAATTCAATATAAAATTAAATGCCAAAGTTTTGTTTCATTCACTCTCCTACAGTATTTATAACAGGCTTCTGTGTTATATTGGGATCTGAGTTGCCATTGACAATCATGTCTTACAGTTCTCATTGGGACTGTTATAAATAATGAAATTTCTATTTTAAATATAAATCAGCCTCATTTCTACACTTAAGTAACCCTCATCTCCTTTTCCATTTCCTATCCAATGCCACCACTCAAATCCACAACCATGGGGCACACAAGTTAAGCAACAGTTAATCTGACTGTACATTACCCCTTGAAGCTCTACAGAAACAGCAGTAGCTGGTCAAGACTTGGATTAGGCAGTACTCTTTTCCTGCACACTCGCTATTAAGAGCCCAGAAAGTTTTTAAGAAAGAGAGATGCAGAAGAGACTAGAAGCAGATTAACTGGCCTTGTTTTAATTATTGCATAAAGTTTTACCTGTATTTGGAGTTCTTTAATGGTTTTCCCTAGTGCCTCTTCCACACTCAGAATCTGAGATTCTTTTTCAGAAACAGTTTGTTCCAACTTCTTGACAGATTTTTGGGATTCCTTCAGAGAATTCTGTGTATTTCTCAAATCTTCATGTGCCAAGATGTTCTTTAGAATACAAGAGAGAAAATCCACAAAGAAAATACATGTATTTTATAGTATTAGTAAGCATTCCTTGATTAAAAACAACCACAGAAACTCCCACTCCTATATTCTCCTAAATATTAGTATAATTTAAAAGTCCTTCTCCTACCATTGAAACAGTGTCCTTTATGTCCTCTCTGAGTTGCTCTGTTTCAGCTTGGAGAAACTCCTCTTTTTTCTTCAGGTCATCTCTTTCCTGGGTTAGAGTTTTTATTTCTTCCTGACATTCTGTAAGCTGCTGCAAGACTGCCTGGATCTCCAAGTCTTTGGCCTCCAGTCTCACTTCACTAATCCTTTCCTTCTCTTTTAATTGCTCTAGTTCTTTTAACTTCTGCTGAGTCCGAACAAGATTTTCTCTTAGCTCAAGAAGTTGTTTTTGCTCTGCTTCTTTCTCTTCCAGTTCTTTCATTTTGCTAGAGAGCTTTAGTGTGCAAAGGAAAAGGACAGACACTTGCATTATAATGCAGAACTCCATTATATGTACATGTTCTCACAGTACATATAATGAACTTTTATGAGCTTAGAAAGGAAGAAAGATGCTAGCTAGCAAGGTCATGATTTCTCTGTAAGTCACTACTTACACTCTTGCCCACTATTAATAAGCGTTTGTTTATGGAACTTTCCTATGATGGCTTCTTAGTAGCAAAAGTCTTACTAAAACATACACATCAAACTGTAGCATAGCTTAGGAATTATCAAAGCCATAGTTGGAATATGACAGCCAGAGCAGTGCCCAAAGCTTTGTCAAAAATATGTATGCTTCACTTCCCTGTCTTAAAATTTTTTTTTATATTTTTTCCATTCTGGCCAAATGGTCAATTTCTGTTGCTATTCCCTCTGGTTTGAAAGAACTCATGTTCTAAAAGGTCTCCAGTTCCCAAAGAGGAAACTTTGTTTCTATGCCTTTATATAGAGTAGGTGAGAGCAGCACTGATAGAAAAAAACTTACATAATAAAAGTATTACTTAAGAATGGAAAAAGAAGCATTAAAAGGTCAATTACGGAAGAATCTAGAGCAACTACATTTCTTTTCCTACAAAAAGAGTCCATTGAGCTGACTAAGCCTTCAATAGTCTTGGCACAGAGTAAGTAGCACCCACTCATGCCAGAGGAAGCCAGTGATTATGTAATTTATACCTTTCAGAGTATTTCTCCAAAAACGTTTTATACAGCTTTTTTTAGCACTATAAATTAATTCCTCAAGTCTCCTATGTAAAAAGGAGCAAGCTGACACTGACCTCTAATTTCACTTCATCCAAAATTGTTTTAGACTCTTGTGCTTCTTTAGATAGGCATTCTATTTGGAGCTTCATTTGTTCATTAGTTTCTGATGCAGCAATGTATTTTTGTTCTATTTCTTCATGGAGCTGTTTAAGTGCTACATATTCCTCATCACACTTTGTATATTTCAATTGTACATCTGTGAGATTGTCTTTTGATTTTTCAATTTCTTCAGACATATGTTTAAGTCTCATTTCATTATCAGCTACTTCAGAAAGCAGCTTTTCATTTTCCAATTTTAATAAGCGTAACTCCTCACATCTTTCAACAATCTGCCAACAGAAAACAATATTAATATATAGCGGTTTCTAAATCAGTATTTGTCAGAACTAAATAATAAAAACCAGGTACATATGAAGATGTAGGAAATAAAGTGCAGGCAAACATACACAATGCATTGGGTTTTGCTCTGTTGGGAGGAACTGTCTAGCAAAGAATCTTTAAAAGAGAAGGATTCCTAAGTCCTGAAATCTCTCTTCTAACTCTTTAGATGTTCTTCCATACTTCCTATTTCCTATGTTTGAGCTAAGACTGGACTCCTAAACTGAATTTTTACATTTATCAATACTTTCTCGATACTGATGCCTTGGACTGGCTACTTAGAACAGAGGCAAGACAGAGTTAGAGAATAAAGTAGGTATTTATTAAAGGGCTTTGAAGGATTCACCTTGGGCAGTGCAAAAGCCTGGCAGAGGCTACACCCAAGATGAACAACAGTCACAAGATTTCTCAGACAGAAGTTTGGTCTGTTTGCATATCAGAAGTTAATTGTCCAACTATAGCTTCAGGTAAAAGACACATTCCCCTGGTTTGCTTTTGCCTCCCCTCCCTGATTGACTTTTGTTTATATTTTCCAGGGCCTGAGGTAAGTGGTTTGACCTTGGTTCCCAAGCCCAGAAGGACTGTTCAGTCTGACCAAAATGTGAAGACAGCTGACTAGTGTTTCATATAGAGTTCAGAGTCATACACTAATGCAGTACAGAATCTGAACAATAGAAATGCTAAAACCTTAAGGCATCAATATAGAGAAAGTTGATAACATTTAATTACATTTTGTTGATTAGTGGAAGTAGACAAAGCATTAATAAGTTTGTAGATTACTTGCCCTGAATAATTTTCACTGTGCAAGTGGTTCTTAAACCAAAGAAAGCTAGAAAGTGTTTGCACACCAACCCTTTAAAACCTTTGCAGCATACTTAGTCTAGTAATCCCTTACCTGCTAGGAAATAAAAAAAGTTTCCTAACAAGTTTTCCAGAATTTGCAAGGTACATCTCTAACTTCTCAAGCAGAATTTCTGCTATGAGATCTTGACATTTTCTCTTTGTCCAGTTACACACACAAAAAAAAAAAAAATCAGTCCTAAAATAGTGCCCAGGATCAAACACCATTATATTTCTACATTCAGTTGTCAGTGGTGACCACAGCAAATAGACCTGCAAGGCTGGACTAGAAAATAATGCATAATTATAGTAGTCAGTGACTAAACATATTAAACTAAACAAACTTATTACTCAGAACAAATATTAAATAACTGAGAAGCAACAATTTAACAAACTTAACTGTAAAATCTCAGATTCACTCATGACAACTTTTGGCTTTAAAGCGTCATATCCAATAGGCCTCCATTAGTACATTACCAGTGAAGAACAATACAAAACCAAGAAAAAAAGTTAGATTTGGTTTTACCTCTTTCTTTTGTGTCTCAACTGTATTTGGTAGCGATTGAAATTCTGATAGCTCATTTACTTGTTTCTGTAGAAGTGCATTCTCTTTCAAAGCATTTTCTAGTTCTCCTTTTAAGTCAGCTGCCTTTTTTTCCAGCTCCACACGAGAAAACAAATCTAGAAAATGCAGTTTAAACTAATAAGCAAGTGCAAGAGAAAAGAGCATATTTTAATTTAAGCAGAATGTTTATATTTCATTCTGGATGTTATATTGTTTTAATTCCAAAGAAGAACATTTTACTGTTGCCAACAATTATAAGACAAAGCTCCTGGTCAGAAAAGCAGTCAGCACTTCTTAGGTTGATATCCAGTTAATCTTAGATTCTCTCTAACAATCTTCATTAACTTGACAGTGCAAAATATTTTGCAAGCTGCAATTTTCCAGAATGTTCAAGGAAGTGCTCAAGTAGTTCCTCCATGCCAGCAATACCAGATACTTTGGTTGCTTTATACTAACCAGAGTCTCCATATATTGGAGAAGACAAGAGCCAAAGCCTTGCCTATCCTCCCACCATTACAGGGCAAGGGGAGGAGAGAGGGAGCAGGGAAAAGGCACCACTTGGACCAGTACCTTTTGGAACTTTACCCTCCATCAGTGAAGTTAGTCTTGTGTTTTCTTGAAATAAAAATTGCAGCTCTCTCTGCAAGTCAGCTTGCATTTTTCGGTAACTGGCTTTTCCCGCTTCTATTTGGCTTTGATATAACTGGACATCCTTTTGCATTTGGTTATGGTCATTTAAGAGTTCATTCTTCAGGAAAAAATACAACATATAAGTCACACATAGTAAAAGTCTATGTACTTGACATTTAAATAATGCATTTGGTACATTTTCTGTTGTCACTCTGACCAGCTTTGACCTTGATAAATATGGCAGACTAAGGCACAACTTAATTGCATTCCTGTCAGAGTCCTCTAAGAAAACATGCCTTCGAGTTCAGGGCCACAACTGCTGCTACTATTTTGTCTTTACTGTTGGAAAGCTCAAAGTAAGCTCCATCCCACTTCTGAGTCCACATCTCTTATTCTCCTTTGTCCTCTGGTAAAATTAGGTCTGAAGTCTTATGTCCTAATAATGCACTAAAGACTGCTTCTTTGATCTCTCTCCCTCCTGGTAAACTTAAAACTAACCACCCACTCCTATGGAAAAAGCCTTTACTTTCTTTTTATCTCTTTCCTGAAGACCCATTTTGCACAAATTGCATAATAAAAGTATTACTTAGAGTATTTGGAGAAAGCTAATGATGAGTGTTCCACCACACTGATGGCCTCCTTCACAAGCCTGGAAGCATACAGGCCCGTAACAGCATTTGGTGCAGTTATAAATGCAGTTCAAAATGTACTTGCCATCTTCTCCTTCAACTCCAAATTTTCACTTCTGAGAAAAGCAGATTCTTTTTTGGCATCCAAGGCTACAGTTTCACTGTCTAAGAGGGATTTATTCAGCTGCTGAATTTTTTCAGTTAGTTTATCACAATCTCCCTGAAAAAGACAACACTCAAAGAAGCAAAACACAATAGAGCCATAATAAATTTAATGTGCTCATTTTAATGTGGTTAAGATGTAAGTGCAGGCTTAGAAAACTCAGTAAGTTTACTTTAAGAGGAAGAGTAGCAGGTTGTTTGAGAGACAGGATAAACAGCAGCATTTCTCATAGCTTGACTCCTCCAGACTACTGCTGTATGATATGTAGTAATTACATTTTAAACTTTGTAAAACAAAATTTCCCAAGACCTGTAGTGAAGCAGATGTTCATCATACCAAGGCTATACCTAAATTTAATCCAACTCAGAAGAACAAAATAGTCTCTCAACCCAGTAGAAAAATCAAGTTTACCAGTGCAAAAGATGTCTCCGTTTTTTCCACTTCTGCTTTTTGTAGTTCTTCCACACGATTCTGTAATATTTTTATTTTGTTCTCTTTCTCCTTCAGCTGTTCCAGTTTGGAATTTATTTCTGCCTAAAAGTTGGAGGGGAAGAAAGGAGGAAAGACGACTGGAGTGCTCAGTTTGGATTTTCAGATCCGAATTTATCAAAACCTACACAGAAAGCATTCATGGTTCTTAGTCATATCCCCCTCATAGCTGGTAAGATTAACCCAAGCACAATGATGTCTAGCTTGGCCTCAGCAGATATGGTATTTCAAGCTAAACAAACCAAGCACATTTCACACAAGTCTTACTATCTGTAAATTCATGGAGAGGCTCACCTCAAGTTCCTCATTGTACACTTCAGCATTTGAAATTAGATTCTTTAAGTTGGTAATTTCATGCATTAGTTGAATCTGTGGAGCAAATTAAAGCAAAATTGCAGAGGATGTTAAAAGCACCCACACCAGTAGCTTTAGCTGCCAACACCATGAAAACAAGCCAGTCTATCTTGTGTTTTCTTTTTTATTAGTGTATACTCACACATCTACTTAAACATCTACAAAGCAAGACGCTGCATATTCTTTCCAAGTGGATATGTGAGATGCAAAGCTCTGTGTTTTAGCTCCCCAGTAATTAGAAAGGATTCAAGTACAATTTAATCTGCAATAGTTTGACAAGCAAGAGCAATGTGATCAAAGCAATTAATGTAGAAATTGTACAGACGCAACACTTCAAATTCCAGTCATGTTAAGCAGCTTTTTATGACACAGTGCAGATATTTATGATTTAATCTATTCACTGACAGGAGTGAGAAGATGCCAAAATAGAACTTAAACAAGCCATGAACACATTCAGTGGCATTCTCTGAAAGAAGCCACAAGTAGAAGTTCATTTAGAAGCTTTTTCCACTTCTTTCTATTGGTCTTTGTTAGGAAAGTTTTACAATAAGTACTCATCTACAAGTACTTATGTATAGTCACAAGCAAAGGTAAGAAAATTCAATCTGCAAATTTAATATTAGTGAAAAGCTTTAAAACAAGCACCCTCCTGTGAGCATTCCTATGTTGTTTACCGGTATAAACTGATATATTTAATCTAATGTATTTGGTAATGTATGTGACCTATCAGTATTGCTACAAGTAATCTACTACATGGGTATCAATAAATGTTTACATTTTATGGACTGTCATCAGATATCTGCAAACAAATAATTTAAAAAGCAGTTCTTGCAATGGAAGCTACTTTAGACACCCAAAAACTTTGGTTTTCAGTGTCTATTAGATACCCAAAAACTTTGCAGGGAAAACTAACTTAGGATTTGTTAAACATTAGCTAAGGAAGATAGCACATACAAAGGGTCTTCTAAATAGAATCTTAAATACAAGTTAAATGGTAATATTTTATAGAGCCAATTTCTTTAAGATCTGTAAATCACTGTAGGGAACACAATGCAAATAAGCAGTGACATTTTAAAATTGTGGCTTGAAATAAAAATGCAAAAGGATGTAACAAACTTCAGCATTAGTGTCATGATCAGAAGATATTACACAGACTAATGTGCACAAGTAATGTCCAGAAAGGTATCAGGAAAGAAATGGAACAATACATCCATGTCTCAAGACCTCAAGTTACTGGTTTTGTCTGGGGTTCTTTTTGCCATAACTTATTTCACAGTCCAGCCTTTAAGCAGGTAGAAGCTAATACAAGTAATAAGTATCTTAGGCTATAGTATCAGAGCATAAACATTTGGATAAACAAGGAACATCTCTAGTAACCACACAAAGAGTGAAGAGAACTGAAAGTCAGCATTTCTTATATTCTAAGTTATCCAGTAGATAACATCACATTTTTTGTGACTTCCTGGCACAAAATACAATGTTTGCTTTTACTATTGCTATTCTTACTATTGTTTTAAAATAATTTCACAACTAAGCTAAATAATATGTTCAAAGTTAATGCTCATGTAGTTCATGGATTACCAAAATGAACTATCTTGGAATTTAAGACAAGATGTTTCACACAAGAAATACAGGAAATACGGTTCAGCAACCCTACCTGAACTTCAAAACAGTTCTAAAATGTATTTAAGCAGCAAAATAACTGCCACACAGAAGTTTAGAGTGAAATTCAGATCACAGATTTATAAAAATAACATATACAAATACACATAAATACATGTTTAACTGGGCTTCAGTATGTAACTCTCCAAAAATTTGTCTGAATTCTACACTCTAAGTAAATCCAGTTTAAATCCTGGGTTCATTCATTCATTCTGTTGCTGAATGTAGCTTATAACACCATCTGTTTGTGAATCAGCATGCAAGGCTATGTACATTGAATAAACTCCAGATAGCATTTGGGCATAGAGGATTCATCTGTCTCTATTTCAATGCATCTTACCTCATGATCTTTTTGTGTTTGCTTTTCCAGTGCTTCAAATTCATCTATTTCTGCTTTTTCCTTCAGTCTCTCTTTCAGTTCATTTATTTCTGACTTCAACTGCTCATTTTCCAGCACTAGATTATCAAAGTTAGCTTGCAGGACGTTGACCTCGTTTACAGCAATATCCTGAAGAAGTGGCACAAGAAACTTTAGAAGCTGTTGCTGCAATACCAGCCTTATTTCTAGAAAATTCAGAACAGACCTACCTTTTCTAGTGCTAATGCTTCACAGAGTTGCACAGATTCTTCAAAGTCTTTCTGGGTCTAGAAAAAGAAACACCCTCAGTTATCAGATCACCAAGATCAAGCAAGTGGACTATTATATTCCTTGTTGCTTGTCTTTGCACATAGCTAATTCTGTTTAAAGACCAACGTTGACTGGATCATTTGCCACAAACCCACAGAAGCACAGAACCATCCCACAGCTTCACAGAGATTCCAAGAGACTTTCTAGCCAGTTTCAATAATTCTGCAGACACAGAACACTGCTGTTCTACAGAAGAGTAAGGCTGATACTACTGAGAAGCATGTTAGGCATATGTCAAGTATCAAAAAGTCAAAACAGATTATGATGTTACCCAATTCACGTTAGGACCAGCAATCCAATCTTCTTCTGAAATTTGATCAGGAACCATCAGGCTATGGCTGTCATACCCAGAATTCTCTAAGGTAGCTGAAAAGAAAGATGTATTAACAAAAGTACCAGTAGATTTTAAACTAAGCATCAAAAATTTTCTCCTAAAATAATTTTACCACATTGGAAACAATCATTCAATGGCAAAACCACAGCACACTGAGTAAGATAAGACTTCTGACTCTCATGATTTTCTGTTTTGAAAGGGAACACCACTGAAGTCCAATCCCTACACTTATGTTGACCATCTCATCACGAAGTCTAAATCAAACCCAGAATATATGCTTAAGTACAGACTAGGAGAAGATTGAGTGTCAAGGAAAGAGCCACTCAACAATACCCTGCAAGATATAAGGAAAAAAAGCACCCCACCCTCATACAGAAAAAAAAACCCCAGACCAATCCACTTACAAGCAAATACATGTTTGACAGGAGAGGTAATAAGGATGTAAGATGTAATTCAGCAACAATACTGCTAAATTGTCCTCTTGTCTTCAGTTCAATCTTCTTAGAAAATTTCTTTTCCAATTTTCAGTTCACTCCTTATGAATCCTTGAATTTCTGTCTCAACCTGACTTTTGAGTAATGACTTCCTATTCTTGTTTAGGATTGGGGGATTTTACACACACCTCTCCATTTTTGGGAAAAGAACATGGGTTGAAATGGATAGTCTGTTAAAGAACACTTTCCCAAAATACTAGGGGGTGTGGGAAGGCTGCATGGCAAGTGTTCATAGACCCTGCCATTTATCTCACAGCTCTCCCCTTAGGTTTAAAGAATTAAAAGCTCAATATCAAGTGAAGTTGGGGTAGCAGAAGCACTTTTCATTGAAAAGTGTACATCAACCCTTGGAGTCTGGTTATTTTGTTTTTTAATTTGTGCTATCAAAGGATCAACTTGTTCCCTTGGGGGAATGCAATGCAGTGCTTGCAAAGTTATTTATTGGGAATTCTACAGAAAATGAAATAAAATGGTCTGGGTTGGATAGGATCTCAAAGACCATGTAGTTACTTACAATCCTCCACATCTGGTACTGCCGGCAGAGACAACTTCATTTTCTTTTTTTCAGTTGGCATTGCATTTGCAAAGTCTTCAAAAAAGCTCACGTTTGCCTGGTTTATTTTACCAGGAGCCCAAGTAACTCTTCTTCTTCTCTTGGCCTTTAAAAAAATATTTACAGAAAAAAGGATAAAACCAAACCACTAGGCAGAGAGTAAATGTTGCCTCAGGCTAGCTCTGTATCAGTACCTGTATCACCAGTTAACTAGACAGCATTTTGCCATTTCCTCAAAATTAGTTGGAAAGCAAAAAAGTCCCTGCAGTCTATTCACCACAAGGCAACACTGAATTGACAGAATTTAAAAATTAGCCCTTTAAAAATATGAAAAAAGAGTGAAAATTACCCATCATACACTTACTCTTCATCGTCAGTATAAACCTATGTATGTAATGTCACTTTTTGCAAAGTATTTTAGAGTTATCAGGTTAAGATCTGAACAGGTGCTTACTTTAACTTTCTCTTTTGAGGCAAAGGAAGCAGAAGTCACCAGCATCTCAGTTAAGTTTCGTATTCTGTCCTCCTGTACTTTTTGAAGAGAATTTTTTTCTTCCAACAGCTGGGCCAGTTGGTCCTTTTCCATTGCATGAATCTGAGTTTTTGAAGATACCTTCCAAAAAGAGAATAGTAATTACACTGACATCTTAAGAGGAGAAATCACTCCTACAGAAGATACACAATTCCTGATACTTAAAAACAACTACACACATATACTCCTTTAAGTCTGGAAGAGAAGTCTTTAATCCTTTAGAATGAAAATGACAGTTTAGTCTGTAGTTTAAGTTTACATTTTGACTGTAGACTGAGTATTTAAAGTGGTCAAAACTCCCAGAAACAACACAGCCTCAGATTTTTCTAGGTATAAAAAGAGCATTCTCCCAAATATAACTACTACCTGCTATCACAGAAGATACAAAACATACTCCCAAGTTCATGCTGCAAATTCATTATCATTAAAAATAAGAAATAATTGTTCTAAAATTTTTTTCTAATGATATTTATAGTTTGCAACAAAAAACATGGATTCTTTGATTTAATGCACTAGAACAGTACAGTCAGCACTGTTTTCCTGTGCTTTGTTTTACTATCTGTGGTCTAACAAGACTTGCAAGATTCTTTTGCAGCTCCATAGATTTTTAGAGAAGGAAAAACATCAAAGACTACATAGTTTGGTGAGAAGTTACTATTGTTCATTTTCTAAATGCAACTTCCACCTATACATGACCTAAATTTTGCCAGTGATATTCATGCAGTTGCAACTTTCTGCAACTCAAACTGAAGTTAGACATCAGTAAGGAAGGAAATTATATGAAGTTGGGATCTTAGACATTCAATCACTTCTTAGATTAATTAGTTATATGATTTGTTTTGATCATTAATTATATGATTTGTTATTTCTTTTGATCAGTTAAAGTGTGCTATAACGCATCACAAATTTCTATTTCTTAATTATGTAAACCAACTAATTAGGTGTAACCAGTTAACAATTCTGTCAGTTGATCTCAATCAGCCTTAGCCTGCACACAGATGTTGACTATCATTAGTTCTTCTAGACTATTCATCACCTATTCAATTTTTATTCTCTCAATAAAAATAGCAAATACCACTTCAAAGAGTTCACCTACTCCTCCAAATTTAACTGGTTTTGGTTTAAAACAGCTAGTCTCTAAATAGCTATCAGTACTAAGGATTGATTTATTTAAGTTTATTACATACTTCCTCCAGCTGCTTTTTCAAGTCCAGAATTTCTTTGCGGTATCTTTTCAGGAGGGCATCATCATCAAGAACTTCATTGACTTTTGGTGTATTCTTCATTCCTTTGGCTGTATTGGCAAACTGGAAGAACAGTCTTTCATGGATAATAGTTGAAGAACAAATATCTAAAAGACTTATTTTGTCCCATATTTCCCAACAGAATTAAAGGGAGAGTTTATTAGATAAAGAGCAACATATAATAGGACACAAATATTTGAATTAGCTTATTTTTAATGTCTTCTAAGCTTTGAACAGGTTCGGTTTTCCCTTCTTGATATTAATATCTAAAACGTGAGGCATAACAAGTAAGAGTATCCCAAGTTATTTTATTTAATAAAAAGCTGAAAAGATCATCAAAAAGGGGGTCAATCTTACCTACAGAATGTATACTGTTAATAAACAGTTCAATTCCTGTAGTGCCTAACATCTTGTGCTAGCAAAGACTTCTCTAACTAGGTTTGGAAAAGGCAAATGAGATAGAAGTAGTTATCTCCTGCCTGCAAAGTGAGAGAAGGAGCTTTGAGTTTTGGAAGTTCCAACTTCCAAAAAGCTCTAGGTAGACAACCTAGCACAAGATGATTGGGAAAAGATGCTGTATACAAAAAAGTATTTCAAATTCTGAGTTTACAGAAGCCCTTCAGAAGAACCAAGTCATTAAAGATCCAGAAGATTACATTTCCACTCCTTAAATCTGTCTACAATTACTAGTGCTGGAGAAGAGGTGAGAAGCTTTACCTGAAGAGTGCTGAGTGTCTCATCAAAAGAAACAGGAGTAATTGTACAAATAATAACTGTTTTAGCATTTCCTCCAAGGGAGTTCTGCAGAATTCGAGTCAGCTTGCTGTCTCTGTAATTTATGAAGCTAATACAAAAGAGGCAACAACAAAAAAAAAAGTCAGATTTCTGCATAAGCGTGATAAATACATTTTCTAGAGGTAATAGGTTATGTGAAACAGTTATCTACATAAGGTTATAAAGAAAGGATTTTAATTTAGTTTAAGGTGCTTAGTTTAGCAGCACCTTATCTTATAATAGGTGTACAAACAGTTGCTTACCCAGAGGGGTCATCACAAAGTTTTTTGATAACTTGACCCAGAATGAACAGGCTCCGATTTATATTGCAGCCTTCCTTCAGTCGAACACCTAGGTACCACACATTTTATTAGGACTATTTTAAATTTATAACAATACTAAGATACATTTGCAACCTGTCAAGCTTTTGTGCTATGTTATGCTCAGAGGGATTGGTTGTCCAGGAGTTAAACCTTAAGTGCCACAATGCACTATTGACCCAGTAGCAGGCAGTACCCAATCCTTTATGATAGCCAAAATAAATACGATAGCCAAATTTTGAAATAAAACAGTAACCAAAAATAAACATTTGGAACTTTTACCTAGTAAGCATCTGAGGCCAAAAGAACTACAATTTTTAAGCTTCCTGTTTAAATTTTGCAAATGCCCACATTTACACATACAACATACCTGACTTAGATACGAGTTTTAGGTTAGTCACTCTGTAAGAGAGACTACTACCTGTGTCCCTCTCAGATCACTTTTTTCTGATGAAGGCACTTTTGTGCAGCTTCATGCTGTCACTGTTCATAGGTGAGCTTCCTCTGAACTAAAGAGTGAGCCATCTATTCCCTCTTCACCTTGACACACAGGTCCCTAAAAAGCTTATTGTGATTTTGTTATTACAGGTGCATCTTCACTGAGTCATCCCCATTGTATTAGCTCAGTGCAGGACTGATGCTGGGCCTGCAATTCTACAAAAGGCATATTACTATTTAACTGTTTGCACTTTACAGCATTTACAGTATTTTCCTGAGTAGATCCTGTCCTAGCAAGGGGAAAAGGTCTTATTTATAAACTGTAAATAACATAATAGCACATGGATCAAATAATTTCCTATCATAGTTTCTCATAGGGGTTAATTAACAGACTGTTGTCAGTGGAGCCTCATTTAATACTCACCTTCAGATCCTGTTTGACTAGCTCTTTCACTGCCTGCCAGATCTACCAAGTTCTGCAAATGCATCAAATATTTCACTGGTTAGTTCTGAGGCAATTCATTTTAAGTCCTCATAATTCTAAATCTCTGCTAAGAATTTCATAAACTAAAGTTAACCTTCAAAAAAAAAGTAAAGTGTCTGTCATTACTGGAATTAATGCATAGCTACTACACAAAACCAATACTTTCAAAGGTACATAAGGGTGTGGAGTAAGTTTGTATGAATTCTATTATTCCACCCCAAATAGTGCTTCAAACTCGCAGTGCAACAAACAACCTCTACCCTTGGTCGCAAAAAGAGAAACAGTTTCTCAATACAGAAGTGTTAACTACTAATCCAGCTGTAGGAATCTTTCATGGGAAAGAGCCTAGGTGAGATGATCTAGTGTCCTGTCCTGAGCTGGCTGTGTGTCTCTCCTTGCCTATCATTGTGGAGATAAGGAAAATAAATGAACTACCAGAGGAAAAGCCTCACTCCAAACCTGGTTAAAAACCAACTAGAACATTATGGCACTCCATAATGAGCAATTAGCCCTCACTTTAATTTTTGCTTCAGAGGAGTAAAATCCTGTACTAACTCCACTAAGCAGCAGCAGACCAAGAGGGCCAAAATCCCTCTCCCATCACCCCTGTTACTCATGGTTACTGTAAAGTCAGTTGGAACTGAGATGGGGCAGAAGGGCAGAGCAGGAAGAGTAGATACCCTAAGTTATGGTAAGCACAAAAAGTAGGTATTAGTTTGTTGAGATACTGCACGAGCAGTGTTTACACTCAGAGCCCAGATCTTTTTCACATGAAGCCAGAACAGAAAGCTCTCTCCACAATGCATGTGATTAACTTAATGCTATTTCCAATTCTGAGTACGAGTGCTCATCAGATTTTAGCAGGCTCAAATAGTTTCATATTGGTTCCATTCCTGTTGTTTCAGATAATTTTATAAGAATCAAGAAAAGGTTGTAGAAAAGGCTTAACATTACTCTAGATATGTCCAGTGGTACTCCCCCCAGTTTGTGGTATTTCATATACCAAAGAGATGCTAAGAGGGGTTACTGCTGAAAAAAATGAATCTTTTGGCCGTTGCAGATGTAGGCCATATGTTCTTTTAACAAGAAACTAAATTTGAGGATAAGGGAAGTCTTAAGGTTGCCTATTTTACAGGTTATTTCACTGGACTTGTCAGTGGTCAGAAACAATTGTAGGGAAGATTTATTTAACAAAATGCAAGAGCATTCTGACATAGTCCCTTATGCTCCAAGAAGGTCATAACACATAAACTACCCAACCCAGCATGAGTAATTCTCATGTAGAACTCCCTCTGGTGGGAACATCTGCTCTAGATAATGCCACAGGAGTCTCCCTCTGTACTTAAGAAACATCTGTCAGAGTTAACAACAAAGAGCTCTTGTAAGACATTATGAAGTACCATTAGTCTCTCAAACATGCAGTAACAACAAATTCTCTTGTTAACCTGTACTCCAAGAAGGTATTAAATAGACATTTACCAAGTGGGAAACCATGACTGCTCCATCACAGTTTGCATTTGCAGGGTCACTTCGTTCTCTGCTTTCAATGATCTAGAAATACAATGAAGTGCAATGAAGTTTTTGTTACTTTGAAAACAATAAAACCACTCCCAGTAGTGAAGCAGTTTTTACCATTCTGAAGATAGTGTGAGAACGGCTGCTGTGTTCATTCATTTTTGTTTCTCCATAATGGCGATTTCCTGCCAAAAAGCAACATTAGAATACTTCTGCTTATAATCTGGTAGACAAAAAGCACAATTTTAAAACTCTCTGAAAAATTTTGGTTTATGAATATAAAGCCAAAGGGATATCCCATGGTTCTAAGTATACCTGATTAGCCAAAACTTTTTAATGCTATCAGCTGACATTGTCTAAATACTTACTTTCTCCTTTTCTGATCCATTCCATAACTTGTTCTGGGGCAACCACCACTTCTTCAATCAGATCTTCTACATATGTATTCCTCTACAGAATAAGCACATTAATAAATTTTACTGAACTCCAAAACACACTTCAATACATAAAGTAAACATTACCAGCAATTATTATGGTATTCATTCAACAGCTGAATGTCTTTTTTCTCTAAACACAAGGGATGGGTAAAGTTTAGACTTTGACCGAAATTGTCAAAGGCAATTGGTGTCTAGAGAATCAAACAATAGATTTAGAAAGTTTCCTAAAAACAGAAGGGCTGTGTGAAATATCCTTGTCATTTTCTGAGGGAATTTAGAAGTATATTTCTCAGTAATTCTTATAAGAACGTATTATACAACTGATAAATTTCCCTTCTTCCTATGTTCCAAAACCATGACCATTTAAGGGAGCCAAAGGAAAAAATGCCCCAAAACCCAAACCAACAATTTTTATTTCCTACAAAACCTTACATTATAAAGAAACTGAAGATGGCATTAATACAGATTTCTTTTTCTATAGTGATCATCTTACTGAATAGTTCTAGTCACATGGTTATTCTATGATCACAGCAGTATACCACTTGCTAGATGATACAAAGATGATATTAAAGTAACTCTGTATATCTGTCAGAAACTTGAAACACATAGAGCTTAACTAAACAATTCTTGATGTTTTACTGTCAAAGTTAAATAAAATATATCATCCTGGAAACCTTGAGGTTTAAGTCTACTTTTATAAAGATTTACAAAGATGAATTAGCAATAGCAAACCCAAAGTCACTGTTGTTATTCTGCTACATCAAATGTTCTTCCGCTAATGCTGAAGATACAATTACACAGTTTGTCCTAGAAAAGTTTTCCACTGGGTGCTTCTGAAGGCTTTTTTTCCAAACTTCTTTTACTCCAAGCAGATCCAGTACTTACACATAACATCCACTTACATTAACATCCTCACGAATTCCCAGGGGCTTCTTTTTCCTAGTATCGCAAAGCAAATCAGTAATTGTTTCATTGTAGATTTCCATGTATGAAACCCTTAGCAGGAATTCTCTGTCTGGAATCTAATGTTGAAAGGGAGAGGGAAAAAAAATCAAACAAATTAACAGACTAACTGATGGACATCTTTTAATACAAATATTCTTAAATTTGAGATAAAAGTTTGGATATTGTTTCAGAGATTTCTTTCCCTTCATCCTTGCTATACATTAGCATAAAACAAGACAGAATAATTTTTTTCTATCTCACCTCTTTCCAGCTGCATTAATGGTATACCACTTCTAAGGTTATTAAATTAAGATAACTGCCCAAGACAAGCATGACAATAGTTCTCCTACTTAAATGCTATTTCCATAACCAATTTCCTCCTCCTTAGGCTCTTTCCTCTCTGTAAACCTTGTCTTCTCTCTTTGCTTGCTTGGATTTACTTTGCTGCTGCTGCTTCTTCCCCTGTCTCCTTGGTAGAGAATGTTGGAATGAGGAAAGGCTGCACAATGGACTCCAGAAAGATCTTCTTGCCTTTAGTTACTTCTATAAACCCTCTAAGGATACTCTGCACCTCCTTAAAGGAGCAGTGACCATTTCACTTCACTGGTAACAACTACCTGAAACCCTCTAGGCAGAAGCAAGCACTCTGCAAATCATGTTTTAGAAATCACTGTTTTAATGTACACTTTCTCCTTACTTTTATTAATATTGAGCAATTAGCAATTCTTTTGTAAGCCTGAAATAAGTAAATATAGTGTCATAGTCTTCCCACTAAAAAAAAAAAAAAAAAAGTCTTTAATTGTTAGTTTTTCAGACTTTTAAAATAGCAGAATAACCACAAAGCTTCACATTATCTTATCTACCACATTAATAAGTGAGTCCCTGTCGGGATCATTGGCGTGTCAGAGTGACCCTGAGAGAAGTTCAAAGTCTCTTTTCCCAGCCCGGTGCTTGAAGGAGTCAGGGCTCTTCATTTCTTGGTCTCAAGGTTGTTTATTTTATCTTACATATAAATATTTTCTCCTGTCCAGCTGAGGTCAGCTCAGCAAGCCAGCCTAAGGCACTCTGCCTGCCCCCAGGGCGGTGTTATGTCTTTATACTAAAAACTATGTGTATAATGTTTACAATTGCTTTCCAATACCCATCACCTATGTTAGACAGTGAGCTTCTACTCTAAACCAATCTGTAAGTGCCAACATCACAGCAGAAGATGGAGGCCAAGAAGGAGAAAGGCTGGACACACCCATTTCCCTCCATCTTACCTTCTGAACCCCCATACCCAAAACCCCTAAATTCTACTTTTCCACCTGTGATAACTTGATAACTTCACTGTTATTCTACCTAAACTGTTGTGGCTTGCTGGTCTTCATGTAAGGTTGGTAATTTGCTCCACGGGTCATAATCAAAACCACAGGCATTTTGGGCTCTGTGCCAGGGTCTCTGAGACTCCTGGCAGGGACCTTGGCTGCTCAGGACAGCCAGAGGGATGTCTTGGGTCCTGACAAGTCCATATTTGTATTTGTAATCAGTTTAACATATTTGGAAGGTTAAGGTTCTACTCAAAGTTAATTTTTTGACTCTTCATGTCTCAGAACCCTCCTCAGTTTTGTTCTGATTTGATCTTAACTAATAGAGTCCCCATTAGCTTTTTGTTTGAAAACAAAAGATGAGCCTGGCTTGTCTTTGCCGGGCTGGCAAAGTAACTGCAACATTTAGTCCAATATAAGTTAAGTTCCTTCATAAGCCTCTTGATACTAAAATTAATTTTTATGTAACCATCACAAGTATTACTAGCCCTTTCAGTCACTTCAATTTAATAGAATTGCTCACCTCACAAATAATTTTGAACACATGTTGAATTGCCTTAGGGATAATGCCCACAGAATCTTCATTCCCCATCATTGTGTAAGTCTTCCCTGAAGCAGTCTGTCCATAAGCAAAAATTGTGCCTAGAAAGATAGTTAAGTTTTACTAAGTATCTCTGAAATACATTCCAAAAGTTTTTTAAACAGTTTTAAAACTTACCATTATAGCCTCGCACAGCTGACTGTATAATTGGAACAGCTACACCATCATACAACTGCTGAGTGTTGTCACTTGAGTGAAAGACACGATCTTAAAACAAAAACAAAAAAAAAAGGATGCGAATCCACGCTATTGCAAGTCAAAACAAGCTGTCATTCAGTATTGCTGACTTCAAATCCAGTACATTTGCATAATCATCTGCAGGTTAGCTCCAATATCAGTATCATTGTAGTAGCACTAATGCAAGCTTTTAAAATTTAGTTTTAAAATAAATATTAAACACAAAATAAAAAAAGACACAATGCACAGATAATTGACAAGTAAAAAAAACTCTAAGAATGAAGAACACAGTTAAACAGTCATCCTATTTAATCCTAAAAGGTTTTGGCTAATTTATCTACAAGGATGGTAAGCCTGACAAGACAGGTTAAATGTTAAACTCCTAGCCTCGGGCATGCTTTTACTGAATCTGTATTTTGGGAAAAATATTTGTAGTGGCTACGTTCATATTAACAAGTAGAGTTGATCAGTAGGAAAAGACTCAAAGGGAGCCAGCTAGTTATGAGGATCCCACATTCACCCTAGTCACTTTTGGGACTGTGTTCTCCCATACCCTTCCCCCTAAATGCTCTGGACTAGCCCTTGTTTAGTCCACTTGTCATTGGATTCCAGATCAATAAGATGTGTTCCAAAGCCAATATGGCATGAACCAGAACAGAGAAAGTAAGGTCCATCAGGAAGCTGACGTCAAAAGCACATCCCAGTGCTACCTGCACCAGAAATCCTGTGTGCCCCAATGACCCTCCTTGGGCATTACGAAGCTGGGAAGGTTAGGGGGCATTTCAAGAAGCTCAGGGCATTCACCACAGTCGACACGTTCAAGAGAACAGTAGCAAAGTTCCGCGTAAACATCTTCGTAAAGCAACTGCTTTCACATTCTTACCGTAACTAAATGTTTTGGTACCACTCACGTCGGAAACAGTATTATTCTCACTTCTCCAGTGCAGGGACACTTTATCTGAGGCATTTTCTCTAAAAGAAGAAACATTGTGTTACCTTTATTGGGCGAGGACTCTGCCCCCAAAACGCGGGCCCCTTACCGCGAACCCCTCCGGCCGCCTCCCTATCCAGCTATGGGGGACGGCGGCACCCAAGGCTGCGGAGAGAGCCTCCCTTGTCGGCTCACCTGGAGATGAGCGGCCGCACTCGCACGCACACCGTGACGGCGCCCTCGTCCGCCATGCTCGCCCGGGACAGGAGCAGCGGGACCAGGACAAGGGACGGAGCCGGGACGGGAGCAGCGGGGCCGGGACAAGGGACGGAGCCGGGACAGGAGCAGCGGGGCCAGGACAAGGGACGGAGCCGGGACGGGAGCAGCGGGGCCGGGACAAGGGACGGAGCCGGGAGCGCCCGCACCAACCGCCGCCGAAGTTTGAACTGCGCCTGCAGCCGCTCCCTATTGGCCGCGAGGGACGCACGCCGTGCGTGGAGCGCACCACTCGCACGAGCTGGCGGGGAGGTGCGGGAGGCCGGCCTAGGGATGCGCGGCCAGGAGCAGACGGGTGAGCAGCCCCCGAGCTCTCCTGAGACACCTTCCCCCCCACCCCGTCTGCCGGATGGCAGCGGCCGGGGGACCGAACGCTGTCCTCACAGCCGGAGCTGCCGGCCTTTTAAACAGCCCCCGGCTCGGTGACTGCGCCGTCTCCCTGGGCAGTCGTCCCAAGGCTGGGAGTCCTTTCCATTAAGGATTTTTTCCTAATCTACCGTGTGAACCTCCTCTGGTGTAACCTGAGGCTGCTTCCTCTTGTCGCTTGTGACTGAGGGGAAGAGGCCAACCCCCACCCGGCTACACCCTGCCGTCAGGCACTTGTATACAGGGATGAGGTCTCCCCCGAGCCTCCTCTCCTCCAGGCTAAACACCCGCAGCTCCCTAAGCGCTCCTCACGGGACTCGTGCTCCAGACCCTTCCCCGGCTCCACTGCCCTTCTCTGGATGCGATCGAGCATCCCCATGTCTCTTGCAGCGAGGGGCCGAGAACTGAGCCCAGGATTGGAGGTGCAGCCCCCAAAGTCAGTGATGAGTGGTATCACTGCCGTGCACTCAGACCCCAGTGCCCCACTGACTCTGAATAGTACGGTTTTACACATAAGAGCGACATTGTCATGGGATTTTAAATAAAGGTTTATTAAGGTAAAATGCATATACGTATTGAAGTGAGGGCTAGAAAAACAGTGTGAACATCTTGTGGGTGGTAGTTCTTTGTTCAAAACAGCATCATTTTAGGAAGCAGACTATGTTTGCTTAGTCAAACAAACAGAAAAAGCTTTCATCCCAGTGTGGACAGGTTTAGGGGTGGGGAAGGAGAGGAATATAGCTGCAAAGAAAAGCCTACAGAAATCAAAAAAGAAGGCACACTCAAAAATAATTTCTTTTGAGGTCAGCAAAAAAATGACTACGTTATGAAAACTCTTTTTATGTTCAAACTTTTAAAACAATCTGTTTTCTTCCATATTTAATCATCTTCCCCTTCCTCTTCTTCCTCTTCCTCAGCTTCGGCTAAGGCTTCTTCCTGCGCAGCCTTGAAAGCCAGCTCCTCTTCCACAGTGGGGTCTGCTGTCTCAGTGATTCCTGGCTCACTGGGAAATTCTGCTTCTGCTGGTGGGGGCAGCGCAGGAGTGTGGCTTTCTGGATTGTATTTGTGACCCCAGCCGAAGTAGATGTTCTCAAATTTCCTGAGAAAGAGAAGTGACAGATCACATGTTCACCCCTGGCAAAATATTAGCAGAGAGACCACCAGGCATCCTTACTCTGCTGTGCAAGGAGTCACTGTGGTGCAGATATCCTACAGCAGAAGAATGTTAAGCACAGCATCTCTTTTTAACTGCCCTAATGGTTATTAATACATCTTCTGTTTAAAATGATGAAGTGTCACTGCACTGCACTGCAGTACTGTGTAGTGGAATGACTATGTCGTGGAAATCTACATGGAGGTAAATAACCACGTGTAGTGCAAGCAAACAAACATTAGAACCACAGAATGCAGCTGGTTTTGTAAAAAGTCCCACAAACACAAGAGTATATGTTTAAATCAAGGACTGTGCTCAAATACTAATTCAGCATTTACATCTGTTAACTTTATGCCAGCCTTTCAAATAATTAATTATTTTCAGTCTTAAATACCTATTTACTGTTGCTGTGCATATTTAAGTGGCCTTTTCCATCAGTCTCTGGAATAGCTGGAACTCAGTTAATGAATTAATAATAAAGTAACTCTGCCTGCATTAGAGAGGCACCTGTGTGTAGCACATACAGTCAGCGTTGTAACCATGTCAGGTGGACTCTCACCTGCCAGATGCAAAGGCATAAGCTCCAGGCCATCGGTTAGATTGCAGGATTGCAATTGAATATTCTGGGATCAGGTTTGTAGAAGCCTGAGCTGTCCAAGCAGGGATGTTTTTCATGCCTGGAGACAGCCAAACACATACTGTCTATGAATAAATGAACTTGACGAGCCTCTACAAAATACTTAAGCCTGAGCTACAAGACTTGCACAGAATTCAAGCAAGGTTTATGTTAAGTTGCACGACAGAAAGAGCCAGAAGTCAGAAACACTAAGTGTAGGCACTATTTTCCAACAGGTGGTTTGCATGAGTGGGTAGGTTGCACAGGAATGCTGATAGACCCCTCCCAGTACAGAAAAAATTCAGTAGCACTCACCCCTGGGTCTTTTGTCAAGGACTTTCTATCACTAGCAGATAAATTGTATAGCTATATTTCCCCTTGATTAAAGAATGGAGAGTAGAAAAATAATAAAATATTGATGTAATCTAATATTGAGGCTCCCTTATTCCTGTGATTTGCTGCAGGGATATGTTAAAAGATCTAAATTCTTATAAAAGTAATATATATCAGTGTATGTGTGTACATATTAATTATTCCATTTACTTACAAATAAACATACATTTTTCTTTTTTCCTAAAAAGATGAGATAAAAATAGCTGCGTGTATTTCATGTAGTAAGCTGTTTTGAACTTGCAATAACATGACAAGTCTAAATTATTTTTTCCTTTTAATCTCAACAAGATGGTTGCCTACTAAACCTGATTATTTCAGCTTTAATGTCAATACTGTTAATCGTCCTGCTTTTGATTGATTTGTGAAAGAACGTGTTTACCCTAGAGAGGCAAAGTATATTGCTCCAAGAAGTGTCAGTGTTAAACTTCAAATATTTACTGCTAAATGACAACATTCCTAGTGACTCTCTATCATAAACTTCATATTCCATGAAGAATACCTTCATCTTCAGAGATCAGAGTAAGAAGGGGTTGTCCTGTTTCTTCCTGGCGCTCTTCTTCCTCCTCCTCTTCCTCCTCTTCGCCTTCTTCTTCATCTTCCTCTGATTTTTGAGCAGGATTAATCCAAACACAGCGACCCTATAATTGATGTGGAAAAGAAATAAATACATGTAACAATCATTGAAAGAATGCAAGTTAAAACTAGTTAAAACAATTGACTCAGACTCACACACAGTTAAGGGATAGGGAGAAGAAAAATATATATTCCTTAACTGGAATATTGTTAACAAAATATTGTATCCTCTTGGCAGAATGTTCCCCTCATTCATTCCTGCTTACTGTTTGAGAATAACCTTATAGTGCTGTCATCAGCTTTTTGCCATTTTGTATTCTTCAGTTCCTGGCCAGTTTGGTTTATATCCTTGCTAGATTACTAGTTACTGCAAACTATGGACTTATTCCTTCTTTTTAAAATATGCCTTGTTATTTGGCTGCCAGTCAGAGGAATGTAACAAAATGTTCTTAAGATTCTACTGCATACTAATTTTATTTTTTACAACTACTGTTTTGCTGGTAGTAAGTTTAAATCTTATTTCCTATAATTTGCTGTTATTTTACACTAGCATTCTTGAATTGGTAGACTGGCCATCAAATCATCCAGCAATAAAAACCAAATTAGTAATACCTCTTTCTAGCACTAGTCTGATAGAACACGCTTTAAAGTTTTTTTCATTCAAATGTTTCACAGCAGAAAGTATAAAACAAAAAATTAACCAGAGGAAAACACCATGAAAATTTCATTTAGCATACAACCACAAGCTATCTGGGTTTTAGCATCCTACCCAACAAAAGCGAATTTTAAACATTTTAATCAAATAAGGATCTCAGAGCAGAACACCTAATACAGAAGATTGCAAGAAATTATTGTTATCTATCAGGACCTAGCTCCATACTGTTATTTGAAGACAGGTTTCAATCTCAAGCATGCATCACTGGAAAAAGTACTAAATCTAGAGGGTTCCTAAATATATATATACATACATAAAAATAGATGGTATATGTAAATACATGCAAGATATTTATGTATTATATAACATGTATATATGTTTTATATAAATGTGTGTTATATGTTATATAACATATAAAAGTACATGTTTTATGTGTAAGATATTTTGGTATTATATATGATAAAAAATGAATTTTCTATGTAAAAATCTTTCAATCCAACACCATTTCTGGTGAATAGTTTGCATTTGCAGGTGAGGAGTGCCACTCACACTGTGTTACCCCACAAGCACTGCAGTGTGAGCAGCATCCAAGGCCCACGTGAGCTATGCTGGACACACCTGCTTCAGAATGCCCTTGACATGGTGTGCCCACATGGCCAGGGACTCCACCATTTCAGCCACAGGAGGAGGCTCAAACTCAGGGTTTTCTTCATATGTATCTCCTCCTTCTTCTTCTTCTTCGTCCTCTGGAAACTGGTAAAACCCCGTGGGAGAGACGTGGGTTCCCGCTGAGATTCGCGCTATCTGTGCGCGCAGGTAATTGGCCTCGTTTCCAGGAAAAGGAGGGAAGCTCACAATAGGAGCATCCAAGCGACCAGTGAAGAACTTCTTGATTTGCCTGGCACAGACAATCTGGGCTGGTGTCACTGGAGGCAACTTCACCCAGGGTTTGCCTGGCTCATTACAGACAAAATAGACATATTTATTCGTCCCAGTCCCATTTGCTTCTTTTGGGATCTCAGGTGGGGGTTTATAGGTGGACTTTGGTGGTTCAGGTTCTTTTTCCTTCTGTTCCATTTCTTCCTCACCCTCACCCATCTCTTTCTCTTCTTCTGCAACAGTTTCCTCTTCTTCCTCTTCTCTTTCCTCCTCCTCCTCTTCCCCTTCCCGTAACTGTACTTCAGCTATAATATAGTTCATTTCCAGGCCCAAAATTTTGCCCCAGAAGCGACAGGTCTGGATTGGCTGAACACTAATTAGGTTTTTAAAGGCAAGGAATATGTAATAGCATTCATCTTTGCTCAGGCCAATTCCAGCCTGTTCAAAATAAAAGGCTGTTTCCATGACATTTGGTAGAGCAGGCTCTCCCTAGGAAAGAAGATTCAGAGTTAGATAATTATACTTCACTTTCCTGTAGTGCCACTCATCATGTCAAAGTGCTTTGCAGACATTCATTCACTACTTTTTTTACTATCATTTAGAAAAATTAAAAGTCTTTTAGTGGTAAAGATGAGAAGATGAACAGCAGCTCTTAGAACGCAGGATTTCAAAATTTAAACTCCTAATTACTGCAAAATAAGGAAAGTCAGCATTCTTACACAAGATTTACAAGGGATTCAGTGCTAGGGCATGTCAGCTAAGAGGCCTTTGATGCCTGCAAACGGTGACACTGTGTTGCCTTGTGTTGTAGATAATATAGATTTTATATATTTAGGCACCAGAGCAACAACATTTCTCTGGGGTGAATGTTGCTTGGCATACTGCAGCTCCCTGCAGTTTTTAAACTATTGCTCCCTCTGTTATTAAAGTCTGTTGTAAGACTCTATCTGGCTTCAGTGGAAGCAGAACTAGGCCAATAATTAAGTATTTCCAGTTGCTGTACCACCCATCTCTCATTTTATGGGCGCAGGTGATCATAGAACACAGACAGAGTTATTAGAAGTTGGACATGACAGGGTAGGGAATTTTGAAGAATTAGTACTAGTTTCATGTGGAATTTCTCTGGATCTGACAGGTTTCTTATAAAAAAGCAAGATTGATAGGATTATGAAAAAATCAGAATTCTTTTCTGAAATACCCTACCTTTTTTCCCATTTTCAGCATCTTATACTGTTAATGTAAGATACATACCAAGCTATGGAAAAGATGAAGGACTATCTCTTGTGTGGCTGGTATTTATACTCTGCAATGGTGATTCATTTGAATATATACTGGTTAACTTCATATGAAAATCAATATCTTGTTGAATGATTTCCCTTGGCTATTATAATTCTTAAATATAGTCTTTTATTTCTCATTATAAGATTTCTCATTTTTCCTTGGGTACAAATGCTTCTGCATATAAGCAGCTGAATAATCAAAACTCCTGTTTTAAGAAGTGGCTTTTCAATTGTATTAGTTGTCCATGAAAACCCTATTTTGTTTTAGTTGGAGAAGGACAGGCTGGAACTGCACCAGGAGCTGGAAGAATCACAACATTCTGCATTCTGCTATTTTACAGCAGCAGCAGTGCACAATATTGTCAAAGAATATGTCAATAAGAATATATCTCCAAGAAGAATGTACGTTAAAGAATATATCAAGAATTATGGTCACTTTAGGTAAAGAAACCTTCCTTTTATAAAAAGAAATTAACTTGGATGCAATATTCCGTACTGAACTGGCATATGGGAGATGTCACAAACCTTACTTTCTGTTTATCACCTCTAGAACATCCCTGATTATAACAGCTCAGGATATTAGATTTACATCAGGAAAAAATCTCAACTAAGTAAGCAGATGGGTTTTTTTTCAGAACTAGACATGGGACGAGCTCAGCCGAGAAGATGTTACATGGTTCTGTGACTGCAATTATCTGTACGGTCAGGAGAGGCAGCACTGCCGAAGAGCACAACTTCCTTTCTCCTTCCCCTTCACAGCATCTGCCCACCCCTTCCCTGGTATATTTGGTACCTGTTTCACTCTGATAATAACTCACCATTTCTTCATCTAGTTCTTCATGTTCTTCTTCTGCAGCTTCCTTGATGAACAAAGCTTTACACTTTTCTGCAGCTTCAAATGTTGGAGGGATCAGATGTTCGTCTCGAAGAGTGTCCATTTTTTTCCGAAACTGTGCCCACTTCACATCCTGGCTGATAGTCTCAATTATGTCTACTGTATTTGCGGGCTGTTCATCCAGGATCTTGGTCAGTATAGTAGCTAAATGATCATATCTGTCATATAAATGTAAATATTGTTGGCTTACTATGCAAAAGTCTTAGAAAGTTATACTTTCAGTAAAAAAAGTAAAGGCTAATCGTCTGGATCTTTGGAGAAATCACTGGAACAGAAGAAAGGGGATCATGGAGCCTTGAGGCAAATTAGGGTTAAAAGTAGTCTGATTATACTTAAGAGCATTCCCATCCTCCATTTCTAGTATATACCCCCCTGTCTATGAGCTGAATCTGAATTTAAACTTATTCTCAATCTTATAAACTTGTTTTTGAACTCTCTATAAAATTCCAATAGGGATTTTGTTTCTGAAAGATGTTGGACACTCGTATGCAAGTATCACTAGTGATGAAATATTGCATGTATAACATTATCCCATTCTATATGTACCTTCCTTTGTCCTTTTACCTTTCTCTCCACTCATAGTTCCTACCCTGTTTGATTGTGATCCTTTTTCAGACTTACAAGTTCAGGCCAGATTTTGTGCTGGTCTTCAGTAAATAGGCTTTTGCATTCTTGATCGCCAGCATCCGGGCTTCTGCATCGGGAATCTCATCCTCATACGGGCTGTATCCGGGCTGGTCAAGACCATAACCCGGTTCGTGTGGCTGGTAAGGGCCATGCCCACCATCATAGGCATCTTCAGGGTAGGCACTATGTGGTTCGTGTGAAGGGTCTGGTTCTGGCGACGGATCCATGCTGTGCCGTGCCCCCGGAGCCCTGGGAGCCTCGTCCCGGCGCGTCTCTGGCTGATGGCTGGCGCTGGCACCTGCAGCTGCTCAGCGCCTTGCGCTGCTGGCCCTGGGGGGCCGAGGGGCACACCGGGGCTCGGTGACCGACACCGCGCTTGTCGTGCTTGTCTCCTGCGCTCCTGCGCAGGTCCTGGGGCGGCTGAGAGATGCTTCCCCTCAGCCCTCGCCTTACCTCCCGCTATTCCCAGGGAGCCGGTCCCGGTTCCCACGTCTGGGGCTCAGGAGGGCGGCAGCCTGGGGCAGCGCTGGGCCGGGTGAGCAGTGTGGGAGCTGTGTCCGGAGCACAGGCGGGCTCGCTGCGGCTTCCCGCGGGCCGGCCTGGCCGGGGACTCGCTGAGGGCCCGGGGTGCGGCCCGGCCCGGCCCGGGGACTCCTCGCGGCGCCTCAGCGGCAACGGCAGCGGGCGGGGCGTCACCGGGGGAACGCGGCCGCGGGCAGGGAGGGCAGCCCGGTGACCCGCCCCAGCTGCCGCGCCCCTTGCCAGAGCGCTTTTGAGCCCTTCTTCGCTACTTTCACCGGGACCCACGGGGTGATGGCGAAAGGAAGGTGCTTGAACCTGGTCTGTACGGGGTTCTGAGAAACCTGGTATAGTGAATGGCGCCCCTGCTTATGGCATCAGGTGAGAAGTAGGTGATGGCTAATATCCCTTCCAACCCAAACCAGTCCTGTTCTGTGAAACCATGAAATGCTGTCAATACTTTCCCGTGAACGTTTGTGGTATGAATCTTTCAGCTGTCTGCGGAGAGCAAAAGAGTGGTTCTTCAAAAGTTTAATTTTGTTTTGAAAGGTTGTTAATTTGCCTTCATTGCTTTCATGTGTGTTTTAGTGGTGATAGAGTACAAGCGTTTTTCTTTTAAGAGAAAAAATTTTCTATTCCTGGATCCAAGGGTAAAAGACCCCAAGCAGTTAAGTTGGAATGAAGGTGCTTGGATAGAAAGCATAATCAGTGTTAATAAGAGAATTACAGAATCTACTGAGTTGGAAGTGGCCCATCACTTAGTCCAACTCCTGTGGCCTTGCACACCACGTGCCCCAGTGCATTGTCCAAATGCTTTGTGAACTCAGACAGATTCAGTACTGTTACCACTTCCCCAGGGAGCTTGTTCCAATGTCCAACCACCCTCTGGGTGGAAAACTTTTTGCTTAGTATCTGACCTAAACCTCCCCTGACTCAGATCCATGCTGTTTCTTCCAGTCCTGTCACAGGTCAAGAAAGTGAAGAATTAAGGCAACAGGTAGCCATAATCTGAGTTAACTTTTGTTTGCAACGGTATTCAAACTGTTTAAAGAATTGGTGTTATTTCCCATTGTCCTACTTTGATTTCATTGGTAAAGGATTCGGTCTGTTTCTCCAAGGCAGGTCTGTTTTGCCAGTGACAGTAATAGGTGAATGATCTTCCTGCTCTCATCTTGACCTGTTGTGTTTCTTCTCCAATTCAAAAGAGGGATTGATAGAAAATCAGCTTTGGGGGGCACCTGTCATCCAGCCAAGGTGAAACCAATACAGTGCTGTAAAAATCTCAGCTGAGTGAGATATTATAAGTTGTGTTAAATAAAGTAGTGCAATACCTGAACTGTAAAATACACTTCTCTGTCATTGATGGATCAGTTAATGTAACTTTTAAAAAGTATGGTTTATTTTGTATATAAGTAATATTATTTATGATATTATTTATTAGAAGCAACCAGGAAAAAAAAAAAAGAAATAGCTATGGCAAACTTCTGTTACATTCCAAGAGAGTAAATGCTAGAAGTATCATTGAGGAATCTGACCCATTGTGGAGGAGCAGCAGAACATACTTTTCCATATCCTTAACGAGGATCAAGAACTAAAAAGTTTCTGCATACTGTTCCTATGATTCCAACAGGTAAGACATGGTAAAAAAACTTGGTTCTGCTGGGTTTCTACTTGTAGAGGTTTTTTAATGGATCTTTGCAAGGAATGTGCCCAGGCACTTTTGCAGAACTTGCCCATTGACTGCAGAGGGCGATACAGTACTTGCAAATTACTTGTGGATTCCTTTTTATTTGAGTTCCGTATCTTATATTTGGAGGGAAAATTTGTTTAGTACTTAAATTCTATTAAAACCATATGAACTAAGTTAGCTTTCTGCTTGTGTGCTGAGTGAAGTAGCTGCTCAAGAAAAGGCAAGTGCTTTGTCTTTTCAATTTTATTCAGCAAAGAAAGAAAACTGGGGCCACCTATATTGCAGTTGTTTAAGTTAGGATACATGTGAAATGTGCAAGGGACCAGGATAGGTAACTCATCAGTGCAGAAGGACGTTTCACCAAGGTGCTATGATGGTCTTTTGACAAAAGTAGGAAATGGATATGTGCAGTACTGCAGCATAATCATACTCTGATCATTGTCAGTAGCATGGGTTAATTAGCAGAACAGTAACTGAAGTAGTAACGCTTTCCCTTTCCAAAGGAGGTTTGGATTGTCTCTGCTGTGGCCAGGTAGCCATTGTTTCTTGTCCAGTGGAATCAATTCTGCTTTTCAGTAGGCTTTTTTTTTTTTTTCCTAAACTGAACTCCTACCTGTTACTGGCTTTGAAATGGAGGTCCAAAAAAAGTTGCACATAGAACTGGACAGCTGTCACATTTCCATACAGGTTAATTTGTGAATTTTGCACTGGGAAGGGAATAACAGGCATAGTGAAGAAGGACTATCAGCTGATAGTCCTTCTCTGCTCTATTGATTTCTTTGCAAACAAGTATTGAATTGAAAAGCCCAGATTCAGGTCTTTGAATGTGTTCTTAGAAGAATGCCTTCATCTCCAGACCACTAAGTAGCACCTGTAAGTAATGAGGTGAAGCTGGTTTCTCTGTGTAGCTGGCAAGGCAAATTTAACTCAATTCCAGCCTATGTAATAGGAAGCAGCTGCTGTTGCTTTCTGCTCTGAGCTTGTTCCATCAAGTAGTTGCAGGTGGGCTGGCAGCTCTTTTAAAAGGATGGCATAATGAGTAGGGTCTTGTTGGCTTTCCCATGGCATAGGTTTCAAACTGCATGCTGTGGTCAAGACTCCAGTTCCTGAGGGTCTGAAGATTGTCTTCAGCTTTTCCTTTTCACTGTGTTTAGGGAAATTAATATGCTTTTTCTGACTGCTTCCAAATGACTTCAAGAGGAAAGGTACTTGAAAAGTACAGATCTTGTCTTGCTACCTTTGTTTATTCTTGTTAAAAGTCTATTAACTACATAACTTCCTTTTACTCACTTTTTCATAGTTTTCCATCGAGTCAAAGTTCTTCTTTGTATGTCACTTCTGATAGCAATTTCCTGCTAAATATCTAAGGAAGTTCTTGTATCTGTAAAAGTAAATATTAGTCCCCAAATCTTAAACGTTTATGGTGCAGAGAGGAAAAGATATTCATACAAGTTCTCCTTAAAATATGGCAAACTTTTTTCTGTTGGTTCCAAAGTTTTCACAGAGTCATTACTGCAGGCATACATCTTTCTTCTCTCATAGGGAGATTGATTCTGTCATTTTCTTTGGGCTGTGTGCTGAAGTCAAACTGTATTCCTCAGGTGGTCATAGACATTAGATTAGCACTGGCAGTCTGAGATGCATTTCTATATGAGAGCTTTTCAATATTATTGGAAAGCTGAGAGACCATCATCCTTCTGGCACAGGACTGATAGGAAATGCATTTGGTGCTCTGAAGGAAATAATAATGATTTTTGGAGATCTAGTGCTGGCTTTTGCTCTTATTGAAGTCAGCAGAAGCTTTGCTGTTGACATCTGTGAAAGTGAGATTAGGTCCTTTGTTATTTCATTTTCATGTTTCAACATAGGTGAGGATATATGCTGGGAGACAAACTGGGTTTAATTCTGACTTAGGATGGAGAGTTCCTGTGGTTAATGTGGAGTGTGACTTTGCATCCTGATGTGTGAATTCTGTATTTTACATTCCCCGAGTTCAAAAAATCACTACAAGTTACAGGTGGTGGTGCAGTGGCAGCAGCATTGGCATGGACCAGGGAAGTTTCGAGGGGAAAAACTTTTTTTAGTCACCTGGTAATCTGAGTTCTAAAGCTTTGTTGTAAGGTAAGCTTTTGTTCAAACTATGTTATTACAGCAACATGGTGTGGATTCTTTTAGGAGAAGTGCAGGAAATTGATGCTGATAGTATTTTTAGACTCTGGCATGTCAGGCCTTTGGGTATGTGATTTCTATTGCTGAAGATAATGGCATTTCTCTGGCTTTGGTCACTGTATAACTGGCTAAAAATTGCATGGGACAGCATGATTAGTGTCTCATGGAATGCTGTGTGTCTAATTTATAATTATTTTCATTGATGTATCATTTCTTACCTGCTGGTACTATCAGAGCATGGTGGGTTTTGATACTTAGGAGGAGAAAGCTGAATTTTTTGGCAAAGAGGGTATGGCAGTTGTGCATCAAACTTTTAAGTAAATGCTGAGTTTAACCACTTCCAGCCGAGGTGCTTTGTGCTGGTGCTCAGAGCTGTCTGTTTCCTACAAGTCTCTTAGATCACAACTGCAGATTTTGGAGTTGTGTGACACTTTCTGGGGTGGGAAGAAAGGCAGAGTTATTCTTGCTGGTATGTTGCAGACGTGATATAGGGTTCAAATGGGCCTGTTTTGGATCCGCATAGGGCCAGCTCAGCTTCTGCTACATGTTTTTGTCAACTGGTGTGCAGGGAATTCTGAAAGTCTTGGTAGGATGGGATTTTCCTTCAGAAAGTTCTGACTATGCATAATTGTGTGTTGCAGGACTGTTCACCTCAACTGAACCTGTGGTTCATGTTGAGGACACCCAGTTGGTTCCTCAGAGCAGTATGGATCCTAAAGATCATTGTGTTGCAACAGTGCAAAACCGGACTATGGGAGTTTAGGATCTTTGCTGCAGCAGTAATGTGGTGGAATTAACTTCAAATAACCTCCTCTGCTTGCAGGCTTGTGTAACCTTACCAGGCTTGTTTTCTCCTTGCTGTGCATGTGAATTTCTCCTTTACAGGGGCATGGGAGAGGGAAGGGGAGGTTTTGTTAATTGTGGAAATTCTTGGCAATTTTGTTTCAGTGAAGAGTCAATTAATTGTCATTACTGGAAGGAAGGTTCACTTTTTGCTTTGCAGCTCTGGAACTTCTGCTGTATTTCTGAGAGTTGTATTTTATATTTATTAGATACTGTGTTCAATTTACAATGTTTATGTATAAAGGTTTTATTCTTACATGAAGCTGAGCAAGTGCAAGTACTTCAAGATGATTAAAAACTTAATTCCTTATTTTGGTTTTCCCTAGTTGTATGTCACAGCACTTTCATTGTAGAGAGAATGGATTCTTTCATTTCCCCCACTACTATGGTAAGCCCTCTAGTCTGCAGCAGTGGTGTAGAACAGGGTATAATGATTCAGCAATATTTTACCAAAACTATCTAAATCATAGGGAAATAGAGAACCAGTCCTGTAACCTTCCCCTTTCAGATTGTTAGGAGGAGGAGAGAAGCATATTCTTTGCTATTTATCAAATAATTATAAAGTAAATATTCTAAAACGAGAATCTTTCAGAAGTGTAGATGGAATTGTTTCCATTGGAAACTGGAAATAAATGGCTACAGGGTTTTGTGGAAGTTAGGGATATATAGAAGAGGTTTAAGTATTTCAATAGCATTCGTCACGTGTAAGTTCAGCTTAATTCTTAACAGGAGGAGCTTGCCATGTTAGACTCCATGAATATGACATTCTACTCAAAAATCCATTTTCATATTGCAGTCCTGTCATGAAATTCATGCTACTGAATATGGCTTTAAAACCATTCAACTTTTCAGGCCATGTTGCTTTTCAACAAACACCCAATCAAGTTATCCTATATTACAGTGTTTTGACTGTGTGATGTATAATAATGGGCGTGTTTGAGGATAGCACTATAGTCAAAATAGTGTGCTTAAATTGTATTCACTGAGTTAATAATGCAATTGCATTCTTAATTGGAAATAATACTCAAAGCGTAATGGGGAAGTAAGCCTATAAAGTTGACTTTGGTTTCCACTAAAGAGAAATCCATCTTTGTCCTTGAGCTTTCATGAAATGCCATTAGATCAGTAATTTTATCTGGAAATAATTTCTACAAATTCAAATAGTCTTTCTTTGTAAATTTGATGTCTGTGATCAGTATCCATTGTTGCAGACAATTTTGTCCCATTTTCTTTTTTCCAGACTTGTAGAACTTCCTGTAAACAATCTTCTCCTAGTAACAAACATGCTCACTTGAAAACTGCTTTTGTTTTCTTCTTTGTTTTCCTTTTTGTTATGTTGGATACGGCTTTTATTTTCAGTTAGTTGTTTAGTCACTATGTCCTTTTTCTCCTCTATGAAAAGCACAAGATAAACAAAGCAAAAATTTGCATCAGCCTTCGAAGTACTATATTTAGGGGAAGTAAACAGGAGTACATATGAAGTGTCTCAGAGATGTTTCTCCTTACTTTATATTAACAACTTTGCAATGTCTTGTCTTTCCATCCTGTTTTACATATAAATACATTTTCCATAGAAAATACAGTGTGAATTTAGATAGTACTGCAGATTCTGTTAGTCTGTTTTTCTTGAAAAATATTTATAGAGCCATTCTAAACAGTATGTTGCTCACGTGCATTTGAAACTTGTTTCCATCTCTGCTTTGTTGATGCAAACAGCTTCTTTAGCTGCCAGTGTTAATAAGTGTTCAAAGCATTCATATTAAACCATAACTTTTTTTTTTTTTGCATTCCTTTGTCAAAATATGAAAAAACATTGTTTCCAGGTAACAAAATGTAAGAGCATCGGAAAATGCGCGCTTAAGTATGTAACACTTTGGGACTGTGACGTTTCACTTACAGCTGTCTGGAGTGAGAGTGAGAACTCTTTGATCCTTGGAGTTAGCATGCGTGGGGTAGAACGTTTGGAATTTAAAAAGACATTACAATCCATGCATTGAGCAAGGATTGCTTAAGTGAATGATTGGGAAATTGTCATCGTATGCTATAAATTATGCATCTCTTCAGGCTTTAGTCACTTTTCCTATAACAGAAAGGGGTCACGATTATCTGTTTCAGACTCCAGATTTATTGATCTTCTGCTGAAGGAGAAGACAACTTTCTGCCTTTTCCTTTATTGTCCAAAGAAATGAGTAGGGCTTGTTTTCTGAGGAACAGGTGCTGGGGCACAAACCCCTTATGTTTGTTATGTTTGCCTGGGTAGAGCTCACTAGGGGGGGACCTGAATTCAGCTCCCTTCAGGCTAAGACTCAAACCATATTCCTCTCATCTAAATAAGGGAACTGGATCTGTTGGGGAGGACTTGGGTACACTCCAAAATTCTGCTAACCTTTTCCTAACTTAATATTCCAAGTTGTTCTTTTCATCTTTGAAGTGAAACCATGACCTTGGACTACAGGTAGGAGTGATTTCTTAGGAGATTCCAGTACCACCAGTGACAAGATGAAAACAATGAATGCTTATACTTGACAGCCAACAGTGGTTTTCCAGGATACAGTCATAACTGTAAGGAGAAAACATGGGGAGCAAAAAGTCCAGGCAATAAAATAATAAGGAATTTAGGTCCAAGCACTGTCTGTGAGTCCAGCAGTGGTTTGCTTCCTGAAGTGACCACGATTTCATTCAGAAAGCCAAACTGCCTTGTATATAGTTCCTTAGTTATCTCAGAGAGACAGTTATGGCTCAAAAATCTTGTCTGAAAGGAATCTGCATTATGTTTTTTTCATTTATGGTATTTCACAGAAGGACATACTAAGCTCATGCATTAAAAAAAAAAAAAAACCTAGCTTTTTTGTACAGACATAAATAAGTGTGAAGCAATAAGAATGATGCTTTGAGTTTAAAAAAAGAAAGCCATGCCTCTTACTTACAATGTGGTGTAGTTACAGATGAAAATAAATCATAACAGGAAAACTTGCAGCAGTCTCAACATGCCTGCTACCTTGCTTTTCCATTCTTGTTGACAGCTCATGGTAATTGGTGCTTTGGGTTGAGATAATTATTAAAAAATTACTACTGAGTATTGTGAGGTGCTGTTTTACCTGCTGCTTTGAGACAAGCATCAAAACCTTTGTGAATAGCTTTAGACACTTTGTTATTTGTATTCAAAAGAATATAATGGCTGTGGAATTCTGAGTTAACAGTTTTAATTGTGCACCATATGACACTGAATTAGCTTATCCAGCACTTGAAGACACATTGTATAAGTATTCTTCTTTCTGTGGGGGTGACAATAGTGTCCAGGTGGTTTCATTACCAGGTTTGTGAATGCTTGACCTGTTTTAAAAAGATATTTCTTCAGCCTGAGATCTTAGAGACTCAAAGCTTCTTTTAATATGTAATCCAGGGTTTGAAATTTATTTGAATGAGGTATAGATTTTATATTGATCTGTATGATTATTGAGCAACTCTTGCCATTTATTCTTAATCAGCCTTTCACTCTGTGTGTTAAATAATTTTGTGATCCGAAAGTTAACCATTGATAACTAAGCAAACTGGATTATTATTAGTAATAAAATGGGATTATTTCAATGTTGTGCTGAAAAAAAATTCAGGTCTGGTATTAAATTGTATAGTTCATGTTGCCTTTCTCTTCATTTGCTTAATACTGAAGTACAACAAAAATGGGGGGGGGAAAGGCTTCTAAGTACAAGTGTTAGTACTTTGAATTTTACATCTCTCAATCCTAACATTTTTACAGGTTTCTGACTGTGTTGTGAGAAACACAGAAATCAAATACAATAAGAATCAAGACGCAGTAATGGCAAAATTGCCATGTATCTAATTTTTGGGAAACAGTGTAGCTTCTGATATTCTGGATTTTTAACAGAAGTTGTATTTCTTTACCAAGCCTTACCTGCTCCCCTTTTCAACTGTGGCCCTAGGCATTTCTTGAAAGCTGCCTCTCTTGCCCCAGGTGTATCTTCCATCTGCAGCTGATAGGCTGTTCATTTCCTCTAAGCATGTGCTATAAATTCATTTACCAACAACTATCTTCTCTTCCATCTCCTCTTCCTGACTGTGGAACTTGCCCTCGAGTGAGTCTGAGAGCTCATAACTCAGGGTCTGTGAGCTCTATTCACCCAGGGTCTGTGGGGAGAGAATGGAAGGTTTAATAATTAATTTCCTGCTAGGGGGAACTGGGTTACTCTGTTACGGAGTTTGTCCTATCTCATCTCTTCCTGCAGTAAGGTCACAAGTTACCTTTTGCCCTGATTTGAAATTTTTGGTCCAGTGTTAACAGAAAAATCATTCAGAAAGCTTGCCTATTTTCATTCTATTTTAATTGTACTGAGGTTACTGCCTGAATTATGGGGAAAAGAGAAGAGCACTTCTTAGCAAAAAACCCACAAAATGTGTCACTATTTGAAGATACTGTATTTAATAAGTCCCATTTGTAACTGAAATTAATTTATACATTATATTTTGGACAAAGATAGCGAGAGGAAGAGAAATAGCTGTAATTGTTGGAGAATTTTGCTCAGAAATGGCTTATAGAGTTTTGTTCAGACATACCATAATCATATACAGCTGATGGAAAAGTAAAAGGCAGCTGTGAGGAGCAAATTCTCACAGCCTGTTTCTGTAAACAACAAAAGTTCTCAGGCATGTTTATGTGAACAGCAGAAGTTCTCAGGTTGTTTTTTAATAACAAGTAAACATCTTGTCCTTGGATAAGTTTTGGGAAAGCAAAAGTTGACAAACATGGAGGCCTCGAGAACTTTCATAACAGGGTGAGAAAATAAATCTTGGTTTCAATAACAAACCACAGGTATTGAAAACAAAAGGAGGGGTTAATGTTTAATCTGTAACCTATGGTGAGCTCGGGTTTTGCAATATGTATGAACTTAATTAACACTGTTATAAAATGTGCTTGGTGGATCAATAAATGGGAGTTCGATGCTGATCAGAGGATGGGTCGTCTCCCTTCGCTTTCGACATGTAATAATTTCTGAATGGATACAGCTGTACTTAGACGGCTATTTTCAACAGGTTTGAATCTGAACTGCTCTATTGCAATCTGTAAAACTTCGTCTCCCTTTGGTAGATGAAAATCTCTCTTGTGATGTCTGTGGTATTCTCAATACTGTTTTGCTATCTTTTTCCCTTCCAACTTTCTTGACGTATTTTGATTCTGAAATGAAGGATCAAGAGTGTTTCGAGATGAGCAGATAAGATTAAAGTGGCAAAAGCAATGGATGTTTTTACTAATCAACAAGTTGATTAAGTCTCAGGAAAGGCAAACAGATTTGACTAATAATATTCCAGAAGACATTGAAACACTATGCCTAAAAGTCAGCAGATAAAGGCAATGGTTATTTTACTTGTAGAGGGGACATTGGTGAAAGAGGTTGGGGTTGCAGTGACAATAGCTGTGTTCCTAAAATGGATTTCCTGAATCAGAGCTTTCTACATAAACAAAAGTTTATGTAGAAAGAGAGGAAGCTGAGACTTTTCTGGTAGGTTTCCCAGACGGATCAAGGCAAAATCGTGGTGAGTTTACAAAAATTGAAAAAGACCTGGTTTCACTCTCACTCAGTGTTTGCAGTCTTTCAGTTTCAGCTGGCTAGATCCCTTCTGGTTCTGAGATTGAATGGAAGGGCAATGAACACAGGACACAAAAGTTTTGGAAAACATTTCTCTAGTTAGGTGTAATGTATTTTCAGGAGCATAAGTTTTGTCTAGTAATGCATCTGTTTCTGTAAACAGCCTGTAGAGTGAAGTACTAGGGTTTAGAAGCAGTCATTGCTTGATGAAGAAATATAATTTATTTCTTGTCAGAAACAATAAAGGGTCTACCATGTCTAGTTTATATTATTCAAACATTTTTCTCTTTTACTGTTGTGTACCTACTGATCTGTTAAATCAGTAGGTACACAACAGTAAAAGAGAAAAAGGAAACATTAGTTTCCTGGTTATTTGGTTATTTCCTGGTTGTGGTTATTTCATGTGTTGCATCTGAACATGTGTAAGATCTGATGTTCAAACAGTCCTTCAATCTCTCTTTAAATGCTGCTCCATTATTTTAAATATATTTATGTGAACATCAGTTAAGCTCCCTTCTGCCTCAATTAAATGTGTTTAACAAGTAATCAGTCTGAATTAACAGCAGGAGGTGTCATGCCATTCATATATTGATGACAGATGTGTTCAGATAATTCTGTGCATGTATCTCGCAGTGAAGGGAATCTGCTGTGATTCACCTGTTTCCTGGGAGAAGACTTGGGGCACACATCATCTTAATTAAGCCTTTTTTCTTTAGGCTTCTGACACTTAGGATGAAGTTAAATAATAGCTCATTAGTTTCTGTGCATCAAATGCTTGTCCTAATGGAGCTTTTACATCTCATCTATGAAGAAGGGTCTTTGAAAGGAAAATCTTGAAAGATTGTTTTGCTAATACCTTTAGGGAAAGAGTGGAAAATGTTTTAACAAATGAATAGTAAATAAATTATTTAATTCCCAAAACTCAAACCCCAGAAATCAGCTGCTTGGAAGTATTCAATCTTCATTTAACATACACAGGAGTAAATATAACAGGGAACAGTTATGTGTGAAAATGTTTACTTGTTATGGATTTTATGTCAGCCTTTATTTTAGTTTTTATTTAGTCTAGATTTTTAGCCAATTAGAATGTTTGCCCTTACAGTTCCCTCCCTGACTTCATTGTAATCACTATTTTGGGTTTCTCTAAGATTGGACACTGCACATTTTCTTAATGTGAAGGAGTAGCTGGGCTAGCAAAGTGTATGCCTATTTGTATGGGAGATTTGAATCCCCAAAGAGAGTAAAGCCTTGTAGAGGTTTAGCTCTAGTTCTAGATTTAAAAGTGTGGGCTGATTCTGCTGTGACTGAATGAGTTTTGGAACTTGAAAGCAAATCTGAAACTAAATAAATGTTGTCTGTCCTTCACCTTTTTGTAAATATCTCACACCAGGGCAGCGTTTGCTCACTGTCTGGTTTGATGTCACAAATGTTTATGCTGTAAAAACCTCACCAGTGGACAGTTCACTCAACCTCCTGGGAAAAGTGAAAGGAGATTTCCTTATGTTACTTGAGATTTATATATTTATGGCATATAATCTAGATGCTGTCTGATGAGACACTGGTGAGATGAAATAAAGAGCGAAAGATCTGACTGATGGTGCTGTTTGTGACTAAAGAATTCATTATTGAAATATTTTATTTTTTTCCAACAAGATGAATTGCAGAAATTCGAGACATTTCTTTAGAGATGTACTTCTGAACTTCATATAGAGGGCAGTTAGAAAAACTCGGTAGCTTTTGGGGAGCTGCAAGAACAAACATTATTTCTGCAATGGCTCTGCATGCAAAATCAAGGAGCTCTTATCCTTTTGTCATTAAGCAGTTTTGTCTTGTGATTACAGGCGTATTTGCTTTATTCTTTGGTGGTAATGTGCATGCAGGTGGGAACACCAGCCCACATCTTGCCTGTAGAAGGTAGGAATTCATTTTTACAACAGGTGCTGGGCCAACTGGCACCTGTGTTAGCATGGGGCATTTTCTTGTGTTGAGATTGTGTAATTATGCTGTAATATACTCAGCTCCTGTTGTAGAAGCTATTTTATATTTGATATGTATAATTTCTGTTACTTGTCTGGTAGTTTCAGGTGAAGTAGCTTTACTCTTGAGCGCAAGATTCTCAAAACGGTAGCAAGAATTAATTTATGGTTGATCAATGGTCAATGTTTTGAGCATCTTCAAGTCTAATTCTTGAGTCTTAAGTGAAGAGCAGATAGTATCAATGTGCTGATATTAACATTAATCATCTGGAAGGTGCAGCTGAATGGAACATTTTTCTCTGCTAATTGTTTTTTTCCCATACCAAGTGAATTTGCTAAAATGAATAAATGAAAAGAAAAAATGTAACTCTGCTTAGGGCAGGTGGGCCATGCAGTAATACAGTTTTACTGTTAAAATTATTAAACCAGTAAACTAGTAAATTAGTTGTGGATATGATCCTTCTCTAAAGCACACACAAATCCACACACATATTGTGGATGGTAATTTATTGAGCTGCTTTTAAGTAGAAATGGTTCTGTGCAGTTTGTGATGAACAGGGTTATTTTGTTGATATTAATGCGCTGGTATCTGACATAGTTGTTATAATAATATAAAAAATATTATATAATATATAACTATATTTTAATTAAGCTGACCTACTTATGTCTTTTTCCTAATGCAAAACTGAAAAGTTTTGAACTGATTCAAAATCAACAGTTAGTGAAAATTGAATTAATTAATTTTGGACCTGTTTTATTCCTTAGCTTTTACCCAAGTTAACAGGCTTCAGCTCCAGAAGATCTACTTGTTTTCATAAAAAAAGAAAAAAAGCTAAGAGAATCCCAAAATACCTTTGTGCTTTCCTTCTTGAGGAAAAGCAGGGTTTAAAACAAGAAAATCCCTTCTTTCCATATGTTTGATTCAGTCTTGGAAAATACATTCTAATCCTTCATTCTGACAAGATGGATAACATCATGTTAAAATGACACCATGCTCTAAATAGTAAAAGCCGTGAAAATTTTTGACTATAGTTGTGCTGGGTCAGTAAATTTTTTTTGTCAGTCTCAACAAGGTGGTGCTCTCAGTTGAATCTAAGTTACAAATAAAGGAATTGGACTAATATATAACTCCAAAATAAGGTGTACAGTTGGCTGTATGAGTAGAATTTTTTTTTTGTGCCAGGGTTAATTTTGAAGTGTTCATTCATCTCTCTGAGGGAAGAGATGCCTGCTATTTCAGTTGGTGGGAAAATTTCAGTTTATAGGAAAGGTTATTCCAGTTTGCTACAAGCAAATGTTTGAATAGTTCTTCCTAACAGAGGCAACTATTTAATGTCTTATTGCCAGGAATAAATAAATCCTGTAAAATTTGAATTAGCTCCAAACACTAGTGGAACCCACTTAGGTTTCCATTTCAGTTCTGTTGAAAGATGCATATTAGCCACACAATGCAAAGCTCACATTGTATTCCAAACTGTCTCAAAATTAAAGGGGATTCTCATGAAACTAAAATTTTACTGGAATGCTCTTTGGTATTGAAATACAGATTTGAGTTTAATGTGCCTAAATCCTGGGCTGATAGTGTTTGAGGTTTGATTTTTTTTTTTTTTAAGATTAAATTTCTGTTTCCTTCCTACTTTGCCCTGCCGTTTTAAAGTGTAAGTCCCCGTATTTTCTGCTGGTGTTTTAGTAGCTCTGCTTTGCTTGTGGTACTAATCCTGTCTCACAGGCTTGCAAGTCAAGTCCTGCTATGTTCATCACGCTGAATTTCCTTTTCTCAGCATCAGCTAAATTTAATCATTCCCCTAAGCAGAGATGGAAATTGAACTTGCCTCCAGCCCACATCAGCTTGGCAAATTCTGGTATGATAGGAGTGAGAATGAAAATGGTTGCAAAACCTGCTGCACGTAATCCCTTAATCCAATATTGAGGATCCTTGATTTGTCTGTACAAATATCGAATGCTGTCACAGAAATAAAAGAAGCATTAAAAGAGAGATGAACAGTATTCTTTTTGGGGAAAGTATTTGGGAGGAAAACATTTTTCTTCCACAAAAATCAGATCTGGGTGGCCAGATGTTATTTATTTGTACCATTATGATGTGAGAATTCATTTGAGAATTCATTCTTTCCTGGTCTTCCTTTCTTCGGTCCACAGCTGTCCTCTGGTTAGAGAATATCTGCCTTCTAACGTTTTCAGTTGGTTTGAGTTTGAATGATGTGATTATTTTCTGTTCTTAGCTGTGTTGGTTATAGTCTCCCAGCATAATTTAGAGCCCCAATTCAGCTGGGGAGGAGAGGAGGCTTTTGCTGTATCTTTCATGGATGTTTGGGGTGTAAGCTGAAGTCTAAGCTTGTCCTGGAGCCTTTGCACTTGAACACACTAAGCTTCTGTTTTGCTTTTAAAATGTCAGGTCCCATCTGTGCCTATGAATCTCAGCAGTGAATTTAATGTGTCTCCCTTATAGTCAGCTCTGGCAGGGCTAAGAACTGATTCTGCATTTAAATTGGTGTAGAATAAAAGAACACTGACAGAAGATCAATATAGAAGAAAGCACTCTCTCCCTATAATTAAAAAAATTCTATTTAATGTGTCTTCTTTTTCCTTTCATACTTTTCCCTGTGAGACTTCATGGAGGACTTCAGTGGCAGGAAAAATTACTGCCTGGGCTTTGTACAAAAATTTTGAACTGCCTTGCTCACTTCTCTGCATGTGTGGGACATTGATCTGATCGTCACACAGAGAAATGGTACTAGCAGCATCAGGTGACTGCTGTGTTTTTTTTGTTTTTTTACACCTATAGCTTAAGTTTTCTGTGCACACTCTAGTTCCAAGCTTTTTTTTTTTTTGGGTAACAGTATGGATCCTGACTTTCTTTACGAACACACTGAATTTCTTAGAATACCAGCTGAAAGAAAACAATTCTTAAATTTTCCTGAGCTTCACTCATGCAGTCTTTTAGGTCCTTAATTATCTTGATTGATTGTTGTATGATTTAAAAACTTTTGCTGAATTAAACCTCTTGGTTTTTTTGTTTCCAATGCCAAAGTTTTTGCTGGTGTGCATTATGTTGTCACCTTAATTTAGAGAAATTGATGTAATAGATCCTTCCAAGTTCAAACTTTCCCTAAACAAAATTAGCAGTTTTTTAGTGGTGTGTGGATCATGGTGATTGTTTAATCAAACAGGGACTCATAAGCTTATCTGTCTGCTCTCCTTGAATTTGAGATACATTGTGGTTGTATATCTCTCTCGGGGCCTCTTGCTGGTCAGAGTGACCCTGAGAAAAGTTCAAAAGTCTCTTTTCCCAGCCCAGGTGCTCAAAGAAGGAGTCAGAGCTCTTCAGTTCTCAGTCTCAAGGTTGTTTATTGTTCCTTATCTATAAAATATTTTCTCCTGTCCAGCTGAGGTCAGCTCAGCAAGCCAGCCTAAGGTGCTCTGCCTGCCCCCAGGGTGGTGTTATGTCTTTATACTAAAAACTACGTGTATAATGTTTACAATTGCTTTCCAATACCCATCACCTATGTTAGACAGTGAGCTTCTACTCTAAACCAATCTGTAAGTGCCAACATCACTGCAGAAGATGGAGGCCAAGAAGAAGGAGAGAGGCTGCACACACCCAGATTGCTCCATCTTGCCACCTCCCCTGAACCCCCATTCTAAAACCCCCAAAAAATCTATTTTTCACCTGTGATAAGTTCACTATCATTCTACTTAAAATTTCGTGGTTTGTAATTCTTCATATAAGGTTGGTAATTGTTTTTTCCAAGGGCTAAATCAAAGGCACAGGGGTCTTGGGCTCTGTGCCAAGATCTCTGAGCCCCCTGGGCAGGGATCTGAGTCCTCCAGGGCAGCCAGAGGAATTTCCTGGGTTCCGACAAACTTCTTCATAGGGTAGGGCTGCAATTCTGATAGCACAGAGCAGCACTGAGCAGTAACTGATAGATAGCAATTTAAAAATATGTAAGTTATAGCCATAGGATTGATTAGTATTTCCAGCAAGAAAGTTAAGGCCATCATGAGTTTTGTCCTAGGACTGACAGGTAGTTTTCCAAGATTGTTAAGGAAGGCTTTACATCTGTAAACTCTAGATGTATGTGCAGTTTTGCCTGTGGGGCAAGATGTATGAAAACTAGAGTTTAGATCTGCCAGATCTGTGGTCTTAATCTAACATAATACTCTGTCCATGGTGTTATTTGCCTGGAGATAGTCTCACCCCACGTGCCCTTCAAGCTGTCCAAAACAATATCCTTCCATGGTAGTGGCTCAGAGACTGAGCTAACAACCCTCATTCAGGGGTACCCAGGCTGTGGTTGGAAGCTGCACCCACACAGCTACACATAGCACAATTGGCTCAATGTGAGCAGAACTGTCCAGAGAGCACAGACAGAGTAGAATGTCAGCTTGGGATAGATCAGTCAGGCATCCCCTCACTCAAATTGAAGCATGGAAATAATTCCACTGAAGCAGTGTGCTGCAATGAACAGGTATTGTGGCACCATGACTATAGGTTTTGCGTATTTCTCTAGTGTGGTCGTAAAGAATACTAGATCCAATAAGGTCATTGTCCAGTGACTGCCTCATGTTGTTTGTGTAGCTTTTACTCCTTCTTTCCCTTTTGGAAATAAACCAGTCTTTTTGCTGAAAGTGCTTATTCTTCAAAAGGACAGATGAGGTAAAAATGAAATCAGTACTTGGTTGCTAGTCTACCTATCCAAATAAAGCCTATCTCATAACATGTTTCCTATGTTACCAGGAGCCATGGCCAATCTTCTATTGTTGTTTCTTGTGTTGAGATAGAAATGCTGTAGGGAAATTTTACTTGTTAACCACTACACACTACACGTTGTATTTCATTTTTTCCTGCAGAATAGGGAGGATGGATCACCTCACTGCTTTTGAGTTGCATAAAATGATTATGTGCAGTTTACTTGGCATAGCATGGCCACTCAACTGAGGACTTGGAAGCTTGAAGAAAACTAGCCACATAGTGTCTTGGGGAGGAGGAAAGGGGAAGAAAACATATCCTAAATGTCCTAATTGCTAGAAAATTGGAACCTAGTTTTGACTAGATCTTAGGTAGGAATAAAAAACTTTAAAATAACACACCGATCATCCAGTTTCTTCCCTGCCCCGCCACCAAAGTACTCTACTACTCTGAGAAAGAATGTTTTGATTCCCAGGAAGAGTCTCCTGAAGAGACTTCATTGGTTTTGGTAGTTTTCAGACAAGGAAGATACAAACTGAGTTTTCTCAGAAGAGGTGTAAAATACAAAATAATGCTGATATTTTTTTATCTGCTGCAGCTTTCAGGCTCTGTAATTGCCAAATCTTGTGTAAAGCTGGTGGGATATTTGATCAAATATTCAAAATTAGAGATGCATTTTTTTCAAAAGAACATATACAGATACAGCAGTTTTGGTGGTGTTTTTTTTTCCTTTTTTTGTCTGTAGATGACAGCCTTTTAAATTTATTAGTAATTTCTTCTCTATACATGTAGATCAGAAAAAAAGTGTTGCTTTGCTGCTTTCTCGTAGCTGGGTGCTTTTAGACTCCACACAAAGTAAAAGTGTGGAGTCACTTAAGTCATATTAGTGGTGTCATCTTGCCTTGGAATGTGGAAGTGTTGCAAGATACAGTTAGTACTGGCGATCAAGTTGCTTTCTCATCCCTGCTATTAATGAATTCATGTCTAGTGGTGGTGTAAAGCAAATAGATCTCAATGAGACCTTCAGCTGGAGCTTGCAGCTGTGATGATTCTTTTTAATAGTAGTGGACAAGCTGAGAAATGTAATATAAAAGAGCCTGTGAGAAAGGGTGCCAAGAATCTGGGCTAAGTTGATAAGAAAAGGTGTGAAGACCTTCTGCCAAAATGTGATTGGTGCACCAGCATTTTGTCATTATCCTTGGCTCAGGTTCTGATTCTACAAACTGCTGCAGGCTGCTGAAAGGAAAGAATAAGAGATATCAGTAGTTGTGCTAAAGTGGCGTTAAACTCAGGTGTTTCTTCTCAGCCATGGAGTCCGATTTACTGTTTTCTTTGTTTCTCCAGTGCTGTTGCGTTTGACTATCAGTGACTTGGGAAAATGGTTTTATTGCTGTTTCTTGGCTTTCTAAAGATATTGCTGTGGAGTTTGTAGCAAAAGACTGTGAAAGTTTAGTGAGATTTGATCCAGACTCATGGAAAGTTAGTAGTCTTTTCCTTCATGTTGTCTTTGTGAAGTCCCTTGCAGTATGGAGGGAGAGGAGAGCAGAACACTGTTTTCCAGCAGCTAAAATGCCACATGAAGTTAAGTTATTTAGAGTGGGCAGGTATTTAAAATATTTTGATAAATCAGTATAATAATGTATTTTTCTCTGCTCCCCTGGACATGTTAAAAGTATGTCAGATAAGCACTGTCAGCTTCAGGTTGTATTATGCTTTGAAGCATAAACATAAAGCTAATGCATAAATTTGACCTCTGATTTTTTCAATGTAGTTTTACTTTGTGTAAGAAATGGGAATTGCATCACCTATTTACCAGATTTATCAAGTTTTGAACTAAATTAAAGCAACCTGTATTCCTCAGAAAGATGCCTCCTAAGACGGGCATGTCAAAGCAGAGTGCACCTACTCTGCTGCTCAGGTTTTCTTGCATATTTCATTTCTATGTTTGAATGACTACCTAACACATCTTGACTTTAATAAATATGCAAAGAAAATGAAGTGTTTAAAAACAAACAGGCTTTTCTTGCACATTTTTAAGTCTTAGTTCAGCTTAATCAACAGCAGTTAGATTATGCCAAATACTTGGATGGAGTTTGCCATTGGTTGCTCCAGAGTATGTGTTGAATGTTGTGCATTGTGGTATATTATTGACTGTGGTGTGCCAGCAGGCAGCTAAAAGAGTGTATATTTGGTGTGTTTATTTGTATTTGTCCATGGATAAAAGAAGGTGGAAGTTTTGTGTTGGTCTTTGTGATTATTTGTCAATGTTAGTACTGAATTACTTTTCAGTTACAGTTTTTGTGGCCTTGTATTCCTCACTTGGTTAGTGAGCTAGGGTGGAATTTTAAGTGTTTCTGGATGTTCATACCAGGGGAGGTTGGATAACAGACAGAAATTGGAGCTGACCATGGTTTGATCTTACTGGAAGGTAAGATTTATTAGGGTTGGTTGCAAGGAATTAATTTTAAATGCAACAAAGTCATAACATGTAACTGATTACTGAAGCTCATGGTTTTCTGCTTGCCTGGGAGAGGAAGAGGCATATTGAGAACTCACTATTTCCAGAAAATGTTACTGAGATCTTTGGATGGAATAATTACAAATAGTAGAAATCAGTTCTGGACTAAAGAAGGAGCTCTCTGAAATGTCCAGATCTGATAGTGGTTTCTGTTTCCCCACTAGAAAGCTCAAAAATCTGGTAAAAATTGTGAAATAATGAGATTCCACTGGCTGTACTTGGTAGGACTTAATTTTGCTAGTCTTTTATAACCTTTCTGCTCTCTTTTGCTTTCTGACACTTTTCAGCTGTAAACATATTTAATTTATAATGTTTTCAAGAATGTTCTTTGGGAAAATTACAGTGAATATTTTTCATGTGGTAAACTTGCTGTCTTATCAAGATAATATATATTTGATACTTTTGTGTGTAATTATTTTAACATATTAAGACTTAACATTTAAGTTGCCACTTAAATGCACAAAAATCTTGAGGTTGAAAAGAGAATGGTCTCTCCAAGACTTTCTAGTCTTTTGTCAACAGATCCTAAGTCAGCTGCAGAGTTTTCCACACTTTAAATTTCTTTCAGAGATGTAGAGCCCAATTCCTAAGTATACTCCCTCTGCTGAGTGCCCTAAAATTCTGTGCTCTGCGTGTGGCGGTGTTTTGATTGATTTAAGCATGCTGCTAAGGAATCTGGGGGGCTCTTAGCCACAGCCACTCCAAGATCTCAGCCCTGCATTTGAGGTGGGTAACAGAACAAACAGCAGTCCCAGCAAGGTTTGGTAAGTACAGAATTGTGCTTAATTGGTGTCCCGAAGCAGAGACTGGATTCACTGAGATGTAGCTCATGGTGCACCAGAAGCCACGAGAATGAACTCCAGGGAGGTTTGTCCTGAATCATCTGAGAGTCCTGAAGTCACATTTGGGGTCCTCTCTTGCTGACCTGTGCAGCCACTGCAGTGAGCACACTGCACACTGATGTGGTTCTGTAGCTGTCTGTAAAGTAAAATTGCCAAACAGCGAGAGGGAGAACATAGGAAAAGGAAGGCCTGGTGTGTTTGTGTTGTCAAGGCACTTAACAGCTCTGAAGTAAGCTATTTACTTGTAATTGTTCTCTTGTTTTCTACAAAAATGCACCCTTGAAGTACTATATTGAGATGTATGATGGTTCTTCATCCCTGGTTCCTTATATTTCAGTAACTTTTTTTAATTGAAAAGAAGTAATTTGAGAAATAAATACTAGAAAAACAACAGACTAATGGTCTACATGAAAAGCAGCAACAGTATGAAAAATATAAATGAAAAAATTTTCAATGGGTAGTCGTATACAAACTGGTTCCATCTTGCATCAGGAGTTGAGTGAGCTTGTTTTTTAAAAGTATCACACTTGGAGATGGACGTCTAGAGGTCTTAGTTTTAGAGACCTGTCATCTGTTGTGTTCACTGGAAACAATAAAAAAAGAAGATTATGTATTTTGAATTATTTAGGATAAAATCCTGACTTGAAAGACAGGAAGGAAAGCAATGAAATGCCTGAATGTGATAGGCTGAGTTATAGCTTTATGTGAGCTACATTTTGAAAAGGTGGAGAAAGTGAAGCGTATGGGATGGTGATGAAAAGCTGTGGGAAGACCAGTTGAATTGGCTTGAATTCAAAACCTTGTTCCTGATGACATAAACTAACCTGAAGCATCTGTACATGGATGCTATTTAATAACTGTGTGTTACAAAATTTCTTGAGTTGTATCTGAAGCATTACAGAACCAATACACTACTACAGCTCCCTGTGACAAGTAGTAAAACATCTGTGCATTTAAAAGTTATTGAACTAAAGAAAATTGACTGACCGTAGTTTATGTGATGTGAATGTATGTTAGTTTTTCAATGATCTTACTGAAAAAGCTTGGTGTGAAAATTAGGGATTGCATCATTCTTCATGAGTATAAATAGAGCAGTAAAGAGTCTTATTAACAGAACTCCTAGCCTCTTTCCTCATGAGATTTGTTTGGCTTTGACATCTGAAGATCAGTTATGGAGGATAAAGGTGTTATTGGTGTCAACCAAGTGTCAGAGGACGAGTCCCCATGCGGCATTGTCCTGAGGAGCAGAGCTTGTCTGTGGATGAAGAGCTGGGGGTGCTGTAATTCTCCTTTCATGCTCATTGGTGCTATATGGCATCTTCCTTCCTTCATTGCTTCTGTGCAGACAAGTTCCAGGGCAATACGAATTAATTAGAACTCGTTTTGACTAGCATAGCATAAAAGTCACAATTAGCAGTATTTTGGATAATTAGCTTCTATGCTAGAGAATTCCATGTTTGCATTCGGGAGACTGCTAGTTAGTAGAATCCTGTTAAATCAAAACCTGGGTGCCTATCTCTGTAGTCTCTTGGGAAATCAAAATGAAAATGTTTTAATCAAAATTAAATGTTTTAAGGTGCTTCAGCTCAGAAGTTATTCAGAAATTATTTTTCCCCGTCTTGGTGATAATCCACTTGTTGCCTGTCATCAAATAGTTTGGGTTTGATTGTGGAAACACTTGTTGTAGTCATAAATCAGTCAGTGGACTACTTATGTTCTTAGAGTTATGGCTGTGCATAAATAATGGCAGGAGCATCATCTGGCACTGGGAATTCTTTAATAGAGAACCATATTGTGATTTGTCTGTTTACAGCATTTCACAGTAAGGCTCTAATTGCTATTTCCTCTGCATTGGGAAATGTGTAAGATTCCAAATTACATGTAATGCCTCTTCCTATTATTATACATAAAAATAATGTGTCCACAAGGATATGAACACTTTTCACTCTCGGATATGTTTATTCCCTCCCAGCACTGATGAAATGGGAGAATGTTTAGATGACAGAACACTGAAAAAATGAGGCACTGAAGCTGAGATGCTTTTAAATGTCTTTATTCCATTGATTTGGATTTACTAAATAATTTTGTGAATCTGTTTACAGAGAGCCTCTGACTAAAGAGGGATTTATAACAAGATCTCCTAAGTCCTAAAGGCATACTTTGGTGTTCGGAGGGCTATTCTTCCAAATAGCTGCAGCAATCTTACATCTGTAACATTATTTTAAGAGGTCATTGCCTAAATTGATGTGTTCTGTTGAATGCTGTCATTTCCCAAATTGCATATATATGAGCGTAGAATTTTAGATCTTTGAAGGGAAAACTTCATGATTTTGTATGTAGCACCTGTCACTTCTCTTCTTCCCTGAAATTATTACTTTGTTGCCTTAAGAAATAAATTCTTGTATACAAATATACAGGGATATAGACATATATATTACCATCCATATAATAATTATGGATGAGGGTCTTAGTACAGTTGGGGAACATGGAATAAGATTCAGAGTCTTTTACTTCTCAGCCATTAATTTCTCATACCTAACCAAAAGGTAAGAGTAACAATACTCTAAACAGATTGCACCAAGCCATGTGGTACTAGAAAAAACTTAAGTTGAAATTTGAATTACACAGTAGACAAATTCAGTCCTCCTCTGTTCACAGGTAGCAGGTAGAACCCTGTCATTTTGGACACTGGCTGGAAGTCTCAGCCTTCTTTAGTTCTCTAAAGCATTTTAAGTTTCTGTTTGAATTCTTGCTTTTAAATATTGCAGTGAATCCTGAGTAAAATCTGAAATTACTCGTTCAAAGGCAAAAAATTCATAAAAAGTTTAAAACTTGGACTTGTTGGGACTTTCCCCCCCTAGACAATGGGACTTTCTTTCTCAAAGTCCCATTAGCTTCTGGGTCCATCACAGTCTGCCTTGATATCAAATCCACTAAATCATTGAAAACTGAAGCTGTTTTTTTGTAATGGTCAGAACTTTTAGGGCTTTTTGTCTCTTCCTTTGGTTAGCTCTGAATGAAATTATCTGATTTGTATTCACTTCATATGCCTTTAGTCTCTTTTAACCTGGAGTAGATCAAAGTTCTTCGTAAGGAATATACAGAAGCTGGTGAGTAGACTGAAGGAGATTAGGTAAGCAAAAAAAAAATTAATCCTTTTTTTGCCACTTCGCTTTAATCTCTGATTATTTGTTGGCAAGATAAAAGAATAGATTATTTTCCACAAGCCCTATTTCTTGGCAGGAAGCCCTGTCCATCTCTGCCTTTGTGCGGTAGGCTGACGGTAACTTTTCAAATCCTGTTGCTGAAGATCTTTCATATCATCCTACAGACAAACCACAGGGCCTGGCCTTAGGCTTGCTGCTTCTTCAGCACTTAGTGTTGCCAACTCCCTCTGCTCCTCACAAAATACTAGGTGAAAAAGTGTTGAAAACCAACCATGATATGAAGCAGCAGCTAAAGATGAGCAGTCAAGAGTCCAACTCCAAAGTATAGGAAAATTTAAATTGCAGTTCAGGTTTTTCTTTAGTGGCCAGTGCACGTTATTCAATAAACATGGATTTATATGAAGTGTTGTCAGTTGCTTGGCAGAGTGAAAAAATACCTGACAGATGATAGATTCATTGCAGTGGTCTTAGCCTGCATTTCCTGGAATGGGTAGTTGATGTCAATACATGTAAAGCTGTATGTAAAGAGCACAAATGCATCAATTTCTGGATTGCCAACAAGTCCATCACAGTACCTCAAAGACTGTCCAAATGGTTACCAGAAAAGCTTCTGAAGCCTGGTTGGCTGCTGCTGCACACTAACTGTGTAGCTGAATGCTGACAGTTGCTTTGTGTGACTTTGAGGGAAGAGGAATATTTTCTTTTCTGTCTGTAGATTATGCTGTGTGGACAGGTCAGTAGAAAAAGCAGGTAGCAACTTAACCCCATGGACTAGTAACTAAAGGCAAAGAGCACTTCTCTTCTGCATTGCAGAATATTATTTTGTGGTAAATGTTGCAAGATAATTTTCTAATTCCTGTCTGAATCTATGGTAATAAACTTACTTGCTACAAATTTTGTTCAAGTAGTGAGAACTAATATTTTCTGTGGAAGTGTAGGGATAAATGTTTTCTGAATTGTTATGAGCGCAGAGGTGTAACGAGAAGGAACTTCTAGCCTGAAGCTATGGGGTCTGTGAACTAAACTAATGATTGAAGCAATCATTCTGTCAATGATATGTTCTAGCAGCTTGGCCGATGTTTATTTCTATACAATGAGATAAGTAAATACTGCAGTGGAAGTAATGTTTAATGAAATGCAATGTTCTAATGAAATGCAATGAAGCAATATCTGACTTAGATTATTACAACCTTTTAGCAGAGACATTGGCTGTGTTTGGGCTAATTGCATATTACTTACTGGAGAGGCTATTCTCCTCAATAGTTTGTTTTTTTTTTTTTACAGAAAAGTCAAAGCATAGTTTTGCATATAGAATTAGCGTGAACATTGCTTTGGAAAAGAAAGTGGACAATGACTCCAGTTCAATTCACCAGAGAGGCATAGAATATGCAGTGTTGGAAGGGACCATGAGGATCATTGAGTCCAACCCTTGGCTCAAAAGTCACATCATGTGCTTAAGAACGTTGTCCAAATGCATCTTGAACTTGGACAGGCTGTGCTGTGCCTGCTTCCCTGGGGAGCCTCTTCCAGTGCCCAACCACTCTCTGGGCGAAGGACCTTTTCCTGATATGTGATCTAAAACTCCCTGGATGCAGCTTCAGGCTGTTCCCTCAGGTCCTGTCACTGGTCACAAGACTGAAGAGATCAGTGTCTGCCACTCTGTTTCCCCTCAGTCTCCTCCAGGCTGAACAAGCCAAGTGACCTCAGCTGCTCCTCATATGGCTTTTCCCCTCCAGACCCTTCACCCTCTTTGTGGCCCTTCCTTGTAGGCTCTCTAATAGTTTAGTATATATTTTTTTTTTTATATTGTGGAGCTTAAAACTGCACACAATGCTTAAGGTGAGGCTGCTCCAGTGCAGAGCAGAGAGAGGCAATCCCCCACTCTCTTGCCCCACTGTTAGTGCTGTGCCTGATCCCCCCAGATGTGCTTGGCTCTCCTGGCTGGCAGGGCACAATGACTCACGTTCAGCTTGCCATCAGCCAGGACCGCCAGGTCCCTTTCTGTGGCACTGCTCCCCAGCCTCTCATTCCTCAGCCTATACACACCACTAGGGTTGCCCTGTCCCATGTGCAGAATCTAACATTTGCCCTTTTTAAGCTTCTTACACTTGCTGATTGTCCATCTCTAATTTTTCAAGGTCTCTCTGCAGGGCCTCTCCCCCTGGAGACAGTGAACAGTCCCTCCCAATTTAGTGTCATCAGCAAACTTAATATTCCTTTGAGATGTGTGTGTCTCTATGTGAACTTTAGTTTTAAGACACAAACAGCATGATATTGCTATCTGACAATTAATGCAGAAATTCATTAATGTAGGAAAAGGGTAATAGTATGCAAAAGGAATCTGTGCTAGAAGAGTGAAAAGCATAATGTATAACGTCAGGTTTCATGGTTTGTGATGACAGCTGAGGCTTGCTTTCCTGCTGTTTACTTCCCTTGAACACTGCTGACCGTTTCCCTGCATGATGAGCTAATTATCCATTTCAATTGGGTATAAAGTGTAAAATTAAGTTGTGATCAAGTTCTAGACAACTCCTTTATGTGGTAAGACCTAATCATGACTGTCATCCTCATTAGATTTTTTTTTTTTTTTTTTAATATCATAAGCTAATTAACAATGGAAAATAAGCAGCAGTCTCGGTGGGGGAGTCAGGAGTAATTTTTATTCCTGTAATGTTTATAAATGACAGTGATATTACCAGTACTGATGATAGGATGAAAAATTACAGTGATGTGAGGGTAAAGTAAGATGACAGAGGAAATGGCGAAATGGAAAAAAGTAATCCAGATAGAAGAGATTATTAACAGGATTGATAGAGTAGGGCGGTGAAAATGGAGCCTGGCTTTGTAGAATGCCTGGGGATTCAATGATTCAATTAACAGTACCAGAGTAATTAAAACTTTGGGCAAACTGTAACATTCTGCTGTTGAAAAGGTCCATCTGGGTAACAAGGCAACTAAAATCCTGGAAAATATGATCATGGAACTTTGCTGTTATATGCAAAGCTGGCAAAGTAATGGTTGTCGCAAGTGAAGCCGTGAAACAGAGTTTATGAGAGTAAGGAGGAATTTCTTTGAGCTAAGTAATGAGCATTTGGAAAATTTATCAGATGAATACATGAATGAAAATTGAAAAAAAAAAATTGTTTTAGTCTAGACCTGTTGCTCCTATAACTAGATTTTTAATCCATATGAACTTCCGTAATGTAAACTTTTTTCAAATGCACTACATGTAACCTATGAAGAGTTACTTATCAGAAAGATTGACAAATTGTCACTACTCACTTGGGAAAACCCTTGTAAACTCAGGCTGTGTGGTGTTCCTTGTGGTGCTGTGTAAAATGAACTGCTCAATCTCAACAACAACAAGCTATGTTTGAAGTTGTATTGTATTGAGTTGCCATTTAAATATGTAAGATTCTGTAGTTAAAGCTTATATCAACCTAGAAATAATTCGGATTTGTCATTTTGATTTAGAGCTGAAATCTGTTTTTCTGGGTTTTGCATATATAAATTAATTCCATTTTTTTCCTTTAATTTATTCTGTTCTTACTCGGTTTCCACTTTTCTTCAGCTAAACAGTTTTGTGGTTTGTGCAATACACATTTTAAATTATTTTTCTTATTATTTCTTAATAGACTTTTTCCTTATATGTGGGTAGTAATGTGAAACAGCCATGAACTGATATATGAATGGGTAAGTTAGATGATGATTAGTTTGCTGGAAAAAAGAATGAATCAGAGAAGTCTGATCTGTTCTCACATAAGGGAAATAAATGTCATAAAATCCATCTTTCAGCCCTTCTTGACTTTCTGGAACTTCAGAAAGATAACAGGTCAGCAATAAATCACTTTATTATTGCTGTAATATAATGCTGACAATTTGAGGCAGAACATTTATAAAAGGCAGGTGATTTATAAGAACATAAAATTAAAATGAAATAAATGCTACAATTCCTTACAATGCTTTGATCTAAATCCTTAACTAAACGTACCAGCATGTCATCATGTGCAAGGACACAGATTATAGCCAGCTGGTTCTCTGTTGTCCTCTTCCTGAATGTTTGTCCATTATTTCTTCTTTACTCCTGAAGAAAAAGCTTTATCCTGTACATTCTCCCAGCATGAAAACTTGAAAGAATGCACTCGAACTATTTTGAAGAAAGCAAGGGGACTGTGCTTTTTTTTTTTTTTTTTTTTTTTTTTTTTTGGTCATTAGGGTTAGAAGTCCCTCAGCTTGGGTTTGGAGAGTGCGATAAGGGCTGATTCTTAAGAAACTTTGTTTTGTTTCTGCTGTCTCAGGAAAGTTTAAATTTCCTTTCCTTCTCGTGGTTATTGATATTCTATATGTACATGTTTTCCTTTTAGGTAGTTTGAGTGACATTGTGTTCAGGAAAAGTTTTGTGCTTGTCTATCAAGGTGCTTTTCTGGTCAGGAAGGCTGGAGAGAGGGGTGGCAGCTCAGCCATACATTTAAAATACCATAGTTCTGTTCTTGTGCATGAAGAACAACTATCCATTCCAATTCAAGATGCGATGGAGTGTTTGAATGCAAAGTTTTCTGTGGGGAGGAAAAAAGGACAAAATTATTATAGCTAAATGAATTTCTACATCTTAGAGCAAATAAGTGGATATTTTGTGATGAGTGTAGTCTTTATTTAAAGAACTCTATGATCCTTGTCATTTGGCATAAATCTGCAGGATGTGAGTCACTGGTGAAATATTCTCTGCCTGAATCTGTAACTATTGAATAATGGCTTAGTGATAGCAGGTGCTGAGTTCCAGCCTCAGTGACATGTCAACCTCTAGTATCAGTGTAACTGCTTAATTACTGCTAATTTACAGGACAGTACAGTACAGGACTGGTCATACTGCAGGTTTACAAAATGCCTAAGGAGGGTTTGCCTACAGCACTCCAGATGAAGCCAAAGGGAATCCCATTTCTTATTTTCACCCTTTATGATGAAAAGGGGCTCGAGTTGAAGTCATTAAGTGAGAGATCTATGAACAGTCTACGTTTCTTGAGTTCAAAACAGATGTGCAATTGTAGACCCCTTGTCACCTGGTCTACAAGGAGCAGGTGCTGGAACACAAAAGCTGATGATTGTTCCATTGTTTGCAGCCTTGTTAGTCAAATCCTTAGAAGCCAAGAGTCTGGTCATTAGTACTAAAATTTGAAGGCCTGTTTAAAATAAAGCTTTGTGTCTTAAGGACTACTTGCTGGTTTATTGCAAATTTTACCCTGAGCTATTGTTTGTTCTTCTAGCTTTTTCTCTGAGTAAGGACAAATCTTGGACTGATGGAAAGTACAGCAGCTTAGCTTTACTCACAGAATCACCAGATTTTACCTTGTCTATGAACTTTCCCTGCTAAAGCTTAGTAATTATGAGTAGAGTTGTGTTGTGATTTCTTGTTGCTGCCTAACTGGGCAACAGGAGAGTTGCTAGTAGTGCAGGCAGCATTGATTCCCAGTGCAATAGCAATGGATTTAATCTGTGAAAATGATTCTTGTAACTGAATGTAAATACAAGGAAAGTCTGGGAGATAAAATGTCTTTATAAATAGAGGTTTGAATTGGTGCCTGGATGTGGATCCAAACAGAAGGCATGTGACCTATAGACTTTTAAAATAAATACAGAGCCTTCTCACATCTCAGATCCAGTGAGTAGAATTGTATTACTATATATTAATAATTATCAATATTTATAAATAACTAGCTTAATATGTAGGTACACACAGTTTGTGGTAATTGGGGTGGGGCAGTGGCTGAGTCTCATCCCCAACGGGCTGCAGCTGTGAGCAGCAGGTGAGCAGCACTGACAGCAATGAGCCATGGAGGGCCCGGGGCACTGACCCATCACCAAAGGGAACAGAGGGCACACAGGTGCAATGCATGGACATGAGGGTATAAAAGGCTGGGCTGAAGAGCAAGAGGGGGTCATACTTGAAGCCTTCTGCCGTGGTCTGGTGTTACTCTGTATGAGTTTTAGTTTTCTGAAATGGTATGAGGGTACTCTGTCTTGTGGCTATCTCGACTGTGACATATGCTATGGCATTAATACAAAAAGCCTTTTCTTCTTTCTTTGATTTTTCTTGCCCTTGTGTGTGGCTCTAATCCCCACTCCCATTTTAATTTTAGTCTTCAGGTTTACTTCACCAGCATAGAACATGGTGTACTGGTTGAAGCCTACGCTGGTAATGCAGTAACTTCCCAGCAGCCACTTATGAACATCAGCAAGGAGTCCTTCATAAGAAATTGTAGTGAGTTCACGTTTCATTTTCAGCTTTTTGTCCTATTTGCATCTGTAAGAACTAAGAAAGATTGAGCACGTAAGAAAGTGGTAATAGAGAAAAACTTCAGAAAGAGGCAGGCTAACTCTCTCACATTTTGGAGAGTTTAGTAGCAACAGGTTTCTTGTTGTTGGATAAGAAAACTTTTTCTGAACCCTTTTGAATATAAATGCACCAATTCAGCCTTTTGACACTAATTAATCAAAGCTAGAAATTATATTTTTGAGTAATATAACTCAACTTGACAGTAAATGAATCATAAAGATTAAAGGTAAGATTTTTTAAAATGGTAAACTTTAAAATAATAGACTGGAGGTTAGGTTTAAATTGTTCATAGGCAACTGTACTGAATGATTTTCAAAGGCAGTGTATGAAAAGAAAATTATGGCTGTTCAAACAAAGTAATTCAAATCTTAACAGAATTAATCAGGAAGAAGACAGAATGGTAATATCTTAATTCAAGTATCTCAGTTACCAACTGAGCTAATTTAGTGGGAATCTTAAAAACTCCGTTGAGAAGGAAAGGTGCTCATATTCCAGGAGACAGAGTAGTTTTATTCTTTTTTTAGCAATGGTGTATTTAAGTCAAGTTTTCCTTGCCCACTTTAATGCAAACATAAAACTGTGTCTACACAGAAGAGGCTTCCAGGGTAAGAGAGTGAGATGATATCTCTTTCAAAGCATTTATTGATTTTAGACTATATTACATAATTCTGTTTGGAATAGTAAAATAGAACCCTTTTCATCTCTTTAGAATCAATGGAATAGAACTATCAAGAGGTTTTCATTAAAAATTTATATAGAATCATAGAAAAATTTAAGTTGGAGAAGTTCCCTAAGATTAAGTACATCCATTGCAGTGTGTGAGATGAAAATTTTCATTGTAATGATTTGGTTATAAGTGGAAATTTGCTGGAGCATAGTGCATTATTCTCCAGTGTAAAAATAAGAAGTTGCAGTATGTTTGTTATTGTACCAAGCCTCTTGTAAACTTTAGATATATACATTTCTTGGTGGCCAGGATTCACAGAATCCTGAAACAGCTGTGTCTACAGAGCTGCTTCTTTGTTATTTCTGAGGGTGAAGCAATGATATTTTTATAATAAGGAGGAGTCTTTGTGTTAATTGAAGATGGCATCTATTTTGATGAGTATCACTTGCAGAGGACTTTTTAATATTGCAGAATGCAGACAAGAACTAATCTCATTCTTTGGAGTATGCTACTATGGGGCACTTCACATAAGGTACATTTTTATTTTCAGCTCATTATTTTTGCTATATTCAATTACCCAATGTGAAATTTTATCATATTTGGATCTTTTCTGTAGTCCATTGAGAGGAGGAGGTTTCTGCTATTTTCATTTTTGCAATTTTCCTCTGCTCCATTGTCTGAAAGACTTGATGTAGCAGCTGGTGAAAGCACAAAATAATTTTGTCTGTGCAGTTTCTGTCTAAGGAGATTTTTGGACAACCCTTTAGCCCTTGTGCTGTGCTATGATGAGCCTAAAGGCAGGCTTTGTTTTTGACTTCATGTTGACTTAAATATTTCAAGCTTTATCTCTTTTATCAGCCTAGTGGAGGTTCCGATTTCTTCACCATTTAAATTATAAAAACATTGCAACTAAATTCTGCCTTTTTACTGCTGGAAGATGGTGTATCCTGGATATATTTTTGTCAAGGTAATGCATTTGTTCCATTTTCTGGTGCAAGGGAATTCTAGAACAAGGGCAAGACAGAACTTGATACTCTTTTCGTCAATGAAAAAGTGTTTTTCCTGAAAAGTGACTTTAAAATTATGGAAATTATTTTCATGGAGATGCTTTATAGCTTTTTTTCCCCTGCACATTATTCAGGAGACATATAAAGTAATTTCTTTACTGTTTTTCTTTCTTAGAATCTTTTTGCAGACAAATTGCTGAATATCTGTCTCTGCTGGAAGTGTCTGTATTAATTCAGAATAGGAATATACCAGCATTGATTCCTTGAGCATGTGTAATTCTGCAATGTAAATGGTTCTGTCAGGTCGTAGGAGGGAAGACAACTTTCGATTAGCTCTCTAAGAAGTGAAGCTGTGAAGCAGACAAGAAAAGTGTAGACAGATTGTGCTATGATATGGACCAGACCTAGTGAAGTAGCTGCTGAAATTTTGTAGAGAAAAACGCATCCTGAGACAAAGGTACAGGCCAAATTCAGTGTTCAAACACATCAAAATAGGTTTCTTCAAAGGAGTGTCACCAGGTTACAGACTAGAGTGGTATTTGTGAAGCCAAGTGTTGTGTGAGGATGTGTGTGTGGTGAAGGGATGTTGGGATGTTCTGTCTGCTGCTGCAATATCAGCACAGTGCTGACAGGAGCTGCAGTGCCCAAAGGGAGCAACCCCGAGTTCGATGCGTGGCTCCTGGTGACACAGGCACATTGGCACAGTGACTCAAGGCACTGCAAAGCCTCCGTGCTTGGCAACACAAATGGCATCTTGCACTGATGAGCAAGAGCTCAAGGAACTTCTGCCCTGCATGTCCTGGCAGTGCTCCACTACTCCAGCTGGTCAACTCCTCCTGCAGTTTCCCTATGTTATTTATGATGTACCTGTGCACTCATATGGTGCCATTCGCCAGTGATCTCCATTCCAGTCCTGTTTCCTCTTCTCTTTTACCCCTTTCTGTCCTTCCAGCTCCTGGTTGGTAGTTCTTGATCTCACTGTAGTCTTGCCTGTGCTCCAAACCTGGTATCTTTTCTTCATACTATGTTCCTGAGGGTTATAAGCCCTATGGGAGGCTATGTGCTGAATAGAGAGATCTGGGAACAAACCAGACAGGGCTTTATGTATATGGGCTTATGTATACGGCTGGCACACCAACAGGGTTTTCTAGCAGACAACTGATTGGTTTTTAAAAATAGTCCAGCTTTTGATTTTCAAAAGCAAGCAGGTTGTGAAGAATAAATATGTAGCCAGTGAGTCTGAGAATAACACTCACAGCTCTGGTTACTACTCACACAGTGAACTGACTTACCAGAAGTATTTTCTACTTCATAGTCGTCTTTTTCAGTGGTTAAAAGCCTACCAAAGTGAACAAGAGGAAAGTAACCTCTGAAGATGATGTTTAAAGATGATACAAAAAAATATAGAGGGGACATTTTTAATAACTATGTGGGAAAAAAGTGCACTCAATTGAATGACTATGGCAAACACCAGATTTAGGTATGAAAGATTACTTGTTCTGTCTCTCCTGTCTGAAAGATGTGCTTTTTACCAGGAGAAAAAATCCTTGGGATTTAATTGGACTTTGGATGTAACTATGAGAAGATTCAGACAGTGGTTATCCCGGTTTGACAGGAACAGTGACTTGGGAGCTATGATTTTTACCTTGGACAACAGAACTATTTTGAACTGTCTTAACCCTGTGTTTGCTGCTCCATGGCTTTTATTCTTACCTGTGTTCCCTCACCTCCTCATTAATGGAACTAATCTTTTGGCAGTGGTTCAGTCATCTCTTTGGAGAATAAATCCTGCTCAGTTGATTATGGGTTGGGGGTTGGTTTATTTTTTGGTTGGTTCTTTTCCATTCCAATCAGTTCTCTAGTACTGCTGTTTTGGAAGATACCTTCACAAATCTTCCTGCCAGCAACAATAATATCTAGAGACAGAACCCCCCCACTTCCTTTTTTTTTTTTGTTTTTTGACAATATGGGTGCTTAAGTGCAAGCTAAGCATATGGTGTGAATGACACATGGTATTTCTTGGTTGGGAGTTACCAATTTCATTTCTTGTCCTGTAGCTGCTACTTTTGTGGAGGTTGCTTGTAACTCTTCTCAAGTAGTTTTATTCGGTAGCAAAATTACTTTATAGAAAAGTTTGTCAGTCACTCCTGTGGCAGTATTCGAGAACTTCTCTGTTTCTTTGGAAAAAAATGTTATCTATATCTTCTAGGGTATGTTGCACTGAGTCTTAATCATTTGGACCACCTTTACTCTTGTATGCTGATATTCTGTGTCACAAATCTGGAAATGGGAACCAGGAATCATTACTGTCCACTGTGTGAAGATGTGGAAACCTGGTTAGACACATGCCCACACACTCTCTGGGGTGCCAGGGTAATACTTTTTCACAGAAATATGGTGAATTGTTTGCTGAAATTGTTCCTCAAGCTGAGAATTGAGTAGAAATTCCTTTGTGTCTTCACAGCCTCTCTTATCTTGGATGCCATGCATTCAGTAGGTCTCAGCTTGTGCTTTTTTGTAAGTCAGGGTATTTTCTCCCTCTTCAACCTACTTATGATTTTACAGAATTTCTGCTCTGATGTGACTGCAGTTATTATTTATTCTGGGTCCTGTTACATGCATCTGCTCTACTTGCAGAGTCAAAGGTGCCAAGATTTGCTCTCACATCAGCCTTACACCTTTTCCTACTATCACAGCAATACTTTGAACTTATCGTTATTCTACCAGTTTGTTTACCACTAACAGCATGTTTGAATCAACAAGAAGTTGAAACTGAGAGAAAATCTGATCTTTTAGAACAGTGATGTAGAATCTCTGACATATGGGGGAAAAATGCAGTAAAATTCCAAAAACATGAGAGATAGTACTTGAAATGTTTTGTAAAAGAATCATTATTGTTATTGGATATGTCATATAAATTATGCTAGTCAGCTGCCCTGGTTTTTTTTTGTTTTTTTTTTTTTTTTTCAGGTAATGCCATATAGGTCTTCTTGATGTAATTGGAATAGCAAAATAAACTTTACGAAATTAAACTTCCAAATATGTTTTGGTTGGTTAGTGGCTTTGACAGAAAGTCAGTGGAGAAAGATTCATCTTCATTTTTGCTAGCTCAAGATCCACTTTAAATTTAAGCAAAAAAAAAAGTGAATGCAGGGGGAACAAAAATGCAAAATTTTGTATTTTGCCTGTGTTTAGGACTCTGGTGTTCAGATTTTTGTGAACTTGTTAATGGTTTCTTTCCTCTGATGTAAGTAGTATAAGAAGTTGCCATTTTTAAATTATTGATTTGACAAATACTCTTCATTTGTTCCAATAGATAGGTAAGAAAAGCATATGGAAGAGTAGATAGGTTGTTAACAATCTGTTTGGGGGGAAAAAAAAAAAATCTCCTTTTGCAAACTGGACTGTGTATTCATCCAGGCAAGGAGAAGGTCATAAAATCTTTATATGAATCTTAAAAAACAAATGGTCAGTCATCTTGCATGCTTAAACTTACAGATGTCTGTGAAAGTAATGCAGACCTACAAGGCCTGATGTTCCCTGTGCTACTTTAATCAAATATTATGAGAAACTACTTTACTTGCTAAAATGAAAGTTTTATCAAAACTTTTAATGGGTGCTACTGAAATTTCTGGTTGGAAGCCTATGCAACTTCTGCATATGCCTGAGGTGGGTCATTTTAATTAAAGGTTCATTAAGTTTTACCAGTTCCTAAGGGAAAAGGGATTGGCTTTTAGAATTTTTTCTTAAATTCTGTCCCAAATTTACCAAGATGAAAACATTTTGGTTGCAAGGGGAAGAAGGACAATGATACTCTAGTGAGGTATCAAGCTACATGATTGTCTCAGGGAACCCAGGTGTGTGCCCAAATACCTACACAGCCACAACCATTTAGCTAGTAGTTGAATTGAAGCTCTCTTAAAAACAGGACAAAATCTAAGTCTGATTCCTTTTCTTCTTTTCTAAGCTGGTTTGTGATTTGACCCCTGTGGTTTTTTTCCCATTCTTTCAGTTGTATTGCAATTGTAAGGTTTTCTGCTACATAAGATTCTCTAATGATAACTTCTTTGGCTTTTGTTTAGTTGTGAAGTGATGCCCCAGCCTCAATGGTGAACACTAGGCATAGAAAGGGAATAGCCAAGTCTGAATATGTGCTTTCTCTGATGCTTGTTAGAAAAAGTAATATGTCCCAGAGATATAAGGTGTCAACTAATAACTCTTGGTACACAAGGGAAGTGAGTAATTCCTGTACTACTTCTTGTTCTTGTAATGACGGGGTGTATGCATTATACCTGCCCAAGAATAATTTTCAGTGATACTTGTTAGATTTTTTCCTTTGTACCTGTGATTCATCCATTTCAATCACTGAATGTGCATCACGCTGTTCAGCCTACAAGTTTCATGTTTGTATTTAGAGAACTTTCTGCCTTGTCTTGAGTGATTTAGTGGTTTCCATAATTTGTACTTACACACCAGTATGTTATCAACACCTTCCTAGCCATGAATTCAAATCATAGCACTGTGAGGGCAGCTGTGGGGAAAAGTAGCTCCATCATATTTACGCCCAATACAATCTCCACCCTTTATTCCCTATGGTTTGCACCAAGCTTATGTTCCACATAATTTAATACACACACACACACACACACACACACACACACACATATATATATATATATATATATATATATATATATATATATATATATATATATATATATATACATCAGTTTGTAGCATTAAATTAGTTGTTTCACTTTGCTTTGCTTCTTACTGTGTTGTTGGGGCTTTTATCACATGTTGTGGAGGTTCATTGTGGAAGTCTTTTTGTTCCCCTGGAACAAGATGTTCCACTTAGGACAGTCATTCAGGCAAGCTATTCCTTAGACTTTATTACATATTTATAAAAACCTCTCACTCAGGCCCATTTCTGTTTAGATTCTTCTGCAGAGTAACAATTGTGTGGATAAGAATAAGGGACAACCAGTTCCCTGAATTCCATTTTCTGACACATGCACCTGAAACCTGTTTCACGGAGGCTAAAGCAACTAAGTTGTGACTTTTGAGTCTCTAGGTGTCATTGAGGGGAAAGCTTGTTTTCTGTGCATTTGCCTCATATTTGCAAAAAAGACATTGATCTGAAATGAGCTTTTTCATCTCCATAATGTCACAACTTACAGCATTATAAGATTCAGTATGTGCAGTGTGTCTTTGGCGAGATGCTGAACTACTTTGAAAGCATCTCCCTTGATTTTGTCAGGAATCAGAATTTCTCAGTACTTCAAGGGAAGATGCTTTTCTGTAGTATGAAAAGATCTTGCTTGGTGTTGAACTAATTGACTCAAATGCAGAAGAGAAACTGCTTGGTGGTTTAGACGCTTTGTTTCAGCCTTTGGTTTCTAAGTTGAGGAGGAGCTAATAAGTTCCATCCAGTGGTGGGAAATTCTGTTCAGTTGTATCAAGTCCACATCACTCAACTCACTGAAGTGCCCTCCCATGTCAGGTGTGGTACCACAGGTACTTTGAGAAGCTCTGTATTTTCTTAATAATGCAGAATATTGTAGACAAATTGTAGAATGACCCCTATTCATAGCTTTTAGAATACGTAGAAAAGCAGGTCTTGCTTTTTAATACATTCAATTTTTAAAATTTTGTCTTTTTAAGTGATTTTGCCTATTACAAGTTCTTGCTTTTGTGCAGTTAGGAAGAAGGATTTGTGGTTTTGGAAGATTAGGACTATGGTTGTGTTTCTGTGCAGTCAAGATTTCCATGCATGATGGATTAGTTAAGAAAAGAAAGATAAATATTAGGTAGTTTGGAGGAGAAGTCACTTGAGACAGATCATAAACCCTGTGTCAATAAGGTAAACAAGATCATTAAAAGCTAGTAGTTTCAAGGGACTTAGGATGAAAAAAAGACAAAATTCTTTTAGCAGAAGCCTAAGACTGCTGTACAACCTACTGCCTCTGTTGGATGTGATCCATGCACAGGTAAGGATTTTATTTCACCATCATGGTGCACCTAGCTTTCAAAAGTCATGAGGTTCTGGGAACAGACCCTGGATGTTTACATTTCTTATAATTTTAAGACTTCTTTACAAATACCCACTGTTGTACAGCAGGAAAGACTTTTCATCTTACATTCAGGAAATTAAATATCTTGACTAGATTAGTGGAAATACCTAAGGTCTCCTTCATGTTTGGATACTATCAGTGCTTTTTTCCTTTTGCTTCCATGAGGATGAGTCCTGCCCGATGAACACAGTGGCCCTCTATGACTGAGTGACTACGTCAGTGGACAAGGAGAGGCTGCAGATTTCATTTATCTAGACTTTCATAAGCATGACATGGTTCCCCACAACATCCTTCTCTCTAAATCGGAGAGGTGGATTTTATGAGTTGACTGTCAGATGAATCTGAAAGTGGTAGAATGGTCACATCCAGAGGGTAGCAGTCAATGGCTCTGAGTTCCAATGGACATCAGTGACAAGCGATGTCCTTCAGGGATCTGTATTGTGGCCAGAGTTATTTCACATCTTCATTACTGAAATAGATGAAGGGGTTGAGTGCAGCTTTAGCAAATTTGCAGATGGCACCAGGCTGAGTGGTGCTGTTGCTGCACCTGAAGGATGAGATGCCTTCCAGAGGGACCTGGGCAAGCTTAAGAAGTGGGTCATTGGGAGTCTCATGTGATTAAGCAACACCAAGTGTGAGGTGTTGCAGCTGGGTTTGTACAACCCTGGTACCAGCCCAGCCTGGCGATGAGCAGCTCAGAGCAGCCCTGCTGAAAAGGACTTGGGGGTGCTGGTGGGAGACAGGATGGACCAGCAGTGTGAACTTGCAGCCCAGAAAGGCAGACTATTAGATATTAGGAAAAGGTTTTTCATCAGATAGTGGTTGGGCACTGGGCTCCCCAGGGAAGTGGTTCCATCATCAAGCTTGACACAGTTCAAGAAGTGTTTGGATAATGCTGTCAGGCACCTGGTGTGATTCTTGGGGCTGTCCTGTGCAGGATGAGGAGCTGGACTTTGGTAAACCTAGCAGGTTTCTTGCAACTCAGCCTATTCTGTGATTTCAACCAATCTTGTCGTTTATAGCTCTATAATTTTACACAAGTTCTCAATTTCTGTTTAAATGGATGTGTTAGGTGCAAAGCTAAAAAAAAAGGTTTGTTTTTTTTCTTTCTACCTGAATGAATACAAATGAAATGTTATAATGAAAATATCTGAGTCAATTTTTCTCAGTTAGATCAGAGTGAACCTTGTGTGATTTAATTAACTTTGTTGCATGCAGTTGAAAAGAAGACTGTATTTGGTCCCAAATACTCTCTCTCAGACCATCTTGTGAATTCAATGTTAACCTTGCCAGGGAAGCGAGGCATTGTACTTTTCTACAGAGACTACCAGGAGACATTTTGAGAGCCCTTCCTAATCAAGTTGACTATTATTATTAGCAAACTTTTTTTCATCTGCCAGTCATTGTGTTACATGTTCTTTGTGTTACATTTTAATTCTAAGCACATTGAAGCAGTGGTTTTGTTTTCTGCTGAGATACACAGCACAGTGGGTTTTACTCCATAAGAACTTAGTAATATAATACTAATGTAATATTAGAACTTAGTATTATATTACTAATGTAAGAGAAGTAAGTACAGTACTCATATATTAGGATTATAAAATAAGAATTAATTTGATTGTACTGATATCATGAGACGTATCCATGCCCTGTCACGGTTTGCAGTGCCATGTTTATGCAGTGCCTTCCTCATGTACACAGTTTGATATATATATATATATATATATATATATACACACACACACAGCAGAACTATTGTTTTTTCATGTTAGAATGGTACAGACATGTTTGTGCTTTGATAGTAAAAGGCCATAGATTATCTGGTGGTGGGAAATAAAAAAGCTCTCCTAACATTTGTGGGAAAGCAAGTTGAAAGGAATTACCTTTGCCGTCCCCCCCCTTCCCATTTCCAGTAAAAGCTTTTCTGGTGTGTTCATTGAGGAAAATGCTGAGCTTTACAAATATACATTTAATGATTTCTGTAGCTTAGAGACTGACTGCTTTCCCTCAGAGTAGACAAGATTAATTTACTTTTTCCTTCTTCTTTTCTATCTCTTTTCCCATTATCTCTTCCTCTTTTTTTCCCCCTGAAATTCTTTGAAATAAATGAATAAATGAACTATCAGCTGTTTCTAAGAGTGTTATTCAAAAACATTTATATTAATTATTTAAGGGAACAATACATAACTATAATTTTGAGCTGACATTTGCTGCTTTGAAACAGAGTAATGTTTTTTTCCTCGAGTGCCAAAGCATTTTCTGCAATTCTCATCTTTGGGATTATGAACAAACCTAATTATCCCCTTTCCATCTACAGAATTTGGGACAAGCCTCCTAACAAAAGAGGAAGAAGAGCTGGAGACTAGTGTTTCTCAGCTTTAGTCGCCTAACTCTAGCACACTTACTAATGGAAGTCACAGTAATTCCATGGGACCATTTCCAGGCTGCCTTACAAGTATAGGCTATACATAATAGTCATAATAGTCTTGCTAGAGGAGCAAGAGAAAAGAAGTGGAATTTACAAATAGGGGTAGAAGCTGATGATGAAACTGACAGATCTGACACTATTTAATCTACTGGAGAAATATGGCAAATTCCAAATATTTTCAAGGGATTTAATTTCATCACTGTCTTACACTGCAATAGTGTGATTTGGTGAAGCATTCAGCAAAGCTGTGGTAGGAGAGAGCAAAATCCATTTTGAATAATGATATCATAGTCGTCTGACCCTGTGCATCAATAACTTGTGATAAGAAGTTACTTACAAATGCTAATTTAATCTGTGTTCACAGTTGTGGGTTTTTAAAAGCATCCAGCTGATACTCAGTTGTTAACTCTCAGGATATTTATGCTGCTTTTTTCGAGGTTGACTGGCATATAATCCCAGCATAGAATTCTGTGCCTTCATCTTCAGTCTGATTAAATATGCCCCATGAAGAGAGAGAAGGTGAAGTTTCTTCTTAGTTTGAGGAGAAACTATATCACATAAAAAAAAAATCCAAAAAAGAGAAGTGAGAAAAGGCATTGTACAAACTGGGAGAAGGGTTTGAGAATTGGTGGCACAAGTGCATTTAGAGTAATGCTGTCCCTGCCAGGTAGACACAAGTAGCTCCAGGTGAGGTTCCTGGCTCCTTGCCTCATGATTTGGTGCTCTGCAGAACATGTGCACTGTCTCCTTCTGTGGCCTAAGCTATATGTTAGAATTGCTGCCTCTGGTGTTCCCCAACACCAGTGAACATCTCTCCAGAGAGAACGCTTTTCTAAATTACAATTTCACATTTATCAGACAAAAGATAGCTTCTTATTCCAATTTATTTTGTTCCGTTTTTCTTTATCCTTAGGTTCAGGCAGGAACTGTGGACCTTGCAGAGTTACCAGCCCTGGTAAGTACTCTACCTCTTAAGCAAAGTTAATTTGGTGTTTGACCATCATTATTTAGAGCTTGTGCAGGGATTTGAAATACAGAATAATATTAGCAGAGCTTTTTCAATTAAAACATGGAGACCTGTTTTAGTATATCCAGAAACATATGGTGCCCTGTGTCAGAGGAGTTTTTTTTCTGTTTTCATTTGACCCTAAAGGCAACAGGTCTTAAGTATTTTGGTACCTGAACTCCAAGTTCCTTTGTCACCTCCTCAGAAGCCTCAAAAGAGTTAAAGCCCTTATGTCATTATTAGTTCTCAGGCAAAATTTTTCAGTAGGACAGAAACATGCATTGCAGTCTGACTATCATATTAAATTGATTGGGCAAATGGTCATCCAGATCCCCTCAAAGCTGTATATCAAAATGATATGACTAGCACACTTTATCATATCACGCTCTGACACATCCGCATGGATTTCTGTTGAAATACTCACCTGCCAGTGGAAGAAGGTGGAAGATTATTAGCATTTAACTATTTGGTTGTCCCCATGTCTCATTTCTGAATTCCTGTTTATTATTGGATGTTTATTATATTACTTAAAAATTACTGCATGGGTCTGAGCTCTGTGAATGGGCCCTAGAACCCGTGCTAAGAATTCAAGATGCACTGGGGACTTGCTTAATTCTTTTCTGTAGATGAAACTTGTGAATTTCATTCAGGGTTGTTTTCCTTCCCTGGAGCTTGTGTGTGTATGTGTGCATTATTTGTTCCAAGAATTTCTGTGAAACACCCACCCTGGTATTTCACTGTGGCAAGCAAGGCAAATTGAATGATTTGGTAGAAAACAATTAGGATTATCACTCATGACTCTTTCAGGTATTTAGGTCTATGTTGAGATAAGGTGTGGAGCTCTCTGTCTCAGAACTTCCAGCCATGCTGAGAAATCTGTCAGGTCACACCACAGCTCCCTCATGGCCTTAGGGTCAGGCTTCTCTTGGGTTGAAACAAGGACAGGCTGCCAAAGGTGTTGTTATGGCAGTAAGATGGAAGGTGTGTAGAGTGTGTGAGGAGTTCTACCATTTCATTTTTTGAGAGCTTGGCAGATGGTTAGGCTGATTTCCCTCCTTCCCCCTCCCCCTCCACCGTGGTACACATTAGGATAATTGCTTTGGAATGTAGAGGTAGCTACATATACTATGAGTGGGACATGGATGATTAGGGATAATAGAAATGGTCCAGCCAAATGCCAGCATAGGCAAGTTTACCTGTGGTAGTTTGGTAATTTCAAGGTAAATTTTAGCCCCCACAGAGCTCTGTGTTCATATATCTGTGCTATTTTTTGTACCTAAGCTTATCTGCTGCTAGCTCTGAAGTATATCTACATCCTCTTAGTTTTAGGGTGATTCTATGTCTAACAAGCTGTGAAAAGGAGTTTAGGGACCAGGGGCAAGCTGTTTGGCTGCTTTCTCCATCCTCTGTTAGCAGTGGTCCTGCTACTACCCCATCCACATTAGCCTGGCCAGGTGACAGCAATCGCATGACTCAGTAGCCATGAGGGTTTCTGTGGTGCAGGGCGTACATAGGACAAGAAGTGAAGAAACGAAGCTTCTATGAGCACTTCTTGTCTGCCTTATTGAAGTTGCCAATCCTCAGGAGAACTGCTCCAGGTGGGCTCCCTCACCTGGCCCATGCCTTCTTGGTGATGCATTTGTCTAAATGTTTTCAAGATTCCAAACTCAACCTAATGAATATATAAGAACACACTTATGTGAATATATTAGAACATACTTATGAATAAAAGCTTACTTTGCCTAGTGTAAGGTCCTACTGGGTAGAGCTTCAGGTGGAGACAAAGCTCTACCTTTGATCTTGAAGGTGTTGCTGACTGACTTAAATTTTTCAGTTCTCATGCAAGATGATACAGATTTCAGTACTGCAAACAGGAAAGAGCTGCTGGCTGGACTGCTCAAAGGACTGCTGTGAAGTCCTTTGATGCTGGAACATATCCCTGTCCTTGGTCAGACCTCCTCTGGCAGAACCTCTGCAAATCTGGAGATGCTGTCCAGGAAGTTTTCTCTTGCATTCAAGAAGGAGCTTGCCTGAAGTTTTGATGTGTGTAGTATCTACAGGCTTGATCTGTTACCTTCACTTGCATGTGAATTTGTGGGCAGTGTTGTAGAAGAGCTGATGAACATTTCAGGTGTTGTCACATTTGTAGGATTTAGTTGGTCAGTGCCTACTGATTAAAGTGTGTAAATACAAGCAAGCTGAGCAACATGAATTTTCACACTAAGTGTGCTTGGGAAGTACAGTTCATGTGAGTGTTCTGGGTGTCCTTTTTTTCTGTTTGCATCACAAATATTGCAGTGAAAAACTCCTTCTGAAACTTGGGAATAGTGATTCCAGAGGCTGTTGCAGAGTACTCATAACAAACAGCTTTGGTGTTTTAAAGCTTAACCCTTTGCTTTGGGAAATCTGATGCCAGTTGTAATGCAATATGCATGTTTCAGTTTTATAGATGGGAGAGAAGCAATTCAATTAGCCAGTAAGTATATCCATGTGATATATGAACTCATCTAAATACAATTTGTATTTAAATACCCACAGCAACTGCTCATGGACTGATAAAGAATTATCTTTGACTGGTCTCAACAGATCATTTTGATTTATGAATGTAGAACCTCTTGAATCTGCTCATGAACAGGAAGACACAAACTGAGCTGAATGCATTATTTAATACAGGGAATTCACAAGATATCTGTAAAGAGTGGTATGCCCTTAGTAGTATCTCCTGCAACTTTTGCAGCAATCTTTGGAGGTATTCTTTAACAAACAGCCCATGGTATTTAGGACACTAAATTTAAACTCATCTTGAATTAGAGGAAGAAGTTCAGCAGTAAATTTCCACTTGGAATAGGCATTTCAAAAGCCTTGAAATAAATGCAAAAGGAACAAGAGTTCCTCTGAATCCTGTATCCTGGTGGGCACAGCCTGAAAGGTTTTGAAATTTATATCAGTGAAATAGGTTATTCTTCACTGGTGTGAAAAGAAATTCCCCAGTATTAAAGGAGGAACAGCCACTTCCAGAATACCTGAATGGTTTTATTTAGATAAAGCACCAACTTCTAAAACCTGTTTTGTTTTCCTTTTTTTCTTCAGTTCCTTCTGTATGTTATTTTTGAAAATACATGTTGGTATTGATCAGAGACCTTCCTCAGTGACACCTTTAGTTACCAGATGTAAACATGCTGCAAATAGCTCACTCTGTGCAGGTCTGCCCGTGCCTCCCAACCTTGACAATGTGCTGTAAGTGACCTAGAAGGAAGGCTGTCAAGGGATTCCTGCCAAAGAGATTCAGGCTGCAATCTGCTGAAAGCATACTGTCCAAGTACGCTGAGCTTGCTTGGAGTTCATTTTTCCTCTCAAGATCGTGCTTTTATGTGGAAGACTGTTGCAAATCCTGAATTAGTATTCTGCTGACTATGCCAATTTGTCACAATTGAGTGGTTTAGGTAGCTTGAAGAATCACTGTCACAGGTATTGAGAAAAGTAAGTTTTAATATAAATTCATGAAAGTGCAGCCAAGTTCAATGGCAATGTTCACTCTATTATTTACTACGTAAATGAAGTATACAAAGGCATATTGGCTTAAAATCACTAGAATGATTTGCATGGAGACCAGGGATGCAAGTGATTAGGGTGCAAAGGGAAGGAAGACCTTCCCATAGAGTCACAAGGTTCAGAGTGGATGCCATTGAAAAACTTAACCTTACACCTGATCAGTGTTTCATGCTGAAAGGATTTAAGTAGTACTTAATCAATTAACTAATTCAGCATTTATGCAGTAATTCAATAAAATTGACTAAAATTGCAGAAGTGACTTAATTATCCTGAGATGTCAGTGTTTATGCTATATTTGCTACAGGATATTTAAATCAATTCACACATATGCATGCACACAATGAAGTGTGTACAGAAGTACCTGTGAAAAATTCCCCCTGATTTCTGTCAAATACTGTCGAGTGCTTTGGCTTTTCTCAGCGGTTAGGGCTCAAGGAGTGAGACTTTATCTTCCTGTGCCCTGTCTTCAGCTTTCTCACAAACATGAGAGCTTGCAAGCTCTGAGAGCCATCTCCCACTCAAAGGGAGATTCTGGTGCATTCCGCTGAAGTCTAGGGAAGCTCAAAGGGCCTCACTTAGGACCTCTATTTATAGGGTAGCGAGATGTAATCTGTAAGATTTCCATCCTCAGATAAGTAATGACTGGAGTTTCCAAAGCAATTCCAAATTGTTTCCAATACAATTTCAAGTTTTCTAAACTTCAGCCACAATGGTAGTATTCCCCTTAGGTTGTGGTTCAGGGAAAGTCCCAAGGCTGTAAGTGGGGGACTGACTGTGCTCTTGTCCTTCATCTCAGGGATGTTCCCAGCTCAACCACTCAAGAGTTGCCATATGGTCAAGGGAAGCTTGACCACCCAACTCATCACACAAAGGCCAGTGCCCAGTGGGGATTCCTGAGGTTGTAGAGTGGTTCAAAAAAGAGTGTGGGGAGGAGAATGCACCACCACAAAGATTTGAGACAAGAAATGAGGGACCTTTTTTTTATTGTTTAGATAGTCGTATTTAGCTTTTTAAGTTGGTTTGGTTGCATGGGGTTTTTTTGGGGGGAGGGGGGAAGGGTTTCTTTTTTTTTCTTTTTTTCTTTTTTTTCTTTTTTTTTTTTTTTTCGATGTTTAGCCAATGTCAAGGGAATGACAGAGTAAACTGATGCTGATTATTTTGTCTTTGGTGGTGTGAAACTTAAACCTGTTCCCTACCAAGGGAATGTCCTTGCAAAATGGCTGTTCAGGGAGCAATGATCTCTTCATCACATAAATGTTTGAGGCAGACTCCAGTAGGAGCCTGGGCTGAAGTACTACGAACTGTTATACTGAGAAGGACGAACATGTTTCAGAAGATTTCAGGATCAGAAGACCTTTCCTGATGCTGTTTAATTGCAGCTGTTTTGGGGTGTTATTGTGCCCCTCTTGGTAAGAAGCTAGCTCTGTATTGGTATGATTTCCTTAACTCACTCCTAGCAAAACTGAAAGGTGTGGATTGAAGGTTGCAGATATGAGACAGCCCCAGTGCTGCACCAGCAATCATGCAAGAGCATGTGCTCTGAATGCCCACTACTACTTTGAGCAGTCTTTGAGCAGACACAAACTGAGGGTGATCTGATTTCCTCTACACTTAGTGAGGGGTGTCAGGAGGCTTGTAAGGAATTTTATAGTGACCAGGTCACTTGCTGAAAATGCTTGTTCAAAAATAGTAATTCATATGGAAGCTGCTGTCAGTCACAGCTTTTGCTGTGCTACTTGTTTAAGTGTGTAGCCCTGCATGTTCTTGGGGGCTGAGACACAGATTGGTTTGCACCACATTATCACTGTAATGTTTTGTTAAAGCAGTGCTGTGATTACAGGGAGAGATTTCTCAATTTATTGTACAGGAATATCCTGTAACTTCAGAAGAACTATAGGAATGGTGAGGGTGTTTTGATACCTCTAGCCCATGAAAATATAGAGATATTATCAATGGATTAGTTGTCCAGGATGTCATATCATAAACACCTAAAGTGAAATTGTTTCACTAGAGGTACAAGTGTGAGGGGGCCACCATTGCTTTCTTGGTATTTGACAATGAAAAATCCTAAATGTTACATGAAGATGATATTTTATACATTTATGCTGCTGTACTTTTATATACAGCTTTTTAAAATTTATACTCTACATTTAAAAACAATAAATTTATCAACACTAATTTTGTAATAGCCATTGTTAGAAAAGACTGTTTATTTAACAAGTATACATTTTCTCTATTTATGTTTCTCAGAAGTTGTACATGAGCAGACAGAGGACTTCACAGCATGTATTTGTAGTACATCACCATCAGGTTAATAGACTTAGCATCATTTTTTGTTTGTTTGTGACTATCCTGGATCTTCTTAAAAGAGTTGCTAAAAACCTGGGAAGATTTAAAGTTCTTAAAACAGAATATTTAAAGGGAAAAAATTCACAAGTATTTTATAGGCATTGCATGACACTTGCTGGATTACTACACACTAAAAAAAGACAAGGTGAAATGAGAGCATGACACTTACAATGTTGGAAAATACCTGTTTTTTTTAGAGAAGTAGACTGTTGAAAAGCATGGACCAACATTTAAAAGGGAAGTAATTAAGGAATGGATTGTTTCAGTGGATTTAATATCAGGCCATAGATAGAAAAAGTGTGAGTCTGGAATTGTGATTCGTTTTTGTAAGAGTACAATATTCTGTGATCAGGTTCTTCGGTTTTTCTGTACATGGAGAATTTAACGTATCAGGTTTATGTATTTGAGGATATTTTACTTTAGGATTTTGATTTAGTGATACCACAGTTCACTGCAATCACTATACAAGTACAAGCTAACGCTTAGCAGAACGTAACAATTGACTATGTACATGAATCACAATACAAATATGATTCTTGTTTTACTGATCTTGTTTGATATGCTCATGGTCACAATGCTGATCATCCCCGGTTGCTGGGATGTGGACTAAAGCCAGCTCAAGCCTTTCTCTCTCCAAATGTCGCTTTATTAATTGCTCACCTTTGGTACTGTGTTGGGTTCAGCCAGATATACCCTGTCCTGTGCTGGTCTGGCTAACTGGGGAAGACATTCACACTCTTGTTTGTATTTTCATTAACTGTTTGACAACAAACATTCATGAAACCAGTCTATCCATGCAACTGACGCAGTCATTTAGCTAAAACTAAGTCTGCTCTCTGGTCCCTTTTTTTGTTACAATCAGCTCCCTCTGCAACAGTGATGGTAAGTGGATTTTGTCAGTGGAAACATGTCTGTGTAAGAATGCCTAGAATATTTTCAGAGGCAGGCACAGGAGTATTTTTACATGCATCAAGCTATGGAAAATTTGTGAAAAGAGCCCAAATTAGGGTTTTTTTCCCAGTGGAAGTTTGTCATCTTGAGTCTTGTTACTTTATCTTCTGCAGAAAAGAGTCTGTTGCCACAGTCTTATTTTTTCATATATGAATCTCCAGTTTAAAATCTTTTGGCGTTTCTTATGTCAGTCAGAAAGGTTCTGTTAAGGTCACCGAGACAGACCTTACCCATAGAACTAAGATACAAAGCTATGAGAGATTCATCCAAGCAACATATTCCCCTGGAAGTACAATCCCATTAGAATCTAATGTTTACTAATATGCAAACTTTGGTAGAATTAACTTATCTCTTAGTCATGTTCTTATATATATTTGCAAAATTACTGTTGCAGACAGAGCTGAACTACATTCACGTGAACTTAATTTTATCTGTTTGTCTGGGAATGGAGCTAAATTGTGAAACAGCTTAATAGACTTGGGGCTCATTAGGTGTTCATTATAAATACATCTTTATAATCAAATATCACGTAATTTTGTTACTGTAGAATTAATACACTCGTAATGGAAAACACAGTACATTTCTGCTTCAATAAGTAAAGAAGCCTGTTACATTTTGGTAAGTCAAACATAAATGCCACTGGTCAGAGACAACTGAAACAAAATTTTTAATGCCATTGGTTTATTCTGGATAATCCCTACAAACACTGTTGTGGCTGAGGTGCAACTATGCTTTTGGACTGAGACACACACGTCTTCAAATTCCTTTTCCTCTCCAAAACAAAAAAAAGGAAGAGATTTCCCAAAAATCTCACAATATTTATAGCTAGGGTTTATTAGTGGAATCTGGTTTGCTTTCCTGTGGTATGGATTCCAAGTCCCAAAGTGGGAGAACATTGTCCAGAGTTGCCCTTCTAGCAAAGAGAAATGTTTAGGAATAAACATCTGCTGATGTATGCAGTGAACTGATGAGGCTTGAGGCCGAGGAGACAGTCTTAGAATTCCTCTGTGAGCAACCATTGAAGTTCAGGTCCCTTGGAGCTGCTCTTTTCTTATGGCTGGCGTGCACGCTGTCTCCATCGTTGGTGTCCAACACCACGGTCATGCTGGAGTCCATCCTGGACACAGCGTAGAGGCTGCTCTGCCGTGTGGGGTGGAACCTGGCTGCCTTCAGCTCCAGCTCCTCATAGCTGGACACCTCAATGAAGGGGCACCAGCGCAGAGCTCGCTTGAAGCCAGCTCGGAACCTACGAGGAAAGAAGCCTGGTGAAAGCCTGGGCTTGCAAGGCCCCAGGCCTTCATCTGAAAGCACAGAGTGCTGCCAGGGTACTGACTGGCCAGTTATCCTGCCCCTAGGCCTGGATGGGCTGAAGTCAGTGGGAGTTTCCTTGACTGAAGTCAGAGTAGGACAAAAAAGATAGTGATAACAACTCATTTCAGTTTGATTTTCTGTATGCTGTCCTGCATTTTAACAGCGGTGTTTTCCTTATAATGAATTTCCTGTCTTTTGCCTCTGCAAAGTAAACAAACGCTAACTTTCACAGAACTGTCTTCACAGAAATTGTTTTGATTTGACCTCTAATGAGATCTGCACCTATATTTTCATCTTCTTTCAGCAAGGAACTTGGTAACTTTTCTGTAAAGTGCCATCCCAATTTTCAAATTTCAATATCCCTTCTGTGTTTCTCTCTAACAGGGATGCTTATATGAGAAAGAGTTAATGACTAATAATTGTTCATGTGAAATATTTGGAAAATAATTTTTAATAATGAAGAGGATCCTACAAAGTTGAAATCTGAATGTGAGCAATCTATAAACGGGCATTTTGAGGCTTTAGAGCATCAGTGTTTGCAATACTCATACAGAGGCAGGGATTCACCGTAAAGACCATTGTTACATTTTGTATGTATGCATTTCCAGAATAAATGCTTAATATATTAATTAGAAAAGCAATTCTCTGTGTATCTGTGTATAAATGGAAAAAGAACACCTTTTCACCTTGACCTAAAGCTTATCTTTCTCCCTTTTCTTGCTGTTCTTGTTCTGTTTAAACAATCAGCTCTGTTGTTTATCCTGTCTGTAAGTTTTTTGCAGCAGTGATTAAACTACCACAGTGATGACTGTAGGTAAAAATTCAGATCAAGTGTTTAGGTAGAGTTAACAGATCTCACAGACGTGACTTTTCCTTCCTCAAATTTTTAAGTTTGCCGTGGAGTTCTCACATGATGACAACCGAGCAGGTAGGTTGCTATTCAGCATTCTCTTTACATGCGGTCCATATTTTGGAAAAATACTGAAAGAGCCTCTAATGGAAATGGATTTAGGGACAGGAATTGTAAAACCAAACCATCTTTTAACTGTATTACTTTTCTTGGCACCTTCCATCCTCTTTATAATTCAGGGCATGTTTTTTCTTCATCTTGAAATAATGCTGTCTTTATCTAGATACGTAATATCCTAATTAGCCTGGAAGATGATGCTGGGGATAGATGTTCTAACTGTCTGATACTAGATCCAGCAGAGGCATGAATTGATCTGACTCCCAGCAACAAGCTCTCTTTTCCTATTTAATGAAAAGGAAGCAGATATTCTGGTATCTTCATTTCAATATGGAACTTAATTATAAGAGCACTGTCACCAGGACTTCATTCTTGTATCAAATTCTGAATAAGGTGACCTTTAGTATGTCTCAAAATATTAATTTTTCTTTGACTGTATTCTTGAATCCGGACATTTAATTTTGCAGTTTGCAAGTGTCAACATAAGCCACATCAGAGATATTATTTTTTTATAAATACTTTTGTAATTGTGCCATAAAAAGTTTTTGAAGAAAATGGGATTGGTTTAGAAGTTTTATGGTGGTAATTGAAAAATATGAGCCCTCATTTTTCCTTGTCTTTGATTTTGCAGACACTGGACACTTAGTGAAATCTGGTTTCTGTTGAAATTAATGCAAAATTTGCCATTTGAGTTAGTTTTGTTCTGCCATGCTAAAACTTTACCTTGTCTTTAAACAGTTGTAAATGATGAAAAGCTCATCAGAAGGCTCTATGAATTTAGTCATTGCATTGTCTTTTTAAAAGACCATGAATGGAATTGTCGTAAGTTATCCTCATCAAGAAGGATGATGCCAGTGTTTTTGCACCAATAAAAACTTGTTAGGATTTGTTCACTTCATTTTTGATTAGATTCCTTTTGACAAGTACTACATGATCTTTAGTTGGGGTTTAGGAATACCGTGCAATATTGCTATGAAGTTTGACAGTAATTAAACTTTGCACTGGCTGCGAAGTCAAAAGAGATTTAAAATAATATTTAAGATTGCTTAATACTGATTCATACTGACTGAGTTTGTGAAGTAATTAATTGTTCCTGGTGTTCTTTATCCAATAATGCTAGAAGAAATACTTGTGAATAGGATGGCTAGGATGATGTTTGTGTAGATCCTGGTCTTATAACTTGAAATGAAAGATTTGAGTCTATTCTGGAATGCAGTAGTCTCAGGCTAGCAAGTATCTGTAAAATGTCACCAAACTCAATAGGTACAGTGCCTTTGAAATTCAGAGCATAATGTGCTGCTATCAAACACTACTGTAATTTAGTATTAAATAATGAGAATATAAATACTTGTATAGTACTTATCAGCCTATTGCAGATCTTGGAGCGCAGTGTAAATCTAATGCTGAGATCTACAGAGCACAGCTAATCACGTTTTGTATTGCATTCTTCCAGCAAAACAAAATTGGGTATACAATTGGTGAACATACAGCATGCACTCTATATCACTAATTACCATCTTCTTTATTTTTATATTTTGCAAACCAAAACCATTAAAATGCTATAGGTTTTTTAAAAAAAATTTTGGGGGTGCACATGGAAAGGACTGGTTTCTGAAAACTGCATTTTGCTCTCAAATTTGAAGTAGGCCAGAATATTTACTGGAAGTCTGCCTCTGGGTTTTTGGGGCTTCTTTTCAAGTACAAACCTTAAAAAAGTTTTTTTTAAATTTTGTTTTTTCCCTACTAACTGGAATCTGTTTAAGTGAAAAATCTGTGTCTTTTTTCCATTTAAGCAGTTTATGTTCTTGGTGAAGTTATGCACCTCATTTCATAACCAGCTCTTACCTCTTATTAAGACAGCAGTAGATAATGGGATTGTACATTGTAGAGCTCATGGCAAGCCAAAAGCTGGCTAAATAGATTTGCTGAATGTATTTCCACCGGTTTAATTGTTGATAGATGCCAGTGACTATGAAGTAAATGTGGTAGGGCAGCCAGCAGACGGCAAATGTCAGCACAACCACAATCATCATTTTTACCACCTGAAAGAAATAATAATGATATTAAGCCTTTTTAGTTTGGGCTAGCATTTCAACATCCATTAATAATTTTCTTGTAATTAATTTTTAAAGTTAGTCAATGGAAAGCTGAATATGCTTTTATATAGTTTTTCCTTTTAATCTGACTCTATTATTTTTTTCTTGACTGGAGATCATCTTTTTGTGAAGAAATATAACAAGAAAACCTTTCCTGATGTTATTTGTATTGATTTTTGCAAGTAATATATTTGGCTATATTAGATATCACTTCTTTTCTGTACATCTTACCATGGCATAAGGTTACAGAGTGTTTTATTCAGACACCTCATTTTGGCCTTTATTCACCTTGCTGTCTATTTTTATTGTGGTCTGCAAGTCTATTTCTTGTCCCAAATTTTTAGATGTGATTTGAATATCGCTAAGTTGTAGGAAATGAGCAACTGCAGCATCCTGTGTAATTTCAGAGCCTAACAATTCCCTTGGCTGGTGATCCTTATTTGTTGTTTTCCGCAGGCATCACAACATCTGTTAGCTACCATAGTTTCCAGTGAGCACAAATGAAGAGGGGCTCTGCTTTGTGCTCCAAACACGTGAGGACAACTTGCAACTCATGTAAAAATTTCACTCCCATATTTCTCTTTTCAGTTATGTCAAATACTAGTCCAGCTACCATTTTCAGCACAATATGTCACATGTTTACACCACAGGTTTTCTTTTTGTAGCTGAAATGGAACTAGACATGATAGATCCATGCTGGGAAGTCTCTTGTTCATTTGTACTTGTGAATACTGAGGAATAACAGGGATCTCTATGAACAGTTCCTGTATTTTCTCTGTACAAAGTGCCATTTCATACTGTTTCTAGTTTTACCAAGGGAAAAATCCAAACAGCTGAAATTTGCCATACTTACATGTCTTTGGTTCATGTTTTTATGAAATTCCAACTAACATAATTAAATGATTTTGCATAAAAATGTTATGGTATCCTCCTTAACTCTCATTACATCTTCCTATGGGAAGCATAAAGCAATTTTTCATTTAGTAGCTAGCACCAATTAACAATCTTTCTTGCTGGATGGACTGTAATGTGCAAGATTTTGCTTATAAGAATGCTTATTGTTATATATATGCACTGATCATCATTTAAAGGCAAAAAAGAGGCATCTGGCCAAATATAAAACATTTATAATAGTTGGTTCTTCTGAAGCACTTTTCATCAGTTAACTATAAATCATCCTGTGAGTAGGAAGATCAGTTTAATAAAGGAAGGCAGCACACCAAAACATGGTATCACTTTTACCTTTCACAGGTATGTCTGTGTATCTGTGTCTAGGCATATATAGAAGTTTATGGGACTCTATATGTGATTTATGGGGTAGGGGGGAAAAGGTTATTTATGATTTTATGTGGACAGAAATTTCTGGACTAAACTATGTATGTGAAGTGATGCATAAGATATGTTGTCAAATCAGTTTATCATTAAATGGCATTGCTATTTCATTGCTTTTGACGTAACTGCCACTGTTCTGCTGGGGACTTACACCTCTGCCTTGCACACATTGTATAGATGGAAGTCTCAATTCTGTAGTTTTACCATGTTACTTCAACTCCCTGTCATTGATTTACGGGTGCCCTTTGCATGTTGTTGTGTTTTTATAGATCTGTCAGGAATGATAAGTGTTACTTCAGCACCTTTCAGGACTTCTGTAATTTCAGAACACTTGAGAGTCTTCATTATTTATTTTGATATTTAATTAGCAGGCCTTGCAGTTCCAGCTGTGCATGTGAAACTGTTCCTAGAATTAGGAATATCATAGGTACTGAATGAAAGGATTTTGTGTCCAAATTTTCAGAGTGTAAACAGGTCAATCTGTATTTACAGCTTACAGTTCATCTGTGCAGTGCTTGAGAACCAAAACAGTAAAGCATCCCAGCAACAAATGTAGCTTAATCTGGTTGAGTTTAATCTGTTGTAGTTTAATCCATGTCACTCATGCTCTAGAGATGCTAGAAATCACAGAAAGAGTCCATGTTGCCTGTTTGGCATACTCAATTGTGTAAATTTTTTTCCAAAAGAAAGTTGTCTTTTTTCTGACATCCAAATGCTCATTGTCTAGTTTTCTGTGAGATATTGAAGGGCAAGGCAAGAAGAGTCTAGAGTCTACTTAAAGGTCTCCTAAAGCTAATAAACCTTCACAAGCTGTACGAAAACCAGCTTTTAGATTTCAGCTGCTGCACAAATTAAATTTGAAGGAATGAAGTTTCAGTTTAAATTACTATTAAATACAACATTTCAGGTTTTCTTCAAGGGACCAGAAATCCCAAACTAACTTTTACCCTGCAAAGAAAATCCTAAATTTTTCTTGTCACAATTTCAGGTAATTCAGTTCTAATTTTGAATGTTTTAAGTTTTGAAATGAAAGATGCCAAATCACCCCCAGAGAATTGCATCTTTCCCTGCAAGGTTACTCTTTTGTTTAAAACAAAATACTCATAGTTTAAAAGAGTGAGATTCGTATGAGGCTTTCTTTGCTGTTTCTCTCTGGAAATCCATGATTAAATATTAAGTCATCATCCTTCTGAAAGCAGAAATTTCTGAAGCAAATAGTCAAACTAGATAACAAGCTACAGATGATTTTAGATGGACATTAGTGTTTGATTTAATTTGTGAAGTAATGAGTCACTTGAATGACAGACAGTGAAGCACATTACATTCTTAATCATTCAGGTTTGCATGTCATTTTAAGTATTTATATAGTACAGTGCACTTATTGTCATATTTCCTAGGATTAGATAAGTGAGATGTTGTAAGTCTGTGTGGTGTAAAATTGTTGGAAACAGAAGGCAATTAAGGTTAAATTTGAAGTCAAATGCAAAAATTGTGAGAGGAATCAAAAAGACCTAGTCTGTTCTCATGTCATCATCTAAGAATGACTATGTGTTGGCAAAAATGGAGGGAAAAAAAAGAATCAGGAGGAGGAGGGAGATTATTTCCCATATCCTTTTCCCTTTCAGAGAGGCACACACTGCAAGGCCATACCTTGCATTTTATGGCTGCAGTTCTTGTCTGTAGTGTTGGTCTTTCCAGTATAAAGTTTCATTTCTTGATTATATCAATAACTATGAACTGAAAGTGACTTCAAGGTCTTTAAACCCAGGGCACCTTGAGTTTACTTGGAATAAATTCTGATGAACAAGTGCCTGTAAACCAACAGAGAAAGTAAAACAAACAGGCCCAGTAAGAATTTACCACAAAAACTTGATTGTCTTTTCCCAGTACACTGTGGTGTTTCATTAAGAAACCCCAGTGAGACTTTACAGGTCCAACTGCAGAATATAAAAGACCTTCAGTTGTTTTTTGACTACTTAAACCTGTGACTGAAAAAAACCCAACTCTTTTTAATAGGTCTGTTCTGTTTCACTTTTTGAGATATTACTGTTTTTCAGTTGCTTTTCCTTCTGTTCTGAGTTGCATAGAATTCATTAGAAAGGTTTTCTCTTGTGCATTAGGAAACATTTCTAAAGCAAGAAAATGACTGAATTCAGTTACTTAGCTTAAAATCTAGCTCTGTTCCTGCCACCATTTCACCATAGAGCTTTCCAAAATGTGAATTGCAGTCAAAATCTGTTGTCCCAGTGGCACCATTTTCTCCTGGTGTTCTGTTCAATCTCCCTCTGTGTATATTGTGGGCAGCATGACTGGAGGAAAGAGGATTTTTTCTGTTCTAGGCAATACTTTTATTAAATGAGTTGTACTGAGTCTCCTAGTTGTGCAACCTTCATACAAGTCTTGAGGCTCGATTTGTAAATGTAAAATCAAGGTATTTATTTTTATACATTGGTTTTCATCAACCAGTTCTGCTGATACTGATGCCCTGCTGCCTATGTCTAAGAAAAACTCTGTCTAGAAAAAGCTAATTTATGTGCTTTCTGGTCTTTATCCATTCCTTAAATCCTTTCTGAGTAAGAAACATTCTTTCATTAATGAATGTAATGAGAAAAACAATGTATATGAAAGAGCAAAACTGATGTAAGTTCGTTGGAATTGGAGCTTGCAAGTTTGCTTTTGCTGTGAAATATTTGGAACAGTAAAAGTGAAAAGGAGCTAATAGATTCTGCTGCACTTAGAAAAACCAGCAAGTACATTTATTTTCCCATACTGTTTTTATTTTGCATGAAGAATAGCTAGAAGAGTAGTCTGGTTTAAGATGTAGCATTGAGAGCAGCTCTTGAAAGATTGGGAATAACATATACTGTTCTGAGAGACTCAGTTGCTGCTGGAGGAATATAGCAATTCACATTGCAAGGCAATGAATTGCCAGCAATACCTAAGGCTTGGACCCTGCAATCACTTCCTTTTCAATCTTCTCTGCAGCTCCTTATTGCCTTTCTAAGGCATCTTCGATACTGCTGCTTATACAAGTACAGGAATTTGGCTTTTGATTTCATTTCCACTTATGTCACACAGAACAATTACTTTCAGAACTTTTACTCCTGGGTGTTATGCAGATAAGAACGAGAAGGAAATGATTTAACAACCCATGGAGTGTAAGAATGTCTTGTTTACCCTCTCCTGGATGTTTTTTATTCATGAACACAGCTTAAACGCAGTTCACAGATAATCCCTGGAATCATAACTTTGGCCCTGTACTCTTGGGAGAAGTAAAATACCACACTAATATTTCACAAGATGTTTCTCCAAGCATGTTAGGATGCAGTCAGCAAATCCACTTCCCAGTCCTGGGGACATACATGGCACTTAGGCACCAGAGAGAAAGGAACACCAATATGCCTTTTGTTCTCCATGAAGCTTATTTGGAGTAAGCTATCTCTCTTCTTCAAGAAATTTAGGATTCAAAGGTAATTCTTCTGGCAATAGTACAGAGATGGAGCTGACTTCTGAGGTACCAAGTGCTTTGACTCACTCAGGGATTTTCTGTATTCTTTCAGCCCATAGGAATGGATGGATTATCAATAGTTGAAGGAGACGCACATTTAGGAGGAGAAAGTATGAGAATGCTTGGAAGTCTTTCAGCCAGATAAGGTATTTGCCAATTCCAGTGCTCCAGATGCTTGAGTCTTCTGACTTATGTTTTCCATCTGTTTTTCTCAGCTACTTGAAATAAAGAAACTGTTTTTAATTTCAATTTGCATAATCCCTTGGTGCAAACAGAATTAATAACCATTTACTTTTTACTTAAACTCAAAAGTTGAAAAATATATTCTTGTCTAGAGTGAAGTAGTTTTTAATTAGTTTGCTTTCTTCCAAATTCCCCAATGTGGGACTCCCCTCAAACCAAAGCAATTCTGACATTTTTTATGAATGGTCTTAGCTACTGCTGGTTTAAATTATTTCCCCCCAAAGCTTCATACAACACAGAAGGTTTGACAGGGATTTTGAGTTTCTCTCAGCATGTCAAGAAATATCCGTTCCATTGCAAAGAAGAGGTAAATATTTTGCTCAGAGTTTTATTTTCCTTGAGAATATGTGATTTTATAAGCATCTGACTGGGGGTAAGGAGGAAAAGTTTCCACAAATTTTGCTACTTAATCAAAGAAGAGATGTCTCACTTTCGCACAGGATATTGTTGAGTGTTAGGCAATAGGCTCTGTCTGCTACTCAGCCTAAGAAATTTTTCTGTAAGCTAGACAGCAAGTAAAGGTAGGTGGCCTTGTATCATTGTCTTGGTCTTAAGCATTGAGTGGCAAAAGAAGTTTATGTTCTTTAGAAAATGACTCTGAGTGCTTGTTGTGGGATTGGCGTTATTGGGCATGATTATGCACCTGAGATCTAGTTCTTGGAAAAAGTAGAAAAACTGATTGAGTGCTTTTGTGCTTAAGATTCATACCACCACTTATTTTACAATATTTTCCTTCTTTACCAAGAGTGAATGATGGGGCAAATTCATTTCCATGCCTACAACCAAATATGTGATTTGGTGTGGGGGGGAATAAAATAATATTTTTTTGTTTTTTCTAATAGGGGTAATTAATTCTGAAGTCCACTTTGACACAATTCTGAAAGTGTTCTGGAACCTTTAATCCTCATTGTAGGCTCAATGTTTAAATTAATTTTCCATGTAAGACTTTTGAAGGAATGGCACTAGTGAATGTCCTCTTTTGAAAATTATTCTTATGTATTGGGCACTGCAATAACCAACTAATGCTATGATGAATTATGCCAATGAATTATGCAAAAGTTGCATACTATTCTACTTGTGTTTTACTTTATGTGGGCTCCTTATAGTGAAACCGGTCCTCCTGAAACTATGAAATGGGTACCTTTTGTTATGTTCAGAATAGGAACAGAGACTCTTATTTCATATGGAAAGACTACTGTTGGAATTGTTTTATTTCCACCTTATTCACCTAGGGGAATGAAATAAGTGATTTATATAATTAGAAGCCATTTGAATGTCTACCATATTTCTCTAGAATTTTGGCACAAGAAAATAATGAGAAGTAATGCAGATTGTTTCCTACATAGTTTGAAAAACCTCTTCTCTTTTCTGTTGTTAAGAAAATAACTATGAATTATTCCTGAACTGTACTTATGTAAATTGCATGACTAAATTCTGTTAGAGAAAAACACAGTTAAAGCTATTTTTTAGTTGCCATCCTAATTACGCATTTGCAGTGGTAAGAGCATCTTCTCTTTCAAAGTCTGAAGAAAAAACTTCTATTACCACCTAAGAAAAAAAAAAGGGCAAAAAATTTTAATATTGTTCCCCAGTCCATTTTCATATGAATTGACTTCAAACGAAACTGGTAATGTCAGTGATGTTGAGGTTTATATTTTGAATTTAATGCACCTAGTTTATTTTTGTCATTCTTCAAATGACTGTACAAGGTTGTGAATTTATTAGGAGAAATAGACTTGTAACTTGCATACAGAATACTTTGGGAATACTTGGTCAATAAAAAGTGCTACGTGCTCTGGTCAATTATTGATGAAAAGTATCAGGCGTGTCATTATCTTGACAAGCATTTATTTTTGTCGAGACAAGCATTCCTTCAAGTAATAAAGTATCCACATGGCTTGGCCATAGTGGTCAATACATTGGTCATTATTGCACTGGTTTGATACTCCTGTGGTATCCCAATTTGTGGAATAAAGTATAAGCTGGCCCATGCCAGGGTGGCTGAAACTGTTTCCTAGGAAACCTGCTTTAAAACCTGGGGAAATAAATTACTTCTATCCAACCCCAGAAAATGAGTAATTAAATAAAGGTGCTTTGTATAGGTTGTAGTACAGAATTATTAATTCTAAAGAATTATATTCTTGAGTAAAAGGATTGGATTTGTTAGGAGAAGGCATTAATAGACATAACACAGACACCCGTCTGTGTGGAGGTGTGTAGATTTCTGCTTTAACTCAGAAAAAACCTGTGCTGGAGTTACATTTTGTTTTGACATGAAGAGCATCCTGTAACAAATGCCAAAGTGTGTGGGTGTAGTACTGGAACTGCAGTTCTGTTCTGCTGAATATACAGGTCTTGGCTCTGCAGTCCTCCAAAATGAGTGATCTGCATCAGATTTCCTGGGCTTTCCACCACACACATGCTTGGCAGTGTTCTGGAAAGCTCAGCAGACTGAAAACTCCTGCTAAAATTAATTTGTTCATGACTTCCTACAGGGATTTGATGAGGAAGTGGCTTCTTATGCACTCTCTCTCTCTCTCTCTATATATATATGTGTGTGTGTGTATGTGTGTGTGTGTATATATATGTGTGTATGTATATATACACAAATGTGTTTTTATGCACCCATGTACACAAAAGAATATTCATGTGATCATAATTTAGCATATGTAATGGGGTGACTTTGACTGCAGATTAGATGATACAACAAAAGACCTTTTGAAGTTTCCAAGGTTGGTTTATATGCTGGTGAAAAAATTTACATATAACTTGAAGAACACACTTTGTCCTGAATGTGGCATTTTAAGGTTATTGTTCTGGAGGGTCAGGTCCCAAACTTGAACTTGGAGAGAACTGCTAAGAAGAAGTGAAGTCTATCTTAAACTCAGTTCCATCATTTGAAACATGAAGATCATAATCTCCATGTTGAAAATCTGAATGTTGAAAAAGAGATACTTGGCTTTCATTTCTCTTTCTCGTAGGTATCTTGGTTTTATTATTAACAAACATGTATAGTTGAATTCAGCAATGCATTTGAAAACACACTGAGTTCACTGACATTGGAGTGAAGCATTGTTGAAATTTTTTGTCTCTTTACCTAGTGTTACTTCCATTCTTAAATATATGAGGCACTAGTAAGCAGAAATTTTTGCCCTAGGACTGCGCCTGGGCTTCATAATTCATATAAATTTTCTGCCGATAGTGATGGAAAATATAAAAATAATGAGAAACATCACAGCAACCGTAAGTGCACAATTTTGAGCCTAATCACTGACCATGCAGAACCAATCTCTTAAATCTGCTCCTGACCTGGAGATGTTGCCAGCTGTTCTATAAAAAAGTATTGAGCAGAAAACTTTGTCAGTAAATATGTAAACTGGCAAGGCTTATGTGCAGTATAAAGCCATTTTTAGTATTTACTCTGCTTTTACTTCTCTGTGATTGCTGCTTGAAGCGTGGACGATGGGTGTGGAAAGATTTGTTTGTTCACAGGGCATAGCTGAGTTTTAGGACCTTGAGGCAATGAATGGAAGCTGGTACTGCTGCTGAGTGTTCTGTAGCTATTTGGAGATAGACAGCAGAGAAGAGCAATAATTCCAATAATTTTGTTATATTTCACTGTGTCAGTCATGTTCAGAGAATGATCAGGAGGATGTCTGACTTTATTTCTACCTCAGTAGGAAATCTTGTTCAAAGTTATGGGCAGATCATTAAAAAGAGAACAAATTGGTAGGAAAAAAATCTTGAAAAGGAGAATAGGTGAATCCTTTTTTTTCTGAAGTTCTAAGACCATAAAACAGCTCTGTAAAAAATATTTTGTATTTTGTGTTTAACATGCAATGACAGTAATTCTGCTGTACTCATTCCCCAATTTTTCCCTCGGCAATTTCTAAGCATTTGAAGAGTGAGACTGTGAAATAGAAATCATGATTCACAATATTAATAGTTACTTTGCTCATTCCCTACATTTTCGGTGGGTTTTCAGTCTATATACTTGGTAATAGAGTTTACAGAACTTTTTAAAACATAAAACCAAAGATTAGTGGTTATTCTGCCTCATTCTAATGGAAAAAAAGGTGCCTCTTTGTGTGTATGTGTTTAAGGGGGGGGGGGGTCATACATTGTCATTAATGTGATGACTGTGCAAGAACTTAATTGTAAATGAAAAGCCTAAATCAGGCTTTCATGTTAGTGTTCTGTGTTCTTGTGGAGATTTTTGATAGCTATGGGAATATATTACTGATCAAAATAGTAACAACTATCTTATTCTGCAAGTATTTTCACCAGGAAAGATGATAATGTGGTTTTCTGACCCTCAATACCCTTTTGAAGTTTAAGAAAAACTTAGAGAAAATAAGCTTAAAAAAAAAGTTCTATTCTGCAAACTTTTGCCTGCAATAGCAATTACTTGCAAATAGAGACTTTGACTTTAGTGTTAATAGCAACCTGGTGAGTCTGGCAGGGTATTTATCTTTATCATTATGGAACAACTGCTCAAAATGTTAGTGGAACACTAACAGTTGCAGTTGGGTCCAACAACCTGGTTAATGGCCAGTCCTGGCTCACCCCTGCAGAGCCGTGGAGAAGGGCAGCAGGCAGGGTAAGCATCTGTGCTCTGTAGGAAGCACGTCACATCTCCTCGTGGAACTTAGTCCATCTGCATGGTTACAAACCCAATTTTAGGCATGTGTAGCACTTTGTGAAGTCAGGCCTAGCTTCATTAGCACTGGTTTGCATCTACCATATTAAGAAGGCTATTTCATACTTCCTGTGAATAGTCAGAGTTAAGGATATCATAGTGAGAGGTGCCCTGAAGCAGAATGAGAGGAAATCTATCTTTTGTTATTAATGTTTGTAAGTAATTTTACCTGTTACATTTCACCACTGAGCTTGATTTGGGAAACACTTTCCCCTGGAAAGGTAGTTGAGAGAAAAAAAATTATTTCATAAAGTATTTCATACTAATCTCTCTCCAATCTTGAGATCTACCTAATTTAATGTATTAGGAGTTTTGTACAGCAAAATAAAGGCATACCAGATAAGTTTGATGACAAGACACTTCTGAGCAACTGTGCTGCTGCAGAAGTGAGAAGGAACTGTGGGAGCAGACAGGAAGTTTCACAGTGCTGTTCATATACTTTGTATGGTACCAGTAGTGATTGTGTCCCTAGGTGGGGTGCTGGCAGTCACCGATATCACAGAGCAGATAGGAACTGCTGGACTGATACTGTGCTAGTTTTGATGGGTTGTTTTACATTGTACTTCCACAGGTATGATCGTACTCAGCAAATTCTAGGATTTGCTCAATTAAGGACTAATAAAATTATCTGATGTGAATTTGTTTGCCTGTTGTGAACAAAAGAGGAGGAGACAAATATTATTGACTCATTATAGCAAGACCAGGCCATCCATTTCATGAAAGGAAAAAAATGAAATATTAGGATGTTCTAGATGAGGCATTTTTAGTAGAGAACAGGGAGTTACCCCTGTGGACAACCATAGTGACACTACGTTGCTGGCTTTCCTTGTCTGGTTTTGATCACTTGTTGCATAAAGATGTTATATAGAAGAAAATTAGAATCACTAGTTTCATTTATGTAACAAATGTAAACAAAGAGAGAAGAAATGGACATAAAAAAAATAAAAAGCTGTAAACATGACACCAATGAGGGATGTTAAGTAATTAATTAAGCTAACTGAAAATAACAGCATAGAGCTGTCTATAAAGAAATTTAGCTGGAAAACTGAACTCTGGTTTGTGTCATTTTTACAAGATGGAGGTTTAAGATGATATCAGAGGAATTCTCTAAGAGTTGTTTGTGGTGACAGGCCTGAGGGCTGGTTCCTGTTCTGTTTTCATTTAATGTTTTACCATTGAAAGAACACAAACTGACACTCAGTGAATAAGTGGAGAAAGCACTGGACAGCACAGTTTGAAATCTTACAGTGTCTGGCAAACAAGGGATGAGTTTGTTTTCTAAAGAGCCTTTAAAACCATCTGAGAATTCCTTCTTCCCGTTTTCTTTTTCCTTACGTTACGTAAGAAATGTGACCTTGTCAAACACAAAACTTTCCATGACTCATTGATATGGAAATCTTCAAAAGTATTTAATTTTGAGAGTAGCTTCACAAAATCTGAGATACATGACTACATGATTATAACCTCAGAGGAGACTGACTTAAAAGTATGAAATCATATAGTCAGATTAATCACTTCAGAAACTTTTTGGTCACTTTGTTTTTTGCTTAGGGGAAACACAATGTATGAGCATAAGCTGCCCCTTTGGTATTTTTGTTACACCCTCAGTTGCCTGAGGAATTAATTAGGGACATTTCTATGTAAGGACTGCAGTCTTAAAAAGCATCTCTGTTTCTATTGATTGTTGGCTGATACCAGAGCAGTGGAGTGCCCAGAAGTGGTGCTGGCTGGGGCGAGTTGTTCTTCAACCTCATATTGCTAAGCCTTTTTTCTTTTTGAATGTGCTGAACAATGATTGCTAAATTTGTCAATGTGGCTGCGCTCAAGTACACCTGTGGCTTTCAATCATGGTAGAGCTTTGGCCAGCAAGGTGCTCACAGTGCATCAGCATTTTGGATAAATGATAATTTAACTGTAGCTGTATGAAATTTCAGCTAGTCAAGCCATACAGCCACCCACACATTACAATATAAGCCATTGTGCTATGACTGTTAGATCAGTGAGATCACCTCTTCTTAAAATAGTGTTTATTTCTCCAGCTTAATCTTCTATGTTAGCTCTCTTTTAGTATTTATTTAGTCTGTTTTGTACTTTGTTTTCATTGCCACTCTCTGCAAAGTCAAAGAGAAGATGCATTTACAGAAGATGTGTATCGATGGACCAAAAAATTATACAGGCCCCTATTTTTGTCAGGAGATGCACAGTATTCCTAGAAAACTGAGCTTCTGCACCTCATTACCCCACAACAGGATGAGTAGGTTGTTTCACATATCACTCCCAGAAATGTAAGATCAGCTTAAGGGAAGAGGTATGTCTGACCACCCTGGCAGTCATTCCTGCCTGGGTGCACAAGCACAAATGAATCTTCAAGGTGGAAATGCTCGTGTCCCATGAATAAGTAAATGATGAGGATGGCACCATGGCAATGTGAGTTCTCCTCAGCAGACTGCTGTTGCATGGCAGGTTTGGGTGATCTGTAGTCCTAGAATGTATGTAGGGTGAAGATGCCTTCACTGTACATACAGGGTGTTCTAGGATTTGCTTCTCTTTGCACACTTAAACATGTCTAGTGAATATTTTGACATGTGCAGCCTTGGTAAACCATTACCCGAAAAAAGACCATAAAATTGTGTTTCTTACTGTCTGACTTTTAAAAACAGTTGATGTTTCAGTGTATATAAGGGCATCAGCTGTCAAGATTGGGCTTTCCCTAGAAATCTGTATTACAAATTTGTGTAGAGTAATTGACTGCAGAGGGGAATTAATTGAATTTAGGATAATCAAGTTATATTTACTTTCTGCTGCATTAAACTTCTATTCCCTATGTCATTTTGAAAATGGCATAAGGGAGTGGAGACTACAGTGCTGGTTCCCATGCTGGGATAAGCCAGAAGATGGGTTGCTTTAATAACTGGTTTTAAATAACTGACTGAAGATTTTAAACTTACCATGTATTTATGCAGTCCCATGAGAAAGCAATTACTTTCCAACCTTGAAGAAGTCTAAACAAATATGTAGGATAAAAGTGAAGTTTCAAGATGGTGTAGGAAGTCACATGCAAGACAAAACCTTGGAGCCAGAGTATCAAAACATTTTGTTTCACATGGCTGGATGCAAACTTTCACAAAAGGTTTTATGAATGGAGCAATATCTAACCCTAGTCTGTCTGTCTAGGCCTAGTGCTGCTTGTTAACTAGAAGGATCTCTCATTTTAGAGTTAATTATTGGCTATCATCTGATCTGTGAGCTCATAGTGTAATATTTCATCACCTATTTATTTTGAATAAGCTTTATATTATGAGTATTGTTTTTTCAAATCTGTCAGCCCATAATTAATTCAGTATTTCAAGGGTTTTGATGCCGTACTGCAATGTTTTAGGCTTTGACTTCTTGGGGTTTTTTCCTTTCCTCTTTTTTCCTGCCTCTTCTCCACAATAAATTACTCCATAGAGCAGCAATTAATCTTTTTTTCTGGTCTGACCTGTTTGGCTACCTTTTAATGCCAGCAAAAGTATCATTATTTCTAACTAGTGCTTCTCTTTGTAAAGTGGGGTATAAAATACATATTAAAGTGTTTTCATGTAATTTATTAATATGTGATAAAGAAATAAAAAAGGAAAATCTGCATTTTTAGTGGCATTGAAAGCCAGTGAGAAATCAGGAGTATTTTTATGGCTACACTGCTATGTAAAAACAGGAGCATAAAGACATAGGACAGTTCCTTCTAGATCAGACTGCTGCCCATCTATCCTACTGTTCTGTCTCAGAGGCAGTAGAAGGTGCTGTTTACCCCATAAACCTGGCAATTTTCCATCTTCTATTTTCCTGATACTGTCCCAGCACCCAGGATTGTTTTAAAGAGGAGTGCATCTCTGATTCATCCTTTCAGTATCTACTTGGACATTAGGGAGAAATTTTGGACATCGGGAAGGATTTCTTCATTGAAAGGGTTGTCAGTCATTGGAAAATGCTGCCCAGAGACATGGTGGAGTCACTATATCTGAAAGTGTTCAAGAAATAAATGGACATGGCACTTAGTGTTGTGGTCTGGTTGACAGTGGAGACTGGTCAGAGGTTGGACTCGTTGATCGTGGAGGTCTTTTCCAACCTTTTTCACCTCTATGATTTATGAATTTATTGCTTGTTAATTTTTCAAAACCCTTTCTGAAATCTGTGAGGTCATGAGCATCTGGCAGGAGAACCTCTCAGATGCCCTTCACTGACTTTTAAATTACACGTTCTTAAAATGCTCTCACTTCTACCAGCCTTGTGCTCCTCTCCTATTGGTTCTTGCATTTCAGGATTTGGTGACCAACAGTTCTTCAGTCACTTTATCCACTACCTTTGTGTTTCTCTAAACGCTGACACCTTGTCCCTTGGCCTCCTCATCTCCAAACTAAAAAGTGCTGGCCATTTTAATCACTTCATAAGTCCTTTGATCATTTTTAGGTGCCCTTCTTTGGACTTTCTCTAAATCTATGAAAAGGAGGGGTAAGGAAAAAAGAACAAACCAGAGAAATATGTGTGAAGTGTTCATACTGGAGTTCTCACAAAGGCTGTGAGAAGCAAACATATGGGACTTTTTTTCTCATTTTATATTCAAAATTGAGTAAAAGAAACACATTGAAACAATGTGTCTTTTAATCAATCTTCGTTGCTAAAATAAATTGAGATGACACCTCAAGCTGTGTTAAGAGAAGCAGAAAATGCAGAAGTATAAGTGTGGAGGAATGAAAATTACTGAAAAAGATGCCTGGTGACATACTATCACAAAGTAACAGTCATAAGTAAAAAGAACAGTAAAGAAAATACAAAAGTTAAGGAGAGCATTTTCTGCTGCTCTGTATTCTTCCCATTGTGGCCAGGCAATAGCATCTTTTGATGAGATAAATGTTCTTTTTTCAGCAATCTGTTGTATCAGAATTGTACCTCTTGATAAAAACAATACTAACTGATTTTACTTGCAGTACATTATTATTTCCTCATATGGTTTAAGTAAAGCTGAAAGAAGGATTGGAACTTTTTAGATAGCAAAAGCAGAGTGTGGAGGCAACATCTGAGAGCAAGGATTTGCAGTGGATATAAAGAACATTTTGGCCTAGCAAATCTTACAATAATATTATGAGACACTTGTACAAACTTGTTATGTGTGACACCACTGAAACTATAATTCCATATTATGAAAATAGGAATTGCAGGAGAAGAGATGATGCTCAGCTGGACATTAGTCAGTCTCATGCCAGGAGCTTTAAGAAGAAGGGATAATGGCTGCAAAGTCCCCGCATGTAGCAAATGTTCAGAAGTTCAAAAACTGATACCAGGCAGATTTAAACGGGACAGTCCCTGAGATATTTGAGCTGTGTGTCAAGGGAAAAAAAAAGGGTTTTGTAGTTTCATCCAGTCCGGAATTTCTAAATATTTGGTCTTTGACCTTACTGATACTAAGGATGACTTTGTGTTGTCCAGCCTACAGTGTGTAGTGTGAAATTCTTTGAATCCTTCATCCCTTAATGATGCTTTCAGGAGGATTCAGGACTGTATTGCCCAATCATATATCTGAAGTGATGAGACTATCTGTTGAACTACTAACAGCTTTGTCAAGCTTCAAATCTTTTGCCGCCAAACATTGTTTACTTTAAAGGTCTTGCATGAACTGTTCACTACCTTCTTAATATTAAATACCATTTCAAACAACCCTAATCAGACACCTTTGTGCTGTAACATTGCCTGATATGAAACAGTCAGCTTTTATATTTCTTCTTCATTATAAGTGCATAGGTTTTCCATATGTCTTGATACCTATATACTAAATAGCAAGAGAAACAGATTATTTCTTTGCCTGAAAGGGGCAAAGCACTAGCTCTGTTATGAGAGGCGGGCTGAGTTATGGCTTTATTTGAATTCCAGTCCGTTAGTTCCTCTCCATGAATAACCAATTATGATTCATCTTTCCAAATGCCAGTTATTTCATAAATCCTGTTGGAGAGCACAGCAGTGTAGCTAAAGTGCTGTCATGGAGCTCTACCCATAAAGTCACTGATGCAGTTATAATATATCTGCACATAATTTAATTCCCCTGTTGCATGTCTTGAAGGTAGGCATCTCTTTACTCTCACATTTAAAATCCTTTAATTAGGGATGCTTTTCCTTGTCTCTTGTATATATTTAGAATTCTAAACAGGTGCTGTTTTTAAAGTATTCAAGGGATTTAATTGGGCTCTCTGTTTCATATAGTAAAAACCAGATTTGGTCTTCAGAGACCTCTAGTTTCTATGTCACAAGGTGATTATTTTACTTAGTCATTTTGATAACAGGTCCTGCAGTTCTGGCATGTCCTGGTTCTGCAATAATTTAATAACTTCCCTTCCACATTTGCTTTTGCAAGATGTATCTGTTACAGAAAGTTATTTCTGCAGTGTCCTGAAAGAAATGAAAATGTTAGTGTTCTCCAGAATTTGCAGGAGATCTCATGTTCTGTCAGGACCCAATATGCCCCACTCTGCTGTTGCTGCAGCCCAGTAGCATATTCCACTGTTCAAACATACAGCAACAGGAAGCAAACTGGGCAACTGCAAATGTGCTCATCATTGTGAATTAGAAGTTTGTATTAGGGTACCATTTTTTTCAAGTCTGAAAGGTTAAATACATTTTTGTATAAAAAATTGTGTCAGAAATAAAAATGTAGAAGGCTGTCTTACTAAATAAGAAAAGTTAGGTTAAGAAAAAGAATGTTGTAGGAAAGAAACCTTCATTGCACTGCAGCGTTAGGAAAACTGAACTGGAGATGGTCAAATAGTTAACAAGCAATCCCAAGTCTAGTTAGTTTAAGCAATACCTACAGTGAAAGGGATTGAAAGAAAATATCTGGGAAAACTTGTTTGCATTTCTCACAATAAAGTTATTGTTTAAAAATCTAATTTATATATTACAAGGAGGCTGATCAGTGCTTATCTCAAATATGCATGGACCTTAATCACCTGACAGTTACAGCAAGATTCCCTTTTGTTTCAGTAGGATAATAATCTTACCTAACAAGAGCTAATGGTTTGCTAGCCCATTGTTCAAAAGTCAGTTTCTTAACTCTCTGAAGGCTAAACTTTTTTGCCTTAGCTTCCACTTAGCAGACGCAGTGTGTGCTGCTACATGTGGAGTAAGAAGTTAAAACCCAAATGTTTCCTTTATTTAATGACAAACATTAATGTTATGAAAAGAACAGCCAGTGAACAGAGAAGACAACTTGTCAAACTTAATCAAATTTTGTATTGAAGCTGATCTCTCATTACTGCTATTTCAAGTGATTTGATGTTTCTGAAAGAATTTACTGTGATATGTTGCAACACAATTGCAGATGATTTTATAAGTATTCACTTAGTGGGATTTACTGGAACAGTACCTTTCTCTTAGCTTTGAGCTGCTCGTGATATTTGTTGGATGTGTCGCCTGGTATTTCTCCTCCCCAGAGGGTAATTCCCACCATGGAATAAGTGATGCCCATGATGAGCAGTGGGAAGCAGTAGACCAGCACAATCACAATAACATGATACCTGCAATGAAAAGATAGTAAGGTGGTAAGTGCCTTCAGAGGAGCTATACCAATGGAATGGGCTGCTAGAAGTCAAGACTTCTATTTTAGCACAAAGCATGTTTTATATTAACTGGCTAGTCCTTGGTGTTTTCACTGTCTTTTTGAAAGTCTGGAATTGCACTGCAAATTTATGTACATTTTAATGCATGTGCTTTGTGGGGTGTCTAATGCTGAGCCTGGACTAGTGTATTATGAGTGACTCTATGGTTATTCTGATTAGCGACTGCAGAATAGGGTGGGTTTGTCCATAACTAGCTGAGTTGATTTAATTGCACAAACAAGTATCACGAGGGAAAGCTAGGCATTTGGAGCTCTAGGCTGGACTATAAAATAAAGAGGAAAGTAAGTATTTTAGTGATATATTGATGCAAAACCCCTGATAAAAGTCCTATCACCCACCATTCTTCATATGGCCCATCTGTGCACACAGACAACACAAATCTGTGTGCAGTATAGTCACTGCTGCTGATGTCAGCACTGGGAAAACAAAGATCATTTCTTTTGCCTCCTGCGAGTTCCTGGTTAAATGTCAACTTCAGATGAAATCCTAGTGAATGATAAGTGAAGGATCCCCAACAGTCACTGAGAGTGACCTTCCTGCCCTAAAGAGAAATGTCTGTGAGTGGCTCCTAAAGTTATAAAAATTATATGTGGCTAGGATGTCTTTCACCTGCCTCATAAAGAGCAAAAGGTCAAATTTGATTCCAGATAGTTACAAAGACTTTCAGCCTTGAACACAATATTTTTCTTAAATGTCAGTGATGACATGAAAGGACAGATGCCTAAGTAGCCACTTATTCCTAACTCTACCAGAGGGATAAATAAGATATATTTAATTTAATTGACTGATATTCTCACATTCAGAAAGTGGAACCAGTTACAGGTTATCCAGTTTTTTCTTTTGGACTAATATCTGACATAAGTAACAGAATGAAGTGGCAAAATCCAGCCCTCCCATGGAGAATTCTAGAGAAAAAAACAGCTGGTTAGGGCCTTCTCATTCTCTACAATTACCTGAAAGTAGATTGTAGTGAGATGGATGTTTGTCTCTTCTCCCTAGTTACAAGAGAAGAAATAGCTTCAGGCTGTGCCAGGGAAGGTTTAGACTGACTATTAGGAAAATTTTATTCATGAGAAGGGTTGTCAAGCATTGGCACAGGCTGCCCAGAGAATCAATTGATTCACCATCCCTGGGTTTATTGAAAAAAACCTGTGAACGTGGCACTCAGGGACATGGTCTAGTGGCGGACTTGGTAGTGTAGGGTCAGTGGTTGAACTTGATGACCTTAGAAGTCTTTTCCAACCTAAATGATTCTAAGGAGAGACTAGAAAGCCTTTTTTTTTTTCCTGGTTAGGATAAAGAGGAAGCTTGCTTTGAATTGCATGTTATGTTCCCAGTTCTGACCATCTCTGTCTGTATAGAAGTAGTGATCTTATATGCAGCAATGATGGTAAAAGTGCAGCACAGGAGGGAGCACACTCAGATGTGGAAGAGAATAAATTTGTTCTGTTTATCACACATAATGCTTTATCATCCATAGAAAACTGCATTTCTCAGTGATCAAAGCTGTTAGTTATTCTGCGTGTAGAGTATCTGCACAATGCCAGAGATTTTGCCAAGTCCATTGCAAGTCTCGACATCACCATGCACAAGTTTAAAAGAACAAAAGCTTACGTAAAATGCTGTTTTGGACCACCTGGCCATGCTACATAGCAAAGAGTTCTCCCAGGCATCACCTTGGTTATGGAGTATAGGCACTGGGGAAAGGCCAACAGGAATGCCAAAATCCATATGCTCCCAATGACCACCTTGGTAGCAGTTGCAGAGAGCCTAGGTTTCAAGGGATCAATAATGGCCATATATCTGTAAAAGAAAACAAAAACCTCTGTGTAAGAACTCTTCATAAATTCAAATGTATCTAGAATCAGCCAAAGCTTAGGGTAAAAGTGGAGATATTTGTCTTCCTGCAGTTCTGATGTTGCTGTGCTCTTTGTGTGGTTCTGCTCCAGTGAAGGCAGCACTGAAAGGAGAAGCAGGTTCATTGGATATTATTTTGCAGCCATGGGACACCCAGTTAATCATATGTACTATCAGTAAAGAAACTATTTTGCGAAAAGTTAGACAATTCTGTTACTGTACAGCCTGATGGAAAAGCACAATGCAGCTGAATCCTCTGTTACTTTGCTAGGTCATACAACATTTATTTCTTATACAAAATGTTGCAGCCAAGCTGTCAGGATTAATAGTCATCTGTCCCAAAGCTACAGGAATCTGGTAAGTCCACATGTATTTATTTCAGTAGAGAGAGACTGACTTCAGATTGTCTGCCAAAGAACACCAGAGCAACTGATTCATACAGAGAACTGAGAGAAGAGCCAGTTTAGAACTGGTAAAAGCATTAAGGGAAATAGATGCATAAAGCAAGAAAACATCTCATTTGCCTTCTCAGTTCCCGTGCTCCCAGGAAGGATAGCATTCTTTGTCCTGGCCCATAATTGTATTGGCAATTCAGGTATGCTGGTAACCTTAGAAGAACATGCAAAAAAAGAATCAAAATGTTTAAGTAATTACAATTAAAAGTTTAGAAAAAAAAGCAATGAGAAAAAGCATCTAAATCAACAGTAATAGAAAAACAAGTCTTGTTTTCTGTTTTTTTTTATTTCTGTTACAGATGCGAGGAATAAGGGAGACACAAAATTTGTGTCAACCATTTTTTGATTAATATCTTGTGTTTGCTGCAATTGAAAGACTCATACTCATTTCAAATAAGTGGAGTAATATATTTTAATTGTTACGGTACACATCTAGGTTCTTGGCAGACTTGTCCAAGGTTTTTACATATCGACATTAGCCATGAGACAATAACAATAATATTTATTAAATAATGTTTCTGATAAGAATTTGTGCAAGAATCTTTTACATCCATATTTACATGCTGTGGTACACAAATTTTACTCAAGATAATCTTATTTTTTTGGAAATTTTATCTTTGACAGATGAGTAATTACAGAACAGATATTTGTTTTAGCAAAGCTAACTCTGTTTATAGTTAATGATAAAATATGTGATAAATCCAACATTGGTAAAAATAGTGCTATGCCTTTTCTAGTAGACATAACTGCCCTAGTATCTTAAAACATCTAAGTGCTGTCAGAAAAAGGGAGCGATCTAAAACAGCTTCAGTTCAGTTCTGAATCATCAGTTTCCATATCTGGAATTTCAAGTTTGGTAATTTTTTTGTTTTCACTGCACTTTGATATTTTTTCTCTGTAGGGTAACAGTTAGTTCCCCTCTCTTTCACGTGTCTTTGGCTTTTTATTGTGTTAGGTATTACATAGTATGAAATAGTTTTGAGTGCTGGGTGTCTTCTGTTTCTTGAGAACAGCAGTTGGATTGTTGCCCTCTTCTACCTGGTTCCTTTCTCCTCTGAAGAGTAAGTACCACTTGGTAAAGAAGTCAAGTTTGTAGTCATGTGCCCTGTCTTTCATATTGAGCTGGCTTTTGTGTGGACTGCCAAGCACTGTCCAAATATTTGAAGATCTTTACTTGTAGTAAGTGATAAGCTGTAAGCAAATAATAATCTCACATGCTTGTGAGATTCTTGAGGCATCTCCTTCTAGCCTGGAATCATTCCTTCAAATTGCTACTTTTATTCAGATTGCACATTGCTATTATTTTATATGCTATTGTCAGATTTCTGTTACATTCACATTATTCTTATTCCCAGTTATATTAATCTTACTCCCAATAGATACCAACAGTAGTTCTTGTTGCCTAAGATAAAATTTGGTTATTTTATCTCCCTGTCTGCCCTTTAAAGACATGGATTGTTTGGGTGAAGTGACTCATACAGCTGTACTGATGGAAATTTTAACAACTGGCTGTCTGAGTAAAATAAGTCAAAGGCCAAGCATCAGATAAAAAGCACACTATTTATTTTTAGAGTTCAAATTTGAATGATAAGCCAACGGCCCAGCTATTGCACAAGATTGATTACAAATATGTCGCAGGCAGTCATTCTAACAAGCAAAATGGAAAGGAAGTAGGGGAGCTTTGACTATTCCCTCAATAATAGCTTTGTTCTGGATAGATTTAGTGGAGAGTATTGACAGCTCTGTTCCAGAGCCTTTGATAACAAATCTAAGTTATTCTACTTTGCCTGTACACTAACAATTACAGTGTGTTCTCTAAGTGTAAGTTCTCTAAGTGGCTTTTCTTAGAAACAAAATTGCTTCATTAACATAGTGAGATATTGCTTTATAACTGCAATTATTACATTCACTCAGATTTGTCATACGTGTTTGGTAGCATTTTCTTAGGGAAACCATCATTGCCAGAAGTAAAGTAGAAAATGTGGATTGAGCCTTTATTGAAGGTCAAGAACTACCTCCACGTTTGAACAGAATCTGGATGTTATCTCTGTAGCCAAAAGAAGCCTTGAAAAGGAGTTCTTCCTGCACTGTTAGCTGTCATTTGCAAAGGAGGCACACATGCTCCTGCTTATGATTTTGTTTGCTGTAAATGTTATCTTGCCATTACAAGTATCTATGGCTAGTTTGTCTATCTCTTTAGGCTCAATCTGAAGTAGCGGTCACTAAATTTTTGGTTTGCTCTCACTTTTGATCTCTCTCCATTCAGCAAGGGTGCTTCCAGCAGGAATGAAAGCTCCTGCTAGCACAGGCTAGAGGTTCCATGCTTAGGTGTTGCTCAGAAAATCAGTGAGGTAAGGAGGCTAAGGATAGGATAGTGGGTATGTATAATGAACATATTGCCCCTGAATATTACGATTGCTCTGTATGATATCCTTACATATATTAAGGATGGAAAAATGCCACTTACAAGGGGGAAGAGTAGACATGTTATCTGAATTGTGCAGTGAATGGTGCTGAACATGGTGTAGAAATAGAAGAAATGTTTGAATAGGCCAGGAGTGAAAGGGAGAATGATGAGATATATAGGATCTAGCAAAAGAACTGAGACTAGGGAGCAGTTTGTTGAATGAAAAAAATCGGAGTGAAAAGAGAAAAATGAGAAACTAGTAGGAGAAGCAAAGAAATGAGAATTGTAGAATAACACCATATAGAAATTGTGTTGAGAGAGGAGAGAGTAAGAAAGGAAACTGGGGGTCATGTGAGAGCAAAAGACATGACAGAAATCAGCCCTAGCGTAGCAGAGATTCCAAGGTAAGTAGATGTGGTAAAAAACCAGAACATTTTGGCAGTGTGGCTTGGTGGCAAGCCCTTCTGCCTCTGCAGCTGTATGGGAGAGAACTCCCAGAGAGTTTTTCCTCTCTGTAATCAGCCAACCATAAACAACATGCAAAGGGAACAGCAGGACTTCTTGGGTGCTCCGATGTCATCTGTCTTACAGACTGTTCTGCTACTCCACAGTTCTTTCAAGTTGTCTGAGCTTCATCATAGAATCATAAAATAAGCTGAGTTGAAAGCAACTCATGAGAGTCAGAGTCCAGCTCCTGACCCTGCACAGGACCATCCCCAAGAATCACACTGTGTGCCTGAGAGCATTATCCAGCTGACGCAGACTGTGCTGTGCCCACTTCCCTGGGGAGCCTGTTCCAGTGCCCAAGCACCCTGACAGTGAAGAACCTTTTCCTGATACTTGAGCTAAACCTCTCCTGACTCAGCTTCATGCTGTTCCTCCAGGTCCTGTCACTGGTCAGGAGGGTGAGCAAATTGCTGCCTGTTCTTGTGCTTTCCCTTCTGAGGATGCTAAAGACTGCAGTGAGGTCTTCCCTCAGTTTCCTCTGCTCTAGGCTGAGCAATCCAAGTGACCTCAGCCACTCCTCATAAGGGTTCCCCTCCAGACCCTTCTCCAGCCTTGTGGTCCTCCTGTAGATGCCCTCTAGATAGAGTAATGCCTTTATGTTATAGTGCCCCAAATTTATGCAGTTGTTCTGAAGCCAGTGACAAATGCAGAAGCCCTCATAGGTTCACCATGTTCTGTGACATTTATATGCAGACCTTGTACCTCTCCACACCTCCTCTCTAGGGACAGTAAAAGGTGATAGGTATTTGAGCTGAAGTAGAATTTCTAATGGCTACAAGCAACTGAAGCCTTGTTACACCACTGAAAAGCATTCTGGAGCCACGCAGACATTTTTTCAGTAGGGTGCTGTGACAATTTGCTTTGCAGTCTTTGGACAGTAACTGTTCAGTCTGTCAACAGGCTTGAGCAGGGTGGTTCACTGCTGAATAAAGGAGTCTGAACTCCCACTGAGGTGGTTTGATTTAAAGATGGGCCTTGTAATGATTTCTCACTCCAGGGGGAGCTGCTGATAGTGCCACAGATAGTTTATTTTACCCAACAAAGCAGGGATGTACTGCTGAAAGGAATGAACTCATGATACTCATTTATCACAACAAGCAAAAATTATTATTACCCCACCCAACAAAACATTTATACTTGGAAAATAATTATAAGATGGAATATGCATATTTAGAAATGCAGGAATGGAAATATGTACAGGTAGAGTTCAAGCTAGCACTTCCAAGAATGTGGGTTGCTCAACAACTGCACCATGTTCTACCGCGTACGTGTATGACTCCAAAGCATTTTAGGTAGCACTTTAGGTTCATATGCACATCATTAGCACATGATTTTTTTTTTTTTTTGTGGCCATATGACATCCCACTGTCATCACTTCTCTTACACCTTTATCTTGTATTAATCTTTGTCCCTAATTGATTACTACTGAAGTCAGCAAGAGTCTTTCCACTGAGTTTAATGAGAAATCATTCAGGCTGCATGCTACAATGGCTGGTGCATCATGGTGTACTTGCTGCTGCACTCTTTTCGTAGCTGCTGGGGTCAGAACAGATCCAGTTCCCTTCTGAACTGCTCTGTTTGTCTAGAGTCTACAATTTAGACTCTTCTTTTCATGTGTCTTGGGTTCACCAAATCAAGAAAATCTGTTTTCTCAGAAATAGAGAGTCTTCTTTTGAATAACATTGATAAACTCTTTAAGCCAGTAGTTTTAATGGCTGCATAATCATATATCTCTCTTACAGTTTTCAAGTAATATGAGCCAAATAGCTGCTAAATACTATAAAAGCTTGAGAAATTTTTGTATTATGGTCCCAACAATGGAAAAGATTAAAAATAAACCTAATTTGTCTTTTTGTAAAATAGCATAGACTGGCTAATACAGCCAGGAAGACCTTTCGTCTTTAACACATCATTTAGAAAATTGTGGCAAAAATACACAAGATGTTATTAAAAGAAAATGGTGTTCAAAATTGGATCCTGCAAATGCCCATTTGGAGATGCAGCTGGAAGCCGTTAATCATCCTAATTTATTTGTTTCACCTGTTTACAATGTGTTTATAAACTCACATGGGGCAAAATGTAATCATCCCAGATTGTAACAGGAAATTGGAACTTGAAAAAGGAAGAGACTGAGAGAAAAATCATAATGCTTACATGTAAGTGACTTGTCAACAGGACACCGCAGAGCATGCTTCTTGCATGAATACACAGAGGCTGTTATTCCCTCAAGACAGAAGCTGATCTTAGGACTTTCTATTTAGAATCAACTGGTATTTAAAAAACTTAAGGAAATTGCTGTGATTCCCTGCCCTTGTTTAGAACATTGGTGTGGAAAACCCTCCAAAATGTAAGCTATATAGGGTAGACTAAAGGTGATGGAATGAACTGAGATTTTAAAGGCATTTTTTTGTATTATGAAAACAAAATCTCTATCTGCTACCTACTAGAGCAAGGCTCCTTCTTTTCTTGTGTGACTGGTTTGTATTCATTTATTTAGTCTGACTTTCTCTGCAGGAAGAGTGGCTGTGGGCATTTCTGTAGGACTATAACTGGCTGTTGAGACAGACTGGTTTTGCTGCCCTGAAGGGCCTGTTGTGCAGTGTTCACCTTAAAGCTAATGCCATAAAGGAGGTGTGTGACAACATGACAGGTAAACACATGGTACATTTGAGAATCAATATCCCAGGAGTATAATTTGGCCTTGATTTACCCAGAGGAATGTGTGTTGCTCTGGGTGAATGACTATTTGTGCTTTGAGCAGGGGGAAACAGTTTTTCTGAAATCAGAAGTAGCTTCCATTGCCTTGCTTACAAGCACCTCTTAACTAAAACCTAAAACCGGTAACATTGAAAGTTTCTAGGATGGCTGAGCTCTCATAAACAGTGCATTCTGCTTGAGGAGGATCTGATAACTGACAATGGGCTAGATTTTTATAAGTATGCAATTGATTTTGTGCAATGTATTCTGTATCAATGAATATTGATAGAAAAGGCCTGTCTCATAAAATGACAGACTGACTTCCCCTGACAGAGAGGTTTCTGTTTCTCCTTTTCTTTTAATATCATCTATGTAGGCTATTGAGGACCAGTATCAGTGCAAGGTCTGTAGAAACAGCTCCAGCTGCATAACCACTGTTAGTTACATTTCTTCCACTGTCATCTAGCTGGGTTCCTTCTTGTTTCTGCAGTTATCTTGAAATAATTTTATTTTAGGGAAGAACAGGTATATGAATGATACAGCTTTATTTCCTGGTTGGTAAATCAGTCAGAAAAACATGCATGTAGGCAATAATATTTAAGAAAATCAGCAAATAAACAAAACAAACTGCTCTCCCCCAAAAATTCATCACTCCAACCCTTTACTAACTTTTAAAAGTACCACAGGCCACATTGCATAGTAAACCACAGATCATATTTTAATAGTTTTCATTAAATTATAAATAAGAGTATGTATTTAAGGCTAAGATTCTGTCTAAAATGAACTTCTTGTTTGAACATAAGGTTAAAACTTAGTGGATATTTCCTCTCTGGAAGAAGAATTCTGGGGGCTTGTTGCTGTTGTAAATGTGGCTTATATTTCTCAAGATATTGGTGTATCAACCTCTTTTTTTACAGCACCTTTTGAAAGCAGCTTATTAAATAGAATATTTATTCAGTACACAACAAAAAAGAAAAAATAACTGTTACGCCTGTATTTTTTTCCAGACTGCCCCAGTATGCTTTTAATAATTTAACCCTGACATGAATTTTGACCAAAACTGGAAAAAAGTCCTGTCTTCTTGCCCAATCACCGTGAAATTGTACCATTGCAAGAAAAGGTTTGTTTTTCCTAGGCCTCTGCATGCTGAATCCTGTTGCCATTGCTTCAAAGTGTTCTGCAGAAACTATCTCACCTCTTTACCAAGAGAGAAAGAGAATGGTCAAGTCCAAAAACTATTTTAGACCCCCAGGTGAGTCCTTTGTGTTTCAGCTCTTGATATTTGAACCCTTAATGCCCTCCTATTGAACTTTCTCTCCAGTTCTGAGAATTTGTAGCTTTCAGAGGGCAGCCTAGATACTGGAACTCATAAATAAGATGTGCTTCATCTTCCAATACTCTTTGAGGAAGACAGAGAAATGGGGAAGGGATTTTCTCTTTGAATTCTATAGTTTGGCAAAGTAAGAATAGAAATAATAGCGATAATTTCTAAAGCATATCTTGCATTTTTTGCCCTTTGTGATGTGCAGTGACCAAGTCTATTTCCTGAAGTCGTGATTTTGAAGTGATCCATCAGTTTGAAAAAACATTGTGTTGCACTTTAGTATTGTAGTAGGGGTATGGCAGGTAGTTTTTTCTGTAGTTATGTGGCACCAGAGGCTTTAGGAAAAGCCAGCTAACAGTAAATGGCATTTTATGGAAAAAACCAGAAGCACTATCAATTTCTTATGGTGAAAATATTCTCAGATATGAGTGGGAGGTCTCTAGCTTGTGAAGCACAAGAAACTTGAAAAAACTCCATCTCATTTTTTGTTTTTCTTCTGATGCTCATCTCTCTCTCACAAGTCTTCAGTGCAAATTCTCACTTCTTTTTAAATGAAAACCATTTATTTTGAGACATCTAAATCTGAGGAATAGGGAATGAGAGAGGGACGAAAGGCTGCAGTTCTGTTTGAGCAGAGCTCCGTGCCAGGTGTGGCAGCTGGGCAGTGCAGGTTTCCTTCTGTCACTGCTTCAGCCTCCTCCATTCACCAGTGAGCCAAGCACAAAACACTTGGTGCCAGGCTCACATTCAAGGTTGCAAATACCAAAAGATCTTGATGTGCATCTCCTGCTGACACTGCTGCCATATCATCACAACACAGGGTCATGTCCTGTGCACTCTGTGTCTTAAACTGCCAGAAATGTTTGAGATCATTTTTATACATACACATTTCCCTGTACTTTATTATTTCTGAGCACACAAGGTAGGTAACAGATACTTAACAACAGTCAGGTAATAGATGATTTGGAAGGACTATCAGTTTAAAATGCTTATGGTGCATGAAGGCCTTGAGCAATTTGTCCCAGGAATGGGAAATCAGGCAGAGTGTGATACCAAAATGTATTCTACTGGAAAGATAAGACATTTTTGTGCCAACTGCCTACTTCAGAATTTCAGTAACATTAATTTATAGGGCATGTGGTAGTATTTTGTGACAATAATAACTGCTCTTACAGAATACATCTGGAGAGATTGAAGAGCCTAAGTGATGTTTTTGGGATGTGAGTGTGTATATATGATGAGTTTGGGTTTTATTTTATGAGGTGAATCCTGTGTTTGTCTCATGTCTATCTTCTGTTACAAGCTCGTATCATTACTTTTGCTGAAGTCTGAGTATATAGAGGGATTATTAACAGCCATCAGTAACTGAAAAATGTCACAGGAAAAAGAGAACTGACACAGTATATGTGTGCTTCTGTAAATATATTAAAAGTGAGAAAATAAAATGGGAAACTAGAATGACAGGTATTGAATAAGGATAAACATATGCTTGCTAGAAACTAGGTAATACTAAGGTTCATAAAAAAAGAGAGAAGACTGTGCAAGCAGAGAAATAAAATTGAATATTAAATATAAAGTCAAATAAAATGAAACAAATGTTTTCTGCCTTCAAAGACCAAAAACTTTCAGGTGTACTAGAAAGAAAAGAAATGGTAAGATATGAATAGGCTCAGCAACTACTCATGATTGCTATTAGAATACTTTTAAGTCACGAGGAGTTGCTTTTACGAAGAGTTAAATTCATTGACATGTGAAAATCATTATGGAATTGCAGAGAGAAAAGTAACTGAGAAAGTAATACAGTAAATGTGCTAAAACCAGGGGAAAATGCATAGCACTAAGTGCTCTAATGAAGACGTGTTATTTTGTGCTATATTGCTGCATTCCCAAACTTCCACTGTAATCATCAAGCATCTGCAGAGAATTTTTAGGCCTACACACAAAACAGGTTGTATAATGAAGCAATCTCTGGACTCAAAAGTAATTGCTGGCGTACCTGAGCCACCTTCTTTGCATGCTAAGATCTTGTAGGAAAGACAGCAGATCTTCAGTACTAGGTGGCCTAAATTCTGCATAATTTACTGTCATTAGTATGTCCAACAACTGTACAGCAGTCACACACTGTATTGCCGTGATCACAGATGGAGTTTAGGATCATGGATGGACCCTTTAGGATCATGCACTGGTAAGTGACAAGAGCATATTGGCTCCTATTCAGTTTATCTTGGACTATTTACCAGTTTATCCCCATAACATAGCTAAAGGAACTGTTGCACTGGAAGTAATGGAACTGTGCAGTGCGAGCTACAGAAGAATGCAGGAATGAATGCCTGCAGCACAGTGTAAAATCCCTGCTCCTTCTGGTGCCTGAAACAACTTGGTTTGAGTACCTGTGCCATCTCTGCAGTAGACTGCAAACAGCCGGCTGGAAAAGAAGGAGAAAGCAGGGAAAAAAACCCACTAGGAAGGGTTGGTCAGAAGTGTGAATAAAGCCACATGAATTTGAGTCTGTGTTCAAGGACCAGGATCTTCACTCTTGGATACTTTGTCAGCTCCAGATGCAGCTCACCCCCACTGCAGGAAGTGCGTAGTTCACAAAACTCTGTGTCAGCCCAGTAATCTCACAATTCACACATCTTAGAATGTCCCACAGAACCAGATGGGAAAGGAAATTTGTACTGCCCATGACCTCTGCTCAGTGATGTCCAGGTTCACAGTCACACATTTACACTCTATGAACATTTGGATGCTCTAAAGCAAGCAGTGGAGCATAACACAACATACTTTTTAGTGAGTTACTACTCATGACCTTTAGTATTTTGAGATGGTAACAATTTCTAAAGGAAAATCATCTGATTCCATCATTTCAGTTCCCTTAGCAGCTTTATCCAGATTTGTAGCTTTTGTTGTTTTAATTTTTTTAATTAAAAAAGAATGTGTAAGGATGAGTTTACTGGGTTAAAATGGCTGAACTTTTACGAAAGGCAAACGGGGAACAAAAGTTTTAAAAGGCATCCACCCAGCAGATCTTTGCCCTGGAATAGGGCAGTCTGTACATCCAAGGACATTATTTGGGATCTGTTTTGACCCTTAGGTTTCCTCAGCTTGGCAGAATTGCTTTGCCGAGGTAGCCAGGGAATATTTAAAGGCACTGAATGCATCGGGTGTGATTCGGCATAAAAGGAATAGCAGTGAGAATAGGGAAGGAGGGATAGACTGCTCTTCTGTTTGTTTTACATGATGCCGCTTGGTACTACAGAGAGTTCACCTAAACACAGCTATGCCATTGTTCATTGAGAAGATATTCATTTGCCTTTGGAGGCAGGTGAACTTGGAGGATGTAACATAGTGATTTCTTCAGGGGGTTTTCTGACAAGAACTAGATCAGAGCGAATAACAGTAGCTATTTACTCACCTCTGAGCACCAACATTTTGCACTGCTACACTAAGGAAAACATTTCCAACAGATGTATCTGTCCATTGCACTTTAGTCAGTGTGGAGCAGAGCTATTTTCTCTCACTCTGGAAATGCATTTAGATTCCTAAGGAACTGTATTCACTTTTGTTCCCAATTTCCTAACATAAATTTAGGAACTACCAAAGTAGTAAGTACTACATCTCTGTGGATAATTTTGTCAGGAAAAAATGAAATAAAACATTAGTCAGAGCATTCCTGTAACTGCTCAACTAATGACTTGATGAGCTGCAGCAGCAACTATTCAATATGCAGCTCTTGCTGTTAAATACTTCAACTAAAGCCGTTTTATGTTCCTGAAAACCTCAAGCTAGATGACAGTCTTAAGCAAAACTCAAAAAGAGGATGAAAAAATCTTTGCCCGGTCAAAGGTGGTAGCATTGGTGTTACACAATCTTCTCAATTTTTAATGGGGATTGACATTTGAGAAGATAGATCACTAGCAGGAGGAAAGTGTGCTGATTTCCTCACGTCTTCTCCCATCCTCAGAGCAGAAAAGTACAAGAGTTGCCAAGAATCTAATTTGCTCTTTCCTTTCTAGCTTTACAGAACTGAAATGCATGTAGCTGAGAGTGCCCCTGAAAATTTTCTATTAGTAGGGCAAACAGAAAAGTATTATTATGAACTTGTCCACAAGTACAAAAGGCACAACAATTTTTCCCAATCTTTTTACCTGGAAAAATGAGAAATAACATTTAAAAAGTGGATTGAATCTTATAAAACCTTAACTACCATCAGTTGGAAATACTGCAGTTCTGATAAGTCAATTCAGAAAATATGTATAATGTGATTTGAATATGTAGGAGTTTAGTGAATAATCTCAGTGCATTGCTAAGAGGAGTAAAAGATCTGAAATACAAATCAGTTAAAAAAAAAACAAAACCAAAAAACAAATGAAAAAACCCCCAGTAAGTTATATCTCCAGCACAGCAAATGTGAAAACAATAATAAAGAAACATTTCCCAGGGGAGACTCAGAACAGTCTCTGAGAAACAGAGTCCATCAATGCATCTGTGTAGGAAACTGGCAACTACATCTTCCCTCTGCTGTATGGATGTTACAACTGTCTTATTCCATTATTGTCAGGACTACAAAGGTAAAGTTTTTCCCAGATGTTTTTCCTTTGAGAGTCACAAAGCTTTATTTTGCTTCAAGAAATCAGATAAAACCTGAGTACTTTGAAACTATGTTCTTACCAGACCTCTAGATATGCACAGATGGTAATGTAAATAGTCTCATTAGTTAAAATCAGCAGGAACAAAGCATCTCAGAGCTGACTGTGAGAAAAGCTATTAAAAATGGGATCTGAAGTGATTTCTGAAGAGGAGGCAAATGCCTCTGCCATCTGCAGAAATACAGAAAAGAGGGAAATTTGAAATCCTCTCCCTTTACACACAGACACTCTGCAACTCCTTATCAGTATATATCAGATGCCTGGCTGAGAGACAGACTGTTTTCACAGTGGGAAGCAAAACCCTGAGTTGCTGTTACAGAATAAGTATTGAAAGATGGAGCACAGCTGAAGTCAAACAGAGAGAGGAAATTTTGGTATAAAAGAAAGCAGTAGAATAAAAACAATGGAAACCTGAAGAAAAAAGACCAGGAGGAAAAGAGTGTTAGGAAGAGATCCTAAAGAAGCACAGAGGAGCACAGTGAATGAGCTATTGAGATCTTTGCCTCTCATCACTATGATTGTTATCTCTGCATTTTTATTTTGGCAGAGAATCTGATCTCAGTCTCTCACCCCTACACTTTTCTCTTGTCTCACCTGTCCACAGCGATGGCTGTCATGGAGTAGATGCTGGCGAAGACAGCTGTGATTGGGAAGAAGTTGTGGAAGCGGCAGTAAGCCTCTCCAAAGTACCACTCGCTGTGCAGCGCGTAGATGAAGTTGATGAGAGTATTGAAAGCAGCCATGGAGGCATCAGAGAAGGCCAGATTCACCAGGAAGTAATTTGTCACTGTCCTCATGCGCTTGTGAGCCAGGATAATCCAGATGACAATCAGGTTCCCAAAAACGGCCACCGCCACCACGCCACCGTAAGCCAGAGACCACAGGGCAATGCGCCAGGAAGGTTGCACGAACTGATTGGAGAAGTTGCCTGCTGAGGAAGCTACAGGGGCAGAAGCATTTGCTGCTGGTGCTTCCAGAGCCTGTCCCCAGGGATCTCCTGCTTCAACAAGGCTCACGTTCCACCTGCTGCTCGTGCTCATGTTCCACTTGGCTGTGGGGACCGAAGTCATCTTGGGTGTTTCTCTCCCCTCTTCCAGGAATGATGTAGCTCTCCCACCTCCCTATCCCAACCCCCCCAAAATCCCTACCAACAGATAAGAAGAGGGAAGGAAGAGAAGGGGAAGTAAGGCAGCACAGCAGGTGCTGGAAAGGAGAGCTCTGTCAGAAAAAAATCTTTGGCTATGCTGTTCAAACTGTTAGAAATGCTCTAACGGACAAGTCAGGAGAGCTACCTTGGAGTAGAACAGCATCCTGTTTCTCCTCTGTACAGCCTCTTGCTTTTGATTTTGCTCAAGGAGAAGGGGACTGGGAGCCAAGGCACATTTTATAGGCTTGTGAGTTCCCAGCGTCACGAAGGGAGTGGAGCGATAAGCTCCATCGGCTGGTAAGCTAACAGCTCCTTCCCTCTGCTCTCCCTCCCCTTGTATGTCATTCGTTGCCAGCAGCAGGCACTTTCAGGAGCTGTGGAAAGCATCACAGGGAAAATGAATTCTCATCTCATTTATGTTGAGAGATTTGTTTTATATTGTCTTTCTTTAAGTTTCATTACTGTGCATCCTTTTTTAAATAGTCTATTTGCCCTGTGTTTGCAGTTCTAATCAGCTGGCTTAGTTGAAATTCCCAGGACTGAGGCTGCCTTTTTATTAAAGCTCTTTCCAGATGAATTTATTCCAGATCAATTCAGACCTCCTTTTTTTGCTGCTCTTTTTATTTAGTACACACTTTCCTTGAAACCATTCTGTAACTTACAGATTTAGAATAGTGATTCTTTCAGACAAACAAATACATTTTGCTGCTTTCTAATTTCACTTTTCATTCTGTAACATGTAATTGATATCAAGAAATATTTATAAGCTATTTGCATGTTCAGCAGTTACTGATTTTTAGTGAAACAGAATGCAACCCTAAACATAGGTGTCCCTAGTTATGGGTAAAATATTAGTGGTTTGTTTTCATTGTGTCTTTTAAAAAAAAAAAAGTTGTTTTCCCTGATTTGCATGTATTTCATGCTTAGTACTATTATTATTTTGAGCAACCAATATTTTGATATGCAGTGATTTCTATAACGGTATAAAAGGGTAAATGAGGAAATTTAACACCCAATGTTTTCAAATCCAAAATCAGTTTCCTTGTTAATATGTTAACAACAGCTGGCATTAGGAATGCATGTTTTATGCAAGGATTGATTGCAAGGGACTTCAACTAACAAACCTTTGTTATTCAATAGGCTGCAGTCTTAAGAAAATGTGTTTTAGTGCCAATCTTTCATGTTTCAACAATTTAGAGCTTCTACTTGTCATCAGCAGAGGTTTCAATTGTATCACAGCAGTGGGAGCTATTCAATGTCCCTATCAGCAATGACACATTCAGTACTTTTTTAAACAAAAGCTTCAAACAAAAATCAAATACTCCTGTATACCACTTCCTCCCTGATATATTTACCCAGTGGAAGCAGTGCCTGCATTTTAATTGTCAGGTTTTCACTGCAGTTTTAATTTGAATGAATGTAATTGTGGCTGTTTCTGTATGAGCTTTTACCAACTTATCCCAGCCCGAGCAGCTGCCCACATCAGGCTTAGAAGCTTTGCAGAAAACCACAGAAGCTCTGCTGTAAATCACCTGGTGCTACAGCCTGTCTAAAACCCACCCATGCACTGCAGATGCTTGTAACAGGAAAGTCACTGCAGTTAAAATCACAGTTCCATTTTGAATTCTAAATCTTCCAGCTGCCTCTTCTTTCTTCCTCTCCCTGGAGGCGAGCCTGAAGAAAGGCATGGTAGACAATCTCTGTGAGTTTGAGAAATGAAAACATTCAATTGCTGGTTCCAAAGAGTGAGGAACAATGGACTGACTAGTTACAGCAGAGTTGGACACTCAGCTCTTGATTCCAGCAGCTTCACTCAAGGTTTTCACATGGCTGTAAGCCAGAGAGTACAAACCCAGCCCTGTGCCCTGTACCATTCCACCTTTATGCCCAAACTAAGAACTCCAGACTTTATTCTTTTACTAAGCTGATGTGTTTTTCACATTTGTACACCAGTTGCACAAGTGCCCCACATTTTTCTGTTGCTTCCATCCATCTCTCCCAACCTCAGCTCTATTACTCCTTTCCCTTCATTTTAGCAGAGACAGGCATCTTATTTCTAGCACACAGTACTGACAAGCGTGTGGTAGAGTGTAAACTTACAGGAACAGAATCCTATAGGGCACTGTGGTAATTTCCTCTGTATGGGGAGATAAAGGATCTGTGTTTTCACCACTTGCTGAAGTTCATGGAATCCCATTCTGGTCATGTTGGTAAATTCTGTCTCAGGTTTCCATGAAAAATGTGTAATATCCAGTAGTGCTGCAAACTAGGGACTGGATTTTGACTTTGAAAGCAGAAGTCTAATTTCTTGTTCTGGAATGAAGCTTGTTCTAGCTTTGCTATGAAAAATTGCTGGCCACTGCACTCCAAGTGTTCAGGAGAGACCATTCCCATGTCTTTCCCTAATCATCTATGGTCCCCCCAAGGGAATTTGTTCTCAATGCATTCCCAGTCACAACGTGAGAAGACAGTACAAGGTAACATCTCCTTATTCTAGCAGAACTATAGGTAAACCGAGTCCTTGAGACTTACTTTAAACACAAATCAGGAGCTTTTTGTAGTCTGTGCTTGTGAAATGTCAGCCAGGCCCCCAACACAGGAGTGTCAGCTTTGCAGTGTAGAAATCAAAGTCTCATTGATTCTGTCTTCCTCTTCAGAGGTATGCTGAGAAAATAAGTCTTCCCTCTAGGGAAATTTTTGTATACTATGCTCCTCCCCATCCCCTCTCCCCCATAAATGAGAAGAAAAACCGTGAGGTACCATTAGCATAAAAGGACAACTTAGATTTTTTAATTAGTCATTTGCTCAGTAAGATGGATGTGATCAGCCTGCAGCATGTATCTGAAACTGGCAAAAGAGGTGGCTGAATATCTGGACTTGTTTTGTTTTGAGAAGTGGAAAACTGAACAGCACTGGACAAATGTTGGGCATCTGGATCAGTCTCCCATGGGGAATATTTATAACTCCTTTTGGAGATGACTAAATATTTGCTAGAATAAATTCTCTGTGTTCTGGTTTTCATTCTTACTGAAACCACAGAGAAATAATTGGAGCAAAGCCAGATTTTCCTACATCCAAAGGGCTACAGCAAAAAATAGGGTGATCTGCCCTTGCTAACATTTTACTAAACTAAATAAGAAAAGATGTTGGGCAGCCAGTCATTAATTGAATCTTGTCTATGGAGGAAACTCACATATATAGGGATGTCAGCTGTGCTTCTCCATTAAAATTTGTATTGGTTACACATGTACTGATTGAAATTTAGTCAGCTGGAGGCCATCAGCATTGAGTTTCTCAAAAAAGTTCCATAGCAACTTTGGTGAACACATTTGTGTTCATAACTTCTGAGTAGCATAATCTGCCTGACTGGGATGCACCTTATGCAAAGGAGTAGTACAAAAAAACAAGGATCTGTGTTTTTTCTCAGTCTCTCATAGACAATAGAGGGTAACTGTGCTGGTGTTTTCTTCCAGAACTGTTACAGGTATTTGTTATCTTATGTTAACTTTTGGCCATTCCAGTTTATGCCTATTTGCGGTTGGAATGTTTAATTTTCCACTCTGTAAGGCTACTCAGTTTTAGAGTGACTTTCTTCTGGCCATCTGCTGTCTTCTATTTCCTGATGGTCATTTGCTCCTTTGCTTTTCCACTGACAGCTACTTTGTACTTTTAAACTGTGGTTAAACTTGTCACTATTAGCAGCTCCCCAATCCTAGCTTCACAGAAACACTAGGAAATCGATAAGAAATATCCAATGTGTGAACAGAAAAGTAGCTGTGATTGTCTCTACTTCTTCCTTTGTGTTATACAGTTTGAAGCTATTTTTTCACAGTTCCAGCTTAGCTGGCTCCTACTTAGCCAGAGCAGAAGCTTAGCTCCTGACTTAGCATCTTGACTAAAAGGTAGATTTAGAAGTTATTCTTAGTTGTTTATGAGATTATGATTTAATTTTCTACAGGTCTTCTGATGTGCTTGAAGTTTTGTTTGAAATTTTTCTTTCACTAAATTTTTCTGTGTGCTATGAGAGTGAGAGACAGAGAATATCATCATCATTGCACAAATAGGGATTTGTGGTAAAACAGCAGCCTGCGCAGTATCTCTGTTTAGCAGAAGTGATAATGGCAGCATTAAGATGTTTTACAAGGCCTGTCCTCTCTCCTTTCTTTTGAATATAGAAGAGAGGGCATTGTGAAGTTTGCTTTTGGTTTTGGATTTGCTTGCTTGATTAGGCTTAGCCCAATTACCTCTTTCCCTGCCTCCTTCCTCCAGTGCCCCGCTGGAGGAAATGATCCTTCAGCAGGAGCAGTTTTTATTCTTCAGATTTGATAGCTCCTGTTCATCAGTCAGTCATGAAAAGGTTTAGCTGGGGCAGCAGAATTTATGCAATTTAAGGATGCTCAGCACTGCCCCGTTTATCATGGCTGTGTGTTTGCATTGTGCTGCTCTCATGACAGTGCCAAACCACCTAGATCTTGAACAGTTTGCTTTTATTTGTGTAGCTTAAAACATAAGTGGAAAACTAAATAATTCTTTGATAAAACTTGAAAACTTCTGATAATTGTTTATGAGTGCAAAAGTGTTATTCCTGTCACCAACTGCAAGTGACTCAGTAGGATATTTAGCAGCTTCACAGGCATCCAAGTAAGGATGTCGCAGCAAAGGGGAAAGACCAAAACCAGAAATACAGTGTGTGGCTCTTCATCATGGCTAGAGGGGGCCAAAGGGTGAGGAAAATCAGAGCCAAATAAATGATTAGAGACAAGTTTTCTTCTGGAATATGATGCTGACATGCAACTTTGCTGAACTATTTTTAGAATAAAGTAAAACTCAATATGTCTAGAGATGAGTTATGAGAAACAAAAAGTAAATAGAAATGAAGACTTATGAATTTCAGATAATACAAATTATTTTGTATGAGAAAACTTTTTTCTTCATCAGTGAAAGATTTCTTCAGCCATTGAGAGTTTGATCCTCTGATCCTCCTGAAAGGCTAAATACATGTGTTTTCCATTGTCTTCAACGTAGCTTATTTCTCTGTTCTTTAGCTGCTACACATAGGACGTGACTGAAGGTGCTAAATTGCTGGCATGGTGAGGTGCCTGTGCCAAAATGTAATTTGTAGGGCACAGTGTTTCTGTGAAAAGTAATTCTTATTCATTTGCTTTCCTGGTCAGCTAGGGCTTTGAGATGAAAATATATTATACCAAGTGTGACACTATCAATTTTTGGGAAGAAACGAAGTGGATTGATTCAAGTGGTTCTTCTACCTGACAGCAGTATATCTGGAGAGGAGGTAAAGGCAAAGTGAAATGGACCATGGTGTAATTAACATTTTCTTAGGTTATTGTGATTAGTCTTCTTTCCTGCTATTATTTTCCTCTTTACATTCTTTGTGACAGTTCTTGACACAAATTAATGGGTAACCTTCACTGATACTTTTCCCCCCCTAGCTGCTGTACATTCTCTATTTTCTCTAGTGGGAGACAATTTATTTGCAATTGTAAATCCAGGCACCTCTTCCGTTTCTTCTTTCTCCAACCTCTCAAGTGCCTGTCTAATGTCATAGGTGAGATGAACTGACTTCTGTGTGTGCACTGAATACATGTATGCCCATATTCTTCTCTTCTTTTAAATTGCTTTAATAACTTTTTTAAAAGTTACATTTAATGACAGAATTATATATTGGATCTTGTATGTTCGGAACCTACAGCCTTGAAATTAATGGGTAGCTGCTGTAGCCACCTGAAATTGCAAGGCCACTGAAGTCAATTGAAAAGACACCTACTGGCAAAAAAAACATTTCCTCTGTCTCCTACAGGGCTCTTTCCAGCAATTTGTTGCCTTACAAACATCCAAATTAAGGGAGATTTTACTGGTGATTTTTCTCACTCTTGAAGCTACTTACTCAGTTGTATACCTATATTGCATATAATAAACACACATATTGCTTATGATTTACATACAAACTCTTACATAATAAAATGTGTGTTTTAAGGTCTGGAGCAAGTTGAAAAGGCATGAATGGAACTGCAGTAATTCAGTGCTGAGTAATATCAGAAAATAAGATTTTCTGATAGCTTTACCCATGTTATTTATAGAGCATCAGTGACACATCTATGTTTCACTGTTACCTGAAAAGTGAAACAGATAGGCTTTTTGACTTGTTTTTTTAATAACAGGAGATATCATCTTACCATTGTGGTATCAAGAGAATATTCTGTATTTTTTTCCTTAACTAAAATAAATGTTTTTATGGATTGATTTTATATAAAGCACTACAGGAAATCCACAGATTTAAAATACTATATGGACAGTATTTCTAAAAAGTAAAATATCAATTCATCTACTTTAGAAAATGAATTGGAATGTTTGTATGGAACTGTGTTCTGTCAGCATAGAAATATTTGGTTGCTCTTTGTTATACAAGAAAAAAAAGGAAAAACAGTACAAATTTACACATGATGTTACTATGTTTTTTATGACTTTTGACCAAAAATTACTTTACATTCTAAGTGCTAGAGCAGGATCAGAGTAAAGGGAATTTTGTAATTGCTTGTGTAGTGGGCACATGGTAATTTGGAAAAGCTGTGTCTGCCAATGTGTAATAAATATAGGAGAGAACCTCTGGCAACATAGGAAACTTTTGTCTTGAAATATATCTATTTTGCATGGGAAGTAAAGGATAAAATGAAAATATTCTCAGCTATTCTCTCAAATGTGCAGTACCACTTATGTTCTCTTCTACATTTTGTAATTTGATTTGTGCCGTGCCGTTTTTAGAATCCAGGTTTTTCATCTGAGATAAAAGTGGAAAGGAGATCTGAACTTGGCTTTTCCACATTTTGAACCACTGTTGTGGCCTAAACGGTGACAATGTCTTGTCATATCTTGTGCATTTGCCTGTGTGACTGTCAGTGGAAAAGAAATTGCTGTCAAAACTGATGCACAAGGATTATGTTATTCTTATGACATTTTATCACACACCTTCTATTTCTAAACTTAGAGTTTCTTAAGCCAAATGTTCTGCTAGTTAGTTGATGTTCAGTTAAATAATTCATTTATTTTTCCAAAATCCCATATGAATCACCTATGTAAACTTTTATGGAGCCTATTACTGAAATTGTTATGTCTTAAGAACTAGTATTTATTACTGGAAGTTTATTTGTTGCCAAATGTATTTTTTTTCTTCTCCCTAATATTAAGGTTGTTTCTCTGTTATGTGACCTTTCTTCTTCCTTTGGAATTGGAATGAAAGGAAAAGCAGCTACTTCCATATCTGTGAAATTCAATTTGTGGCTTCAAGAAGTCAGTATCTTGCACCTTTTCTGCAAACCACTGCACTATCCTGTTTCTGCTATGACATATATTTACAAAGGAATTCCTATTAATTTGATTTTCTGTATTCATGTTGAAAGAGATTATTTAAGTGAGAACAAGAGTTCAAGTGACCTAACCTTTCTCAATAATTCAGCAAGTTCCAGAGGTATTGTAAGGCATCAGAAAGGAAGGCAATTAATTTTCTGAGGTGAAATGACTTAGGCTAATCTATTTTTTGTGGATGACATATATCACTAGATAAGTTTTGAAGAAGCAGTAGCGGAGGGAGGGACAGGCATGAAAGCAAAATGTAGTAACTAAATATAATTTGTAAAGAATGCATCTTATTAATTTGGCTCTAAGAATTAGCATTCAGATTTGGTGACTAATGACTTTTGAACATCAAAGAAGGTACTTAGATTTTTGTCATAATGTTCTTTTAAGATTATTTTTATTAATTTTCAAGTAACGGGCCCCTTCTGGTCCTCATTGCTGGTTTTAGAAAAAAGCCACAACTTTTATGTGGAAATTATAAAAAAGCCAGTAGATAGCCTTGCTGCTGCTTTCCTGACGCCAGATTCAAGGCAGGTGGGTTGACAGTGTGTCATTGTGTTAACAGTGATGGTATTTGATCCTCTGGCATTTTAATTAACCATATTAATCTGGCAACAACAATGTTCTCCTTAAAGAATACCATTCCTTTAGGGTTGGCAACAGGTAGCAGTATCTTGCTAAAAATGCTTTCTAGCTTTACTGGATTTCTTTTAAAATAAAGATGAACATCTTTTCCTGTCTAGGTAAACAGGAAAGGAGGAGGCTCACAGCCTGAATTTTTCACACATTTGCACACCCCTGTTCACATAAACAAATACAGACAAGGATGTTTTGAAGATAATTTCTGTGTCTTATGGTTGAATAAGATGTTTGACTACAACAAGTGACAAATGAAAATGAGTTCTTACAAGTTCTTAGTTCTTACAAACTAAGCTTCACTGTAGAAAAACACATGCAACTACCCTTGCTTGATTCAATGGCTCTTACAAGAGAGTAGCTGATAAAAAGACTATAAAAGGAGGTTGGGGAACTGGAATTGTAAAAATTAAAATGTAAGTCTTCCTTATGTTTCCTGCGGCAGACAGAAAAAAAAATCTTTTGATTAAATCCCTTACATTCCCTTCAGGTTATTGTCTGAAAATAATTTGTTCTTGTGTAGCAAGCACTGGGGATTGAAGCTATTTTATAAATCTTTTCCTCTTTTAAAACCAGATGGTGGGTTTTGATAAAATGTTTGTTGTCTCCCTAAATTGTTCATATAATCTAATTTTATTGAGTAGAATTTGTAGTGGTAGGAATTATGTGTAGAGGTAGCATTTGTAGGATGGAGAAACTAACTTCTTGTGTCTGACTTCATGTATTCAGGGTTTTATCTAATGGATTTATATACAGATTTATCTGGTGGAGAAAGGGCCCTCCATCTCTCCTGCTGTAGAGCACACATTTTCTTTTATGGATGATAAAGACAGGGAAGTCTCGGGCTGGCATACAAATTCCAGCATTGCCTTAATGAAATACTGCTGTCTTAGAAAGATGAACTAATGTTCCCTGCTGCAAAGCAGTGTTTTTCCTTCATGTTCTTGTTCCTTACTGAGTTAGTGTGTGGGATGCCCAAGAAGGAAAAGCGAGGGGCAATTGGAGTCTGAACCTGTGGAAGCAGACAATGACAGCTACTAAAACCAATTTGCATTCACTAAGAGAAAACTGGAGAGAGAGAATCCAAAGGAAGGACTAAAGGGTAAAAGAAAAATCACTGAATAGCAGATTGGAATAGGTGATTGGAAAGAAAGCATTGAAGATAATTGGAAACTGAACCAAATTGTTTGGGGAATGAGGGAGAGGAGGAAAGACTGAAACAGTGCTTTTGTCTGTGGTTACATTAAGGCTTGTATAATGATGAATTTTGACAGCATCCATAATGATGGATGCAGTTTTATCTGTCAACACAGAGTAGCCTTGTTTGGGCCTCTGTCTTTCAGCAGCAGAATTTTATTCATCCTCCATTACCACAGAGTCCAGATGCTTCTCATGTCTCCAGACTTCAAATGAAAGCATTTGACTTGCAGACAGTAGAAATTGTTTCTTTTGTGAAATACTGCAAAGCATTCTTCATGGGGGTGGGTTTTTTATTGTTTGGTTTTTATTTTTTATTTAAATCTAAACTTTTGAGACTTTCCACTTGAGAAAAAAAAAAAAATCTCCAGTTCTGTGTTGCTATTTTTATTTTGATTCAGGAAAAAAAACATATTGGAATTTCTCATAGCTGTACATTGGAGGCTGGGTTTTTTTGCATAGTATCGAGCTTGTGGCATCTCTTTACCGGCAGCCCAAACTAATAATGTCAGTTGTGTTTTGATAATATGGGCATTAAAAAAGGATTTTCTTTATCCAATTGCAACTCCCTCATCACAACTGCCATTAATCTGCAGCAATCAACTGTGTTTTTCACTGCTGTCACCTCTTGTTTGAAAAGAACAAACTGTTCTTTTTGTAAAGCAAAGTGCAACCTGGCATTGCAGGTTTATATGACTGACAAATTCATATTGATATGCTAATCAATGTATGTTGTCACCTTTGTGCCAAGCTCTTTCCCATCACAATGCCTCTTTGTCCCACAGGCTTTGTTTTTTTGCAAGATGCTTTGCTAACGCAATTAATCATCTAATCCAGGAAATCTTCTCCTGGCATGGAAAACTGACATCATCTTTTCTGCTGTATATACTCTGCATCTTTTGTCTATGGTGGAATCTTAGATATATCTGCAGTGTATTTTATCATTATAAATTGTTACCAACCCCAGCTCCAAATCCCATGCAAAGGTGCTACTACATATATATATACATATATACATATATATATATATATATATATATATATATGCTTTTCTATCTTTACCATTTGCTTCACTAAGCAATTGGTCCAGTGGAAATCTCTCCTTCAATCCAATGATGTTAAGTCTTGAAAAGCACATGTTTAGATAATTCTAAAATCTATACATAGTATTTCCTGGTTGGCACAGAATGTATGATACTAGATTTAGAGATAAAAACCTTCAATTTTTAAAAGAAAGGAAGCTCAGTGAAGTAAATTACTCTCCTGGATTTCTGCTGCAATGAAAATGTTATTCAATAGTAGCCACAGAGGGTTTCAAAAAGAGTGATGATGCTGCTGTTTTTTTTTATCCAATAAAAGATGCCTCAATAGTTCCAGATAAGTACAGATAAGACTCTTGAAAGGTGGGTTTTTGGGTGAAGAGCTGGCCACCAGGTCTTTTCCAGTACAAAGTTGGGTAAAGCTGAAGTCTCTACATGACAATGATGAGCTGCAGCTCCCTATGTCAGAGATATAAAGAACTGAAGCAGTGTATTACAGTCTTTCCCCCAGTTTGCCATTCTAATTTTGTTCTGTGGTATCCTGGGAACTTACTGAGGAGATCAGATTTGGGGTACTATTCTTAATAGTCATGATGAGACCTAGCAAAAGTGGTTTTATTTATACTTTTGTTAGATCCAAAAGTAAATAATATCCAGCCCCAAAAAAAGTACTGCATCTTGTCTCTTGAATTTGTGGCCTGATAATTTCTTTGGACTCTTCCTAATACTGTTGTTTATAAAACTGAGGAAATCAGCATTCTTTACATTCTCCAAACCCTGTTAAGATGTATTAATTTTGTTTCTCTTGCAAGCAGAGGATTTATAATATTTTTAAACCTTCCCAATTGTAAACTACACCATAAGTCTCATTCCTGTTAAATATTGTTGCATTTCTCTGCAAATCTTATCATTATCTGTATCTTTTTTTTTGAATGTTTATAGTTGTACATAGCTGCATCTGTATATTAATAAAGCAGTATAATTGTGTTTTGTTCTTTATACCCTTTCTGGTAGTTACTGTGAAGAGGTAATATATGAATTAACATGAATAGTTAATATGTGAATTTTGGTTGCTACAAGCCAATACTCTTTAAGAGTCAAGCAGCCATTTAAAGCCTACATAGTGGGCCCATAGCCACAGGGAAAAACTCTATTCTGTGCAAGTTTTTATTGACTCTTTTGGTAGTAAAGGTTTGCTCTATACATGCTGTGTTGTTATTTACAGGATTTAAAATTTCTTCCACTAAAATAATATTTTAAAAAGTCTTGCAGAAGGCAATTTGAAGAAGTGCAAATATACCCTGAGAAAGCAGAAGCCAAATCAGAAGGATTTTCACTGGACCACCTTTGCCTTCCAAGATCAGAATCCTGACTTCTGGATTCTTGGTATGATTGTTCTTGTGTTAGGGAATTGCAAAGGATGGGTGGCCAGAGAGAGAGAGAGCATAGGAGTCTGGCTGTAGAAATCTTTGAAGCAGCCATCCCTTGGGAGAATTCATAGATTAGGATAAATGAGACACAGGAATTGCCCTGGTAGAAGAAGGCTGGGGCACTGTCAATTAATTTCTTTTAGAATTATCTATGTATCAGCTAATGAGATAAGAAAGGACAGGGTTTTGTTGTATGATGAGTTGGTCATTTATAATTGAGACAGTAACGACTTCACCTGTTTGTATTTTCTTGGATTATGAAGAGAAAATATAGGCATTCCTGTAAGACTTAAAAAAAAAGGAACATCACTAGATTTTTAAAACCTGTAAAATATCACTTCCTAGTACAGGCCACCGAGTTTTTACAATAATTTTTTATAAAAATTAGAGGATTTCTTCTAAATCCTGTGAGATTTTTCTAGTTGGGGTGAATTTTTAAATTAGATTCTTAGTAGGCTTTGGCTGGTGGTTTCAGCAGTACCTTTCAGAATTACAGAAAACACAAAATGTAGAAGAAAACTGCTGAATCATCATAGAATGGCTTGGGTGGGAAGAGATCTTAAAAGTCATCTAGTACTAACCTCTCACTATAGGCAGGGACCCCTTCTGCTTGACCAGGTTGCTCAAAGCCCCATCCAGCCTGGCCTTGAACACAACCAGGGGTGGGGTATCTGTAGCTTTTTTGAGCAACCTTGTTTTTGGTTCCAGTTCATCACCCTCACATTAAAAGGTTTCTTCCTAATATCCAATCTAAACCTACCCTCTTGGTTTGAAGGCATTCCCTCTTATCCTGTCACTACATGCTCTTGTTAGAAGTCTCTCTCAAGTTTTCCTGTAAACCACTTTTAAGTACTTGAAGGTATCCCTGGAGCCTTCTCCAGACTGAACAACCCCAACTCTCAGCCTTTTGTTGGTAGTTTAAAATTTCTGGAGGATGATCATCATGAGTAAAATGCATAATTCCTCTATAAGAAATATGCATTATGGTAGATGAAAAGCAAGCAACAGCTTTAAGTGAGAAGTCTCCAAACTGGTAGAACTATGGATTAGAAATTGATGAATCTACTCTTTATTTGGCAAAATCAACACAGAAACAAAGAGGAGAATATACAGTTAGTTCCTCATTAATTATGACATAGGAGGTCAGAAGTGGTGTTTCCCATCAGGGCTCAGTATTTGGGCAGGTCTTGTTTAATACTTTTATTGCAAAACTGGATGGGGTTGAGCGCATTCCAAATGAGCTTGTAGACAATGCTAGGTTGGGTAGGAATGTTGATCTGCTGGAGCGTTAGAAGGGTCTGCAGAGGAATCTCAACAGGCTGGATCAGTGGGCCAAGGCCAGTTGTATGAGGTTCTACAAGGCCAAGTGCTGAGTCCTGCCCTTGGGTCACAGCAGCCCCAGGCAGTGCCACAGGCAGGGACAGAGTGCCTGGGGAGCTGCCCAGTGGAAAAGGACCAAAAAGGACCCGGGGGTGCTGGTGACAGCAGCTGAACATGGGCCAGGGTGTGCCCAGGGGACCAAGAAGGCCAAGGGCATCCTGGCCTGTGTCTGTGGCCAGAAGGATGAGGAAGCCACGTTTCAAATTCTATGTTCAGTTCTGAGCCCCTCACTGCAAGAAGGACATTGAGGTGCTGGAGCGTGTCCAGCAGGCATGCTGGAGGGCAACAGAGCTGGGGAGGGTCTGGAGCACAGGTTCTGTGAGGAGCAGCTGAGGGAGCTGGAGGTGTGTTTAGCCTGGAGAAATGGAAGCTTAGGCAGAGGGAACCTTCTTACCACTCTGCAACTGCCTGAAAGATAGGTGGGGGTCATTATCTTCCCCCAAGTAACAAACAATTTGACAAGAGGCATGGCCTCAACTTCAGCAATGGGAGGTTTAGGTTTGATATTAAGAAACATTTCTTCAAGCATTAGAACAGGTTTCCCAGAGAAGTGGTGGAATCACCAACTGCTGACTCTGGAGGTGTTTGCAAGATGGGTAGGTGTGGCATTTGGTGGCATGGCTTAGTGGTGACTTAGTGGTACTTGGTAAACAGTTGGACTTGATATTAGAGGTATTTTCCAACTTTTTGATTCTATGATAATCAGGCTGATTGATTAGTTTCATATTTTAATCTGCCTTGTATCTGTAAAATAAAGTCCGTGCCAGAAACACATTGACTGTATAACTGTTATTCTCTTGGGATAAGAATCTAAGAATTACACTGACAAGAGAAAACTGAAGAGAGACTAAATGACAAGGGGAAAAAATAGCATTTGCTTCAGCAGGGCAGGAGGCTGTTTACATTTATGTCTGTCATACCTAATTCTTAAAGGTCAATACAGTTTCTTTTTAAGAAAACAATCAATTAAGTAATACAGCAATAAGACATCAAACACTGTAAAAAATATATGCTGTAATCGAAGAAGAATGCTGACATTTTCCAAGCGATGTTGGGGGAATCAATGGAAAACACCGAAGAGGGGAAATTATGTATTTTCAAACATTAATAGGAGTTATTGATATTTTCAGGAGAATGACAGTATTTGCAGTTCAGTAATGGCATTCATTTCAGGCCTTTGGATCTGAATTTTGATTTAGAGCACCTGAAGTGAGCCGTTTATCAGCCCAGCTAGTCCAGTGGCAGCTAACAAAATTCTGTAAGAAACTGCTCAGGAGGTCTTGTTTGTATATGAGCCTGAAACTAACAAAATAATTAGCAGTTATTCAGATAATCTCGAAAGCATGTAAATTGAGGTACAGGGTCTTCTTGTAAGAGAGTACTTCATTTTTGGCAGTTGATGAAATGTTCTGGTTTTGTTAGTCTGTTTTTACCCCTTGGGAAAACACACTCTAGTAATTCCTTTCAAAGTCTCTGATATGGACATCAGTGAATAAATTGGCCAGCCTGGGAGGGTTCTCCATTGTTCTTACAGTGACTTGTGTGTGGCACTTCCTTGCTGAAGGCAGCACTTCCAGCTCCTTCCAGACACCTCTAAGATTGGTGCTAATGAGAGAGAAGGAGAGCTGAGGAAATGCAAAGGTGCTAGGCTTGAGGAAGAAACAGCTGATGGATATATAGAAGCACAAAGCACAGAGCTCACTGTGGGGCTGCTGTCCACTAAAGCAAGTCTCTGGAAAAGTAGCAGAATTGATTTCAAAGAAGGACCTTCCACCACCAAGCTCTTATTAATAATAGTCAAACTTTTATTAAATGTTAGTCAAGCTACTTATTCTCTTTTGTAAAACTGGCAGTATTTTTTTTCTCTAAATATGAGTATTTTGAAAATAGCTGCCTGAGAGCACTGGGAAACATAGAGCAGAAACATCCTATTTTGTTGTTAATGAAGTTTACCATGGTGTCTAAATGGCTGTGCTTGGACATGTGTAGGCCATTTAGGACAGCAACAGCATTCTGAATGAAGCCATCTTTCACAAAGTCACCCATTGCTTGTCCTTTGATGCTGTTTTAATTCAACAGTTCTGGTTCATAGGAAGATTTTTTGAAAAGGGGTATGACAGTCTGTCTTTTAAATGCTTTGTTTCTGCAGCTGAAGTAGAAAAATAAACTTGTAAACAGTGATTCACGGTAATTATCTGAATGGCTTTCTAGCAGAGATTTATGTTAGAAATATGTGAAAGTCAAAGCATGAAAAAAAGGTTAAAGAAAATACCTCTAGGTTGTGTTCTTCAGGCATTTATCTAATAATCACTTCCTTTGAATGCTTGTTTTGTAACGTAAATTACTAATGTTTATAAAGCTTTTTGGAAAATATGAATATAAAGAGTGTGCTCACTGTTATTATTACACATGAATCATTGCATTAACAAAAGCAATGACTTTTCTCAGGCATGGAGCCAATCCCTCTCACACGGCATTTGATAGGATGCATCTTACAATTTCAATGAGGATCAATTTGGCAAGGTTCAGTCCATTTCACTGCTCCTCATTTCATCCCAATCCTTTTCATTTTAGTCACTTCATTTCAGAATTTTTATCACTCCACATTTAATGTTTGATTTAAAAACCACTGCTTTAAACAAGCTTTTCAAGGTGTTGCATTCTGGCTGCACTGACATCCTTTGTGTTTGTTCTACCAAAGCTAGCAGAGTGCCTGTCTGACTTTACCAGTCTGTTATGTGTAGTAACTTTTTATGGAGGCTATTAGGAGGCTGTTCAGATATCACTGTGCTGTGTAAATTCCTTCTTCCTCTGTAATTTTCTTAGCAGACATTATTTTTCCTGTATAGATATGCTATCAGTCTCTTAGTCCCAGCATTTTTATCATTCATATACAGGAAAGTTTAGTGGTGTTAATTCAGCCCTTTGTCAAAACCACGCCAAAGGGTTGTGAGCTAGATGTGTGCTTCAAGAGCATGAGGTGTCTTTTTCCCTCATGGTTTTACCTTACAGGAGTATTAAAAATACTGCCTGTTTTACTCAAGTACAACAATATCAGTTAGCACCCAGAGCCTTTTTGTGAAACTTGTGGGACTGAGCAGGATATTCGGGCGTATGGCGCAGAGAGCTGTGGGCTGTGCAAAGAATCTTTGTGTGCACATTGGAACATTTGCCTTGCTTGTCTGAAGTTACTTATCTGACGTGTTTTGTCATGTAGAGTGCTGAAGTCGGTCCCTTCCTCACATTTATTGTACCATTGTTGCCTGGAACAGCCCCATGTCAGAAAACAATGGGGAGACCATATAGAAATATCTGCTTGGTAAACTGAGATCTAGGCTGGTAGCAATGGTGATAGAAATTTTATTTTAATTTTTGTTGTACAATTTGTTTATCTCTCCTTAGGCCTCTCTCCACATCTCTGTGCATGACCTGAAAGGCATAAAATTCCCATTATGACATCCATACGGTATCTGAATCCACTTCTATTTCTATTGTTTGTGAAGCCTAGTTTTTACTTCAGTTTGCTCTAAAGATCATGGAACAACACTAAACACCCTTAATTTCTGGACCATAAAAAGCTTGACACTGACTACATAGGGCTTTACATTTTCTTACTTTAATCCACAGAAAATAGCAGGAAATTAAAGTAAAGCTCTTTTAAGTGTGAATTTTTAAAAGTTATAGTAATTTCTTATAGACTAAAATATATTTGCATTTAAAGAATTTTTACATTTTTTTAGAATATATAATCTTTCAACATTTTTGGAAAGAAGTATCTTTTTCTGGGATAGCACCTATCCATGTATGTGTCCAGTCAAGATAACAGGACCTTAGTCTTTTAGCACTCATTGATTGCTTGGGCAGTGGTTTTGCTCCCTTTCATGTTCAAGATAAAAAATTTCAGAAGATATATTTGTATCGAAAAAGAAAAGAGCTTGTGTCTTGCATTTGAAGCCACACATTACAGACCAAACACAGGGTATCACAGGATCAAATGGAAGCTGCATTTCAGTCTCCACAGATACATAATTAGCGAGGAATAGAGGGCAGTGCAGAAAAGCAATGAGTTAAACTATTGGACAGAAAAAATAATATTTAATATTTGGTAATTAGTGCAAATGAAGTCATGCTGAACTACCAACTATGGCAACCATACATAGCTGTATAAATTATTAATAAAGTTTACTGATTTGAAGATAGGAGTTGAAGAATAATTTAGGAAGCTCTTTTTCTTCAAGGGGATGAAATGATGGTAGCTGTTCACCTTGTTTCTGCCATGCTATGGTTATTAGTTATCAAATACATTGTTAGAACTGGCCCTTATTTCAGCACCAAAGATGATCACTTGTGTTTAGTTTGTTGGATAGGGATCTCTGCAAACATGTCTTACTCCACTACTTGTAGAAATTCTTGTAAGACTTGAAACACAACTAACAACAAATACCAAGGCAGGATTTGGAAGCTCAGAATGCAAGTGGAACTGACAAAAAAATACCTCTTTATACTTTAAGAAGTAAACAGAATTTAAATTGATTTCTATCTGTCATTGTTGGCCAATGGAAACAACACAGTGGGCTGAAGTGATGTGCTTTTCACAGCTTTAATTCCTTGATTGGCTGAGAAGTTCCCAGTAAATAAGAACTTGAAAAAGAATCAGGGGAACTTGAAGCACAGCGCAAGACAGCTGTTGGTGCTGCTAAGGAGTTAAAGAATCACAGCTGGAGATAATTCAGAGGTACTGCCTTATGTGTTCTGCTTAACCCTTGGCACCAATCCACACTCTACACCACAGCTTTCTGAACAGCTCTAAAGATGGATAGAAGATAGTTGTGAGAGATAAGTGAAAAGAAAAATAGCTGCAATCAGTGGTCTTCTGATTCCTGAGTGCCCTAAGCTCTTGAGAGTACACCGTTATTATAAGACCTAGTTTCTTTTCTGTTCAATACCATTTTCATGTAGTTCCTTTGGAATAAACTACAGCAGAATAACTGTTTGTAATTTGCATCCAGCTCTTACTCTGGCAAACATCAGGATGAGTTTTGCTGCTTTGGCAATGGAAGTCTTGATAGGTCCTTAGCTCTGCTCTGGAGGTAAGAATTAGTAATGACTCCAGTGGAAAAGGGTGAGCAATGTAAGAGCTACCAGGGAAGTAAATGAGCATCAGCTGAGCAACTTATTGTTCAAGAAGAGGGGCAAGAGTATAAACAATCCACATTAAGCAAGTGTGTAAGAATAGAGTGGCCCCAAATTTGTTGACTGGGCAGAGCTGGGAGCCCAGTGTATTACTGAAAACTTCCACTTACTACTTTTCTCTATGCTCAATATCAAAGCTGGACTACCAAAAAAAAAAAAAAAAAAACCAACAAAACCCCCACTATTCCTGGTGTGTTCTGTTAAAAGAGCTACATCAGCACCATCTCTTTATGTGTCTTGATTTCCTTCCAAGAGAGAGCATGGAGGCTCTATTGTAGCAGTTCCGAGAATAGAGTGTGATGTGCACTGTACTGCCAAGCCTGCTGCAGACAAAAGTCATTCTCTGCATGAACTGAATGCTCACATGCACTAGCTGGTTTTGTCTGATGGCTACAAAGTCCTTGCATTTTTGTCTCTTAAAAGGAAAAAACTAAGTGAAATTTAAATATAATTTATTAACTGAATCCTTTCTTATTCTACAGATTTTTCTGCAAAAATTGCACCAGAAGTGTCTCCTTTCTGGTGCTGAGACCTTTCTGTTCATTTTACTTTATAATATCTTGTTTATTCTATTTATGATGATTAGTTCTGGGTTTTATTCTTAAAAAATATTGAATGTAGATATTCCCTGAATGGGAACATTTTTATTTTCCATTCAAAGGGTATCTGAATTCAATTTATCTCTTCTCACCTTTTGGGTACTGTAAAAATTTAATTGGTCTCTTAATTTATATCTGCATCTCAGTTTTATTTACTCATTTTTGAAGGGTCAAAGGTAATTGATGATGAGCTTTTTAAAATGAATGTATCTGGTAATTTCTACAATGCTTCAATATAAGATTGACTAGATTTAGAAGTACTTTCAGTAACAAAAGGTACTGCATTTCTAATGCTCTTTACACTAGTAAAGATAAGGTGGTTATTTCTTCTACTTCTCCAGTTGGGAAGACTGGGAGACTCCTACTGTGACTAATCCAAAATTACTGCCAGTGTGCTTTTAAAGATTTCTTGTGCATTTCCATGACACTATAATAAGGGCCAACAAAAGCAGCTACGTGATGCACATATCATTTGCATCAAATGCAAATGTGATTTGTGGTTAAAAATACAAATAGGTCTAGAAAGTTGTTGATAAGAGCAGGGAGAGCATAAAATTAATTCTAAGAGCTGTAAGTAGGGAGTGTGTGGAATTGTTTCTCTGTAGGAATTATACAACTGCTTTATAACATCAGAAAAATAACCTTTTCTACTTAGATCTACAACCTAAAATATTATCCTAAGAGCTAGTGCATGATAAACAATGTTTCTGATTTCTAATTCTGTAACAGAATTTATGCTTTTCAGTCAGTCTCATTGCTGTTAATCCTGATCATGTATTAGCCAGTTGGCTATGAGTCCTAATCTACACAGTGTGCAATTGCTGTGAAATCCAGTATCTTGCTGGGAGCTCTAGTGAGTTGAGCCTCTCTCCAGCTTCCTGAAAGTCTGGATCATGGTGCTGCTCTGGACTTCCACTCTTCTTTCCACTCTTCTGTTGAAACTGGACCAGTGTCCACTAAAGGACTGAAGAAGTAGCAAAGCTGGAACAGGGTGGGCTTGTGGCCCAGAGATAAGAGCACTTGTTTGCATGATCTGTGTCAGACACCTCAGTGTTCATCTCTGTATTTCATTAAGTGCTCAATTTAATGTGTATCACAGAAACAAGTGTTGCTTGGAATGGAAGAGGTTGCAATAGAACAAGCTAGTGTCTTAGTATATGTTGAGGTCATGGAAGAGAATGGTCAGCCCTGGATGTATTAAGTATATATTTCGGTAGTTGGAGAATACACCTTGTGAAGCGTTTTCTCCCTAGGGCTAGAACATGACTGAGCAGGAAGGAAAACATGTGATAAGATTTGATAAAACACCTAATTACATACATATTTTTATGCAAAACTGAGGACTGATGTTCTAGAAAGTGATGTGGATGCACAGAAAGCTGTGCAAAGTTCATGAAAGATGCACCTTGTTTCTTGTGCCACCTTCTTGTTCTTGTGCCTAATCTGTGTTCTTAACAAATTACTGTGCATGATCACTACCTTGAAGACAAAAAGGATTTTGAACAATTTGTAAATTCCCATTCATAAATAACACTGCTCACCTTGTATTTGCCATGTTGCCTACATGTGAGAACTAGTTTGTTTTTAGAACTGATTTTTTTTCAAATCAAGAAAGTCAGCTTAGCTAGTTGTCTTGATTTATTCTGTGTAATCCCAACTGCAGACAGTAATTTTGTATGTGACCATTGAGAGGAGTAAGTCTGTACTACCCTTGACAATCTCTGGAAGACTAGCAGCAATTTCTGACATTTCATGCATTTCCAAGTATTAGGTTTGATAACAGATTTTAAACAAACAAACATTTTTTTTTAAAGATATGAGTTTGGGTTAGAATAGGAAGGAAAAAATGAGTGTCATTACTCAGTAATCCATTTTTTCCCCCTGCTTCGGGCCTGGTCTATAGCAGCACTAGGGATTTTTCTTTCTTTTAAGTAAGCATACAACTGAACCCTTGCAAGTGTCAAGACTGAAACATTTCATACACAGAATAATTCCTCCAAAGATGTCACTTGCTGAAAAGCTCAAAACATATTTACATGTTTGTTCTTGGAGTAAACTTTGCCTTCAAGAGAGTAAAAAAAGGTTTTTAACAAAATATTTTTTGACCTCACCTGGAGTTCAAATAAACTACAATTTCAATTCTATCATCAGTCCTTGACACTAATGCTAACTACATATTTTAGCATTAGTGCCTTTAAGACTTCAAGAACCAAAACAGTCTTTGGATCTAAAACTGACCTGATATAAGGGAGAAAATTGACAATGGTTGACAGGTGGCCCAGAGAGACTGTGAAAGAATGAAATGTTGGTGTTTTGGTGTTGTTGGTAATTTTTTGAGTATTCTCCCTTACTTTCATCCATAGCTGCATGCATTGCTGTTCTGAGATTGAACAACCAGTGGAGTTAGGATGATATGGTGTTAATTTGTGGGAAGAAAGGACAGTTTGAAATTGGACAAAGAGAAGGATAAATTAATTAAGATGCTGACACTTACTACTGTCTGAAGCAAATGAAATTAAGTTAAAGATGTTTGATGTTTTAGCTGGGAGGAAGTAGTGCTAATAGTCTTTACTTGAGTAATTATGGCAATAGAAAATTCCTGCTGTGATCAGTATTTATTAGATGGTAATATTTCAGTAATACTCCATATTGCTGTTAAAATCTAATTGGTGGTGCTTTTATGAATAAAGCCAAAAGCATGTTCAAAGGGTGGTGTTAACTGATGTTCCCAATAAGCCATTTAGAAGATTTTTTTGCTTTCTAAGTATGTTTCAGCCTTTTGCTGTTCTTGTAATGCTTTGAAAAAAATGCCTAAATTCTTGCTGGCACTATTCACTTAGGTTTTTTTCTTCCTAATAATCAGTAGGCCAGATGGAAGAGTTGTGATTAACTGATCTATTCTTTTTCAGAATATCTCAAATGACTGGGTTCTATACATGAATTCACTCAAGAAAGTAGATGACCTCCCTCCAAGACAGGACCATATGGTTTTGAAAAATCAGTTTCACTCCAATAACTCCAAGTCCATCTGCATTCTCAGGTAACCTACTACAAATATTTGTTTCCTTGACTACTCCGATTGGTGGTCTCATTACCTAGGTATACCTCTCAAAAAGGTCTGTTCCTGTCTTCCAGTCAGGATTGCAATTTGTAGTATCCTCTACCAACAGATGTTAAATCCACAACATCCCTCTTAATGTCCCTCATTTTGTCCTTGGCAGGTTACCTGCCTGATCAAACTGTTCCCTCTATTATTACCATTCTCAAAGCCTATGCACAAGTTTTCAAACATTTTAGTGACTTTTGTCCTTTCAGACTGAAGTCTTTGATTCTTCTCTGACTTGTATTAATGATCCAGCGGATTAAAAAGAAAAGGAGAAGAAAAATTTGTTTATTACTTTAAATAACAAGAATGTCAACTTTCTGTGAGGACTCTTGACCTATTCTCTTGACAGATCTCCCATGACTCGGCTATTTCTTGACTTAGGTAGTTCACTGTGTTAAGACCATTGTCCATTAACTTAGTTATTTTTTTAAATTATACTTTGAAGTTCAAATCCCTTAGAAGGGGAAAAGAATATTTTTTGGCATTGAAGCAGATGCAGGGGTGTGGAAAGAACAGCTATTTCTTACTAATAATTTCACATCACAAGTTGGACCATATATAGGTGTAAAAAAATTAAAAAGAAGTTGTATGAATTTAATATATAACATTAGAGATCACATCATCCACATCTGTGTTAATCACTGACTGCATCCTGAGTGTATTATAGAGAGATTAGCAGCTATTTCCCAAACATACTGCTTTTTCTGTAACACTGAACTCAGTCATGCCTTCTTTTCCAACAACAGTGAATAAGCAGAGATAGTTTAGTCCCTTGTGACAGAGTGAAGGCTGAGGGATCTGGGAACATTCACTTCAATTTGAGAAACTACATGCTGGGATCCCACTTCTTCTGCAATGTAGGAAAAGTGACCTGAACCCTACATCACACATCCAAAGAGAATAAGGTCATTTTGTGTAAAGATTAATTAGGCAGCAGGGATTTCCCCATGACCTCACAATCCCTGCACATCTTCTGCCTCTCAATGGCCAAACAGGCTGGAGTTAGAGCTACTGGGTCAGAGTTGGGTCAGAGCTAGGAGTTCAGTGCATGGGAATGTGGTTTAGGAGTTCTAAGATATAGGGAGCTTGCTTCAGGGATTAGTGAAAATAATTGGGTTGAGGGACTAGTGTGCAGTGTAGGGTTAGAGATAAGGGTTGAAACCTAACTGAGGTGGTCTGCAATCACCATCTCACTCTACTGCCCTGATAACTCAAATCCACATGATTTGTTTTCATAATCATCAGTTTGATGCTCTGAAGGGACCTGAGAACTTCTGAGGTTATCAACAGTGAGTGGAACCTTTTACACAAAATTCCCTGTAGCTAATTCTTCTTTGTGTGAACATCCATTCTGAAGGTAGAAAGAGGTTTTATATGACTACATACAAATGAAGAAACAAGGTATTGGAAGACAGTGGAATCTGGTATATGGGATCAAAACTGACAAGAAAATAAGTTGATTCATGAGTGGTAGTGGGTTCCCTTCCACTAAACAGGTAGACTGAACCAATCTGCCAGGAAAGAAGAGAATGCAGATGAAAGGAAATCAGGCAGCTGGTGTGTGTCTGATCCAAGAGTGCACGAATCAGACGGTTGATCCTCTGAGAGGAAGGGAAGGACCAGGTATCTTTGTACAGCAGAGATGAGAAAGGAGAAAGAGTAACTGGTAACATTATTACAATTACAACAGAATTTTAAAGTATTGCCATGAAATGGGTTCAAAGCCACACAGGTCACCTACTATGGTTCAATTCTGTTCTGTATCAGTTTATTTGTTGGGAGATAAATGTGAAATTGCAATTAATTTGCAATTGATGCTTAAGGCTGTTTGTCAATAGTATATATTGATTCAACTAAGTTAGCTTTAAGGCTGATTTAGGTTTAGTTGATCTAACATTTAGGCTCAAGCAAGATATTCCAAGATCTAGGCAGGAATGATATCTTACCTTCCAATAAATTTTCTGTGATACTGATTTTCAGTGTGTTTCAGCATATGAAAAAATATCAGAGGTTATGTCTAATAGTTCTTCTGTAAACTAGAAATAACGATTGTTTCGCATCATTTCATAAATAGGATTGTACTTTGCCAATAGAAATTTTATTACTTATTGATAAAAATATAAAAGATGGAGAGAAGGTAGGGATAAAAGAAATCACTGCTTTGTATGAACAAGCTTGAATAGGGCTGCAGTAATAACCTAGCCAGAACAGTTAATGTAACAGGCAACAAGTAACATCAGTCTGTCTGGAAATTAGTATTAGAAACAGTTTTATTAAATGTCTCTTTATGTAAGCACTCAGAGAGGGTATTGATAATAGTTTAATGAAAGCTGAAGGTAGTACTGAAATGATGAAAGAGGTGCTCACAGTAGTTGAAGGAGAGAAAATGTTAATTTTAGGAAAATGCACATTTATAATATAAGAAAATAAAAAAGGTGAATGTTGGCCAAAAAAAACCAAAAGAGAAGGTAATTTATATAGCTGAGGAGGATCTCATCAATGCCTTACAAAAACTCACATACACAAATCAGAAGAGACTCACATGAAAAGCAGTTCAGCAAAGGAGATCTTGGGTGACAGAAGTGTGGTAGAAAACGATGGCTTAAGGTGATGCTGCAAATACAACCCATTCAAAGGTGACTTGCCATCCAACAGCATCTAAGGTAGGCGACTCTTTGTATGGCACTGATGTGACAACTCAGAACAATATATTATCAGAGTAATAACAAAACATGGGCATTTCAAAGACTCTGGAAACCATCCTGTGCTGCTCCATTCTGTGCTAGTAAATTCAAGAGTGCATAAAATAGAGGTAAATTTTGGCAAAAAAATAAAAAAAAATTAAGATGTCAGGACTGTTCCCCATATCTACTCTAAAACTGATGTACATGTGTTGAAATTGCTTATGGCAGGTTGAAAATAAACAAAGAAAAAAACCAAAAACATACACAGAGCTAAGCTATGTAATTCCTTGCCACAGGCTATTGCAGATATTAAAAGTTTTCTGGTGTTCAGAACTGATTGCCTACATTAATAGAGGAAAAAATGATCTAGGATATTAAATGAAAGATGTCAACTGTGGTCAGTAAATTTCACAATAAAAAAACTAAAAGCTAGATGTCAATTCTTGGGTAATATATTTCTCATTTTCTTTCTGCTTTTCCTTAGGAATCCTCTATTGGTGTTACTGAATACAGTATACTGACCTAGACAGACTGTTCATATAACATTTTGTGGTTGGTTCCATTTTCTCACTAAATCTTCTTAAACCTAAAGCTGTACTTTATCTAAACTTAGCAAGTGATCTCCACCATTGCAAATCTTCCTTTTTTAGCTCCCAGGGCTCATTGAAGTGGTTACTGAATCCATGTGGTCCATAAAACAATGGGACACCAGTTTTTCCCTAAATGGTCTCTTTTAAAAGGAGGACATTTTCTGGGAAGAATGAGACTATAAATAATCAAAAATAGCCTTAATTTAATATGCATTTTTTGGCAACAATTGGGAAAAAATTTATTATTCTAATATGTCACACATCCCTTTCTTGCAAGTTTCTGTTTTCCTATGCTCCTGATCTCTTAAAAATTGACATAAAAGTGATGTACTGGACCTAGCTCTGGGAACTGCAGATGAGGTGAAGGTGGAAGTGCTTAACACCTTCTTTGCCTCAGTGTTTACTGGGAAGATGGCTTGTCCTCAGAACAACTGTCCTCCTGTGCTGGCAGATGGTGTCAGGGAGCAGAATGGGGCCCCTGTTATCCAGGAGGAGGCAGTCAGAACTGCCGAGCACTTGGATGTTCATAAATCCATGGGACCAGATGGGAACCATCCCAGGGTGATGAGGAAGCTGGCAGATGAGGAAACTGCTCCCAATCATTTACCAGTCATCCTGGCTCACTGGGGAGGTTCCAGAGGACTGGAAGCTGGCCAATGTGACCACCCATTCACAAAAAGGGTGGGGAGAGGGGCTTGGAGCACAGACCCTGTGAGGAACGACTGAGGGAGCTGGGGGTGTTTAGCCTGGAGAGAAGGAGACTCAGAGGTGACCTTGTCACTCTCTGCAGCTCCCTGAGAGGTGGCTGTGTCAGGTGGGGTTGGACTCTTTCTCCAGGCCGCGCTGACAGAACGAGAGGACACAGCCTTAAGCTGTGCCAAGGGAAATATAGGTTGGATATTAGGAGACAGTTTTCACAGAAAGGGTGATAAAGTACTGGAGTGGTCTGCTTGGGGAAGTGGTGGAGTCACCATCCCTGCATGTGTTTAACAAGAGACTGGATGTGGCATCCAGTGCCATGGTTTAGTTGAGGTGTTGGGGCAGGGGTTGGACTCCATGATATTGAAGCTATCTTCCAACCTAGAGATTCTGTGATTCTATGAATTAATAAACTTAGAAAAAATGTTCCAGGTTTATAGGCCCTTAATATTTCTTGAGGAATATTGTGCTTTATTTTGAATAAAATAGCATAGCTGTGATGGATGCTTAAAAATTCTTGTCCTGCAAAGAACATTCTGCTTTTCTGGATGAATTTAGAAGCATCTGATGTAGACAATATCCTAGGAAAACTAATTTCTTTTTAGTCCTGTGGTACAGCACAAGTATCCTTTGATCTCTGGCAGAATTATTGCATAGACAGTACTTAGTTTGTTGCAGTTCATAAGCCCATTTTTCACTAATTCCATTTGTATTGCTACATTGAGGCATTATGTCCCCAGGATTTTCAAAACAAAAAATAAAGCTTGTAAACTTCAGGTTGACTCTGGTAGTCGTTCTGAAATGATGCCAAATATTATTGTATATGATCTTACCAGTGACCTGCCTTCCTGGCTTCTTAATATAATGTGATCTTCATTTACAAAAATTAACTGTATTAAAGTGAGCTGAACTGAACACTTTGTGGTGACTCATCTGATAGAAATGGCACCCTCAGTGGTGCAAATGATAGACTGTAAATTCTATGTTAAAATTTCATGTCCTTTTGTGTGTGTTTTTTCTCAAATTTCTTATCCTAAGCTGTTGTGTATTTGCAAAGCTTCTGTTTCTTTCTAAAATGGAAAGAACAAAAAGGCTTTATTGGGGTGGATAAAAAGGGCTGTGATCTGTTATATTTTCATTGATAATCAGATTAAATTTCTTGAAAAGAAATATGTTGCTGAAACAGTGATTGCCTCAGTATACTTTTGGTTTAAGAGACAAATTTTACCATTTTCTATTATGAGGTTAACTTTTATCTGAACAGGAAATTCACTAATTTTTACTAGCTTAGTGGTAGGATTACTTCCAGAATTATCAGGGAAAAAAAGTCTTCTCCTTTTATATGATACTCTGCAATTAAATTTAATGAAATCTAGAGTGAAGTATGTGTACAGAAAATTAATGAATACTAGTGTCAAATATAAAAGAATATGTATTTAAAAATCAGTCCAGTATTGAGAGGGTTGAAAGAGTTGAGGGTGAAAATATTTTTTGTTTGCTCTAGGCAGCAATTGATTAGGGTATACCTCACTTTCCAGTTAGTGGATAGAAAAACCCATAGAAATCCAGATAGGGAAGTTTTCACACAGACAAACAAAAATCTGATGTTAATCAGAGAAAGAGCAGAGGTTTAGAGGGATCAATATTCTGATCTGGCATTCCACACTCCCACCTCCTTATTGCTGGAGAAGGGTTTGTGGCAATCCAATCCTTTGAAACACTGCAAAAGTAAGTCTTTACATTTATGTGTTTCAAACAAAGATTGGGTGTAGGGGGAAGGGGGGAGAAATGTTTCTCTAATGGAGTCCGAATCCCTAAAGATCCATGGGGAGACTGAAATAAAATCCCTAAAGACCCAATTGATTTTCAAGGACAGTCCACTCCAGTCAGACAACTGAGAGATCCACCTGAATGTGGTGGGTGTGTTCTGTCTGTAACTTTTCAATTTAGTCAGCAGTGAATATGCACCGTGAGTTTTATATTTAGTAGAAAATTACCAGTGATAAGAAAACACACTTAGACTGTCAGAAGCTGAGCTGTTAGAGAAAATGATTATTTCCATTTGTTGTCAGAATGTTTCCTCTGTCCCTTGCCAAGGTAACTGCTTATGAATGCCTGCTGTGAGTGACCCCAGAGGTAGGTCCTGCTGAGGACAGGGGAGTGCATTCCTCCGTGTGGAGTGAACTGTGCTCTGATTTGCCAAAGGATGGAGCACAGGGAAGAGCTGAACAAGTAAGAGGGAAAATGAAGACTGCCTAGTTCCTTTGTGCTTAGGAACAAACATCATCCCAAGCATTTTCTTCACTACAGGTCTCAGGATGATGGCTCCATGAAATGAATAATCATGGAAAGTTAACAAGCAGCGTTGTTATTGGATGGTCACCTGCCATTCATGTTTGTTCTGTCTGTGCTGAAAAGTTAAAATTTACCCTGCATAGCAGGTAAAGACACTGTCCAGCCCTGAAGGTGCTGAAGGCCCAGTGTTTGCTTAGTCCCAGGAGAAAACTTCTATTTGAGCAAACCCTCAATGGTTACACCCTAGGGATACTTCCAACAAAAGGACATGGGGTGCTAGTGGAATTGTGCCTGATTTCCTCTGAGCTTACCATCTTAACTAAGAATGTACATTTTAATTTAGCACATTTTAACTGTGCTAAAATACAGATAGGAGCTCCTTACTCCATGTGTCGGGGATACAAAGACCATTTAAGTACCATAGGAATGAAAGGAAGAGCAAAAGACCAGGAATTTTCTGTCTGGAAAAGGGAAAACAGAAGGGAAAGGTGATAAGAATGCATGGAAAAGAGGAAGAGGGAATAATTCCTTTAAGGTTTGTCGTTAAAGTATTAGTTTTTCTTCCAAGAAATCAGGGTTATAAAACAAAACTACAAAGAGATTAAAAAAGGCAGAGAAATTTCTTTGTGCCTTATGTAATGAAACTGGGGAGCTCTGCTGCAATGTGTTGTAAAGACCAGTGTTTACATGGATGCAGAAAGGCAACTAGAAAGCTTTGTAGATGAAAAAGAGCTGTTGGCCTGTGGTCAAGAGCTGATAAATTATAAAGATATTATACCTCAAACCCCAGAACTTATGAATGAAGTTCACTAGATGATCTTTCAGGTCCCTTCCAACCCAAGTCTTTCTGTGACTGTATGAATTTCTTGCACCACAAGTGATTTGTGTGACCAAATGACTATATGGGGAAGGACAAATACCTTTGTTTTCTTACAGTCTTTCTCAGGCATTTGCTGTTGCCTGCAGTCAGAGCAGTTGGATGTTGGGTGAGGCTGTCACTGTGCAAGCTAAGCCCTTCTCTGAGACAGATTTCTTGTGGTGAACTCAGATCTCTAAACAGTAACAAATGCAATGAGAGTACTCACTGTAGTTTCCATGATCTTTGACACAGCTGTAGCTGTAGTTCTGTCCTGGCATGTCTGTGACTGCAGCCCCTTAGATCATGCACGTGGGATCTTGGGAGGGCATGAAGAGGAGATGTGAACTTGAGCAAGGAGGGAGTGAAAACAAAGTTATGGGACTACTAGTGCATGAAGTAATCTCTGCACTTACTGACATTTTGCAAGGTCAGTAAGCTTGCTGCTGCTTAAACAGAAAGCTCAGCTGTTGCTTTTTTCCTCTGGTTTGACTTTATTGTCTTGTGTCAAGATTCTAGAAAGCTGTGAGCAAAATTTCTGTCTAAAGCCTCCAAGGCTGGCATCTTCTGTTTTAAGATAGACAAATATTTTTATGAACTTATAATTCAGTATATTTATTAGACATACAATGTCCCAGATCACAAAGTAATAAACCATATACAGACACTTACCAGCTTTCCAGCTAATTATTGGAGAAATCTGATTTTGATTTCTGCTGTACTGATTGCTACTTTTCTTCCTATTAGAAAAATTGCTTACCACCTGTGCCTCGGCAGTTCTGTTGATACCGTCGGAGTTGCATTTCTTCTAAACTTGGCTATGTTGCAATGCTGAGAGCACTTGCTAGCTTTGAATTAGGAAGTTCTTCCTCCTGTTTTCATTCCTATGCAAAGGTACATGAAATTGTTTCATTTGAAACTCCCTTGCATATGTTTATGTCAAGTCAAGATACATTTCTTGAACCAACATGGTGGAGTGAATTAGATAACTCAGATCAACACTTGTCACACAAATTTTGGTCATGCTTATGATCTCTAAATATCTTATCTTACCCCTCTCCTTTTCTGTTACCTGCTGTAAAATGTACTTCACAGTCCACTTCTGACAGTTATGGGCAGTCATGCCTGCAGTATGAAACCCATCTACAAAAGTAGACGGTACAGTGAAAAAGGGAAGAGAAACTGAGATCTCTGTGTTTGATTTCCACTAATGCCAGAGGCCATTTGTGCTTTGCACGTACAGAGCACTTCATGAAACCATTTTTCAGATATATGTAACCCCTCTTTTTTCATTTATATTGTAGATACAAATTTTGTAATTTCCTCAAGAAATCAATGTTAAAATCGAGATTAAATGATTTCAATTTTTTTCCTCCTTTAATATACTACAGTGTTGTTAAGAAGATTTCAGTTATTCACCACTATTCATCTCAGTTAGAAATTGAAAGAGTACTCAGGGAGAGAAAGTTGTCTAACTAAAGTCACGTTTATATTTTGTCCCAGGAGAATATTCTGGCTATCTTGGACCTACAGATGTAAACAGTTATTAAAATGCTGCACACATTTCAATAATGCAGTTAACCTTGGTATTAGGCATGAAGAAGAACATACTGTAGTATGAATAAGTAGTAATAAAATCACTTAGCCATTCTCTTTTCTGCACACACCTTTTATTTTTTTCTTAAGGTTGAAGCTGCTGTTGCAAATATACTCTATTTACCTGCTCATGTAAATTCTTGTATGAATAACTGTACGGTTATTGCTAAAAGTAAGAGAACTTCTTTCAAATGCTTTTCCCTACTGTGCTGGCAGTCTCTAGCATCTGCATGTCAGAAAACAAAGTTTAAGGGTGAATTGAAAAAAGTTTCACGTGGTCTAATCAAAATTGTGCTCTCTTTTCTTGCCAGCTTACAGGAGTAGTTTGCAGTGATTTCTAACAATGCCTGTGTACCTTCCAAACATTACAGATAAATGTAATTGTAATATTATTTCAGTATACTGGTCTCCAGTAGGTATCTCAGCTTAAAATTGGGTCCACTGCAGAGTTATTGGAAGGAGCAAACATCCTGTCTGCTTGATATTCTGAACTATTTTTCAGAAATAATTTTTATATTTATGAAGATCTTGAGAACTGAAGTTTGGCAGGTGTTCAGATTGAGTCCATTCTGCTCTTGTGTTCAAATCTCACATTCCTAAAATAATTAGAGAAGATTTGAGTGAAATTCTGAATGCTATAAATGTTTTCGACTTGACACAGTGACAACTTTACAAGGCTCCCTGCCAGGTCTGAGCTAATTTTAGATGTAATTAAAAAGATGTATTTAACTGATTGTGTCTAATTAACACCAGAAGATTTGGCTGGAGCTTTTATAACACTGAATTCATGTAAGGTACTTTATTATTTTGGTATAAATCTAAACCAGCTTAAACCATTTTCAGTATCTCTAGATCAACTGGATACTAAAAAGAAGTAATCTCTTACTTGCATATACTATTACATGAGCCATTGTTCAATAAAGCATGAAATGAGCACAGTTGTGCTACAATATACTCAAAAGTGACTTTTATTTTAAAACTTACAGGATGATGTCCTGTATTCTGCATCCAGTGAGGGGAATTAATTTCAAATGTTTATAATATTTTAATTTTCTAAAAGGAAAAAATGAAAATACCATGAAATATTTTTGCTGCTGAAACACTTCATAGTCACAGAATGGTTTGGGTTGGAAGGGACCTCAAAGATTGTCCAGTTCCAACGTTGCCTTTATCCAATTCAAACAGAAATGATATATGACTATCTCCTAAACAAAGGTAAAATTTTTGTCATGAACTTAGTTACTAAAACTGAATTTCATAATAAGGTCATTAATTGTTTCTGTGCATTGCCTGCTAATGATCTTGTGAAATACACAATTGAAAATAAGCGTGGAAACACAACTGTGCTCGGGCTGGAGAGGGGCTCACCTTCTTCTACTTTTGAGAGGTAAAATGTTTATGCAAACATTGTAACACACACTGAGATGAAAGTACTTTACCAGTCATGCATAAACACTCTGGTCAGTCCTTTCTAGCTCCTTGAAAACTGTAGGGACAAACTGTACAGAATGCCATATTAAGACTTTTTGTCCTCATCAGCTCTGCAGTGCAATTCACCCATGCAACAGCAAATAGATAATCTAGGGAGGGGCATTAAGGGAGTTTAGCAGGAAAGCAAAATTTGAGACATTTGATACTGGCTTGTTTTTTTTTTTTCTGGTGGTTTCTTCATGCTTTTCCTTTATGTCTGGCTGGAAAATGGGGGCACAGTACAGAATGACTGTTAAGATTCTGCATGGTGGGAGTAAAAGAATTTATATGATCAGGGCCTTAAGTTGCCCTTACCTGGTTTTTAACACTTTACCAGAGTGATATCTTGAGAGCTATCAGTGATTCAGGTGCTAAACCTCAGTGCTTTCCTTCTGTTTTCTCTGTGACTTATTAGGCATAAGTCACGTGGTGCCAGGTGTCGATACCAATAGCCAATTTTCAATCAAAAATAAAACTATCACAGAGCTAGCAGGTGGCAGAACTGTCTCTCAGGAATGCTTGCTTAATGCAGATCATGTAGCACAGGAGAGAGGATGTACCTTACTCATGTGCAACCTTATATGCATGGTAAAAACCATAATTACCTGTTACAGAATAAGATGTTCTGGTTTGAAAGCAAAACCCGTGAGAGACTCCAAGTCAGAAATACAATTTATTAGGAAAAGGGGAAAAAAACCAAAATACATGCAATAATACAAAAGAAAAGAACCACTGACAAAGTCACAATACAACCTGACACTGTTAGTCAGGGTGTTGGTAGCAGTCCAGTTGGAATTGTGGCTGCAGTCCTCCTGGAATGACAGATGTGGTTCTGTTGGAGCGGTGATTCTGTAGAAGGCTGTAGTCTTTCTCTGAAGATCCAGTGGAAAAGGCAGCTGTTCCTTTGGGAATCTAGTGTAAAGGCTGTTCTGGTGTCCCAAAACCTCAGATTATATCCAGTTAGGAATGCTTGGCTCCTCCCTCTGGGCGGAGCATCCCACAATGGGATGCTGTAATTTTTATCAGTCATGCAGCGACATTCAATAGCCTCTTAACAGCAGATGTCTCCCCAGAGGGAGGATTAGTTGTGCAAGAGATAAAGAAAACTGCCCAATTAACAGAAGATAACTGCCCCACCTCTAACAGATGGCAAATAGAATATATATTGGCTTGCAATCTAGGACAGGTGTAAACAGATACCCTGCTCATTTGTGTGTGTACCTGTGGCCAGCAAAGACAATCTCATTTGATTTTGGATACCTGAAAGATGGATTTCTACATCCGAGGTGGTTGTCTAAGCTTGCTGTGCAGCCAAATCAGAGTTAGCACTTCCAGGCTGTGGTGCTTCAGAAGCTGAATCATCCTCAAGAGGATCCTGTTGCTCCAGTCTGATTGAGAGAGTTTCAATGAGCATCTTTGGAAATAACTACACTCAAATACATGGTGCTGTTGGTATTCCTCTGACAGAAGGGAATCTTCTACCTCATTGCTCAAGTTTGTGTGCTCAAGACTATTGTCCTAGTCTCACAGTAACTCAGCCATGCGTACAATACTTATTTAGATAATACCAAGGGGTGGGGGTTTTTTATTGTGGAACTTTAAATGAATTGAGAGATGTATGGTAGCAAGACCTATTAGCAAGATTATGCATTCTGGGCAATATAGGAAAGTCTAAAATGTGAGAACAATTATTTATTGGAAAAGTATAATACCTTCCCATTTTTTTTACTAATAACTCAAGTGATTTGTATACTATGTACACGATTTAATTTTGAAAATAATAAAAAAACATACGTCATTCAGAGATAATTCAGACTGTATTCTCATTCAGACTATATTCTTGCATTATTTTTTGAAAGCAATATAATTTAAATTGTTTTAATGATGAAAGTAACTGAGAGGACCAAAACTCCAGGTGATTTAAAAAAAAAATTGATTGTGCTATTAATCATTCTTATTGCTTGCTTTGCCATTTTCATGTATTATTTATGTAAACATTCATAAATATGTGTAGGCTGTTTTCATGTTGGCTATTTAATTTGCTAGAAAGGGTTTGCTTTAGTATTGTCTTCTTTCATTTTGCATCTGTAGCTGTAATTATGAAAGCTGCTTATAAGAAAAAGGAAGATTAATTTTATGTGTGACATAGCTTTAATTTGCGGCTACTTCTTTATTTCCTCCTTCCCCTGCATTGATCCATTCTGCCTCATATAATGTAATCCTTCTACTCTTCTTTACCCTGGGAGGAATGTTTTTTTTACATGTCATAAAGTTTCTAAAGTAGATTTTGTTGTTTGTTTTGATTTTTTTTAACTCCTGTAGCTACAAAAGTAATAAATCTTTACTGTGGTTTACATGAGGGACTAAAGCATGGCCACATCCTTAGTCAAGAGTACCTGTTATTCCCATGAAAGCTTGCTTACACCTCGGCAGCAGGATTTATCAATGTCCAGTGAAGGGAGAAGTTTAGTTTCACTGTTTTAGATGGTTTAGGAGATAATAAATTTCAGTGTAGGGCTGTCTAGAAAGGAGGGCTTTTCAGCTAATATCTCTGAGAGAGCCCATTCTAAAAATGTTCTGTGGGAAGATCCAAAAAACACTGTAACTGACTTATTTGCAAATACCTTATTTGTGTTCTCTCCTGGTTTCTTTTGTTTTACTTTAAAATATTCAGATCTGGTTTCTTGCCTGTAGTTCTATCTTCTTGTGACTTTTGTAGTAATAATAATTGTGAATTAGAAAAGACAGAGAGAAAAATACTGAAATGTGCTGTTTCATGTTTCCTCAGGTCTGTATTTTTGTTAGTCTGCAAAGAAAAACACAATTTAATCCAAATAGTTATGTAAGGACAAAACTAATTAATCCTGTGTAATTTTTGCCACACTTATCTTTGCTCTGCTTTTAAAATGGTATAGATTTGTTTCCAAATATAAAAGTTTTTCTTTGCATTTATAATTTAATTTAACTTGTCAGTCTCTGAGATAGGACTGAGAAATTGTGTGTGTGGGTGTGCATGTAAGAAACACTCAGTTATTTTTCAGAATTTAAAAATTAATATTTAGCACTAGGACATACTTTGGAAGATTAGAACTTTTTAACCATCTAGTCTAACCCCCTGTGCAATCCAGGGCAAACTTTAAATTACAAGGGAAGTGCCCAGGGCTTTGTCTGGTTGAGTTTTGAATGCAGTTTCTCTGGGCTCTAGTCCAGAGCCTGGATTTCCCTTGCTTAAACTTTTGAATATTTTTCCTTGTCCTTTTCTTGTGAAGATATGTAATATGCCAATCTTATCTATTATCAATAATGTTGTCTCAGAACATAAATACAGTTGTCAAATCCTGCTTCATTTTTCACTGCATATGGTGAAACAGCTTTGAGAAGTAGTGCTTACAAAACAGTGGGTAAGATAATACCTAATGACTCCAGTATTTTTTATTTATATGTGGAGTACTGTATTTTAAATGCCTTTTTAATTGAAATTGAGTTAACATTGCCAGTCAGCTTTTTCAATCAATATGTTATACATTCCCCACTATATTTTCTTCCTTTTTATGTCTAAAGTAAGTGTCCTTTTAAAATATGTACTCTATTAGATTTGTGATATATAACGATTAAGGTGTTGTAAGGTAGTTTTTCCCACTCTCACATGCTTTTATTTAGGGCTTATATTAAATTATCCACTGCAAACACAAGAGGAGGGCAAACAAATTCTTGTGGGTTTTTCTCTGTGTGTGTGAAAGCAGACCCCGAACTACACAACTGTTTGACCTGTTCTGAGAAGAAGGAAGGTTACATTCAGCTCAGGATTTTCCTGTGTATTTTTTAGTACAAGTTCTCTGAAGTCCAATCCTGCCCTGCAATATTTTCTAGAGGAATTTAATTTGCAAGTAGCAAGAGATGAGGCTTCTCTGCAGCTTTTCTCTGCACTACCCCTCATTCAATTAAAAAATCCCAAATATACCCTAAATGTCTCAGACAGACAAGTCCAAACTGATATCCAAGTCTCCTGACTAGTCAGAAACAGCTGTAATTTTTTCAGTCCTTGTAACAGTCTAGCCACATAAGTGCATTTTACCACAGTGTGGCTGCGTTAGTTTAAATTGCTTTCACTTGTTCTCCTTGAGCTGAAAATGACTTATTCCACAAGTATGTTAGTGAGAACAAGATGTACCATTCCTAAAGAAAAAAAAGACTTTTACCATACTTGCAAGGTATAGAAGTAGCTCCTCCTTGAGAGGCAACTTGGTTTTATACATAAAGTAAAATTGCATAAAGACATAGAAGTGTAAAAATAGAATGTTACTTAGCATTTTTGACCTCAGAAATACTGACAACACCAGTGAAACCTATAGCAGTTGCTCCCCTAAGTACAAGAATGAGAGCTTAAATTGCTGGGGAATGTTAATGTTTTTCTATAAAGTTGCTGAATGTAAATGGGAACATAGAGGTGATAAAACAGTTTTCTATCTCAAATATTGCCAATTAGTAATAATAGCCATTGTCACATTTTGATGATGAAAAAATAAGATTGTGTACTTTTTAGTTATCTTTGACATCCACCAAAACAGCTTAATTTTAACCTCTTCCATAGGGAGAGAAATTAAAATATAAAAAGGTTTTTATTTGATTGCATGGGATTAAATCATGGTTTATGTAACTATGAAGAAAATGGACCACTGACTCACAGGACTTTTGAAAAGCTGTCCTTGTTGCTGGCTGGTGTCCCAATTAAAAATATATTGTGTTCTTTGGTAGCTGCTTAAGTTTCTTTTATGTCTTGGCCCCCCATTATGGATAACAATATATTCACCCATTTTCAGTGTGTTTTCCAATAGCACCTGCAGGTCCCAAGCACAGAACACTGTAAAAGGGGTCACCTGTTCAGGGAAGCTGAAATGGATTCTACTCCCACTCAACTTGGTGAATTAAAACACAGAGAGCTTGATTGAAGATTTCCCAGTCTAAATAAAGAGCACAAGAGGGGAGGCAGCTTATCTAAGGGTCTGGAGTTTTTCCCTTGTTTTGCTGTAACCTGTAGTGGAACATTTGTGTTTCTTGTTTTATTTGCAGTCAACTCAAGACTTTACTCCAAAAAGAAGCTAAACCCCATGTTTCAATTTTATTATTTCAGTTCATATATTTTATCAAATAATCATAATAATCAGCATAGATAGAACCTATAGAATTTGTAACATTGTTAGGGTTATTACAATATTAATAGAAGAGCTCCCAAAACAAACTCTTGAAATCTCTCAATTGCTGAATTCCCAATTCTAGTAAAATTCTAGTATTTGTTAATTAAGAAGATATCAGTAATAGTACAATAATAATAAAGTCAGTGTATATGCAAATAAATTAAGTACTTATCAGCTAGGCAAAGCCTGCCACCTGAATGGTCTCCTCTGCCATTCCTTCTATTTGCAATTCCATTGACTAATGAGGTGTTGCACCTTATTATTTCCTGGAGACAACCTCTGCCTGTCTTTCTCAGGAAAAGTTTCTCCCTCCTGTCCAGTGAGAGTTACAAGGTGCTCCCCAACTTCTGGGCAGTGGAAGGAGGAGAAGGAGGTGGCCAGAGGGACAGGAACAGAGTGGAGTAAGGTGCTGCAGGAGGCAAAGGGAACTGACCCTGCAGGCTACAGCTCACCCAGACCTTGTTTCATATGGGCTGAGCACAGAGGTGAGAGCAGCTGCTGTGGAACAGATCTGATGGCAGGAACAGAATTTCCTGTTTCCTAGGGTGGATGCTGGGACAGATTAATGCATGAACCTAGACACTTATTCCTCCACAGTCAAAACATGTTCAAACTAACTGCCACTGGGAGTGGATCTAGAGGAAGGCTGTAGATGCTGAGCAGGTCTGTCCTCCCAGATGGAAAGCTACTCCTGAGAACAAGCAGTTACAGAAGTTGAATAAATCCTTCTTTACCTTCCTGTGACCATAAATCAGGTGCAAACTGCTTCACCACATAGTCAGACATATTTCTGTGCTAATATTTGTGAGAAAAATGGGACAAAGTATGTGTAGATTTGACTTCCTCTTTACAGAAAATAAATATGTAATATTTCCATTTCTTTGGATAAAGATTTATGTAGGCGTTGCAGGTCATTATCACCATTCTTTTAATATAGTTGAGATTAAAATCTTTGAAAGCAATATTTCCCCTGTGTGACAGTTACAGCATGGTCTGATGGAAAAGCTCCCTAAGTCAACACTAAAGTGACAAAAAAGAACAAAAGCATTTGGCTTTCTATTAGACTGTCCCAAAGCAGTAAAATATTTAAAGGTTTTGCTGTCTATTTATAGTGCCATTTATATTCACTAGTTCAGTAAGAAATGTAGCTGTCTCCAAGCAGTGCACAAGATAAATGACAATGGACTTTCTGCCTGCAACATCTCTTAGTGCCACCATCAGTACATAATAACAAGTCAAAAAACAATAAGAAGAGTAACAGACTTTGAAAACTGCAGAATGGTGATTAGTTGAAGGGAAGTTATTTTTAATTTCAGAAAAGGGCAAAATGAATTTTTACTGGTTTCTAAATGAGGAGTGATAATTGATCTTATGACATTTAATTCACATTTATTCAAACCTGAACCATACATAACACATAGAATAGTTTTGCAATAATACATAGAATATGTATTTTGCATAATACATAGAATAGTTTGGCAGTGATAAGTGATCAGTTAGGATTTCCATTATGTCTGAGGAAAAAAAGTTGGCAAAGGTTTGAATGATTGGAATACACTCAGGTGTGTTGTGTTGGTCTGCAATCTGAATGCGGCCTTCTGACTTCTAGAGCTTTTCTTGTCATGTGGCCAGAGCATCTGGAAGCACAGAGCTGTCATTGAAAGATGATGATGTTAACTAATAAATTAATATTTTATGTGAAATTAAAAATCCTTGGAAACCATTAAAAGTTCTTGGGAATATGTGGAAGCAAATGCAGAGTAAATAGTAGGTGGAATATAACTTTTACACTCTGTTTTCAGTGCAGTACTAGAGCATCCCTAGGCTGTCATTTTTCTCCCCCTTGTACCTGGTGTGGCTGTCCATCACTGTGGAAATCTGCAATAAACATAAAGCAGGCACTGTGTCATTGTTGTGTTTTTGTCATCTACTGGTATGAAATGAGTGAATGTGGAAGGGTAAACTGGAATTATGGGTAGAAAAATATTGAATTTTGCTCTTGTTTTGTTCTCTATATGTAACATCATGTAAATGTCTAGTTTTTTCTCTTTGTTAAGGGGAAATATGTGACCAGAAACTGAGCATATCAAATTGCTGTATCTAAAGGAAGGTTAGGCTGCTCTGCTGAAGAAGTAGCTCAAACACAAAGTACCTCTTCCTCAGTGCTGAGACGTGGTTTGTCCCAACCCAGAGTTAATTTGCTGTCTGAGAGACAGGCAGCCATAAAGAGCTCTTGTCAGCTCATTTACCTCAGCACTTCTCCCACTGGTGGTGACTCCTCAACTGCCAGTGTGTCCCCTAGTCCTTCAAAACCAAATCAGTGTATTTCCTGAGGATGCTGGAGCTGTGGGAGTACAAACTGGAGTGGGACAGAGCACTGGAGTTCTTGCTGTAGGGTAATGTGTTGATAAATTTTGAAGTGCAAAATGGTCATATGAGATTAATAAAATTCAGGATATCTTCGTCAATTAGCACAGGAACTCCCTGCAAGCAATTTCCATGGTGACCCTCTATAATAATGGCACACTGGGGGTGTGAGAGGATGGAGGATATGATGTGGAAGTCACAGAAACCTGGGGAGCAAGCAAACAGTTCTTGAGAAGGATATCAGTAAAGGAGAAAGATTTGTCTTGCTTTTGAAAGTGACCCAAAACTTGGTGACTTTGATCCAGTGGCAGTGTGGAGAAGGGCAGAGAGGCATAGCACAAAATACAAACTGCTGTTTTGCTGGAAGCTTCTCTTTAACCAAGGCCCTCTTATATCAAGTGAAACAGAAGCACAGAAAATCACACATCTGGATAGGAATGTGCTGGAGAAGAGAGGAGACTGAAAGAGAAAGAGCATGAAAAGGAGAACACTTTTAAGATCTTGAGTTTCAAACTTAATCTCTTTGATTTTTATGCAAGTTTCTCAGTGGCTATGCAGGTGACTGAGCACTGGAACAGATCAGCCAGAGATGCTGTGGAGTGTCCCTCACTGTCTCTTCTTGGTGGTGCCAGGCTGTAGGACAAGAGGCAACAGGCAGATACTGACACACAGGCAGTGTCACCTGAATATGGGTAACCAAACTGGAGAGGATAACTCTGTCATACCTAGGGATCTCATCTCACTGGAGATATTGCAGAACTGTCTGGACACAATTCGGATGACCCTGGATTGAGCAGGGTTGTTGGACCACTGTTGTCCTTTTCAAGCCAATTCCCTTCCAATCCATTCAGTGATTATGAGATAGGTTTTTACAGCTGGGCAAGAAACCTGGAAATTTGCTTATCAGTTGGTTCTTATGAGCCAAACATGTGAGTAACACAAGTTGGCTGTGTATGACTTTGTCTCCCATCCCTCCTTAGACTCTATTAATTGAAACAATGCAAATTCATTTGTTGGTAATTGAATAGGGAGATTAATAAATGAAGCCAATTCAGTTGAAGTTCCCTTTTCTTTCTTTATGACAAAATGTAATTCCTCAATGCAATCTTAAAAGAAAAGAAATAGCATTCAGGGTAATGAAAATTTTGCAAGGAGCAGGGAATCTGACCTGAGCATTGGCAGCTCTGAGCTGATAAAAGCAGGAGCTTTATTTTAACAAAACCAAAAAGAATTCTCTTCCTCTTTATATTTAGCTTACTGTGGACTTCAGTATAATGTATTGGGATGGAGAGCAGGACTAATAGCAATCTGGGTGCATGGGTGGAGGTTACTGGGTGCACCTGGAGGGACTGCTGCTGGGATCAGATGGGATGGCCCTGAGAGGGGCAAGGGGGAACATTGCTTGCTGCAGGGTCTGTGGTTCAAGTAACCTGCCTTGGGGTGCCAGCAGAGTGGTAACCCAGTAATAAAAAGCTTGAAGAGGCAGGAATACTGTGCAGAAGAAATGCTTTAAAATGCTTTCTATGTAAGTAGCATATGGAGAAAAGAGTCATGTTCCTATCTGGGATTAAAGGTTCTGAGTCAATAATGACCTTTTTATTTTCATGATTTCCTCTGACCATTGTGAAGGACCATGGCAACTCTGAACAGTTTTCTTCCTGTCAGTGTAAGTGTGGCCTTTGAAGAATACCTTATAAAGCATTTAGAGGGTACAAAATAAAAGTTGGGGAAGCCTGCTCTTGTTGATGTTCTGGCTAACAAGAGCTTTTAAAGTAGCTTTGAAAAAAATAGGGTTCTTAAAGCATGTTACTCAGTAGTGAAAGCTTAGCTTCAGGATGGAAGGATCAGAAATATGTTCTTTGAAGTTAACACACTTCTGACATTTAGAGCAGATTCTTTGCATATCCTGTGTAATTCATACCTGTTTAAGTTGTACTACAAATATGGCTGGAAAATTCTGGTTACGTTTTACATGTACAAGTAAAACTAACTTCACCCTCTGCATAACTGCATTTAAAATACTCTTACTAGTTAGGAAATAAGCTTGTTAAAAACAATGAGAACTTGCAGTAAACTTGGTCCTAGGCTTTTCTATTTACATTACAAGTAAATGTAATCCAAAGAGAAAAAAATGGGGAAAACTGTTTAAGTACAGGAAATTTAACTGTTCCAGTATTATGCTCTACTAAAGCAACTTTTTTTTTAAAGCTTACCTTTTCATGGCTAAACCACTTTGTTTTGATACTAATGAATTGTTGGTGGTAATTAGAGAGTTTAAGAAAGTTCTTTGCTGAAAGGTCTTTGTAGCTCAGAATTTGGCTGTGGTCGCGTCTAGAAATGCACAATTTAAACCACTGGCAGCTGAATTTTTCTGCTCCCCTGAATAATGTCAGTGCTGCTGTGGTGTCCCAGTGGACTGGTCACTTACAAATTATGCTGTGGAATCTTGAGTGCAGAGGTTTGGTGCCCAGCTATGCACCAAACATTCTACATGTTAAAACTTGTAAGTTTTCCTACTGTTGCTCTGGAGTTTTGTGTCCCATGCAAACACTGTGTATCCACCTGCCATAACTTCTCACCAGCCAACAGAAATTGTTTTCTAATGATGAGGGTGATTTGGCTCTGAAGCAGTCACTGTATGCCTAGAAAATAGCAGGGTTTAAGACTTTTTTTTTTCCTTTTTCTGGCTAATTTCAATTCTAAAGATGGCAATAATAGCTATTAATTGATTTACTCTTCAGTTGTACTAATTATTACTGTAGCTATGGGCTTATGTGATGATTAAGTTCACAAGCTTCATTTGTTTTGTTTTTGGTTTTGTTCTTTTTATTTATCCAGGGGTTGTATAGTAATTAGCAGAAATTCTTACAGGTAATTTATCAATGACAAGTTGCCTTTGTATACCTAGATGAAATTCTGCTCACAGGAAATCATATATGGGAAGTCTCAGAGCTGTGTGATAGCCTTCTTCAGGCTCTAAGCATATTTGATCATGCAAAGGATGCTGCAAAAAGTGTGGGGGGAAGGTGTTAAAGTGTTTTTTAAACTTCACTGCATAGTTGTTTTGCTTCTTTCATAACCTGTGGAGTGTTCTTAGAGGTGTTACCTTGTAGCGTCACATTTTGGTCAGTGATTCTGCTGGTAACTTACTGAGAACAAACTGCAGGGAGTGTTTTAACAAAGCTTCTGTTGTCTGAGCATGGAAAAAGAAAAGTTGGAAAGGTACAAACTGCATAAGGTCTCTGTTCCAATGCAAAAGCAAAGAGAGATGGGGGAGGAGAGTAGTATATATCTGAATTTGTGTTACTCACATGTTTGGCTCATTAGTACCAACTGATGCAATTTTCTGGGATTCTTTGTAGAAGAATCAGTCATTACCTCACGTTGCACTTCCAGGTTTTATTCACAGTGTTCCACGGTGTTGGGGTATCACAGTTCCTTGTGGTGTTGAGCTCTTAGTGCCTCCTTAACAGCCCAAAATACAAATGTGAAAAGTGTGAAGCATTGCTCCTGCCAAGCTGTTAACTGCTGCTGTCTCTCTGTACTGTAAACAAACATAAATACAGACTACAGAGAGCTACTAAGCAATGAACATTGGCCAGTCCTGTGCCTGGCTGGTATGTATGCTGTTGACTCACTGTGGGTATTGCATTGTTTCTGACCAGGCTGCTTGACACTTAAAATGCACGATAAAGCCTCTTTACAAGTTAAATATTGTTTTTCTTTGTATTGGTTTTAACTTTCTAATCATGCAGGTATGATGATATTAACTGTGATTAGTGCAAGTAGCTCCTTGCTGGCTCTTGACTGAGATCAGACCAGATGGCAATTAATTAAACTGAGAGAAACATAGGTGGGCTGAGGAGCATCCACCTTCAGCCCTGCCTTTGGGGTCAGCTGCAGCAGTGCTGTTGTGTAATTTCTACTGAGCTAAATGAGCATGCCACATGAAAGATGCTGCTGCTAATGGTTTTCTCTCTGAGAGCTTGCCTTTGGAGCACTTCACAAATACTAATTAAAGAACCACTGGAAAGGGATTTGCCTACCCATGGATCTATGTGTGTGCTTTTTGTGGATGAGAAAATCATTGCAGAAGAAATGTCTTCCTACAGGGGAAATCAGCAGAGAACTGAGATTATTGATCAGGACTTTGTTCCCAGGACTGTGCTCAAAATGCAGCTATGAATACCAAGACACTGAGCAATTATTTTAAAAATAAGTAAATAAAAAGCACCATCTATTTTCAGAAGCAACTTTCCTAAGTGAGAATGCTTGCTTAATTCCCCAACTTTATTCTCATTTCAAGTCCCTGCAAATAATGGGGGGGGGGGGAGGGGAAGGCAAATTGAGACTAGTCCTTTGCTGTTGATCTCCCCCAAGTCTTTTTCCTCAATAGCTATTTTTAAAGTCTGAACTCAAACATGTGTCAAATGATTTATGATTTTACTAAATGCAAGTTTCATGTTGCCTCTCTATTTCATAAGCTCTTTCTGAATCTTGTAATGGACAGGTTTTGGAAGTAAAAGTGGTTGTTTGGGGTGTTTTTTTTGTTTTTTTTTTTTGTTTTTTGGCTTGTTTTTTTAAATTTCAAGTAGCCTAATGCCCGTCTCTAACTACTTATGTAATCATCATTGCTTGTCATTTTCCTCTGGTATACAAAGTGACTTTCCAGTTAAACTGTGTCAAGATGTCATGTATTTCTTTCTGTAGATTCAACCTATTGGTACTGTAATAATTTTGTAATAATATTTTCAGTATTGTTGAAATATTTCGCGTCTTCCACTGTGTAATCACCTCTTGCACAACCTAGCTCCTTTGGCATTAATACAATGAATAATTATATTCATGGAGTAGAAATGTTTCAAAATTCCGTGGCTAATTTAACAGTCTATGTACATGAGTGATCAAATGTTGCTGCTTTGGAGCCTTCCCCTCCCACTCTTGTTTCCCATAAGTCACCACCTCCTTTAAGTATTGCTGATGGTGGAGCTGTTATTCAAGGGTCAAAAATACTGTTCTCTTTGGTCCCATTAGCTTATCTCCTTGTAAGAGTCCAGCTAACAGTGGTTGTCAGTCTGTCTCTCCAGCCTAGCTCAGCCCTCTTGACCCTTTCCTTTACTAGGAATTTTCGCATCCTGAAGCAGAGACTGAGGACCACAGCAGACATGAATCTTTGTGTGAGCACATTCCTTCTGTCCCATTTCTGTGCTAAGACTTTCACAATGTGCCTGCAGCAGTGCTTTGTTAAGACACTAGAGGAGAAACAATGCTGTCAACTAGCTGCCCCCACCTGTTGATGAAATTCAGTGGAATAAATGCAAGAATTGTTTGAATGGATTGTTGGGATTTTTTTTTTTCATAATAGAACAGGAGGCCCAGAGAGGTACAAGTGTGAGCAGATCAATTTAAACTATTGCTTCCTGCCCTAGGAATGAATTCTGGTGTGTATGGGTGAGGGGATGATGCACATTGAATATCAATTTACACATTGTGATTTTGTTTTGAACTCTGTATTCAGTGGTGGTCAGCTCAGTCTAGGAGAGCACAATGGCAGCAGTGAAACAGAGCATGGGCAACAACAGCCGCTTGATACTGAGGTGTCTTTTTACTGAGCCAACTCATGCCAGCTTGCTCTTAAGCAATCCTGGATTATAGATGTGCTTCACATTTGGAGGTTAATTTTTATTGTCCGAAAGGAGAAATGTGTGGCTCTGGGAAGGATCAGAAAGGAGGCAGTGTGATAACAGGGAACCAGACTGCTACAAGGTTGGAGTAGAGAATTTTCATAAACTCTGTCAAACTTGCTCCTTTGAAATGCAAATAACACCGGTGTTCAAAGAACTACAGAGGTGATTTTAATGATCTCTCCAGTTGCTTCTCAAGCAGAGTGATCTAAAAAATGATAATTTTCCATTGTACTATATGTACGTGGATTCCTTCTTAAAAGGGCTAAGTGGTATTTTCCTTCTACTATCTGCTTTTCCTGCAGATCTTTTTTGATGTAAAATTACTTCTCTAGTCCAACTCAGAGATAAAGCATTGAAAGAGAAGTAGTGATAAGCAGTCTATATTTGAGCAAAAATTTGCAGCATTTCCACAGGGAATATACTCACTGGGATGACTTGAGCCAAAGGAAGGCTTCCAAAAAAGATGAAGTGTCCATGTAGGAAGAATTAGACAAACATTAATATTTCTGTAATATTAGCAGAAGACATTCACCAGGTAGTCAGTGCTCCTTGCCAGTTGTATTACCAGGGCTCTCAGAAGATGCTGTAACTCTTAATTCCTTATGAGACCCTACATCAAAGGTCAAAGCAGCACATCTAATTTGAGATGAGTGACTGAAGGGGAATTGTCCCAAAACTCACTCTTTTAAACTTGAAATATCTAGAGTGTAATGACTAAAGATCACAGGCCAAGCTCCATTGTCAGATTTTGGCAATGGTCCTTTTAACTTTGTAAATGTGAGAATTTGTGAGGTTTTGGATATAGAGCACGAATGGTGAGAGACATCCTGCTCAGAGGGAGGTGCTGGCACAGCCCTCTGCAGTCCAGGAGAGCTCAAAGGACCTCACTTAGGACCATTGTTCATAACATCCCAGGATGATTGTATTTATTCATCCATAAATTTTCATCCTGACCACATTCATGTCCATGAAAAACAGTCCTGGAAAAAACACCATTTATTAATCAATGATTGATATTCCAAGCTCATGTGCATTGATGCTCATGGGTTACTCTGCCCTTTGTGAGTTTTCTGGAGGAGTTCTTGGCCGAGCTACAGCTCAAGCTGTATCTCCTTGAGAGTCTGTTCCACACCATTGCTAGTTTGGGTAAGGGGATTGAGTAGACCTTCTTAGGATTTATTGCCCCCTTGGTGCCCCAATTACAATTTTATGTAACCTTGTGCTTGGCAAACAAAAGGAAATAATTGGTAGCTGGAGCCGTTTGCCCTTTGCATCACACCATTGGAATTGCAGGAAAACACAAAGCTGCACAGGTATAGTTGCAGTGCTACTGGAGCAAAAACCTCATAACCTGCAGAGGCAGAAAGTGGCTCAGGTTCCTGCCAGGAGAATTCAGTTCCAGCACTGCTGTTGCCTTCCTCTCTCTCAGGACAGCTGGAACTTGGCAGCTCACCCTGTGGACTTTCCACAGCCCTTTTACTGGGGAAACAACCCCTCTGTTGTCATTCAAAAGCTGTTGACTAAGTGTTTTGACCCTTCCAATTTTATGTCTGTGCACCTGGATTGTCATAGAAAGATGCCTGGTTTTTATCTGCCTATCTGTGCTTTTTTTACAGCAGTCTCTTAAACCTGGGGTCCATTGAGATTCCTATGTTGGCACCACTGACAAGGACATCCTTATATGGTCTGAAAGATTGCTGGGTGTGAAGGATCACTTTTGTTGCTTCTTTTTTTTTTTTTTCCCTGATATTTAAAGCAAATAGATACTCCTATGAAATAAGGTATTGATTGTAAGGCAGCTTGTGACAAAACAGATACTAGAGATATGCTGGAACTCATAGTGCTTTGTCCTCTTCACACTCAATCTACCAGCAGCCACTTCCCTATAGCAAGGAATGAAGTGGTGCTGTCATTAAAATTAATGAAAAATATCCCCAGAACATTTAAAAGAACTGTAGGTGCATTTATGAACTTGCTTACAAACTAGTATGACAGAGATGATGTGTAATATCTTACTGCTGAAGTGACATGTATGGTAACTTTGTAGAGCTTGATCCTGTATTTTGTGGAAATCTATCATAGAAATTTTTACTATGGCAAATTAAAAAAAAAAAAAAAGTTGTGTCCAGACAGATTTAACATCTGTGATAAAGATTTACCCCACACCTTGACAGCACTTAATTTAGAGTTCTGTAATGCAGAACTTCTGTTGTTCAGGTTCATCAGTGTGTTTTACTCAGGCCCTTTAATTTCCCCCACTTCCACAGGTCCCATTCTGGACAGCACTTAATAGAGATGGTTATTAATGCTCTTGGCAACTCCTTTTTGAATGCTGAACTGGCAGTGTTCACTTCGTGATTTTGCCTTGCATATTCTTTTCTCTCTCAAATTCATTAGGAATAGTGAAAGGATGTATGGTACATTTAGACAGAAAAAAAAATATATATACTTTCTTTAATATTTAGGATATTTAGGATATGATGCTTTCATTGAAAGGAAGTACTGTTTCAGGAATAATATTATAGGGTTTCTACATTCAAGTAAGCATGTAGATAAATAGACCTGGTATCTTTCCTTCCAAATGCAGTAATGGACAGGTCATGCTTAGAACATGAGGTTTTTAATGACAGAGGAAAAAGATGTAATTATGTTTTCAGAGTTTTTTAGGCTGTGGAATTGGCAAAGCCAAAATCAGTGAATTTAAACTTGAATCATGTCTTTTGGGAATATGACATATATAAGTGTCGTGTGAAGATGGCAGATCTTATGAATGCATGAAGTGTTTAAACATTTGATTCTTCTTTGCTGACAGCACAACTTCTCTGAAGGCAACAGCCATAGCTAAACTGTGAGTACTGCCCAGACACAAGGGCACTTGCCTTTTGGGAGCCAGCCAGAGCTTGGACACTTATTCCAGAAAGGTTTCAGGACTTGAGGAACACCATTAGTTTGGATAGCACCTGGTTTCACTCACCAAATATTCTTGAAATATACTTTGTTTCTGAGTGTTTCTTGTTCATTTAAAATGCAGTTGTGTTGAGAGATTTTGAGATGCTATTGCAAGCGCCTGTGCTACTGTTCGGAGGTCGAGTCTCCAGGCAGTTTTCTTTAGGACCACATGGAATTCCTGACTCTAAGGGGGTTTGTAATAAGCAGGAGAGAAGAAGGACCTTCATTTACCTTAAGAGAGATGACAGTGTTGTTCACCTAGGCATTCTTCTAGTTTGTTGTAAAAAGCATTGGAGGTATTTTAGCAAATTGGATGCAATGGAGATTTTCTGAAAAGAGTCCTTAGTTGTAGCTGCATGGGGTAATTTGGGCTGGGAGACAGCAAAAATACTGTGCTGTTCTACAGCACAGTAGGAAAATACTGCCTGGCCACTGGGGATTTTTTCATATCAGTCTAAACAGAAGTTATAAATGTATGAAAATAAGTTCTGAACAGCATGTAATGTTTATATATATTTACATAAAGGTCTGTATTTATGAATTAATTTTCCATGAAAAGTTATTTTGGAGAGGTGTTGGTGGTGCACCCTGATTCCTTGGCAATAACTTCCATAAGACTCTTGCTAATACCACCCTGAGCCAAACTGCTGTATTTGTGAGACTTGTTTGAAGAAGAAAATAATAAATTGGAAGAGGTGGAATATCTCAGGGTTTGTTTGAAAAGAGTTGGAAAGTGTAAGGATGAGACCTAGTACAATGGTTAGATAAAAGCTTCCAAATTATTAGAGGAGTCCTAAGGATGTGAAATTCAGGACATTTAAGAAGGAAAAACACTTACATACCTCCTTAACAACTGCAAGAACCACTGAAAGGTGAGGCTAACTCTTTTGACAACAGGAAGTACAGCACTTAATCTGATATCTCCTCTTTTGGCATCCTCTTGTTAACAGCTGTCTTTCCCACTTAAATAGAGTCCTATTAGGGTCACACTGGCAGCCTTCCAGTACCCAAAGGGGGCCAGCAAGAAAGCTGGAGAGGGATTTCTTCACTAGGGCATGTAGTGACAGGACCAGGAGGAATGGCTTTAAACTGAAAGGTTTAGATCAGATGTTAGGAAGAAATTCTTTGCTATGAGGGTGGTGAGGCACTGGAATAGGTTGCCCAGAGAAGCTCTGGCTGCCCCATCTCTGGAAGTGTTCAGGGCCAGGTTGGATGGGGCTTTGAGCAACCTGGTCTAGTGGAAGGTGTCCCTGGCCAAGGTGGAGGGTTGAAAGTAGATGACCTTTAAGGTCCTTTCCAACACAAACCATTCTGAGTCTATCTTATTTCTCATCTTCAAGACTCTTTCATTTCTGGTTCAGAACTTGAAGCTTGCACCCTGTTCTTCAGTTTGATTACTTGACCATTTCCTTTTTGATCCTTTAATCTCACATTTAAGGAAACACTGATTGTAAAATATTCTAGAAGTTGCCCATATAGTGGAGAGTTGAGTCATGAAGACCCTGAATAAATAAGTAGTTGATTAACAGTGTAACAGTAATTTAACAAATCTGACTTCTCCTTTCTTTGCTCATTGTACAGCATACAATTCAAAACTCATTGGCAAGCATTATTTTGTGATGTATTTTTGCCAGAAGCCACCAAGCTCTGCATTATCTTGGAATGTGTGCTGAAATAACAGAGATAAGAGGTGTGGAGGTTGTCCTCTGACAAAACCTGCCAACCAGAATTTTCAGTGGAGAATAAAGAAGCAGTGATGACATGTTGATTTTCATAAATCATATTTTCGTGTTGCTGCATTCCAGCTTTTCAGGATTGAGCTGTGGGCAGTCTGTAGCAGAACACTGTGTGCTCCTCCCCTTCTCTGCACCTAAGTAGCTTCCCCATTCTTGCACAGGGCCAGGCTGGGCCCCCTGCACCAGGTCAGACTGAGCTCTGCTGAGTGAACAGTGACTGCCTCTCTCCAATGTTTGTTTTCTTCATTAGGAGCCGAGATGTTTTATGGTAGGCAGCAGGTGCACTTCATTCTATCAACCCCAAGTACAATGCATCACTTCAGGTGAAGCAACTCTGAAGTTGCTGACTTTGGAAATCTAAAATACGGGGGTTCTGATGACTGAATATTAATTCCCAAAGCACAGCACACACTGCATATTGCTCACAGAAGTAAAGGGCAACCTCTCCACTTTCAGTATTTCCTCCTTGAAATCAGGGAGAAAATAGGAATAGCCATTGCTGTTGCCATGACATTAGAAATGAATACAAATTCATATTTTCTTTATGTTCTTAGCACTCTCTGATTTCCCCTAAGATCTTGGCAATGGCAGGGTGAGAGAGGGAATAAAGCAAGAGCACGAAAGGCTAGAACACAAGATATATTGGCTTGGAGCTGAGTGAGAGGGAGAAACCAAGGATAATGACAAAATGGAGGAATATTATCAGCAGAAAATGTGGACAAAAATAACAGAGAAATTATGTTCTGTCCCTTTTTATGCCTACATAATTGGAACTACCATAAAATTGATGCCCAGAGCATGGAGAAGACCTGGAGAACTCCTGAGTGGCCCAATGAACCAAAGGGGACTACTGAATAACAAACAGCAACCCAAATCCCCTAATTATGTGGCAGATTGTTTCCTTAGAAGAAAAACAAGCTTAATGTGGATACAAGAGAACTGGAAAAAAACACCTCAAAATTATCCACAAAGATGAGACAGCAATTTCATGACAGAAAAAGAAACTGAAGTAAATGTTTTGGAACCCTGGTGGAGGAGGAGAATTTTAGACCTTGATTACCCAGTGCCTTGAATTTACAGCCTTTCCATTCCAGAAGCTTTATTAGAGAAGCAAAGGTCTCAGTCTTTTCATCTTGGAGGCTGTGAGGAAGGACTGCACAGCCTTGCTGCACTGCCCTGCCTGTCCCCTGAGAATTGTGGCTATATGCCCTTTACAGTACCTTCCAAGAAACCAGGAATTAACTTTTGATAACTTCAATTTGTTCTTGTAGGAAGGCTATATTCATCTATGATAAAGGCTTCATATAGAATTCTGTCAGAAGGGTTGTATTGATTTTTTTTCTCCCCCAAACCCCTATACCTGGTGGACTTTATATTTACTCTTAAGTGTTTTTCTTTCTGCACGACAATGCGTTTCTTACCACAAGGTAATAAAGAAAAGGAAATGATCATGTTATTTTCACTATGGCTTTAAAAAAAAAGTGTCTTTAAAATACAAGATGATGTAATTTCAGCCCAACTATAATTTCTCTGCTTCATGGTAGACAGTGGTCTGTAAAAGCAGTTTCCAGTTACTATGGAAACATGTTTGTACACACGCACTCACCTGCGTACATGAAGAGGCTAAAAAGTGCCATCTGTTGGAAATTATGTACAAGTCTGTCCCTGTGGCTGAAAAGAGACCTGTATGACTGCTGGAGTGCAAGAGCAACACTCTGTATTAAATATAATACTGTCACCCCAACAAGTGTGCATACATTGGCTACAGCCAGTCAGAAGCTGCCTTCTCTCATTAAAGTGTTTGATTTGATGCCCGAGGTGAATACAGCAACCATTTGCAGTAGGTTTAGAATAGAGACAGAACTGGATTTCCTGGTGTGATTGACTGTGGTAGCAAAGAGTTGGCTGCCCTTTGCCAGCTTCCCTTTGACTCTTTACATGCATGGTATCTTCAAAGGTATTTTTGCTTGGCCTTGCATTTTTTGTTTTTCCTATGTTCTCACAGGCCACAATATCCAAAGTACTCCTGCTTGCTGCCAGTGGCTGCCTGACAGTTCATGCAACCCCAGTAGGGCCAAAAGCTGACTGTCCACCTGAAACTATGAGCTCAAGGAGCAGTGAGCAAAGGGCTTATCTACCTTGAGGAACACCAAATGCGTCAGAGACCCCAAAGAACCAATTTCAAATGTACAGGGTAAAGGAGCATGAGTTGGGTGAAACAGGCGAGCAAGAGAGGCAACAGTGGGGGCATCTTCAGGTATAAATGATATTGCCTACGTCCTAAATTCATCACATGGAAAACTGTTTTCCTTGCTAACAAAGATGAGAGCTTATAAGATCTGCCAGTCCTAGTCCTGAAACTTGCCAAATCCTGAAGCACATGCAGTCATGGAGGTAGAAATGCCTAGAAGTTACAGGTGTATAAACTAATTTGAAGATATCCTGTGCAAGACCAGATATGGGTTTTTTTTTGTTAAACACTTAACAATTTGATTTCTTTTGCATTTTTTGCATTATGTTATGTACCCAGTTAGTTTGAATATGTCAGAACACTGTTTGTTTGTTTTATATCCTATGTCAATAGGTGGAAGAGACTTTACTAAATGGAAAATTAGGTCTGAATGATGCTGTATTTTGTGATGAGATGGGCCTTTCTTTTGGTCAGTCACTCTCAAGTTTCACCTGGGATAGAATTAATTTCCTCCCTATAGCTGGCACAGAGCTGTGTTTTGAGTTTAGTATGAGAGTAATGTAGATACCACACTGGTGTTTTGGCTGTTACACAGTAGTGTTTACTGTCAGTCAAGGACTTAGGAGATCCCAGTGCTCTGGCAGTGAGCAGCTGCCCAAGAAGCTGGGAGGAAGTATGATCAGGACAGCTGGCCAGAGGGATATTCCATGCCATGGAACATCCTGGTTGGTGTATAAACTGGAGGGAGTTGGCCAGGAGGTGCTGATTGTGGCCCAGGAAAAAGCTGGCCATTGGTCAGTGTGTGGTGAGCAATTGTACTGGGTTTTGTTTCTCTTTTGTTCCCCTTACTAATATTACTTATTTATTACTTTATTTCAATTATTAAATTGTTCTTATCTCAACTAGTGGGTTTCACGTTTTATCTCCTTCTTCTGCCCAGCCACTGGCAATACGAGTGAGAAAGTGGCTGAGTAGTGCTTAGTTGAGGGCTGGGGTTAAACCACGACAGACACAATGCTGAGGTGAATTTTATGTCAGTAGAAACCAGATCAGATTGGACTAGGTTGCTAATATTTTCTCACTTGATGAGAATTGAATGTAATTTGAAAAGCCAAAAGAGTAATTACACTGTAATCATCAACTGTCAATGCAGTTATGTGTGTGTCTAGTGTAATTCTGCTCTTAAAGGCAGAACACTGTCCTAAAGCAGACACTGGGTTTTGGTGAATGTTCTGCAGTAATGCAGCTGAGAAAATTTATTGTCCTACTTAAATGTTTCAGGTAGGTTTTCTGGGTTATCTCTTCAGCTGATTTATAGCTTCAGGAGACAGAGGACAAGCAGTCCTTGGTACTGTGCATCAGTCATCTACAATCAGGGACAAAATACCCAAGTGCTTTTTTTTGTCATCTCAGTTAAAAGGTTTATAGAATTGGCCTCCCCTTCTGCAAGACCAAATGGGACTCAAAGAGGCAAATACCATGATGCAAGGGCCTAGGAAAGTCACTGAGGAAAGGTGTGCATACACTAAAAGCTCCCATTGTAACATTAATTTCTAATCAGCTGAATGGTTTTGTTTTGTGAGAATGAAAACCTTTCATTCTTTAGCCAGCACATGGAAGTATGGAAATACATCTACCTGTTGTTCATCCTTTGTACAAGTGGATAGTCTGCAACCACAGTTTTTCACTACAGTGAGCAGCATTTTTCTGCCTTGCCTGGGCTGTTTTTTCCTGAGCCTTTGCAAAGTGCTGTGACAGCAGAGGAGGCAGAGCAGGGTATGTTGTATGAGACAACAGATCATCAGTGGGCTTTGTGAGCCCAACCCAGTGTTTGTGTTTTGGGGTGATAAATTGCTAGTTTGTCTGTCTAATAGCAGTGGATATTTTCTGGGGTTTTTTGTGATATGAGGAGAAGAGTTTTCAAAGTTGTATGAGCTACTTTATACTACTTGAAATTTTTGAAACCAAAATTTTGGTTTGCTTTGTTTAATAAACTTAATCTTTATTTCTGGGTCCCATTAAAGCCTTTTGAACGTATGAGTAATGAGCAGTCTGTTCACCAATCATCTATTGAATTAATTGTGAATCTTAAAAAAAAATAGTTGTGTCTGTAAGGTCCTTTACTTTTCATATATAGTGTTATAGCCTAGGCACTTTTTCCACCAGAAAATACATTTCTGTGCTAATAAAGAAGGTTAATTTATAAAAAGCTAATTTCTAAATTAGCACTTCTACTTTCAAATTTTTCTCTAAAGTTAATGAATTGTAACTCATAGAGTACTTCTTTGTTGTTGCAAAATTTGGACGATGACACAAAATTAATTTATTGATGGCAACCTTGGTCTAATTTATTACCAACCAAACATCAGGAGGAAATTCTGTGTTGCATGGGATTTTCATGAGGTGTGATTAACTAATACCAATTCATCAATGCCCACAGTCTGTTAGTTCCAAAAGGAAATAAATATAATTAGAGAGCATCTGTTAATAAATTTTTTTAAGCAAGAATTTAAGCTGTGCCTGAATTTTCCAGTAACTGGAGAGAAACTGGGCTCAAATAATTTTAAGCTTTTGTACAGGAATAAATTACTTCTAGCACTAACTATTGAGTACTAAAGTGTTTTTCATACTTCCAAGACACTAGTGGATGTTCCAAATTTTGGTCAGCTCTGGGTCAAAATAAGATTGGTCTGTTAACAGCTGATGTTGCAGAAACCAGCAGAGTTAGCACTGATTGGAGATGATGTGTTGCGACTCTCACAGCTCATCCTTTTATCCAGTGGGCTGTTACTGATATTAAAATTTAGATGGGATATATTTAGTTTCCTATTTTTCTTCTGCTGTTTGTGGGCTACAACTTCTGGGCTTCATAGGGCAAAGTTCAGAGCCAAATCTGAAAGCGATGTTGTTCAGTGACCAGTCATGAAGTGTTCAGTTCTTCTGGGTTCTTGTTAACATACCATACCCCTGCCCATTCCCAAATTCCTCCTCTTGTTTCCTTGTATGACAAGCAAGTCTTTTTAATGGATTTATAATTCAAAAGAAATCAGTAGTTTTTATTCTACTACTGCTTAGTCAGTGCTCAGAATCTAAGCACTAAATAATTCTATCACCCAATCTGGTATTTTGCAACTAACTGCTAATTAGGAAGATTTGAGCAGGACAATTAACACCAGAAACTGGCAGGTGTTTAAAATTCCCCTTGAAATATTACCTAGAAATGCCTTTCTTTAGAAGCCACTTAAGTTGCTCATTTCTGATATAAAACCTCTGCCAAGTATTTGGATCCACAGCATAGATATGCCATGGTTATTAAGCGCTAGGGAGTTCTTTATGGTAATTTAGCAATTCATTATCCTGCTGTCGATCCCTCTGTGGAATTTAGCTCACTCTGTGTGTGTGCAACCTTAATTTGTTGCAATGCAAAATATGATGGATTCACACCACTGACCACTGGCTGTGGCAGACGATGATTTGCAAAAGCCATGTCAGGAAAGTCTGGTGTCAGGCTGCAGGATCCTTGACATCTGGCGCTTTATGTAGGGTGGATCACACAAACAGCAGCAAAACAACTTTTCTTGGGAACGATGGTGGCTAGACTCACCTGTCTGACTTAGCCCTGTAGAGATGAGAGGCGCAGGTGAGGCCAGTTCCCTTGCCTGACTCAGGGATACAGTGATCTCCCAGCTCGGGCACTGCTAAGGCTTTTCACTGCTTTGATGCTCGGGTTTATCTTTGTTCATAGTCTGTGAAGCGTTTCCCTTCATGGAGTAATGTCTGGAAACAGAAATACCCGAGCTTGCTTTGGTTCTAAAAGCAACACTGCTGTGTTAATGCAGTGCTCCGCTGCTCAGATGGATCAATTAGCTGTGTTCTTTGGCCCCAGTCAGTCTTTGGCCCCTCATTTAGATGTGAGCTAGGGGCATTGGAAGTAGTTTGGAATTGCTGTTCAGAAGTTCCTGAATAACTCACACACTTCTACTTCATAATTTTTGCTCTTCATGCCAGTTTGATGCCAGTTTCCTAATTATACCAGAATAAGATATTCTGCAGTAAAGTTTTCAAACTGGAAAATCCAAATGCATTACTTTAGGAGTAGCTGTTGTATTTTACACTTGCACCCTACATTACTCTACTTCAGCTTTTAAATGTAGATCACTCTTACTGTATAAAAATTCAGAAGTTTTGAAAGGCAAAAATTTTTAATCAAATAATCATAAAATGATCAATAATTTTGACATCTACATTAAGAATATAAGTAGAAATGGTTATGTGAGACTGTTACTCCTAACAGATGACTCATGAAAATATGGGTTTAGAAGTAAACTGTACACAGTTCAGCATTTGTGTAAGCTAAAATATATAGAAGAAACAGCTGATTCCTGGAGAGTGGATTTTGCTAGCTGCCTTATTGGAAACCTTTTCTGTAGTTCCAGATATATGATTCAAGTTAAATCAAAGAAAAGTAGCTTGAAACAGAGTTTGCAGTCAGTGTACTTGTTCTACAGGCAGCATTTAATTGCTGTGATACCCACAGAGGGTAAAAATTTAGGGCAAGATGCCAGCTCTGCTCCTGACAGCAAACAGAAGGCACAGCAGCAGATAGCATGTGATTGAAAATGGCCTTGTCCATAGAGCTGAGGCAGAAAAAGATTTCCTTTGTACAAATGAAGTCAAATGTTTTTCAGAAAAGTATGGAAATATGACCTTGGGTTAAGAACTGCAATACGACTGTCTCCAGTTTCTAACTGCTTTGCCTGGGTACCTCTGAGCAAGTTGATTAGATGCTTTTCTGAGGTGGTTTTCTTTCAAATGCAGCTTGAACCTCTCTTACTTTGAGGTTTGGTATGGGTTGTTTTTTTATTTTGATTTTTTATTGCTTGCTTGGGGTTTTTTTTTGTTTGTTTTGTTGTTGTTGCTTAGGGTGTTTTGTTCGTTTTGTGGGGTTTTTTGCAAACACAAGGATGCACTTACTAATGTAAAGTCATCAAAAGGGTGACTTTCTCTTGGTTTGTGCTTTGAAAACAGCTAGCTCAATAGGACTCCATCGCAGCTGCTGTTTCTGGATTCCTAATTACTGTGTAATGATACTGGGGGTAATTCATTACCACCTGTAGCAGAAACAAATCTCTCCTTTGTCAAGCAGAAAGACATTTGGCAGATGGCTCTTTTTGCTATTGGCCTGGGAGATGACCCAGTCCACATCTAGGATAATGTGTACACATGACCTCTTTAAACAGGGCTGGGGTGGTCCAAGTGGCACACAGGCAATTACACTTGCAAAGCTCTCAGAGCACTACATCCAGCTGTGTTGTCAGGAATCCATTCTTAATTTTCTCCTCTCATTTTTGGTGACTGTGTCTACTCCTAGCTCACAGCCAGTGTGCATTTTCTGCTGTGCCCTGTAAGTTCATTTGGCAAAACCTCTGTCTCAGCTTTGGTTGACTTGAACATGAAGTGCTCGTGTTTCATGCTCTGCTACTGAGCCCAGCATAGTTCATGGGTGGAAGTGTGCATTAGTAATATTTTTTGTGTCAGGTCAATGAGGGCTAATGGCCCCTGGAGTCAGTTCCTGACGATGTCAAGTTAAAATACACCAAGTGACTATGTGCTCTCTCACTGTGTCCTATCAACCTTTCTAGTGTATTACATACATGACACAAATTATGCCAATATTTTTACATAACACTATGTGGAGAAAACGTGCACAGAAAAAGCTCAAGTCTTTACCCTCATTCAACAGGCAGAAAAACTAAAGCAGCCTCGTTTCTGAGCCTGGACACTGCAGTTCAGCCACTAAGCTGCAAATACAGCAGAAAAAGAAGGCAGAGAGAGATCAGTGCAACATTTTTGCTCAGAACTTGTTGCATATTACTAAGACACCTTTGCAATGGTAAAGCCATAATAGCTGAAAACACCTTCTGTATATGTTGTTGCTTTTAGGAAGAATTGTGCTTCTCTGACACAAAAGGCCCCCAGGCAAATGCGAAATTTAAATCTGAGTGAGGAACCTCACTTCAGTATTACCTCTTATGCTTTTCTTAGAATAACTTTCTTTCAGTGAAATATGTACCCAGCTGCTTTTGGATTAAAGCTTGGCTGGAGCATCTGCCAGCTCCCAGGTACAGAGTGAACTCCCAGCTCCACTCCCACAGCTGTGTCCAGCAGCTCACTGCTATTAGGCTGAGAGAAACAGGCAGGGAGTGCTGCCTTCTGCTTTGCCTTCATGCACCAGCATTGAAACAGGATGTTAGAGGCCAGGGGGAGAACTCACATAAATGAGCAAATCAGCCCTACACAGGCTGGGGAACCTGCTGATGGCAGGAGACTGGCATGGAAGCTTTATGAGCCCAGCTTTTCTGGGGAACAGCTTCATAAAGCATTTTTGTCATTGATGTGCTTGTGGACTGAGTGGCCTTTCTATAGAAAGAATGAGCTTTTACACTTAATAATAGACATCCTTAAATGTTAGCACTTAGAAACATTTTTCCTTCTAAAAAGAAAAATGTATTTTTTAGGCAGTTTGGGCATTGACAGTGGTGTGCCAGTGGTCTTTGGTCTCCTTCATAAATTGATAGAATCAGGGACAAGCTGCTGAATGGAAGAATCGAAGTTAAGCCTATAACTAAATGAGCCCAAATATAATGCATATTGTGCACTTGCAATTAGCAAAGGTGGTATAGATAGAACAGAAGCAAATACAAAATAAAACAAGTAGGTTTTCAGGTAAAAAAAAAAAAAAAAAAAAAAAAAACAACAAAAAACAAAGCAACCCAAACCCCAAAAAACAAGACGTAGCATAATTGTCAACCTCATATGTGCACATAACCAAGCCCATATGAAATCATATAGTCAGCACAGCATGTGTGAGCTCTGGGCAAACACACAGGTGGTTGAATTAACTATACCAGGAGCCTGCTGGTAGAAATTAGCATGTACTGCTTCTTTCCTGACTTGCTGGAAAAGTCTTTCAGCTGGAAATTATTTAACAGCCCTCAATTTTCCCAGGGTTACCCACTGAGTCCTACAGAGTGGATGGCCTCAGCATTTGGGGCTTAGAGGGTTAAGAGAGACAAATTATGAGATGTTTTCCATAAAAACCTATGTAGACAAGCATTTATGCTCTGCTCTTGTTTTCTGGGTCAGCCAAAGAAACCAGCTTGCCTCAGAGATGGGCTTGGCAATCCATGGTCTCTGCAAGGAACTGAGAAAGAAAATGCTGTGCAAGGCAGGACAGTCATGTTTGATCCATCACTGTCAAAGCCCAGATGGCTCTGAGATACTGTGCTATGAAATGGCTCCAGAAAGCTCAACTACACCTCTCTCTAGTAGGCCCTAAGTCATTTTCTTCTTGTCTAGTAATGCTTCCTGAGAAAACCAAACAGCAAATTTAGTTGCTCCTTTTTTATATTACATTAACATCTAGAAACACAAGAAAGAGCTGGTTGTGTTGTACTTGATGCCATTTATCAGTATAGTAGGAGACTGTGTCTGTCCCAGATTTATATTTTCATCAAAACCAGAACCAGCAAAGGGCAGAAGTAGAAATAAAAGTCAGATAAACTGAAGTGGCTCCCCAAGGTCGTGCAGCAGACTGCTGGCAAAGCTGATGTTTCCTGATTTCCAGCCTTCAGCTGTGCCTGCAGATGTATGCCACTGACACCTCTGAAAGGGATAGCAAAGCAGCAGCAGTCAAAAGCCTAAGGGAGTTTGATAACTGAGCACAGCCTCAATCTGCCCTGTAGTTTGCCAGCTGCCTGTTTATCCCCTTGAAGACTACTGGGGAGGAAAGCAAGCAGTCTGTAAAGCAAGGCAGCCACTGACTTCTGAGGCGTGATGTAGGAGTGTGTGGTTCAGAGCTCATTGCAGCAGCCAAGGGTTTGGGGTGATTTCTGTTGCTGTGCATGCAGAAGGTTTGGCTGGGATGGGGTAAAAGGCTGGAACCAGTAGATAAACAGCACCAGAGATAAATTTGTAATGAGCAGTTGTAACTGTACTATGGTTATTTTTTATTCTCCCAGTATTTATTATTCTTTTGAGCTGTGCTGCAGGGGCTTGGCTCTGGAGGTGTGCAGCAGTGCACTGATATTAAGTCTGTCAAAGTGAGAAATCTGAACTGTAAAAGAGCTGAAGCTATTTTTATATGGTTCAGAAGTGTACTGGAGGAAAAATAGATGGGGTAAAATCTATTTCATTTGCTTCACATTAGGCTGAATTCAAACAGAAAGATTTAGAAAACATCCAAAAATGTAGATTCTCAGATCGATACAAACTAATAAAGCTAGCAGACAATTACAACAGAAGTGGCAATAACATTTCTGGCCTAAGTGCTAAGTGAAAACAGATTTCTCTCAGTAGCTCCACTGGAAGAAATAATTTGTTTCTAATTAAAAAGAGCTGGAATAGAAGTGTGGGATGTTATGGTAAATATCCATAGCTGAGGCATCATTAGACTAAAAGCCTAACTGGGTAATACTAAAGAAACTTTCTAGCTCTAAACACTGAGTTACAGAACTAGAATCTAAAATGTGCCTTTGGAGAAGGGTACATGTGGACTATAATCCACACCAAACTCTAAATAAAGTTGAGCACTCAAGCTTTGTAATTAGCTTTCCCTAACTTGGGTTCTCAAGTGTTCAAATTTCACCATGAATTAAGGAAGCAGGAGAAGAAAAATTACATTTTAGAATGCAGGTGTTATAAACAAATTCTCCTGAACAGAAGCCAAGCTTGTAAATTAGCCAGGCCCAAACCATCAGGATTGATGGTCCCTTTGCATCATTTTTGGTAACTGAGGATCCCAGGACATAATCTTGGACTGAAGTAATTACATGAACCTCTTTGGGAATCAGGAAGGCCCTAAGTAAGTGATAATAAGGAAGTTGTGTATGTTGTTATTTCTGGCCTGAAAAATTCATGTTTATATTATCTGACTCATTTTAAATCACTGCTTTCATGGCTGATTACCTGTCCAGGACTGGTTGTGAGGTAAATGAGACTAGCAATCTAATGCAACTAGCAGATTAATCAGTCTCAAGCAAAATCATAGTGTGTTCTAGTTTAGTAGACTGTTCAGTACTTGATCCTGAAGTATTTCACAGTACATGTAATGTATTTCAGTGTTATCTCCTGCTGCTGCTCTTAGCACAGCACTCTAAGATTGATTTTGTTGTGGTTCAGGGGTTTGTTCGACTCTGTTCCCTCTGGGGCAAACTGGTACAGCTGCATTTACTTTGGCAGATTTTGGTCCTTGGTCAAACAGATTAAATATGAGAGTGTTGCTCTGACACTTGCCTTTGAGTTGGATGTTGGTGTGTGTGTGTCCCCTCAGTCTCTCTGCACGGGGCAGAAGCAGCTCAGTGACGTGGTAAAGCTGCTTCTGCAGGGAAGCAATATTCAGATACAGTCAAAAGGTGAAGAGCTGACCATAAGGAGTTATTCAGCATGAAGAAAACTGAAAATATCAGGCCTACAGAAAGAAAAGTCTGTTTATTGGAACAAGAGCTGTGACACTCAGTGCTTTCCAAACCTGACTGGGTGTCTTGGAGTGTTATGTGGCCAAATTATGCATGGAATGTTTTCCATTTCTTCCCTGGTGTTGGGCACTTGACTCTGTGACAAGCCTTATATTTTTTCTTGTGGCAAAGCTCAGCAGGGCTCATCTGGACCTGGCCAGCATCTGAAGTGCTCTCTCTTGGCCATGTTTCCCACCCCTCTGCTCACCAAAGGAAGCTGGCTGTTTCTGGCATTAGTTGGCATGTGGTGATAGCAGACTGAAGAGCGGGCTGGCAGACAGAAAGACAATAATCACTCACTGCAGGAATCTCCTGAATTATCAAGTCCTGTCCCTGTCCCTAATAGGCAAGGCTTGACACATCATCCTCTTCAGAAACCAGCTAAACACCACCTAAAGACAATTTGGTTCTTTACCCTCTCTACTTGTCTTGGAACACTGCTCCATAACTTCACAGTTCTTGTAGTTAGAAATTATATGATCTCCCTGTTTAAATATATTTCTGGTCACTTTATATCCATATGCTTCTTTCTGATATTTTTAAGCCCACCAATTCAATTTTATTTTTTTCCTTGCCAAGGAAAATTAGGAATGCATAAGGTGTAGTAAAGGAGGCTAAGCCTGGAGTTCTTCTGTTCTACTTGTCCTAATTGTTTTGTCATATGATTGAACAAATAGCATGAACACAGAAGTATAATGTGAGTTGATTTGCAAAGACTTCTGATTAATTAAACCTGTCACTGAATTAGTTGCTTCACAGTGTGTAAAAAGTATCTTAAAAAAGGGATTTGTTGCCCCTGATTGTCCAGTTGGACACTAAAATATCACTGCTGGTAATTTCCAGCTTCTTTCTGGAAGACCATTTGGATGCCACAGAGCATGTGCATTATGATCTCCTAACTGATGTACTGAAGTTTGATTCTATTTCTCTTGTCTGTTATTTGTTGGTATTAACAAAATGCTTAAAACAATGTATTTTGATTTTATACCTTTGAAGCTTTTCCTTTCATTTTTGTCCTTCAGCCTTGTGAGTAGTTCAGTATGGCCTTTAACAGGTTTCCCACAGTTTTCAAAGTTTCAAGAACCGAATTTATAAAACAGAACCAAATGAAGATAAATGAAGAAAAACACTCAAAAAACCTCAACAACCTAGCACAATTTTCAAAGACTAAAGACAGTCAAACATACAGCTTGGCTTATTTTGTACATTCCATTTCTATAATGCATGTTATTTTAACCTGTTTATAAACATGTCACAGATCTCATCTATTGTAACAATGGGTCACTGCTCCATACCTTGTATTTAACTCTCTTCAAGTTTTTCCTTCCTTCACAGTCAACAGAGCAGGAACAAATTAAGTACTTTTTGTCTTTAGACAACAATTAAGGGAACAAATTAAGTACTTTTTGTCTTTGGGAGCTTCAGTAGAAGAGGGATAGTTCTAATTTAATTAATCTCAGGTGACATTAAGATTGGAAGAGTGACTTGGCAACTCTTGTTTACAAGAAAACACTTCTTGTTGACTTGCTTTGCTGATGGTAACAAAAGCTGTTAAAGGGTTGGGTTCTGTTTGCGCTCATCTGGCTACAGGTGGTCAGTGGAAGTAGTTGTGGTATAAACAAACAGGGTAGGGAAGGCTCTTCCTGAAAATCCTCTGCTGGGACTTTAACCATTGATTCTATGGGGTGGGATCTGTTTCTGCAGCTCAGCAGAGACAAAGCTGCTGGGTCAGAGCAATGCAGGGATTCAGCATACACTCGCTTGAATGCCTCAAGCTAAACTAAGTGACTGCAACTCCTCTAGTACAAGGACTTTGCAGCCCAGTGCAACTGGGCTTTGCACAGGACATCTACCCTTACCCCAGCACTTGCTGAAGGAATTATTGTCCTGTGTGTACTGCCTGAGCCTTAAGCAAATAAATGCCTGAGGAATTTAGTGTTAGGAGTGGAGAAAGAGAGATATAAGTACAGTGAGAGTGATGTCCTGTAAATTTAATCTTCTAATATGCTTGTCAAATATGTGCAGGGACTTACTGATATGTATTTAATAAGATCTGGGAAAAATGTTTCTTAATGTTACGACTAAAACTAAGACAATGCAGGAGTATATAATTTCAAAGCAGGCAACACAGTTTCTTGGCAAATATAGCACAGTGCTTAAAGGCTTGCTTTTTGCCTTTCAAAGCAGTTAAAGTCTCCTACCTTTGTTTTCTGCTAACTAAAAGTAGTGAAAATATTCTAAATGCAAGATATTTCCCTGTAATTCTCAGTAAGAGACAAAGATAAACAGAGCTGGGCATCTACTGACAGCTTAGTCTCCTTTTGCTTTTTATCTGCTTGCATGTCTGCATCAACATGACAACAAAAGTAAAATCCTGTTTTGGTACCACTCAAGATCTGTGGATGCATGAATACATTGTGAATAGAGCCATGAATATTTTTTTAAATTTATATTCACAAATTGCAGCTTCTGTAGCTTCTGGTTTATTGCTCTGAAATATTTCTGGAATCTTCAGACAGAGAGCAAACACGTGTTTAGACCCCTGCTTTGCCTTCACTGTTGCTGATTTTAAAAACCCCAGCCTTGTAGGCAGGGAACACTGGCACTGGCTATCCCCATCAAGCAGGGCCTCCTCCTCACTGCTTTGGGCAGGAGAAGACAGAGGCATTGCTGTCTGTGCCTACCCTGAGCCCACTCAATGGCACCACAGCAGCAGGGAAAACACGGAGGGTTTAGGAAATGGGCTGTGTCAGGGCTGTGTGGCCACTGCCCCGAGGCAGGGCTCTGGCCAGGCTGCTCAGCAGCTCTGCAGAGCTGGCAGCCTGGTGCCCATCAGGAACAGCCAGGGCAGTTATTGTAAGGAAAGCGCAGTGTTTGTGTTCCCTTGGACTTCAGGCACTCACTCATTCATTCATTCCTGCCTTTTTTCCAGCACCTCTGCCCGCAGTGGAGACTTGTGGCAGTCATTAGCCGAGGGTGTGCTGCCTCGATTCCCGAGCAGGGACTGGCGGGAGCGCTGGGGAGCCAGCCTGGTGTGGGGAAGAGAATCTCTCACACTGACAGAGCAGGAGGGTGTGTTGGGCATCACACAGCCCTCCCCACTTCAGGGAACTCATTTCATGTTCTGCTCTGCATCCTGTAGTTGACTCCCACAGAGAACTGGAACCATCAAACCAAGACTGGCTCACCCTGCACCCTTGGTAGACCAGCTCTGAGAGTCAGTGCAGAACTTTGGCACAAGCGTTTGCAGGAGATATTTTGCTTTAGTTATTACCACTATTTCTCTTAGATGTCTCGCTTTGAGCAAGATTGTAGTGTACATCAAACATTTGCCAAGTGAACTTAAATCCCAATGTTGTGTTTCCATCATTTCTGATCTGAAATGGCACCTTCAGTCTTGCAATGCCTCCTAGGTGTTTTTTCACTCCAGTCATTTGCCTGTGTGAGAAAAATCAGTGACACTTCCAATTAATATTGTTAACTGAATTCAGCTGATGACCAAGTGCCACTTTTTTTTTTAAAGTTGCTACAATGATAGCTGAGGAGAAGATATTTATGTTGTTGCTAAATCTAGTAATGATCTCATTTGGGAGGGAAACACAAATCTCTGAAATACAAAATATTAGCAATCATTTCAAAGCTGAATGTATTACTCATGGAGGGAATATAATTAATCTGCTTCATGACCACTTCTGCCTGAGTGTCCTTCATTCCTCTGGGATCCAAAAAATAAGTTACTCAAAATTTTAGTCTTGGGAGGGGACGATAATAGTAATTTCATACAAACTCCCCACACAGCATGCAGAAAACTCTCAGTAGTGATAAACACCAGTGTATTTCCCCAAACTATATTTAACTCATTTTTGTTATGTTTATTTTTATTCTAATTAAACATCTGCTTAGATAAATAATGAGAAAAAGAGGAAAGCATCTACTTTTTGGGATTTTCTTTGTACAAAGTAGGCGTCATAATTTGGCATAGGTCAGTGTGGTGGGATTTGTTTTGTATGTAAATGTATTTTGTAAGTGTGTTTAAATGCATAAAATTAGTTGCAAAAAATACTATCTGTATTCTACATGGAGAAGCTGTTGCGCAATGAAGAAACAGAAATAACTTTGATGAGGGTGCAGAAAGTCTTGCTGGCTGTTGCTTGTTGAACTTCGTGGGTGATTTCGTGCTGAGTGAGCTACAGCCCAGGAAAATCTTGTTTCACTTGTTCCAAAACAGCAGCAAAGGTGAGATGGAGCTCTCTGCAGGGGCAGTACAACCCCATTACTCTGTAATAATCCATCACAGTCATTGTTCCACTAAAACCACTGTTGAGAGAGGTTCAGCAGCCCGTGTTTGCCTGGGAAAGCGTGAATCAAGGAAATTCTCGATTTTGTCCTATAGATTTTGTCCTCTGGTGCATTTAAAAGGTATGTTGTAAAGATCAAAGGTCTTAATAACCATGCTTCAAAATACATCAGGTTTGTTATCCTGCCTCTCAGGCCATGGGAGAGATGGCACACTGAGCGGGGTGGAGGTTCAGGGACATCCCCATGGTGGCTGGGAAGGGCTGTGTTCTTCAGGCTGTGCCAAAGCCAGGGTGGCAGTGAGAGCATGGAGCCTGAAAGGCCACTTGGGGCACAGTTGTGGTGCCTCCAAAGAACAGATTAGGTTCAGACAGAGGGGAGTGCAGGAGCAGCTAGAAACCTTCTGTAAACCCATCACCCTACTCACTATGTCACAGAGAAAGAGGCTGTTAGAGGGAGCAGAAAACAGTATGTTCAATCTTTCTTCCCTATGAATGTAGCCTAGCATTGACTTTTTAAATAGAGGCTTTCACAGCAAAATGAAGTTTCAGAAAAAGAAATTGGCTTTTATGTTTCACTTTTCCTCTGATGCTGTTAGAGAAATGTATGTTTGAAATGTATGCTTCTTCAAAAATCTGGTTTCTTCATCAATGCTTTTTGACTCTCACAATGAATTTGTTTCATTTCAGTCATAAAGGAAAAGATCTCACAAAAGGAACTCCAAGGCAAGCAAATGGGAAAACCTTGGAGGGCACACAGAGTGTTCTTGCCAGTACCTTGCTGCCCACAAACTTTCCCTCTGCCTGTGCATAGCCTTGGGGATGAAATGCCAATGTTAAATTATCTGTAAAAGACACTGCACTTGGAAATGTAAAAATATTTCAATTGATACCATATCCCCACTTAGGTACCCCTGCTATAGATGTTGGGCACACAGTGGTCTGTTGTGCAGAATTGACTCAAAGCCCTCTGGTTCAGCATTTGGTCACTGGTGACAGCCACAGGATGTTAGGAAAGATATAATCAATTTATCCTCTTAATAACTCTTGCCTTGAATATCTAACAACTGGTTAAAAGGAAAAAAATGTTTAAATGCACCACCCAAACTAAGGTACACTTAGAAACTGAGGTGTACAGACAAAACTGCTAAAGAGATCTCCAGTGTGGTGTTTTACAAAATGTATGAGTCTAGTTTTAAGTACAGTAATTGATTATATTGCAAATAGCACTAGTGTTTGTACAAGTGAGGACTTTTGAGGATCATTCTTTGCTTGGCTTCAGCAGATATATGCCTTGTCAGTCTCTACCTGAGGCAAAGGACACTTCAGTCGTTGTTGTCCCACTGTGTAATGAATGAAATGGAAAAGAAGGAGGCATTATGGCAAACAGATTTGTTCTGTGTAAAATTAATACAAAAAGCAGCTCTGTGTCCTCTTAAAATACTTTGTCATTTTTCCAGTGAAAACTAAAAATGAAAAAGGTTTTGTTCTGTAAGTGACATGCATCCACCATATCTGAACTGGACAGAAGTTTCAAATGGAAAGTAAGGAATTCCTCCCAGAGTACACATAGCATTTTTAAATTACTTTTTTGATCACATGCAGCATAAGTTCTACATTTCGAAGGAATTGCAAATAATTTCATGAGGCATCTGTGCAGACCTGAAATAAGAACCAATGTTAATTGAAACTGACTTTGTTCAGGGACAGGGGTGTGTGCCTCTTTCCCTTACTGGCCTTGTCATGCATTTTGGCACCAGAGCAAAGCATGAGATGACTTTCTGTTTGGTACAGCTTCTGTAAATTCATTCTGTTTTCATCTGTTACTAAAGAAGATGAGAATATCTTGCCTGGAACACAAACACTGCCAAACCTTCTGGACATACACATCCATGGTTATCTTTTATGAGATGTTTCCCCTCTGGAGTCTGTAAAACTGTGACATGAAAGGCTGCGGCAGCTGTTGTCACTTTGGTTGCCAGAGGTGATGCCCCCCTTCTGGCTTCACTGGTTTCTGTCCCCTTGAGCCCCCTTGAAAGAGCTGACTGAAACTACAAAGCTTTGCCACATCCAAGGCAGATAACAAGAAGCTTATGCTGGAGAGAGGAGTGATGATGGAGGTGAGGAGGAAGAGGGATGGGGACGGAGCTTCTCACCAGCTGCTTCCTCCTTCCCAGATGAATCCTGGCCCTGACACTGCTGGATTTTATTTTCAGTTGGCTTCTAAGAACTCTTCATGGGCACTTGCACTATGTGATGTGCACTGGCCTTTGAGGAGACCAAAAGAGCAGATTTCAGGCTCCTGATGGTACGGTTTTACTTCAGCCATAAGCAAAAAAGTATGAGCAAGAAGAAATTGAGAAGTATAATAAATTAAGGTGCTATTTCACAGTAGTCTGCTATTAACTAAAGATCCTGGCCCTGTTTATGATAACATTTATGTTTTTAGGCTTCTGATTTTTGAAGAAAGCACCACAGTAGTTGAACAGGTCAATCAATCTTTGTATTGCTATGGAACTGCAGAACAGTAAGCAGGAAGTATTATTGGGATAAATGTACGTTGGCAGCTATTACCCCAGAGAATTATGCATGCAAGTCTGAAGAGCCCAGTGTATTGGCTCCAGAAGCAAAATCTCTACACATTAGTCTCTCTAAGCAGTGATGACATGATCAAACATTATGGATAGGCTATTAAACAGCCTGACCATAAATGACCCATACATTATACTCTAGAAATGCTCAATATTAGTCACAACAGTTTGGCAGCAGATAGCATAAATCAGCTGCATATGTTGTGCCATTCCCACACTGCTTACAAGCAGGGCATGGTGAACTCCTCGGGTTGCTTCGCTACTCCCTCCTTTTAAAAAAAGCCTCAGAGCAAATGTTATTTTTCTCAGGGTCCCTTTGAAAACAGTGTTACTGGCTGCTCAAACTCTGAGCTTTTAATGAAGTGCAACAGCAGTCACACTTTTGTGACAGCACCATTTGCACCTTCAGTCCCTGGTGGCAGGGGGAGAAGCCAAACCTGCCTTTGAGGATGCCCCTTTCGATGACATTTCTGCAGAGGACAAGGCTGTGGGCACCTGTAGCAAGCAGCAAACTCCCACGAGCTTTCTGCCTGGGGAAGATCTGTCCTGACAGTCTGCATTCAGATGTGTTTATTGACTGAATATCTTCCTGGCAGTCCTGAGATGATAAGCAGGTACTTAGCATTCAGAATCCTATACAGTTGTAAATTGCTAACAGGCAAGCAAATGGGAACTCAGCCTTTCAAGTACCAAATCTGTTTGTCCCAAAAGCAGTTTCTTTGCTACATTTTCCTATCAAATATGCTACTCCTGGATGTTAGAGTTCCCACAGACTTGAGTCCTGACAGCTCTCTTGGCAGAATGGAGCAATTCGCTCATTTTGCATTTCCAGAACAACAAAACCAGCAGAGTAGTTGTTAGATTTGTGTATTGAACTTTCCTGAATTTGTGTATTGATCTTTCCTCTTTTCAGTGGGAAAACCATGACCTTTTAGCTTTAAGATGTGTATTTCTACATTGTCCAGTCTGCAAAATGAAAGATAAAGAATGCAAGGGAGTACAGATGGAGTCGGGACTCAAGACAGGGCATAGTCAGATTTTGATAAATCTAGTTGTATTATCCTGGGTTTTTTTTCTTGTTTCTACATGGGACAAGGGATGCTTTGACTGTGCAAAGCACTTGCCAATACAGAATTTCTGACCTGTTTGTGGAAGAATACATGGCTAGATATTCTTAAGGAAAGAGAGTGGCTTTTCCAGATTTGAAAGGTTTGGGCACTTCTGATATTAGGGGCTCTTTAGACAAAGTGAATGGGAATGTTAGCTTAGCAGCTAAGCCAGCATCACACTCAGAAATGTTTATAGTTTCACCCTACCCCAAATATTGCCATTTCTGAGTGCCAGGAGCTATGCAGGCTATGCAGGAGGCGTTTGAGGCATTTGGCAATGCAGTGCTGCAGAATGGGCATGCATGGGGCTGTGCAGCAGGGAGGCAGCAGTTGGGGAGCAGCAGCAGCAGCAGGTTCCTGCATGCACAGTCCTCGCAGAGCAGGTACAGCACCACCACCTCTGGGAAGGCTCTGAGCAGCTCTGAGCCTTGCAGGTTGTAGCAGGCGAGAGAACCGATGTGAGATGAGGCACAGGGAGGCAGAGGCCAAGTATGGATTTTCACACAGGATATGTGAGATTTGACACACTCACCTTGTCTCTGGGCTCCTGAGCTGCGCTCGTCACAGCCAGCACAGCCCTGTAGCATGATCAATGAGGCTGCAGATGAGGCACAACTGCTGCTTATCTAACCAGTGCCACCTGACCCCGTGTGCACACACATCCCACTCCTCCTCAGCAGCCCAGACTAGCACAAAGGGATGCTCCCCACAGAGCACAGTGTGAATCTAGCCTCTTTTTTCAAATCCAATTATAAAACCGTATTATAAACCTCTGACAAGCCATGCTATTGTTAGCAAAGGTCCTCAGGTACTTCTAACACAAATACATTTACCAGCACGCAGCTGCTAAGTGGGCATGCAGCCTGTTGTTTCCCCTGTGGGCCCCAGCAGGAATATCTGAAATAGGTACCGAGTAGGCAGCAGCACGGTTTGCAGCCACCAGAGCGCACAGCCCTGCCGGGAGAGGCTCAGCAGGCTCGCACTGCTGCCTGCAGGCACGGCTCTCTGGGGACGTAATTACACTGCCGTCAGGAGGGAGAGGGATAACAATCCTACTGTGGCAGCAGAGGTAATAAACGAGAGAAGCCGTCTCCCTCAGCAGGGATTAAAGATAAGAAAAAACTGACAGACAAAGGCGGAAGAAATTCCCTTCTGTGCTAGTTGTTGCATCAGTCCAAGGAGGACTCTTGACCACTGCTGGTTCTAATCACACCTGCAAATTTCTTCTTAGCAAGAAACTCTCGCTTAGCTCTTCTTGCCACCAGATTTGCTACAGTCTTTCTTTTCCATTTTTAAGGTCCCTATCCCGAGAGTCGACTTCTTCAGGGCCCGCCACGAATCCCTCCTTTCCCTCTTGGTCTTCCCAAGAACAGTAGCAGTCCATCTACAGTTTCCCTTTGATTTGAATGGCTTGTCCCAGGGATGGAACCATTTCTGAGTCCTTAGCCTTCAGCAAAGTTTTAATACTATATATCCAAAATGCTGTCTATAGAAAGTCTAGTCTGGTTGAGGACAACAGAGTTAATGCCCTGCTTCAGATTAATAAAGCACATTTAAATCCCTCTGTGAATGAATTTCTAGAATGAAAATTTCTACAAACTTTTTTCACCTGTCATCTCCATTCCATACTTACTGATTTCTGGTGCAGTCTGAGATACTTCCTTAGCATTACAGTAGATGTTTTATTTTTTCTGCCCGTGAAGCAGCATCCTGGGAATTTCTGACGTGTTTTCTCTGTGTGTGTCTGTGTCACCTCACTCACCGTGTAACCGAGAGAAATTTTTTTCTTCTTTTGAGCCAATGTTGCCCTCCAGCGGACAAAGAAATATATACAAGCACCTCCACTTTTGGAAAGAGAGGGTCTGCAAGATTTTTCAGCCTCTATTATCATTGAGTGGAGCTACAGCAGTGCAGTTTACAGGGAGCTGAAGGTGGGGACTATGTGAAGGCCCCAGGTTTGACAAAAATAAGTATAAAGCCAAAGTTTAAAAGGTTATCCTTGTCAGGGCAGCCTGGACATGTGTGTTACTCCAGCTGCATGATTGGAATTCCCTCCAGGTAGGAGAGAAATGGAGTCCTCCAGTATAACCTGGTCTCTCTTGTGTGTGTCCATCCATGCCAGGCCTCCAGGAATGAGAGAGCTGTTAGTTCCTTTGGGCACTGCCTCCAGCTGGTGCTGGGCCACATTTTCTTTTCTAGTCAAAAGGTGCTGAGAGTGGTTTTCTCACAGGAAGCCTCAGTGGGGCATGTGGTTTGTGAAAGACAAAGGTTTGCTGTCCTGGGTAAAAGGAGTCCTTCTTGAAACCTATTTCCTTTCAAACCACTGGGAAGTCACTATTTATGAGGAATTTCTGCTCACAAACTATCAGTGCAAAGTCAGTGCAAACCCCCTTGTTCCTGCTTTGCAAAATGAGTGAGCCTTAAACTGGTGGGCCATAGTTTTCACTCACATTTAGGACTCTAGTGGGACTGGAAGCAAGGCTACATCCTGAGATTTGTGGAAAGACTGGGCAGTTCAGTTCATATTTTAAAGATATTCACCTGAGAACAGGAGAACACAGGACACTAGTGCTGCCATGCTATTTCAGGCAGCCGTGAACTTAGACTGGAGTGTTACAACCCAGTGCAGAGCTCTTTCTATAAATATTGAATGCTGGTAGATGAAGAGAAAGGAGAAAAGCCAAGACCAGTAGGAAGGAAGCAATAAACCCTATAATTGTCTATACACACATGCAAAGTGTATAGGAAATGAGCTGGAAGTGACATTACAGGAAGGAAATTATGACTTAGCTGGTAATATAGGACTGTAATGAGATAAATCAGAGACCTGAAATGTTAATATTGATGGATGCAATCTGTACAGAAAGGACAAAGAGAAAAAAATGAGAAAAGGTTGCACTGTACATCAAAATCTTGTGTGCAAGCTGCACAGCATAGGTAGGTAATGAAAGAAATGGTAATGAGACATGATGAGAAAGAAACAATATAAAAAGAAACATTCAGATAGCTCCTGATATAGATCACTGGCTTGGAATAAAGAGGCTGATAAACTGTGTCTGAAAAAAGGTATCAGAGCTGATGGTGTTGCAGAAAAATAAATTATAATGGAATCATTGTCCCTATAATGGCATCAGTTATCCATACAAAGAAGAATGTTTATCAGTGCGCTTTGGAAAAGATTCCAATTTTCAAAAAGTCACCAAGAAATAAATTTTTACTGAATCCGACTTTGCCCACTAAGGAAAACATCCTTGAAGCAGTAATTCAGAACCACTAATGTTCATTGTACTGGTCCCTAGGTAAGGACACCAGTAGTCTTCATGATCTGTCTGAAGGTGATTCCTTCTTGATGTTCCTGTACCCACAAAAAGTCTAGAGCTAGGCTCCTTTCTTCTTTAAACCTGGTGGTTCTTAAAACCAAGGACCACTGAAAATTAAGATAATTAAGGCTAGATTCACTAGATGTATGCTGAATCCTATGGGTTGCACAGGAATACTTCTCCTATAAGATTGTGTGTTTTTTCAGGTTTAGAAAAGAACCATTTTTAACATGCCTTTTGAAGGTATTCCACCTCTCATGGGGTGAGTATAAATGTAGAACAAGAGCTATGATATCATGAAAGGTTGGAATGCTTGGCTGAAGAGGGAAGATTTAGTTTTCCTTGCTCTGCTGAAAATCTAATATAAAAATACACAGTGGAGCAGAGCTAGAAACTCATGTTGCTGTCTCTCAGTTATGTATTCAATCCATTAGGCTTTTACTGTCATCAGTGTTTCTGTATAATTATTCTGAAGCCTGAGAGCCTTTTGAAGAAGATAATCCCTTCTCTTTTATCCCAACATGCTTTGCACATTAGTACTCTGACACAGTCCTTGCAGTGGTTGAGATCCCCTGAGGAGCACTGCATGGAGGTATCCCAGGTGTTGGCAAATGCTCTGTGGGCTGGGAATGAAGGCATCACTGAGGTGGCATCAAGTGCTGGTGGTGGCATTTCCACCAGAGGTGCACTGCCTGGCTTCCACTGGGACTTTGAGATCTGGATTGAACTAGCACTGGCTTTTAAATAGGAAGGAAAGATTTCTGCCATAAGTATTTTTATACTACAAGGAGTAAGAAATCAGTTGTTAATTTGGCAAATAGAGTATCTATATTGACTTACTGGGACTAGGATTATTGGGATAGTTTTTGCTTCTTTTACATTAGTGGTTTTAAAGAGTAAAAAGGTTTTTGTGAAAGGAGGTAAGAAAATAATTTGTGGAATATGACAAGAGAACCTTGGAGAAAAGAATACAGTAGCAATTGGTATGTTTGAGTGATGAGGAGAAATATTAATTGAATACATTATTGATTAACTGTAGAAATTATTTCCAGCTCATGAATACTCTTTAATTACTTGGCTACATTTTATGGAAGAATAAGGGAATCTTCTCAAAAAAACCAAAAAAAATAATACTAAAAAGAAGGGAAACAAGAAAAGAAGCATAGAAGCCAAGTTCTCATTATCATAAATCAGGCTTAACTGATTAAAATGGCTTTATAGATGCTTTGCATCAGCTGAACAGCACAAAGCAGCTAAAAGCACAAGTAGATCTAGCCCTCCTTCTAAAAAAAAATGATGTCTTAAGACCAGAGATGAATGCTAAAATTTATAAATTCACAAATAGATGTTATGAAGGAAATTGCAAGAACACCAAAACGAAAAATAAACTGAGATAATCAAAGGAAAAAAGAAAACAAACAAATAAACAGAAAGTTAAAAATTAAAGAGAAGAAGAAATCATTAAAGCACAGGAGAACACAAGTAACTCTACTAATTTTTCAATAGAACAAGTTCTTCAGCCAACATTTTATGAAATTGCTAACTTAAATCTAGAGGTATCAAAACAATGAAGAATGTTTTTGTTTGAATAGTTACAGTCCCAAGTCAATCACCTCCAGCTGCATTTCTGCCTCATTTTTGTATTTGATCCGAATTTGCTACATGAAACTACTTTTGGAAAAGAAATACAACAGTAATTCTTCAATTGCAACTTGAAGTGTTTCAGGGCACCAGATTTTGTTTGTGAAGGACAGCATACTGACACCAGAGGGGCTGGTGGGCTTCCTGGAGAAAAGAACTGAGGTAGTATCAGGAATCCTGTCTGATCTCTTGCAGCCAAACAAATTATTTGGGTTTATTTTTCATTTGGGCTAATTTGTCATTAACCCATAGCTGAACAAAAGGTGTAAACCTAAGTAATATATTTCAGCAGCTAGAGAAAAGCACAAATAGACTTATAGATATTCTGAGCTGTGATAAATTGGTTTAATTCACTTAATGAATAATTTCTGTCTAATTCCTCCATTAGAATCACATATTAGTTTAATAAAGAAAACTTTTTTCTATATAAGATTTGTATCATAAATTCCAGTATGAGTTTCCTTCCTGTATTTTTCTGACACCGTCATGTTGTTCCTTTTGTCCAGTAAAGAGGAGACTCTTTTATTTTTATGGTAGAACAGATCTAAAAATGCCTGATCTGCTCCACAGAGCTCCACTGCAGTAAGAGCTTTAAAAATGCCCACCAAAGAATAATGCCAGTCACAGCAATTTTACAGTTTAAATAGTGAAGACAGCCAACAAGTGAAAAATGGCATTACTAAGAGCTGAGATGAAGAGGCCAGAACTATCAAGTGAGACAGATAGCTAGGAATGGAACACAAGCTTGCTGATTCCTAAGCCACTGTGTCTCCCCTAGATCATACCACTACTTTCATGAGATTACTCTGGAGCTTTGCAATGAATCCTTATGACCCCAAATATAAAACCATTTTTATTTAATATTTCCTCAGCTTAAAATAAGATCTATATGTTCCTGCACAAGAGAGTGGATGTTCTAGGAATCCGTATTTTGCCAGGTTGAACACAACACTATTTCTAGTTTGTATGTGTCATACAGTGAGATTGTTACTGCATCTTTTAGTGAATTTTATAACTTGTAAATAGTATTTTCTAATCCTGCCAATAAATAAAAATAACTTGTCCCAGGAAGGTTCAGTTCCAATCACTCCAGCATAATAATACTATAAACTTTTATTCTAAGAAAACATGATGCAGCTTCTATCTGCCTTGTGCAGAGCACTTTGAAAGACAAGACAAAAGCAGTAATTATTATAACCATCTTTTTACGTGGATGTGCAAGAACATAGTGAAATGCAGGGTGAATTTATGGTAAAGGAAAAAACATTACCTCTGCATCAACTCCATCACAAGTTGTGCCTGAGAGGCAGCCATTCCCTTTCAGTGTTTCTGATTTTAAGCATTAGTTACTGATGCAGAGACCATAGTTACATGAAAATTACATTCACCTGAACTGTGGATTAATGGATTTCAGAAAGTTAAAATGGAATCAGGCACTTTTTGAGCTTCAGATATAAAAAATCATGGGACATGGAGGATGTACTTGCTTCTTTGGTGTTGTACAAGAAGGGATTGATAATAATATCAGATAATAAATAATGATTAGGAGCAAAAGGAAAAGAAAAAGATCTGCAGCAAAATGTAGGCCAGGTCATTGCAACACAGCTGGCATACTTGCAAGACTGTGAATGAAACCAAGATGAATAAATCACAGGCTCAGGCCTTTTTCTAGCTTAGATTTGGTTAATTTTTTTTTTTGTTTGTTTGGTTTGGGGGTTTTTGTTTGGTTTTGTTTGTTTGTTTGTTTTTATTGTTGTTTTAAAATTGTTTGCTTTCTTGTTTGACAATGGAATTATGGGAAGGTCATCTGTCAAACAAAATATGTTGGGGGGAGTGTCTCACTCTACAAGATGCTAGAAGCCTTTTTTAATACAGACCAAAAATACTGGATCCTTAGGCAAGACATGCCTAGGAAGAGATTAAACCATGCAGTGGCTTATTACTGGGAGATGGAGTAGAGGGCAGAACGTGTCTGTTTCTGCCAACGCACTGCATTGCAAACCTAAATACTATATGCTTAGTACTGAAGTAGAGCTTACACTGAAACAGAAAAGCAATGTTTTCTCTGATTCCCACCCTGCAAGTCACATTTGTAAGAAGGTTTTAATGTAGGTTCATAGAAAAATCCAATAATTGGTTCTTTGTGTAATCACAAAGGCCTAATCCTATGCTCATTAAAGTAATTGATAAAACTCTTCCTGACGTCAGTGGTGGGGATTGAGCCCTAATACGGCACATTGGCTTTTAGACATACGTGTCACATGTGCGAGCTAATAAATGAAAGGCACAGAGACACTGACAGAAGCTACTTGGAAGAAGATCTTTTCAAAGGCTGAATACTGTGTCCTTATCTCACAGACACACACAGGCAGTGAAATGGCTGATCCAACCCAATATTCTTCCTGCTCCGGGATAATGGCAATGTTTTTAGTCAGTGATGGGAGATGTAGTGAGGGAAAGGAATGCTTCTAGATGTGCTTTAGCCCACCAAGGAGAAAATACACATTTCCAAAATTGTGAAAAAGAAAAAGAGAATGCACAATAATTTTACCCACCACACAACAGAGATGTTCTTGCAGAATCACACAAATTAATTACAGTATTGACTAAGCAATCTCCAACTTCACTTCTTGAAAAAGCAATTCTACATGCACAAAGGAAAAGCTGAATATGGGTTCAGTAATTTAGGGCCAGCTGACATGCAAAGCATAGTAACTGTATCTTACACAAGGTAATACTTTTATGCCCAGAATACTCCTCCTTGGTCAGCAGACCAGATGCTTTTTCCAGTGTAAACTAATTAAAGAGCCTGTACTCTTTATCTTCTCCAGCTGAATTAAATGCACCATTCCATAGTAGGCCAAATTCTGGGCTTGGGTAAAGTAATAGAATTGAAATTAATTTGTGTTGATATTTTGTTTAGATTTGAATGGTGACAACTAAAGCAGTGAACCCTCAAAACTCTGACTTCCTATTTCAATATTATTCATGTTTGTTATAATAATGACTGACACTAACCACAAATGAAGTTCCATTGTGCTGACTTTACTGAAACCTTATTCCACTTTTCCTCCTGTGTCTTGTATTCCCAACAGACTATAAAAACCAGTGTAGTAATTGTCTTTTATTTCCTCATATCTTTGAATAGGAAACTAGTCTCATCACCAGTCATGAAATGTCTCTTTTCTCTCACTTTCATTCATAAACCCTACAAAATCCCACAATCAAATGCTCCTGCAGGATTACACTCACACAAAACCAGATGAAGAATTTAGACTCCTACTGACCCAGAATTAAACATGCAAGCGGGTTCACATCTGGGGACTTAAATCCAAACTCCTTTCCATAGAAATTCAAAGAGGATCAGATCTGAGGTTCTGGTTTTGCACCATTTCTAATCCTAATAATTTTAACTTAATCCAAACCTCAGCTACAGAACTGTACAATTTTAACCAATACACTACTGACAAATTTGAAAGTGAAAATAGGAGCTAAAAGTAACATTTGCAGCTACTGCCACCATTAGTAACACTCAAGGAGACATTAAAAGAACCTTATTTTTCCCTCAGTCTGCTTCTGCACTATTATGACTACTAATTTCAGTGGAGTTATCCCTAACTCACCCCCATATAAGTGGAAAAAGGTTCCATCTTCAGAAGGGGAACCAACATGGCCTTATGTAGGCAGCATTAATTTTCATTTGCTCTCTGTTCTTTGAAAGAAACGTACTTTGTATTTCTTCCCAAGCTTTATCCTAAAATAATTATTTGCCCAGGTCATCCGCAATGAGGGCTGGCTTTTTGGTTGCTGAGCATGGCTTCTGGTTTATATTTACCATGATAAGGCATCTTGGTTTTGTAGAACATTTTTTACTAGGAAATGAAGTGGGATTACCATCAGAACTTTTAGACATTGCCGTGATTCAGTTTGGAATTGAGCACCTTTTCAAGTTCACTAAATAAAGCTTTTTTCATCCACAAACAGGACCAATGTGACTCTGCAGCCAGCCACAGCACGGGGGCAATTAGAAGTGCCACATCAGATCTCAAGGCCATCTGACTCAGGTAGGTGGATTTACAGCTGGGGGCTGGGTCGGTCTGCTGTGAGGGCAAACCTGCACAGCTTATGGACAGAGAGGTAGAGAAGGTCGAGATGTTTGCCATATCAACATCAACACATGTATTTTAAAACCATATTGCATCACATCAACGGATGCATTTCAAAACAGTAATTTAAACCCAGGAACAAACCAGTAACTTTTCAGTTCAACATTCAGTTCAACAGTTTAGTTCTGCTATACCTGGGTAGAAAGCAGTTCTCTGACTTTGTACCTAGGTAAAACCTCCAGGCTTGCCTGACAGCAGCATAATTGGGAACTTTTCCCATACCAAGCAGGAAACTCGCCTTTTCTTTTGCTAAGATGAAAACTGATTTCCTTGACAGGAATTCAGGCTTTCTATGTTTAGAACATTGCTGTTATTAGCACAAAGGCTTGGTGCCCTCACAGTGCCAGTGTGTTCTAGATGCCTCCTGGCAGCAGTGAGTTACCCTTGTGAGAAAGGACTCTTTGGTGTGCACCAGAAGGGGCTGCTTGGTTTTTCCACAGCTCCCATTTAAAGGTGAGGTACTTAGGTACTTTTTTTTGACTGATTTTCTGATCCCAGGAAATTATTTGCTCTTAACCTTTTTGAGAAAGAAGTTGTCTTACAGACAAAAGAGATGTGACAACCCAGTATAGAATCATTAAGTCTGGAGAAGACCTCCAAAGCCCTTGGTTACAACTATAAAACTAACACTGCCAGGTCCACCAAGAAAATATCTCCCTAAGCATCACATTTGCACATTTTTTGAATGCTTCCAGGGATGGTAATCCTACTCTGGGCATCCTTTTTCAATGGTAGACTACCCTTTTGGAGAAGAGACTTTCCTAATATCCATCATAAACTCCTCCGGTGCAATGTCCTTTCATTCTGTCTTGTTGTTACTTGAGAGACGAGGCTGAGCTCCACCTGGCTACAGCCTCCTTTCAGGAAGTTGTAGGAAGTGACAAGGTCTCCCCTGAGCTTCCTTTTGTACAGGATAAACAGCTCCCCTCAGCTGCTTCTGAAAGGAAGGAAAGGAAGCTTCTGATTTGTGCCCCAGAGCCTTCTCCAGCTCTGTTGCCCTTCTCTGGACTGCAATGCCCTCCTTGCAGTGAGGGCCAGAATTGGACACAGCACTCAAGGTGCGCCCTCACCCGTGCCCAGTACAGGGGGACAATCCCTGCCCTGCTCCTGCTGGCCACATTATTGCAGATACAGGCCAGGATGCCATTGGCCTTCTTGGCCACCTGGGCACACACGGACTCATGTTCAGCCAGGTGCAAGGTCAGGTTTGTCACAGAATTCTTGTCGGCGTGGTGACAGTTCAGCGCCAGAGAGCCAGAGCAGGGTTTTCGTGTGGAGCAGAAATGACCAGCTGCGGTTCGGCGCTGCGGCTGCGTTGGTGTGCCCGCGCCCGGCGGCGCCTCAGCCTCGCCCTCCCTGCTGAGGGCACCGCGCGGGCCCCGCGGCTCCCCCGGACATGGCCGCAAGAGGGCGCACCGGCCCGGCGCTCATCCCTGGCTCCCGGCGCTCATCCCTCCGCCCTCAGCAGCTCCGGCGGCCGCGAACGCCCCCGCGGGAGCGCCCCGAGGGGCCGAGTGCGCTGGCGATGGGAGGGGGAAGGCGGCGCGACAGGCGGGGGCGGCGCGCCTCCGGCTCCCGCGGGCGGGGTCGTCCCCCGAGGCGCCTCATTCCCGCCCGTGCCGGCGGCGCCGCGGGGAGCGCTCGTCCCCTGCCGCAGTGCCCCTGCAGCCCGCCGGAGCCATCTTCCCCGGGCGCTCCGTTCCGCCTTCCCGGGGCGTGCGGGGCAGCGAGGCCCCTGCGCTCACAGCCGGCAGCAGGAGGCGGCGGCAGGCGACATTGGAGCCCTCCCTGGGGATGCTGCGGATCCGAGGGCACCGGCGGGCCTCGGTGCCACGTCCCGCCCGGGCTCCGCGCTGGGATGCCCGCAGCGCCTGGCTCGAGGCACGGGCGTCCTTCTCGTGGGCTGTGCTGTGCTGTGCTCGGTCACTTCGCGAGCTCGGCAGTGTCGCCAAGGTGTAGTGACACGGCCCGAGCGATGCCGCTCGGTGTCCCCGCGCTCAGCCCCAGCGCACCGCGATTAAGCGTCACCCCTCTGCATCTGAGCAGAGAGCGAAGGTGACAAACACTAGAGCATCGTTTAGTAAAATGTTCGACGGACAAAATATCCACTATAGGTGTATAATGGGATTTTTTAGACAGCCTCAGGTGCTTTTGAAAATACTGTGACTTCTGTTTCTCTTGTTTAGGTGGTACCAACCCATCATACACTGGCCCCTTACAGGAGAGCCAGGAGTTGTTCTAAATGGCAGTAACACATCGTATCTGCCCATCTATCCATTCATGCAGCCAGCCAGGAGGATGCCTCTGCTCACAGAAGAGTTTCAGTGCCAACAGCTGTAGCTTGGGTTTTCCCAGAGAGGTTATACCAACAATACCACTGGACTTGGCCGGATGGACATCAGGCCCAGCCAAACACCTTCACTGAGGTTTGTGGTCTGGGTTAGGTCAGTAGTGGCAAGCCCAAGCTGATACTGTGGAGTATGCTAAGAAACTCTCAAATAATTAAGGCCAGTTATTTTTCAACACCATGTATTTGCCCAGGATTTTAATGGCTCTTCCTCTGCAGCTTGGAATAGTAGTTTAAATCGTTTTCACCTTTTCCCATATGAGCAGGGGTGGCATTTAACTAGTGAAGAGTGGTGATTGGGTAATGGTTTGGATACAATTTCAGAAAAAATATGAGTACAAAAGAGTTAGAGCAAAAGCAGGTATTCTGCCTAATGCCCTCAGCTACCATTAAGAAACATGAAAATCTAATTGTACTGAATGGAAACGTACATCTTCATCACTGATTATGACACGGAAGAAAATTACTATATGATTGGCATCATAATGGCCAATGTTGAAATGTGATGACACGCCAATATGATGTACATCTCCATTAGGAATGATAAATCAAAGGTTATTCATTTGTGCTTGATTTATGTCTGGGAAATGCTACCAAGGGAAATCTTGATTTAAATCGCTCAAGTCATACAAAAAAAAAAGCTGGGAGTGCCCTCTTCTGGCAACAGATGACAACTGTAGTCCCTGCGGTACTTTCCCCCGTTGCTTTTTATTTATGAATATAATTTAAAATTTCGATCTTTCATTATCCCTTTTACCACCACCATGGTCTATGATATTTTCAGTAATATAATTCGTAGTCCTTTCTTGTATTTTATCCTCTGTTTCAGAAGTAGACTGGATAACATTTAATCCTGGGAAATCTCCCTTCTCACAACCAGAGGCCTTAATCTTGCTGGTAATCTTATTCCAGGAGTACAGCAGAAAATTGTGCAAGGGCTGTGCAGTTTATTACTGAGCATGGAGGAAAGGCATCATATTTTTCTGAGTTAGATGAGACACAACCTCATGGGTATATTGAATAGGATCTGGGCCATGAGAGAAAAGCATTATTGATGTGACTGAAATTATTTGCTGAGCTGTTGGCTTATCCTAGGCATCTGTAGTTGCCTGTATTTAATATTTGCAGGGAAAAGAGTGGAACAGGAGGTGAGAGGGGGCAAATACCTCGACTTGTTGCTTGCTGCCATTGCCTGCACTTGTGCTTGTGCACAGCGTGCCACAGTGTCTGTCACTCACGGCTGTGTGCGAGCATCGGCTCTGACTTCTCTTACATACAGGTAAAGCCTTTCAGCTGCTTATACCACCCCACCACCAATTCCTAAATCTTTCAGGGTGCATCTTTTTCACTCTTCATGCACATTTTTTAGCAGCTGAGTTGGTGCAGCTTCCTTTTCTCTGGCCTTGACACATGCAGGCTTGCCTTTGCCCTAATCATACTGCATGTGGCTGCTCTTGCTTCAAAGATCATTTTCCTGGCCTGTCTCTTTGAACATGTCACTTTTCTCTTGGCAGCACTGTGCTACCTCTCTCCTTCCCTATCTCACATCAACATAAGCTGCCAGTCTTCATTTCCAGGGTCCCCTGGGACTCTTCCTATCATCTCTCATTGTCAGGAGGCAGGAACTGCCCTGTGTGAGCAGACTTCCAGCCCTGCCATACTTGGTCCTTATATTCCTTTCTGGAGGAGGATGTGGGTGAATGTGATTGGTATGAGGCAATAAAAAAGGGGGGTGACTATTAGAGGCAGTCAGGAATGAAGACAACTCCCATGTTTAAATGCTGTTAAAACCTTAAAATGGTTCGTCACCATTTGTTTGGAGTTACCATCCTCCCATGTTCATCTCCAAGCAAGCCCGTTCTTGTTTTCTCCTCTGTGATACCTGTCATATTTGGAGAGTACCCTACATACACACTCTCAGATTTCTGTTGGTAGCTCTCTAGAATCTTCTTAAAAGTCTCCTGGGCCATGAGGTCTACGAAAGCTTTGACAGCTCTTGGGCTGCTAGTAAGGTAATACTGCTGTCACTGAGCATTAATTTCCTTTATTCTCCCTCTGTCTGTTTGTATCCATCTGTGGTCTCTTGTCCTCTGTTTAGTTTGTAACCACTTTGGGACAGAGCCATCATTTTGGTCGATGTTTACACAGTGCTCCAGACAATATTTGTTGTTGGGGTTCCTTGTGGTCCAATAGTACAGAAAATAAATAAAAACAGTAACAGCCTGTGGCAGGTGCTCTCTTCTTGCATAGACCTCATTGATTTCAGGCTGTGGGCTGAGCAAATTGCATGAATGTGGCTTAGGTCTTGTGGATAACTGAGAAAAGGGCAGAAACAGAACAGTGCTGTGTGTTCCATTCTAAATGTTGGTTCCTTCCCTTTTTTTTTTTTTTTTTAGAGCAAATTTAGAGCAATGTAGACAAGATCCAGGGACAACCATTTAGATTCATGTCATTTCTTTCTAGAAAAGGGCAGGGGAGGAGAAGGTAAAATTTACAGGCTTTTGTTTCTGAAAAATAAAACAGAAGGGCTATAAACATCAGTAGAAAGAAAAAAACCCAGACATTTTAAAATCTTTAGACCTCACCTTTTGTCCTTTTTAGTTGCTGTAAAACTACTTCAAAACTCTTATCCTCAACTATTTTCATAACAAGTAGTAAGTTGTATCTTTGCCTGAGTTTCCTAATTTTTAAATTGAGCATCTCTTGCTTTAACTAACATCGGGGCCATAACCCTATTTTTCTAAGTCTTTTGATGATTGATAGGGAGATAAATGAATTGTTATTGTTCTATGATACCTTGAATTTGGTTTTATTAGAAAAATGGGTTTAAATACTATTTGATTCTGCTGCCTGCCCTGGAGCTTTGCCAACCTCCAGAAATGCCTGAGGCTTGCTAGAGAGGGCAGGGGATGTGGTTGTATTGCAAAACATTCAAAAATAATTCTCTGTGCCTCTGAACTGCAAAGTTATCCATAGATAGTTCTCTTTAGGCTGATACAAATCATAAAGTTAGCAATCTTTGGGATAAGATCTGAATCCAAATGGTGCAAAAGAGAGTTAAAGTATCTTCTCAATACCAGTACAACACAGGACCCTAGCCCATGTGGCTTATAATGCCAGCCAAGAGCAGACAAAAAAGAATTACTTGGTGTAATAAATCAGAGTTCAGTGCTAATTCTGTATCAAAGTATTGGATAAAAAGTAAAGTATCAAGTGGGAGATAAAGGAACTGTATGAAACCCACAGAAAGGTGAAATTTTAGTTTGAGCTATGCTTAGGGTGGTAGTAGAGCCAAATGTTTGGTGTCTTTTGATCTGGAAGTTCACCGTACATTTTCAGGGTACTGATTGAGAAAATTAAGATATTCTGTTGTAGACAAAAAGCACCCCAAAAGAAGACCACAGGGAACAACCACTGATGAACATAAGAGAAGCCAGGCTGTGTAATGGGACATACAGTACGATGCAGTAGACAACTGCAGTAGCACAAGATGCTGGGTTGCAAAGTAATTTTTGTCCTCAGTGGGAATGCTTTGCTCATTGGCACCAATCCCTGCAAAGCCAGCAGTCCAAGGAAGGTGTCATACTGGGAACCAGGACCCAAATTATTAAAGACCTGAAAGCAGTGCAGCTTCTGTCACCTACTCTGAGCTAAGGCTTAAGAAGATCATTAGGTTTGATTGCCAGAGTATAATCAAAAGTTACATGGCTGAAAGAACACAAAAGCATGAGAAAACAGAAAATAGAGAAAAATCATATTTCTGGGAGATCTTAAGTGTAACATTTAGATACAGACTTAGATGAAGGACATTCATCTTCCTTTAAGTCACTCTTTTAAGTTCTTTTTCCTGTCCCATGCCCATCTTTCATCAGCTTTAAGCTGATCCTGGTGTCTGTAAGCTGGCTCCATTTTTTTTGTCCTTATTACTGTCACTCACAGACAAATTGAGTCAGAACTTGACAATCAAACAGTAATAGGGCATTTCTTTTGATGACATGGGAACATCCTATAGAGGCATTCAATTTGGGAAGCATGAAATTATTTTTGTTATGACCTAAATAATTTTGGAGGTATTTTTTTGTGTTAGTTTTTGGGTTTTTGGGTTTTGGGTTTTGGGTTTTTTTCAGTGTCTAGTAAAACTGTTCTAGTAGGGGAAGGAAACCCAGTAGGTGAAAAGCAAGGCAGTTAATGAGACTGAGCAGGCACAAGAACATAGTAGTTAGATGGTAAGGGCCAAAGTGAAAGCATTTATTTATTGTCTCAATCAAATTGCAACATAAGGTTCTTCTTTGCCCCCTTACGTTATTAGTCTTACAACATGGAAAACATTTCCTTTCCCCATGGAGTTCCTCCAAGTGAATCCTCTATGGTAAAGAAACCCAGCCTTTAATACTTTGTGATAAATAAAACATCAGGAATAAAGACATACAACAACACATTATGACAGATAGTACCAAAAAGCATGCACAGATCTGTTCAATAATATCTCTTTGGAAAATTCCTCTCCTGATGTTTCTCAGCACTTAGGAATTTAGTAGCTGAGCACCTCACAATCACTAATGGATTTTAGTCTCCCTTCACTCCAAAGGCAGAAAAGTACATTGCCATTTTACAATTTAAGAAGTGAATAGTCAGAGACTTGCCTAAGGTCATATTTATTTCTTCTGGAAGTGGAGCTTGAGTCACGTTTTCTGTGTCATGGTCCAGTACCTTGAGGCATCTTTTCACCCACTAACAGATCTGCATCACAGCATTTAGGAAAGGGCTGTGTGATGCCCAATGCTTGTTGGCCTTTTTTAATGTCCTTCTAGTCCTGGCTAATCATGAGAAAGAGTTTGCTGTTAGCTTAGCCTTTGAAAGAAGCTGCTCTCCAGCATGGTGTACATTTGTCTTGATTTAGGAGTTGTACACAACCCTACAACAATTTATATATTTGTAGCCCTCCTCCCAAAGGAGATTGTCCTGGCATGGTTTGGGACCAAGGTTTGCAGTGTGTTTAAGAAGTACTTTGCTGCCTATGGCTTGGTTGGGAAAATTCTACACAGGCAAAGTGATAAAAAACCAATCAAATGAAAAAACTTCCCTCTGGGCAAGATCTAAAAGGGTGGATGGTGCCCAGTCGATTCTCCCCCCATGTTTAAGTTCTCTAACCCCTACCTACGGGAGCACTTAAGCACTTCAGCCTTAAATGCTTGAGCAATCACATTGCCTCGGGGTGGGGGGTTGGGGAGAATATTCATCTGCTTTCCTGGGTCAGGACCTTGACCTGGAGACTGTGGATGTTTGATTCTTTTGAAAACCAAGGCATTTCTTTAACACTTTACATTGATTTGGGAGTCTAATTTTAGGCAGTTGTATTTTTAAAATCGGTGCCTAAATACACTGCCTGTAGCAAATACAGCATCCCTGTTTTTTGGGCAGAATGATCCCACCAAGGATAATTTCTTTAAACAACTGACCAGCAAAAAAAGAAACAAGCCAAATCAACCATCCTTAGCAGCACCCTCCCTCCCCCTGCAAGCCTTTCCTATCCTCAAGGTTAGTTTGGGATCCTGGATGCATTTTTAATGGCTGTTGATACGAAGTCGTGCTCTTTTCATTTTCATGTCACTTATTTAAAGAGGAGTCTTGAAGCTGTTGTTTACTGCAGCAATGCTTAGGAGGGAAAAGAATAGCGAGTGTATTTTCAAATGCCCTTAGCAGCTTTCTTTTTATTTTGCTCTCCAAGCCCCTGCTATTCAAGTTCCCTTCTCCTCAGAGCACTAACAGCTAGATTGTTCTGTGCAACCAGCTCCCATTAGCAAAAGGAGTCATGCACATCATTCCCATGAACTGCTTTAATAGCACAGTCTTATATGACAAAACGTGCCTCAAAGACAGAGAATGCTAGATAAATATTAACCACATAGTGGTCTCATTTAAACTTGCATTTAAAATAGCATTTGGATTTTTAAAATGTACACTTATATTATTTGGTATCATTCATCTTTGTCTTCCCAGTTTAAGAAATTAGATATGCCAGAGCATAACAAATCTGCATTAGAAGCATGGGGTTTGGTGGTTTATGTTGGAGAAAAGAAAGGGGGTGGGAGCTGACATTTGGATTTACTGTCAGCCCTCAATAATCTACAAACCCTAATTTCTCATCAGTGAGTCAAATTCCTTTGTTTACATTAATTGCATTGAAATTTCTGTCAATTATTTAAACTCTGAGTAGTCACAACTCATTTTATTGTTTCGTATAGATGATATGAGATCTGACTGTGATTAAATTAATATATGGACAGACAGAATGATTTCTGTAGATTGTGGAGAATCCCCAGAAATCCTTCTGCTTCCCAGGAAAAGTTCAGTTTGATATGAATTAAAATGTGCCTGTGACTAACTGTCATTTGAGAAGCATACCAATTCACTGGTTGTATCAAAATCGAGCTCGAAAGTATAGTCAGAAATACATATACTCTCATTGCATAGATTACAACATGCTACACAGTATAAAAGAAACCGAAATATTATTTTGTTGGGTAGTGTGGGAGAAGAGGAAACATATTTTTTCTTAATGTCAGACAATTAGTTTCTGATTTATATCTTAAAGCACACCAGTTGTTAAACCTTGCAATTTCATCTTAGCTAGCACAGCTGTGGATAGCTTTACAGAAAACTCAGAAAAATTTAAAACCATTTTCTAAGGCTGGTAGACTTCTTCTTTATTATCAATGACAGTGAATCCTGTGTATGGATGTGCATTTTGCATTTTTTAAAAAATACACCTTCTTTTCCTTCAGTTTGGGGGTTTGATTTTGTTAAATTAGTGGACCTTTCATTCTTCATGGTTAACAGCAGTGATTGAGAGTACATGGATGTTTTTTCTGTAGCCATCAGTGCCAGTGACTAGAAAAACAAGTGAAGAGTCCCAACTGCATTATAAAAACTAGAAACTGTGTGTCTTAAATACTTCAGTCCATTTTCAAAATGACCATGCAATGCTGCTTGAGTGCATAGATATAACTTAAAACACAGACCTTAAAGGTGGAATGCACACCTGGTAACTGAAATTCTCCAAGCTGTGGTTACCATTTACTCACAATTTTGGACAACGCAAAAACATAAAAGCTTCTGTTCCCAGCATTGTTGCAGATTACCGCCATTCATCAAAACATTTGTGGTAGTTGTCTATTCTCCCTCACTTTATGTTATTTTCATATTTTTTATCACTTGGAGACTGTGAGAATCTTCACAGTAACAAACCAATAGGTTTATACATTGCAGTATGGACAAGAGAAAGATTTTATGTACCCTGCTTCCAGTAGGCTTATTTAAACTATAACAAAATAATTAAAAGTTCCTTGACCATGCCTTTTTAATTGGCTACCTGATAGAAGGGTTAATAGGAATTCTAATACCTGTGTAAAAAAAGACAGATAAAGAAAACAGTGTAATGTAAAATAATTCAGATTGTCTCTGTGTAAATGAGGCAATAAATGCCTGCAACATGAAGCTCAGTCTGACTTCACAGCAGGGCTTGGTGCTTAATTGAAAGTCCTAACTAGACCCATTTATCAAAGAAATCACTCAGAGGAAAATTTAATTATCACAATTAATCTATATTTTTTAGAAAGTCCCAGCAAGGCACACTGAAAATTTCTTTGGAAAGAATTTTACAATGCTACTGCCAAAAAAAGTCAAGTGCCAAGCCTCTCATAGGTTAAAAAAAAAAAAAAAAAAAAAAAGTGGGCAGACACAGAGCATGTTTTGTGAGGAGCAGCTTGTATTGCCACTTAGACACAGCTCAGCGTAATGAGCACTGTCACAGCAGGAGCTCACATGGAAATATTTCTCCCTAAGTCACAAAACTGCTCCTTTTGCAAACTGGAGAGAACATCTGACTTCTTGAAAGAGCTGCCCCGTAATGTGCCCGTGGACTTGGGGTCCTTGGCACAGTTTTTCTTGGCTCTGCAGATCCCCAGCACCCCTTGACTACCCGCCACGAGTTTCTGCTCACAATTTGTCCTCGTGCACACAGAGAAAAGCCAGAGACACAGATGGCCTTTCCTCGGGAACTAACACAGGAAGCTTCTATAGAGTGAGGAATCAGTGTCACTTTTTGTTTTGCACACTTGTGTTGAGAGGAGATCTCTCCAGTAGAGTTGTGCGTGCTTGCATTTGTGTTGGGTGTCCTTCAGGGAGCAAAGTTTCATCCTGAAACCAGGGTATTTCCCCTGAGTAATTGGTGATATTCAAGTCCCAGCTGGCATTGACTTAGAAGATGGACAAGTTGGGAAGAAAGATGACTCTGAGCCCCATTCTTGCACGGCTTCACCAAAATTTGGTGTTTCCCAAGGGGTTTTCCATTGGTGGCTTTTCAAAGACCAGGTAGTGTTTGAAAGTTTAGTTCAGTTTTCTCTCTTATTTTGAAAAACAGCGCCTTGTTTTATGCAGTACCCTACCTTCATTTCCTGGTATGCTGCAGAAGGCTACTTCTGGAGCAAAACAGTAAGTAAAATTACATTTAGATGCATCATGTGGCACTTGACATGTCTGAATGAAGATGAAAAGAAAGCCCCAAGAAGGTATGCAAGTCTCTGTCATCACAGGATTCCCCTTCAGCCAGTCAGTGAGCTGATGGATGGTAGCTTTTTAGGACTGCTGGGCAGTAGTGTGCTGCACCTGGTAGGTGGGGGTCTGCTTCTTCACTTTGAGACCGCAGAGCTTCCGTACCTGCACTGGAGGCGGGATGCAGGGAGGTGGTGTGCTCACACTGGCTTCAATGAAGGGCAACATAGGGCACTTCAAAGCACAGGGAAAATGTGGACAGAGATTTTATCTCGCTTTGTGTGGCTTGCACAGCCCCACTCATATTTCCCCAGGCTCAAAGGGGACCCATAACCCACCCTAAGGTACCATAATTTTCCCTTCCATTCTTCACAGTCATAACATTAGAAAGTATGACCCATGTTAACATTCTTATGCATCACCTTCCTCCTTTGTCTTCTGTGGGAGAAGTTTCAGCTTGGTTTCTTGATGTCACTGGAGTTGTTTACTGCCCCTTTTTTTCTGTATTTCCTACGTTATTCAGGTTATACTAATCACCAGAGGGGAAGGAAACAACTCCAGAGCAGATTGAATTGATGTTTAACTGGACATCCTGTGAAATAAACATTGTGACTTGAATAAGATTAAAATGTGAGTCACAAGTCTGGTGAGTTTTCAACTGTCAGGGAATGCAGTGAAGGAATGAGGGAAGAACAGCAAGGAGAGAGCAGCTAGAAGCAATGCTCAGTAAAGCAGCAGCTGCTGGACTTGCATGCTTGTTTTCATGAGGTTTATATTAAAAGTACAGTGGAGAAAACTAGAGAAAACAACTGACAGTTCTTTATTTAATAATTATTACACTTTCAAACATTTTAATTTCTATTTTTTTTGCCTGTACTGAACCCATCTGTGAATGCCCTCTAGCAGTAAACCACTGTCCAGCTTAGCTAAATTCTTGGATATTAAAGGTGAGTACTTAGAAGTGCTTTTGGAGAAGAAACCTTCAACAGTTCTGGCATTTTGCATGTACTCCCTTTTTATGTTTGATACTTTGCAATACTTCCAGATTTGCTGGAAGAAACAATTAGCAAACACAGAAATGAAAACTATATTGTACCATATTTGTTAAACTATGAATTCCAGATAACAGAATCACTGAATGGGTCAGGCTGGGAGGGACCACAGTGACTCATCTGGTCCAACCTCCCTGCTCAAGCAGGGTCAGCCTAGAGCACATGGCACAGGATTGCATCCAGATGGTTCTTGAGTATCTCCAGTGAGGAGGACTCCACAAATTCTCTGAGCAATCTGTTCCAGTGCTCAGTCACCTGCGCAGTAAAGAAGTTCTTCCTCATGCTCAGGTGGAACTTCCTGTGCATCAGTTTCTGCCTGTTGTCTCTTGTCCTATTGCTGGGCATCACTGAGCAGAGCCTGGCTGCACCCCCTTCACACCCTCCCTTCAGATACTCACAGACATTGATGGGTTGCCTTCTCTGTCATCTCTTCTTGAGGCTGAACAGACCCAGCTCCCTCAGCCTTTCCTTCTGAGAGATGCTCCAGCCCCCTCATTGCCCTTGTGGCCTCTGCTGGACCCACTCCAGGAGCTCCATGTCCCTCCTGTGCTGAGGTGAGGAGCCCAGAACTGGGCACAGCACTGCAGATGTGCCTCACCAGGGCTGGGCAGAGGGGCAGGATCACATCCCTCAACCAGCTGGCAATGCTCTTCCCAATGCACCCCAGGATGCCATTGGCCTTCCTGGCCACAAGGACATTGCTGGCTCATGGACAGTTTGTTCTCCACCAGGACACTCAGGTCTCTTCCCAGCAGATCAATCCCCAGCCTGTTCTGGTATATGGAGTTATTATTTTCCAAGTGCAGGACCCTGCATTTGCCTTTGTTGAATTTCAGATGCTTCTTCTCTGTCCATCCCTCCAAGCTGTCAAGTTCTGAAGGGCTGCACAGCCCTCTGAAATGTATAATCACAGCCTTTCACATGAGCCTCACTTGATTTACCTGATGCTAAGCATAAGGACTCTTAACAAACATCATGTCAGGATCTTACTTGGAATCATAGAATCATTGAATGGTTTGTGTTTGAAGGTCATCTTTAAAGGTCATCTAAGCCAGCTCTCTTACAATGAGTAAGGACATGTTCTTCTAGATCAGGTTGCTCAAAGCCTGGTCCAACCTGAACTTAAGTGTTTCTAAGAAAGGAGCATCCACCACCTCTCTGGACAACCTGTTCCAGTGTTTTACCACCCTCATTGTAAAACACTTCTTCCTTATAGCAATTATAAATCTACTGTCTTTTAGTTTAAAACTGTTACCCCTTAATCCTTTCACAACAGACCTTGGTAAGAAGTTTATCCCCAGCCTTTTATAAGGCCACTTTAAGTACTCAAGGGCCACAACAAGGTTTCCACAGAGCCTTCCCCTCTCCAGGCTGAACAATCCCAACTCTCAGCCCTTCCTCGTATGAGAGGTGCTCCAGCATTCTGATAATTTTTGTGTCCCTCTGCTGAACTCACTCGAACAGGTCCATGTCTTTACTCCAGAGCTGGACACAGCATTTCAGGTGGGGTCTCACCAGAGCAGAACAGAGCAGCAGGATCCCTTCCCTCACCCTGCTGGCTGTGCTGCTCTGGATGCAGCCCGGGACACATTTGGCTTTCTGGGCCATGAGTGCACATTGCTGGGTTGTGTTCAGCTTTTCATCCGACAGCACCAAGTCCTCCTCGGCAGGGCTGCTCTCGATCTGTTCCTCCCCCAGCCTGTGCGGATACCAGGAGTTGCCCTAAGTGCAGCACCTTGCACTTGGTCTTGCTAAATTATGTGAAATTTGCATGTGTTCACTTCTCAAACTTGTTGAGATTCATGCCATGTGGATGGCATCTTGTCCTTCAGGTGTGTCAACCACAGCACTCAGAGTGGTGTCATCTCCAAATTTGCTGAGGGTGCACTCGAAACCCCCCTGTCAATGTTGCTGATGAAGCTACTGAACATTACTGGTCCCAGTATGGAGCCTTGAAGGACACCACTTTTCACCAGTGTGCCTGGAACTGAGCCATTGATTACTTCTTCACAAGCTACAAGCTCAGTCCAGCTCCCTCTCCTGGGTTGCTTTCTCCTTTTGCCTCCATCCTGAGGTGAGGGAGAGGCTGGCTGTGGTGGAAGGTTTGGTGATGGAGGCAGCTGTCTGGGGCCAGACACCAGGTCAGTTGTTCTGTGTTGCACCTGTGGAATGGCTGATGGCAAACTTTGCTGGCTGCTGCCTCCCAGCAGTGGCTGCATAGCAGCCACCTGGGTGTGAAAAGCTCCCAGCCTTTGACAGCTCCCAGAGCTCTCCGATCCTTTGGACATTCATTGTAGCTTGGAAATTGTAAAGGTTGCTGGTTTGCTATTTGCCACCAGGTGGCCTAACCATTCCACCGTTCATGAGGAACGAGACTCCATTAGAGAACAGCAGCTGGAATTTTTTAAGCTTTACATATTTTTCTTCCCAAGCCTCCACCTCCCCTCCTTCCTCCTCATTCAGTTGATTAAAAGTGATCAGGGCTGCTCTGATTTATCAACTCAATCCTGTACTCTAAGCAATTGAGAAAGCCGGTGCTTCCAGCCAAGCAGCCTCAGCTTTAGAGATGAAGCTCAGCTGTCTCTGTTTACCTCTTAGCCCAAATGAACTCTTGCCATAACGACGCAGGTACCTTGGACTTTTCCTCGTGCAGCAGTAACTGGAGATTGATTCCTTTGTTTGCTGTCTCTGGTATGACTCTGGTAACTGGTTTTGTGACCACCCAGAAGTTCTGTGCTGGCCACATAAGCTGAATTTTATTTTTTTATAAGCTGCCTTGTGTCCCTGGAGCATTGCAGCATGGATTCAGTGGGCCAAAGGATCTGACTCAGTAAATGGGTTTTGATTTTTAAAACCACAGACAGCAGTCCCCCTACTCAGTAGTTTCAGGATAGCCACGTGAGAACTGGCTGAGCTGAGGGCTCCTTGGGTTTCAAGGGAGCTGGCATTACAGCTCATGCATTAAAAGTTGGGACTGACTTCCCATCTTGGACTGAAAGGAGCCAGACTTACTGATCTGAAGATGGGAAGGAAGATACTCTTGGATGTTTATCTCAGGTGTTTTTTGATGAGAAGGGTGTGGAGAGCTCTAGCAGCATGTCACAGCAGTATGAACTAAGAAAAAAACCATTGAAACCAATAGTATTACGTTGACAGGCTGGTATTGGGAAGCCACTGAATGGCTTCTTAGGAGAAGGAAGCACAGTTTCAGAAGAAGATGGGTTTTTTAATGTACTGCAACACTGACAGCTTAGAAAAATGGTATTTTCTACCATTTGCATAATGCCTGAAATTTTTCAGAAGGTAGTTTCAAAACAAATCTCAGTAATAAAGTAATTATCAATGATTATTTGGTTTAAACACCCATAATTCATTCATTTACCCCTCTTTGTAATTATGCATTTCAGCTTTGATGTAAGCAAGGACAAGGTGCAGTGATGACAGGCAGGGCCATCATGTCAGAGCCCAGCAATAGAAGCATCTTCTCAAGATCAGTTCAACTCAGCTCTGGACTGGTGCCTGACAGTTCCAAATCAAAGGTATGCAGTTCTGAATGCCCCCCATCATAACACAATTGCAACCCAAGTCACAACTGCACTGGGCAGGCTTTCCTAAACGATGTGGTGACTGAACTTTAAAAATAGTCATTTGGAGAAAATACCAGGAGTCCTTACATCTGGCAAATGAAATAGTTATAAATAATAAATACCTGGAAATTAGTAGATACATTTAGTTACATCACAAAAATGTCATGAAGTAGAACTGGGTATTTCAGCTACTTCAACCTAGCCTTGGGCACAGGAGAGTCCAATTCTGATCATTTGTAGGATAAGCAATCAAGTTCAGGGTAAGGAGACTTTAGCCAAGGTGTTACTCTGGATTTATACCTCTGCAGATAGAATCAGATGCTATCTCCTAGTCTATGCATCCTCTGAGAATAGAATTAATTTTGAATTCTTGTATCATCTGCTTGCTTGTGCACTTATTTGCTAACTGTCTGACTGAGTGAGATATTCTGGGTCAGTATGATTTAGGCATCCTTTATTACACAGTTTCCAATTCAGTACATTTTTTAATCAAGACTAAATTGAAGTCAGGTTCCAGGTACATATGAATATAATATATATTTAGTGAATACATTGTAAATCCCCTAGTCTAATTTTGAATGTAACTATAATAGAATAAGAAATATGAAGGTTCCTTTATTTTATAGAGGAGGGTTAAAATATTGCTGCGTCTTAAAGGCAAGTTAAAACCTATTTTCATATTTTTAAAATCACATTAGCTAAAAGCTTGTTAAGGAATAAATAGTCCAGAGGATAATTGAGACTTAGCTGGCTTAAGCAGTAATGAATCAAAATCAGATGCCAGATCATTAATTAATTCTACAAATTATAATGTTGCCATTACTGGCAAATACTATGAGAGCTAATACCAAGGAGAAAATTAAATTGCATTTCCCTTCTTACTACATATCTTTCACCAAAAAGAAAACTGCAGTAGATTTTTTTTTGTTATTATATATTTTGTCTGTTTTAAAAAAACTTTTGAATGATCATTAATTTTTAAAAATATTTCAATTTCTTTAGCATGCTATTTATAGAATCTGCCTATCATAGACTATAAGGATATTTCCATCAGTGCTGTAACTCATGGAAACTAAAATGTTTGAAAGCAAAAGTGACAGAAAAGTCAATTCAACACTTCAGAAGCCTCACAAAACTTCATGCCCCTTCAAATCAGCCTCTTTGGTAAAAGGCATAATAATAGATGGGTCATGCAATGTGGCCTGAAGTGCCACTATCTCAGGCTCTGTCAGACCAATGCAGAAAGGGAGTTAGATGAGAAGTGAGAGAGGCAAAAGAGAAGGTCAGATGGACATTTCTAGCCACCACTTCTTATCCCACAAGAAGAGGAAGCTTCAATCTGTTTAAATGGTGGTGGACTTAAAACACTTTTCTGCAGAGTGTAGAACCAAGCTGGGGAATGGGCAGTGGTGGAATATCACTGAACCTTATGAAGAATAAAACACTAAATAGTGGTGACATGATAGAACATCAGCCTAGGTCAGAGTAAAACTTTAGGGCCAAAATGACAGAGCACCATTATCTGAAAACTCACAGTATTGGAACTGTTTGTCAGGTGTGGTGTATCTTTTCCTCTTCTCCCATCATGGGACAGACACCAAGATTATCTTGGATCTAGAACATGAGGGTGGTCTCAAACATACCCTAAGTGCTTTAATTAATCCTGGAGACCAATCAAAAGCAAATGTACTGCAGTACTAGTGAAATAGTTTGCTCACTTAAGCATCACTAAGTAAGTGGGTAGGTGCACTCTCCTCTGAGATTAAATTGTCCTGAAGGATCCAGCATAGACTGTCAAGTCTGATGCCCATAAGAGCGATCTGTGCCTGTAAGAAAAAGCTGTGGAAGAATGTCCCATTTTTTTCTCCATATAGATTGTTATTTTCAGTCAATTTTATTCCTCTGTTTAATTGAAAAGAAGTTCTGGGTGGATTATTTCTAGGTAAAACAGTAAGATAACCTGAAATAAAAATATTCTCACAGTTTCCCAAAATGAATCACAGCTCAGTTTCCAGCAGGAATCTGAAACTCATGAATCTTGTTACCAAGAGCTACATTTCAACTGCAGAATAATAAGCTGGCACATTTTTTCAGCCCTCAGTGTCTGTCCACCATTAATGACAGCCAAATTTTTGCCAAATCAAATCTATCATCTAGATCAGAGGGTGTAGCACCATACTGACTGTCTTTTCTGATAGTTTCATATCTATGCTGAAGAGATGAATTCTTGGTAATTTTTTACCCTTTGGGTCCTTTGAACTACCTAAAGATGTTAACCTTTGCCATGCAATAAAAATTAAACTGTCAATAGGCAACACTTTGGATAATAACATATCCCAATATAACTATATTATCTGTCCCTCTGCTGAATTCATGGCCCTTTTCCATGTTTGGAGACAACAGATAGTACTAAAGCTGATTTATTGCAACTTTTGGCCTTCTGGCAAAATTACAGTATCTAATAATAGAGCAGTAATTACAATTTTTCCCCCAAAGTTGCTGTCTTGAACACAATTCCAGAAGAAATTGAGAGCAGCCAACAATGGATGCCTATGAAACACACAGAGATCCTCCCTCCAAGGGCTTTTCCAGATTGCAGCTACTTGCATCTCACCAACTTCTTGAGACATTTAATAGTCCTTGAAGAATTTTTCTTGTGTGAATTTGTCCAGTCTTTCTTTTTGTTAAGATAGACAGCCAGTATGGGTCACTCCTCTAGTTTTAGTCTCTCCGGCTACCCTGCTAGATTGGTGGAAAAATGATGGGCTTTTTTTGTAATGAGTAATGACTCAGAGGTGGAAAGGACTCTTTTTACATGGTTGGATGGCCAAGTTCATGGTGAAATAGCTGCTATAATTCTGCTGGGATTTCATGTTATCATTAATGATTTGCTAGGGCACTTGAAGCCTGCAATGCTATCCCTTAAAAGGATTTAAAATCTAAACACATTTAAAAAGCTCTGCATTTGCGCTGTGTGGCTTATGTTCCTATTTTCTGACACTACAGCCCTAATTCTTTTGACACTCTGAAATCTGTCACTGTTGGAAATTATTAATGCCACCATCAACAAGGAAAACTACAAACCCAAGAACTTGTACAACTGTGGTGTGAAAGCACAATATTCAGCTGCTGTAGAAATGTCTTTGCAATGAAACTGTTCTTTAGCTTGTTTTCATATTTTTCCACTCGTAGAGGTTTATTAATTACAGTAATTAATAGTTAGACCAAATTTATGCAGGCTGACAAAACCTTTATTCCAGATGGACACTGCCATGTGACGAGGGGCAGTTGGTAATGACTTTTTTCCTTACCAAAAGGGCGTCCAGTGGAAGATCACTGTTATGGCAGTCTGGGGAGAAGGAAACAAAACCACCATGCAATGAGATATCTTGTGACAAATATCTTACCCTAACTGGTAAGTGACACCAAAATAAATGCTTTTTTAAAAATCCTTTTGTTACATCTTACAAGCTTTCAGCCAATTTATTGAGATAATTTGTATAGAATTGATTTTTGCGTATACTTTTATCGCATAGGCAAGCACTGACTGATGCTTAATGCACAATGGTCCTATTACACAGTGCTGTATAGTCAACAGCCACCCAAGGATTGGATGACCTGGAAAAAGCATTAGAAGGGGCACAATTCTTCTGAAAAAATAGTCACGCCAATATAATGTCCCTAACAGAATCGCTAATTTCCCTATGCATGTCCCTTTTTCATCTTGGATTGTGTCACCTTGGATGCTTTTATCAGTGAATGAAAGCAACTGTATGCCAGTTGAATTAAGTTCCTATAATTAAGATAATTGTAGTGATGTAAAAGGGAAAACTTTCTATTCGGCCACATTGTCACCAGGCCCCAAGGCTGTATCTCATGTCTTTGATGGAGAGGCTGTGGTCTATAATGCTGGTGAATTTCCCACAGCTCTGGTACTTTAGATGCTTCTGGTTTTAAACCCAGTGTCCCCAGTCCACTTCTCACTGTGTCATTTTGGAATTACAAGTTCATTGGCACACACCTTCAGTAAGCTAGCATGGACTTTTCCTGCTATACTGTCATTTACACCAAGTGATGTCAACGAAATAAAGAGAAAGGCACCACAATAGCATTTTAGACTAACAGTTTGGGGAATAATATAAATTGTAGTGGATACAAAGAGGTTTGTTGGGTCTTTTTCTCGTTTGTTTGTTGTTTATGAGGCTGTCTTAGAAGATGAGACACAATGAGGAAAATTCTGCCACGAGGAAAGTTAATGGGAAACAATTCTGCAGTTGCAACAGGGATAGGATTTTTCTGATTGTGTATTATTCCATTCCATCCTTCCCCTCTGCCTCCTCTCCAGCACGCAGGCGGTAGACAAAGAGCAGCGCCTCTCCTATTTCAGCTGTCATTTCAAAGGAAGAAGACTGACTTAATTCCCTATCACCAGGTCACCTAATTGCTTGGCAGTCATAAAGGATAACAATTTTTATTGTTCAATTTAATTAGACAGCTTCTAGAATAAAATAATTTGAATTTTCTCATAACACCATCTTTCTCTTGGAAAAAAAGATAAAAGCTTATTTCAATGGGAAATCATGGCTTGAGTCACATCCGGAAAACCCTAGCACCTCAAATCACTGAAATAAAACTTCTTTGTGTAGACAAATGCAAAACCTATCCCGGTTTTTATAAGAGCTGAGAGATATTAAGTGTTGTTTAGCTGTGTTGGTTTTTGGAAAAGAGGTTAAGCAACTAGCTAGAGAATGTAAAGAGGGCCTGGAAAAACTGAAAAATAGATTATGTTAACTGATTGTGGCTAAGGATAAAAGCTGTCTTTAGGATTTAGCATTTCCTTAGGGTGCTGCAGAACCTCACAGCTTCAACAGACACTGTAGCCACCATACAGCAAAAATACAAGTTCTGACATTTAAAAAATCTTTTCCAGGGGTCAAGATATCTGACCTATTTACAGAAAAGGAGCAGATCGAGAGCTTGCCTGTACTGGTGCAGAAGGATGCCAACCTCAGCAGAGTTTACTTTTTTCTGAAGAGCACACCAAAACCTCCTGAAGTTCACCAGGGATTTTGTGGAACCTCTCTGGCAAGAAATCTGCTGGTCATCTGACTTTTCCCTGTGGGTATGTGTGTGATGACTAAAAGAAACAGAGAAGTAGAGAGGAAAGGCACTGAAAGGGGATGCTTTTTTACTTCAGTAAATTTACAAAATGAGTAATTTCTGGGAGCAGCTCAAATCCACAAGCCCAGTCAAGAGATTCTACACTTTACCAAAGTAGATTTTTTCTCAAAAGCTCTTCTGCAGCAACCAAAATGTATTAGTTTTTTCAAAGACTGTGGAGCTGAAGGGGTGAAGTTTTCTACCTTGTTTATGGCCAGCAGGCCATACATTAGCCAGTTTGGCTAATGTATCCTCTGAAGCAGTAGCAGAGTAACACTTTTAATTTTATTTTTTAAAATACCCTGCTAAAGCAGCAAAAGTAACTTAATCCAACCCAAGCACAGAGCACACTTGTTCTGGTATAAAACATTTTCTGGAGGCTAGTGCATGTTGTTTGGAAAGAAATTTAAGTTGTCCGGAGAAGAGCCACTGGAACAAGAGCATGATCTTCTCTCCAGGTGTTCTGTTCTGTTTTAAATAATGTAACTATAGGCCAGTTTCCCAAGATACCAGACTGATAAAGCCTGGTCAGCTAGGACATGAAGCTTTCCTCTCTTGGCCCTTTTTTCCTTTCCTGATAGCTAACAGTAACCCATGGAGATGTGCCTCCTTTGAAGCCAGGCATTGCTGGTGCAGTAACTGGAGTTAGGAAAATACACTGGCACTGACTCCATCTCTCTGCTCTTTTCCCCTCAGATTTGTTACCTTACAAATTGCTTGCCCATCTAATTACTTGATAAAGCGCTCAGGATTGTGCTGCACTTGAAAATGACCTGGTTTACTCCAACCCTGTATATAAACTGGACTCTGAGTCCATGCAGCTCAGAGCAGACCCACTAAAGCTAGTGGAGCTGCTCCAGTTCACCCCAGCTCTAGGTCTGATCCATCTTTTCTCATTTGGTTCTTTAACCAGTCCCTTTTTCTTGTTCCAGCTTCTATTCTCATCTACATTTATCAGTCCAGTATTTTGAAATTTTATGCACTCTGGTTTCATTTACTGTTAAAAATGCATCCCCAGTATCAGGCACATCATTTTCTAAGCCTCCATCATGCCAAGAGAGTTAGTAAAACATCAGTTTTTCACTTCAGTTCCCAACCCATATGTTTTCAAGTAGCACTGGGGAAACATTTTTTAAAGGACAGACTCCAGAGATGTCCTCTAATATCATCAGCAATGATAATCAAAAGCTGCTTCTGCAGAAGCCTGTGGGATTATCAGTCTCTCAAAAGGAAATTCAGCAGCTTTTCTTGCAGTAACATTTATTCTCCACCCTTACACCTCAGGCTATCCTTCACCTCAAGGTGGTGACACCCTGGACAACTCCATTTCCATATGCACTTCCTATTCAAGTGTCAAGAGGGACCCTTCATCCAGGGTAAAAAGCCCTCCTGGATTTTTATGGGGAAACACAACTGAAATGCTAATAACAGTTTATCATTGTTCCTAGGTGATACAATTATGCCTCATTTACAGTTGCAAAACAGCTCTGAGGAAGTGGGGCTTTTTTTTCCTCTCTAATTTAGACATAATTTCAGCTAGTCATGACATCAGTGTTAGGACTTAGACTTTGCCACAAAGGAACACATTGCTAATTTCAAGCTTTCTTGGCTAATTTCATTCAGACCCAGAGGTGATGTAGCCTGTTTCTGTCCTGTGATTGGCAGTGTACTGGATGTTTATGAATATCCAGATAATGATCATAATTTCTGCAAACCTTCCAGCTAGTGACCTCTTTGTCAAGGAGAATAACATAGACCACAAAGGAGCAGTGAGTGCCCTGTTAAAAAGTTCAACCAAATACTCTCCAGAATTGATTTATCTTCAGCAATCTTATTATTTTGCACTCTGCCATTTCTCACTATTTCTTTTCTTCTCCCTCCAAGTGTTCTGTTTCCTTTTCTTTTTCTTCTTCCGTTTCTCAGATGATGCCTTCAGAACTTGCTCTGCCTCCTGTCCCTCCCCACAGGTTGGAAAGATTTTGGTATCACCTGAGCCATGCTTCACTGTGGAGCCCAGCAGAGCCCCACAGACACTTGGAAGAGGATTTTGAGTCCTTTACCACAAATCTGGAGACAGTCATCATCTGCCTTGGCTTGTGACTACCTCTTCACAGGTAATCCCTGAGATTATTGACAATGCAAACATTCGACTCCTTTGAATTTCTGAATTTTCTGTAGAGAAAATAAGTCCTTGCTTGGCCATGAGGGCAACAACATGGTGAAAAGCAACAGCAGCCATCCTCTGCAATGCCCCCTGGCCAGCCTTGTTCTCCTCAAATCTGGAAAAAAGCTTTGCAGTTGTATCCAGCCCCTGCAAGGAGTGTGGGGGAAGTGGGGGGCCAGGGCCTGTGCCAGGGTGAAGGATGCAGGGTGCAGCAGCAGGGGAGGCAGGCAGAGGGGATCTGACCGCAGCCCAAGCTGTGACAGGAGAAATTGAAATGTAAATTCTGCACCCTGGCAATAAATTTCACAGCAGCCTAATTTTCCTAGCAATGACGCCTTGGGCAGAGCCTGTGTGGGCCAGAAAGGAACGGGCTTTAAATTTTCTAGAACTCCCTAATCCTCTTTATCAGTCACTTCTCCCTAAACTGCTGCTGCTCCCTGAGAGATTTAAAGCCACAGTGGCTTCTTCAAGGCCTCTTTCTGGTGATTATGTTTATTCTCATCCAGTCAAGACAGAGAAACATTAGCATGTGATTTACACTGCAGGACCAATCACGAATACCAGCACTCAATATTTGAAATTCAAACAGTAGCTACTTGCAACAAACTGGTCAGGATCAATCTGGAGATGAAAAGGAGGGTTCTGCCTTTTTAGAAGGTGGTAGAGATCCATTGTGGAGGTTCTGTCAGTCTTACCTGCATGTGCAATGGCACTCACAAAGTATTAATACAAGTGCCTATGCTAGGTTTAATTCCTTTCTTTTGTTTAAGGGGGTTTTTTCCCCCTTGCAACCATCTGCTTTTCCTCTCATGTTTCAAGTCTTTATATCTATCTGTCAAGCAGGCAGTGGATTCAGGACAGGTTTTCATGCCAAGGCATTCCTTTACCTAATGAAAACAAGTGAATAAAACATAAGAGAAGTAGCTTTAAATTAAAAAGAGAGAGAAAAAAAAAAAACCCTGAAGAAAACCAATATCTGAAGGAAAACATTTTTTCCTAGGAAAATGCCTATTGAATGGATGAATTTTTATTTATTTATTGTAATTTAAGTAGGCATCTATAATTATACCCTGTTTAATTAAGGATACAGACCATGTCTGGCAGAAGAGAAATATATACATATGTGAAGAGTCAAGACAATGCAGATAAACTTCTGATGGCATGACATATTCATGCAGAGTAGTCACTTTTCATACTAAAATTTCCTCCCAAAGGCCCCCAGTTTGTATTATTAATGACATTTTTCTTAGCCTGCATTACCATTTCCATTGGAGAGGAAAAAAGACAAAAACTTTTCTCAAGTTTGAAAGGAAAAAGCAGTCTCTGAGCCACAAACATCAAATGCTTTTGCACAAGCCTTTGAATGGATTTCATCCACATGGTTTTGTAAATGAGTAGAGTGAGCATCCACTCCTGGCCTGAAACCCTGTGCTGAGGAACTCAGAGATGAGGTGCAGCCAAATGGCAAACCTGAAGGGAAAAAAAAGCATGGGAAAAAGCATTTCCCAGTGCTACACAGCAGCAGCAGCTCCACACAACAGGGCCCCTTCCAGCCTCCAGAACACTGGTCCCATTTTGCAGTAGCTTTGCTGAAGTGAGTACATTTGGACCCTGATTTAAGTCATGGGTAGCATGGAGCTCATTCAAGTCTATAATAAAGCGTTGCAAGGAGCCAGGCCATTAGAGTAGTTTCAATGTGTTCCTTCAGGTTTCTGCTGGCTGTATGGAGCCTTGGATGCCATATCCTAAATGTCTGCCACCAACTAGCTGTCCCTCTTCTCTGTTTAATGTGAATATGCTGTAATTGGAGTGTCAAGCTTCTCGCTGCCACCACTGAGGAGGAGGATATGGAGGAGGAACCAGAAGAAATCCATCTTTGCTGTAATGAATGCATGCAGTTCAGACCAGATTGGGCTGTTCAGATGTTTTATTCCTCCTTTTCATCTCCTTTGTAGAGGCTCAAGCAGTACCAGAATTCAGAAAACTCCTTTTAGGACTTCAAACCCAGCAAAGTTTTGCTGGGTCCACTGTGCAGGAGACAGACAGGGAAGCTTTTTTTGACACATCTTTCTAATCTCTGTGCTGCTGGTGCTTTTTGCATATCTTGCTGGCTGTTGGTGTGGGGGCAAATGGCAGAGGCTCCCCCCTGGAAGTAGGGGCTGGGGAGCCAGTTCAGGCTACTCTGCTGCTTTGGTGAGGCCAGCACCTGCCTCAGAAGGGGTGACAAATAGCTGGTTTTACTGCAGTCTCTGGTGCCTGATTGTACAAGGTGGCGCAAACGTAGATGCAGTGCCCACACTGAGGCACAGAAAGCACAAGCAGGTGTTTGCTGTGGTGCTGTTAACTCATTTACACAGCTGTTTTTAGGGGCCTTGGCAGTAGCTCTCACTGGCTGTACTCCATATGGCCTCTAGCATTTTCTGTCTGTTTCATGGATGTAGAGAAGATCTATGGCACCCAAAGGCCCTGGGCTTTTTTGCCCTCAAGCTGCTACTAGCAACAGTTAGGGTCCTTAAAGGAGCAACAAGGGGACTCCATAGTGCAGAAGAAGCCCTTGTTGCAGCTTTCTGTGTGAGCTGTCTGGAGAGGAGTGTGAGATCTGTCAGCTCAGAGTGCTGAAGGAACACCTCCGTCCCACCTGCAATTGCTTTGGTGAGGCACTGATCTGATACTGCCCTGGCCTGTGTTGGTATCACTGTGTGTGCCCACCTGCTCTGTTTGTTTGTGTGCTGTCCGGATGGATGGAAATCAAAGCTTTTGTTGTCACCTACTCCGTTCACCTCAGTCTGAAAAGGAACCTGTCCCTACAGCTGTCTGTGCCTTCACAGGCCACCCTCACCATGATGGATGCCATCTACTTACCAATGAGAAACAGGAGATTTTAGCGTTGTTTTGTTGTCTTACTTAAAGATCTGAAAGTGAATAAATCATGCATGTGTGCTGCTGCTAAAGCTATCAATCAGATGTGTAAACATTGGACACTCACAGAGATGTGGAGAAATCTGCATCTGTTTTCTAGGATCATACTTTCTTTTTCTTAAATGCAAGACTTACAATTTTTTTCTGGTAGTATCTAGTACTGCTGAAGTCAAAATTAATACTTGGAATGACCATCAAGTTATATTGACCATTTTCCTGTTGTTGTTCTGATCAGGCCTTTAAAACTTAGTGAATATCCTCTCACCACTGATTACATGGAATTTTCTACAGCTATTTAAACAAATCAGACTTTTACAAATAAAAAGCAAACTCATGAACAGACTCTAGTTACCTTGGAGAGATATTCCAGATCAAGCTGAAAAAATACAGGAGTCATTTGTAGTCAGAAATATGAGTTAAGATTAGAACATTTGATTGTTTTTTTTAAATACATAACTAAATAAGCTTTCCTGCAGGCTTGAACAAATCATCACCAAATTCACATTTCAACAGAGAAAAGGAAAACTGGAATGGATAACTCTTATGCAGGCTGGGATATTTTACATCTCCTATTCTTCTATTGACTCTTTCCCAATATCACCCAGATATCTTAGAATTCATGCATTGGGGTCCAAAAATAGCTTAGGAAAGAATACTAGATTAAAAAAAAAAAAAAAAAAAGGTACTTCCCTGGAAAGCAAAATTTTAAAAATATTCCATAAAAATTATTCTCTGTAGATGCTGCAGAACATATTAAGTTAGTGATGTCTAGGTCAAAAAGAAACCATTGAAAGAATGCTTTTATCTGCCACTTGGAGCAGAACTAGCTGCCTTTTTGCATTGAGCCAGTATGCATAATAATTTAGCTACTATGCATAATAATTTTGTGGTTCGTTATTCTATCCTATGGCAAGAAATTCCTAAAGTGAAGACCTAAGAGAAGATGTCCTTCTGATTTCTGCAGGATTCTGAACTGAAGTAGGTATCACTGGCGTTCCTGACCACAGCAAGCCTCAGAAAATAGCCATTGATAGCCTTGGCCTTGTACAGCTGACCCTGTTTGAACTGTGATTACTTCTCCAGAATTCAGCCAGATTGTATTGGCAACCAGCATGAAGTATGAGCCCAGTCTGTCCTAAAGACTAATAACTTAGCCATGAAGATTGGCTTCACGTGCCGTGTTAATCGAGTCTCTCTCGAAGTTGAAAACGAGCAGTAATTTCCACAGGGAGTCAGAAAATTAATACAGCCCTGAAATGCACTCCAAATTGCCTTTGCACTTAGTTGCCTACCTATGTGCTAGATACAAGATAGTAACAGTATCAAAATTTTTGTTTGACTTGACTTTTTTGTCTGTGGGGAATAATGATGCTTCCCAGGTGATGAAAGGCACCTTAATCCTTCCATGGGCTGCAAAGCACTGTGGTGCTCAGCCTTTGCCTTGAGCCGTGCTGTATCTCCACACATCCCACTTCATGAGCATCCAGACTCTGCCCTTGCCACCAGAGGATTGCTCATGGGATTAAATCTCAGTGCCAGTGGGCAGGGTTTGTACCAATAGCCTTCTCAAGGGAGGGCAAAAGCCACAGTAACTAAGTCAGGAATCTGCCTGATAATATTGAGAATTTCATTCTGTATTTATTATAGTGTTCTGTTTACTGCAGTCCAGCCACTGTTTAGTCCTCCCTCACCAGCTCTGTCTCTTTTTGCTCCCTTCTCCCTCCCCTGTGTTTGGTGGTTCATACTCTTAGAGAGTATGAACCTTCACAGAGGAAATGGAGAGTGTATGCAGGATCTGCTGGGTGAATGGTGCACCCCAAGCAAACACACCGTTTATTCAGAAGTATTTCAGGCTGTTTGCAGGAGTCAAGAGAATACTGATTTCTGATTGTGCTTACCTCTTAAAGGGGAGCACACAAATCTCTCTGGTAACTTTCCATTTCAATGGCTACTGAAAGAAATCGGTTTTGGGAATTGCCTTTCCCTACTTGTGTAAAAATCCTTTTGTGCCATTAAGATGCATTGCAAAGAGAAACAAGATCTAGAGGCTTGCTGAGGCACTGCTTTCACTACCCAGTAGAGTTAGTCTCATTAAAATGGACCTCGTCTCCTCACTGCTCCTGCACATACTGTCAGTTTATCACAGATCATCTGACATCTCCAAAATGGAAAGCATCACGTAAAGCTGGAAAAAGAGCTCGAGACTGAAAAAAGTCAAAATGAAAATTGCAAAGACTTTGGAGTAACGGGGAGCAGGAAAAGATGGGTGCATCCAAACTTGTCAAGTCTTCAGGGTAACTACATATGCCAGCCAGAGGGAACAGTAAGTATTCAGGGCTGTGTACCACTCTGCCCCTGGCCAGCTCTGCAAGGAGCAGTGCCCAGTCCCAGAGCCATGCATACCGGAGTAACCTTCTTGGGAAAACCCTGCCAAAGAACCCCCTTGCAGGAATACCAATCTGTCTTCCCCCACCTCAGCTGAAAGAGCATGGACACAGCCACAAAAGGCTGCAGCTGGCAGAGGCTGCCTGCCCACCATCCGGCCCAGACCCCTTGCCCACACAGAGCAGGCCAGCTCAGGTCTCTCAGGCAGTTCTCAAGGGCAATGGTCCCGAGTGCTGGTTTACCCTTGAGTTTTGGGCTAGGAGCTAGGAAACAGAAGTGCCTGGATGAAAGAAGACAAAATAGCCCCTCAAGATCTTCTCTGGGTCAATGAGGAGTGCAAATCCTGTGTTCTGCCTGACAAAAGGCAACAACCAGAAAACTACCAGGAGACAGAGGGGACACTGAGAAAGCCTTGGATGCAGAGTGCTTGTGGCTGCAGGCAATAGAGGGGTGGGGTCAGGCAAAGCACCCTGCCTTCCAGGGAAATGTCCCTCACACCAGCTGGGAGATCACAACTGCTAGCAAAGAGCAGCTGCTGACTTTCCTCCCAAAGCTGGATTGCCTCAATTGGATTTCCACAGCGCTCAAGTGGGCTCAGCAAAAGGTGGATGGATGGGCAAGGATGGCCACATGCTGCAGGGAGCTTCCAAGGTGGCCTCACTTGGGTGGGCACTCCCTCCCTTCACCAGAATGGAAATGCCTCCAGAAGGAGCTTGCTGTGGGAGATGTAATTTCTCCTGTTGGTTTCCACATGATAGCAGTAAATTCTTTTAATGCTCCTTAAGCTGAATTTTCCACGGTCAGTTTTCCTTGGAGACTGTTTTTGCATGTATTTCCTCATGGCCTGGACAAAACCAAGATAGATTTGAAGCCAGACCGTTGCAATAACTCAGCTCCACATAACAAGCCAGGTTCAGTAGGGGTGGGGAAAACAAACATTCTGTGGATTGACAGGAAGAGAGATTTAAACAGTGAAGTAGAGCATCATACTCTGTTGGGATTTCAGTTAGGAGAGGCTGTGGTGCAAAGCAGTCCCTTTCTATAGGTATGTGTGTATGTATATATGCATGTGTGTTGAATATTTAGATTACCCACCCTTATTCAATGTATAAAATGCACAGGTATATAAATGGAACCCAAGACTTTACCTCTGTCAGTCCCTCTGCTCCCTCAGATAACTTTGTCCCAGACTGTCCCGCTGGAAAAACAAGCAAAAAGACAAACCAACCCCAAGCCAGCATCAGCAGTACAGAAACAGCAAGGCTTTCTTATAAACTGCCATTCAAGGGCGCTGTAATTGAATGCATGGGGCTGTGCTGTGTGCTTCCCTGGGGAATTTGCCTCTCCGGCTCCCTCTCGCAGCAGCCTTTGACACGGGCAGAGCAGTTTTCCAGCAGGAGCAGCCGGCCCTGCCCCCCTGTCCTTCCCCCTGCCTTCCCTGGCAAAGCTCTGCACAGGGAGCTGAGGAGGAACTTAACCAGGGAACAGGAACCTTGCCTGGAGGATGAAGGCTGAGCTAACAAAGCCCAGAGGCAATCCCAGGCCGGGAGGTGTTGATTTTGCTGTTTCCTGCATTTGCAGGTGACACCAGTTAATGTGTTCAAATGGCTAGCGTGACATTAAAGGAAAATGAGATTGAAATGAAGGATTCTGGATGGGGGAGGCAAGCCCCTTGAATTCCTTGCTGTAAATGCTGGGTTTCTGAGTGAGCCACTGCCACCAGGTTCTTTGGAGGAAAAGCCTAGCTAGTAATTGGAGAAAATGGCATGACACAAAACTCTCCAAGCGCTTGGCCTGAAGGCTGTGTGTCCATTAGAGGAAATCACAAAGTCAAAACAGACACTGTGTAATTTCTCTGTACTTGCATTAACCATATCCTCAGCACTAGCAGTGTGGTTCACTGTAGTATAATAAAGCACTTTATTCCACACCAGCACAGCTAAGTATCCTCATCAGAGAGAGAGCATCACAGTGGCTAGAATTCACTTTTCCATTAAGGAGATCATGCATCTTACTGAGACATTGGTCCATAGCTCAGCAATGTTTTGGTTTTTTAAAGAGGGCAGAGGTTGGTTACAAACATTCACCCTCCCAGCCCAAGAGGAACTTTTAATTTAGTAAAAAGCAAAAAAACCCTTTCATTTCTACTGTTGGGCAACTGCCTTGGTAAAATATTTTGTTTAAATTACAATGTTAATCCAGTTATTTCAGTGCACAAAAATTGTTCCTCTCTAGGCACCAGAACAGGTTTCCTTGTGAGGCGTTATTGCATTAACTCTTTGGGAGCCCTAAAATCAACAGAGCTGTCAAGGTATGGATCTTTGCTTTGTTTGACCTGGAGCACTGTCTGAAGGTTGGCCAAAATAAAATCTGAACTGGACTCTTCTGATAGGTGCAGGGGGATAGGAGAAGCAGCAATGGATACAAATTGGTATGCAGGAAATTTGAATTAAATATTTGAATTATTTTTTTTTTTCACAGGAAGGGAAGTCAAGACACTGGATCAAGAGCCCACAGAACCTGTGGTCTCCATCCTCAGCAGTGTAAGGACTCTATATGGTCAAGGCTTGGCACAACCTCATTTAATTGGTGCTGCTTTGTGCAGGTGATTCTTGAGTCCCTCCCAGCCTGAATTATTCTGTGATTTTGTCATCAACACAGAGAACAAGGGAAAGGGGACAGCAGCATAGGCAATTTTACAAGTGTTTAATATTCACCACACTCCAGAGCCAGAGAAGACCAAGCTGGTTCCCCAAACTTCCTACACTGATAGCCTCTACCAAAGTACCTGTGGATGCCTGGGAGCTGCACCAGCTGCTGAAGGGGGCAGCAGGGTAAGAACATTCTTTCTCCATGTTTGGGAGCCAGGCGGGGTTGAGGTTTTTTTAAACATTTTTTGTACCCATATGGGCATTGCCACATGCCCTTTGGAGCCTCATGTGTGATGTCTTTGTGGAGTGATGTTGAGAGCTCTCTGGCTGAAAAGTTCTGAGGTTGGTGTCACAGAGCCAAACTGTTCTCTCAGGTCTGCTCCAACCACTCTGAGGTTTGACTGGTTGGGTATAGCCAAGACCACAATTAAAAATGAGGATTTTTGCAGTTCATTTAACTGGTAGAAATTTCTGCTTGCTTTTTAATCCTTGAAGAAATTTTAACTCCTTGCTGACATAGGTCCATATTATGTATCTGTAAAAGCAGTAAAACAACATAGGGATAGCTGTTAATGCTATAATAGAATCTCAGTGATAAGCAAGAGCTACTGTGAGGCCACCTTAAACCCTGCTGAAACTTAAATGCCAGGTTGTTATTGTGGCTTGTTTACTCTCACTTCTAGCTGCATTTTACTGTTTGGTTTCCTAAATCTCAGCAGCAAAAGGACAGCTTAGCTCCCTTGAAGACTGTGCTGCTCTGAAATGATGACTGTTGCTGTGGGGGAAGGGGTTGCACTCTCTGTGACATGATTTGTAGGACCCTCTATAAATCATTTACCAGCATGCCTTCACTGTAAGCTTACAATTTGTGGAGCTTTAAGAAAGGTAAGGAATAACAATGTGCAAAGGAAGAAAAACCAAACCAACAGAGGAAGAAATGGACATCTCTGAACCCCTTGCCTGGAAAACCAAAAGCTTGTATTTAAGTCACAGGGACAAGCACTGGAAGCATTTTAATGGGTGAGTGCCTTCCTGCACCACCACTGCCATGTGTTGTACAAATTGCGGCTTCGCGGCCTCCGAGCAGACGGGGAGGGGGCTTGGCCAGCCCTGCAGGAGCAGAGCAGCTTGTGACCCTTGTGTCTCCCTCTTGAAGTCCTTAATAAATCATCCTGCCCTGCTCATAAAGTGGAGTTGAGCAGCAAAACAAAGGCCTGAGCATGCAAACCCAATTGGAAAATCAAGGTATTCTAAAAGCGGAGGGCAATACCTTCCATTTCTGTCACAGGGCAACACCCACGTGTGGTTGCAGATAACACCTGAGCAACCACTGGGGAGCTAACATGGAGGTTGCATGGCATTTTTCTTACTGCTGAAGAAGATGTCTGGCATAATTCTTATGCCAAATGGAAATGCTGATACAGATTTTAAGTGATAATTAATGTCAGTCAGCATTCTTATAAATGGAAATCCTGTCTCAAAAAATATTCCTTTTTTTGATGATGGATTTACTGATACAGCAATCTTTCTTTCCTTGTCAGGTGCTTCACTTAATACTGTACAGTGAGATGGTTAAAAAATAAGCACTCCACAATATCAGTAAAAATTGCATTAAATGAAGAAGTGAGGTGTTTTTAGTGAGATTCAAACAGAGGTGTTTCTACTGCAGGTCAGAAGTGACCAACATATTGAAAGCATTTTCTACCCAAGCTGCACCTAAATGAGGTGAGAGGTCTTCCTCAAGCATGGGGCAAACAGTACCAAATATTCTGATGAAGCCAAGGAGTTAATTTTCCCCCATTTTATTGGCTGAAAGAGAGACGCCCTGGTGATTCACTCTATGATCTCCCATGGACTACAGTCCTTTCCCAGGGCAGATCTGCTGTGGAGCTGGAACGAGAGGAACTAGATCAGAATCCTCTATTTGGTGATAGTGGGGAAAAGTGCTTCAGAGAAACTGTAAATCATGTAGAAGATGGTGCAACATTTGGTAAGGTAGGCTCACTCAAACAAATTGTATCTAAATACAGGCTTGTGAAAAGGGTAGGGATGCAGAGTGGAAGCCACTCCTGGAAATGGAAAAGCAGGGTAATCCCACAATATCAGCAAAGGTTTTAGTCATAATGCAGAAGAAGCTGAAGACAAATTGTGAGGGCAAAGCTGCACTTAAAGGAGGTAAAATAATTTCTATAGAAAAAGAAAGGAATGTGAGCAGATTTAGGCATGGGCTTCTTAGGTTGTATATAGTTGAGGCCATTTCCTGATAGCTCAGCTCCGCAGTTTATCTTTTTTAACAAGGGTGTAGCAAGATTGGTGACAGGAAAAAAAAAACACCACAGCAAGTGCCACAAAAATAGTTTAAGATCTGAAGAAAGTGCTCTAAACTAAAAAACAGGACACAATCTGTTTAGCCTATCAAAAAGAAAAAAAAAAAAGAAAAAGATTGAAAGGTAACTTGATTACAGTGTGCTATTAGTGAGCCATGAAGGGTTTTAGCATAGGAGGTAACAAGACCCAGTAACTGGAATCTCAAGAAAGACAAATTGACAGGATAAGAATACATTTTTAAGAAAAAGGGTCTAAAGCTCTGATCAAGGTATCAATAGAAGTAACAAATCCTCCAGCTCTTAGTGTCTTCTGATCAGGACATACAGCTGCACTTCAAGCAGAATTCGTGTTTTTGTCAAGCACGCCATTGCTATCTCCCTAATTTTTATGAAAGTCTCCCTTTAGCATTTCTAATGGCTGAGACCTTTTGTAGCAATAAATAGAAGGGAATAACAGAAGAGCCCAGAAATTATTCCCCAGAATATTTTTAAGTACTCAGTAATTACAGGAAGTATTAAATAATTGAAGAGAGTAGTTTGCACAAAACCTCTGGTCTGCATTCTTTGAAAGAAATTCCTGGCTCACAATTCCTGGCTTCTTTCTCTCTGCTCCTTGCAGAATCATTGGCAGGAACACAACAGCATTTAGCAGGTTTTTCCCAGTGCTGCAGCTCTTGATGGCAGAGGCTGAGGCTTCGGAAATGCCCTAGGAAGGCTGTCAGGAGCCAGTGGGCATGGGGCAGTGACAGCAGACTTGCAAGCCAAGACCAGCCTCCCTACCAGCTTGTGTGATAGCTGCTCTAATCACCACTCCTACACACCTTAGCCCAGGTAAGGCTCAAGGGAACATTTCCTTCTGCTTTTATGCCAGCATTAATACTACAAATTTTGGCTTCTCTTGTCCAAGATATCCAAGATACAGAAACTGATCCTGCCCGTGGGATACAGGATTCTCTTTTCAAGAAATAATATCTAGACAATGATCAAAGGCATCCATAGTCAGTGGATTAAATGGGAGCTGTGGATGCTGGGTTGTATTAGCTTCCAATTGAGCGTCTGCTGCTGATTTTGAAGTGCCTAAACTAAAGACACAAGAGACTGAAAATGTTGCCTAGCTGTGCTTGATCTCCATGTCCCAGAGGAGTAAAGAAAGCAATAAAAACTAATACTGTCAGGAACTGCAACATGCCCCTAGTGACAATGCACAGGGAGCAAGAAAAGCAGAGTAGGAAGCTGTTGCCCCACTCACCATGTTCATGTGCAAGATCATGTTTTGCACCATTTTTAGGGTGACTATAGAATTTATTCTAAAGGTATAGCAGGAGCTATGGAATGGTGAGTGTGAAAAATAGGGGAGAGACAAATTATACTGTAAGCTAGGGAGCAAATTATAATGTAGCTAGGGAAGAGACTGAGAAAAGTGCTGGAGCAGCAGATTAATGCTCAGGGACACCCTGACGTGAATTCTGTGATAGAGAATGAACATTTGGGACTGAGATGTTTGAACTTCCTACTCAGATTCCTGCAGCCAGCCTGAGTTTGCTGATTTGATTAAGGATTCACTGTGCCCGTGTGAATTTAAATTGATTTCTCATTGCAGCATGAATCCCTCCCTCCTTCCCTCCCTCCCTCCCTCCCTGCGAGAGAAAGCACAGCAGCTGAAGTCACCTTTACAAGTCATGCTGACATGGGAGAAGGAAGCTAAATGGGAGAAAGAGGCTTATGGGATAATGAGCAAATATTTTTTAATTAGTGGTGAACTGAGAATTTCTCCTCTTTTTTGCTCCAGATACTGGCTGGCAGAAGAGAAGGAGGGAGGACTGGGATGGGTTTGGAGAGCACTAGGGTGAATGGGATTCCACCAAGTGTCTTTGCTGCTCCTGTGAGCCCTAATCTATCACAGCTGGGTCTCCTTCTTGCTCTGATATGCACAATTTTCATTTTCCCCTCTCTGCTGCAACAGGTATTAATTTAAAATTCTCACAGGCACAACTTCGGAGGCCTCCTAGTTTTCAAAGGAGAAGTAAGCCAGGTGAACCATGCATTCACCCTATAGGTGACAGGGACTCTTTTCTGACTGGTTTTCCCTTACCTTTAACCTCCTTCAACCCTCTAGTATCATTGATGCATTAGTGAAGTGCCTCAAATCTGCAAGTGACATAATTTGCTTGAAAATCAGCATTCTCCATCAATAATGAAACCAAAAACATAGCTTTATAGACAACAAGGCTGGAGCAGCTGGCAGTGCTGCACAAATCTGGCACTCTTGCTGCTGAGTTTATTAGACGTTTTATAGTCTTGGGAACTAAAGATAATGGATCCCATTCCCATATGCTGCATCAACGAGAGCTGGGACTTCACCGTGCCATTGATCTATGAGGCAGCAGTGAATACAACCCAGACACAAATGCTAAAATGAATCAATCCTAAGCTGTTAAAGAGACACCACGAAGCACTTTCCAGTTTTCTGTTCTTGCTTTCTAATCTCCATTCCATGAAATACTCTCCCAAGGGCTTTTAAATACAACAGTTTGCTGCAGAGTTTGGGATCAGGTTGAGAGGAATTGCCCCTGTGGATCAAAGAATAGAGATGAAATTTAGAACCCATTACCCTTAGTAGGCACTTGTGAGCTCCACCCATTCCCTACGAAGCAAAAAGCTTTTGGAGATTGCTTAAATTTTTGAAGAGTGCTGTGTCATTATGTTCATACAGGTTTACTATAGGGTTCATAAGCTATTCTCCTTGGATGACTGGAAGACAAACTTTGATTTGTTTCCGAGAACAGAAAACTCTAAGTATCTGCAGCCAAGAGAATTAAGAAAAAAGTTGAAGCAGACTTTAGTCTGAGCCTGACCAACAGCGAGTAGTACTCAGGTGCTAACATTGCCTACTGCAGAAACTATGATACCTTCCAACGTTAGCATGTGAAGCTGCCGTGGTAGCTGCAGTCTCAAATCCATTTCTGTTGAATCCACATCAATGTCCTGTGTTTTAGCCATTTAAAATACCTAACACTCAATATCCACAAATTGTTTTAAAGCAAGCATGCAAGGAAAAGAAAAAACTCTAAAATAGCAGCCTCTAGACTGACACCTGAAATATGAAACAGACACAAGAGAAAAATGCTATGATATAAAATCAGTTTTCAAAGCAAGGAGAGACAGTCTGGCTATGTACACAAAATGAAAGTTTCACCGAGACATTATCGCATAAAATAGTTTGTATAGTTCCAACTCAAACACAGGGTTATGGAAAGGAAAGACAATCAGCTCCCTCCTCCTGATTATGGATGCCAAGAGGAGCTGATGCAGGCCTCAGGCACTTTTGTGGCTCCATATGCCCAAAATCTCTGCAAAAATCACATCAAGTGGCATTTGGTATTTAACCTTGCTGTGTCTTTTACGGCAGGAAATAATTCTACTTGGGTAAAACAACCCCACAACATCGTGAGTGTTTTCCAGTAATTAGTCAAGTAAATAACTAAAAAATGCTAGGTGGAGAACTAAAAAAGAGACTAATGTATTCATTAGTATGGTAAATTATTTTCTCTTATATGTATCTGAATGGATGGCCAAATAATGAGTCTCATAGATTTGTGGAGCATCTCACACTGTGGAAAGGACCTGATTGCTGTGCACATTGCATCATTCTGTTAATTTGGACAATGAAACCCAACAGCTGTTTAACAACACACCCCAGTTTACAACCTGAGGTAGGAGCAATGTAATTATTTTGAGATAAGTTAGACTGCTAATGCTAGTATTTGGATTTAGGAAATGAGTTTCTCAATGGCTTCATGAAATCCAGACTTAGCTTGCAAGAGCAAAACAAAAATCTAGGTTCAGGGAAGAACTCAAGCTTTGCATGATTCATGCAAATAATGTGGCAGACATTTTATTGGTGCTGGTCAAGAAAAAATGCATTTCAATTTTTAAGACTAAAGAAAGCTTATTAGGAAAGCTTCCCATTAAGGACGCTCCTTCGTAGGTATGGTAGCTGTTCAAACTTTTGACTCAAAAGAATACAAGAAAAACTAACTTAGGTGCAAGGAGAATAATACAAATACTGGGTTTGCTAAAATACTGTTACCCTAGAGAAATCATCTGGAAACTATAGTATAGATGATGATTTGGTGAAAGTGTAAAAGAGAAGTTAGCAGAGTTCAAATTGAAGTCTCCACCAGCAGCCAGGCTGTGATTGACACATGCAATACCTTATGTGAACAACTCAAAGGGTTCCTGTCAAAGTTAAAAACAGGCCAAAATAATTTTATTTGTTACTACAAATAAGCCATGTTACACTTATTTGAAATACATTCTTTTTCATGTTTTTCTTAAAAAGCTTCCTTTTTAAACAATATAGCCATTATCTGAACACCTGAGGCCCAAAACACTGCTCCCATCACATGACCCCAGCATGTAGATAGTCATAAACATATGCCCTAACTACAGGCTACCACTTCACTCCAGGAAAACCTCATTTGCTGAAGAGACAGGTGAGCATCACACCACACAGTCCAGTGTCCAGAACAAAGGGCATCACATGAACAGAGTTTTATCCCTAATTCTGGTACTCACATGTTGCCATGGACAAGCTGAGCTGATGATTCCAGACTCATTACTGCCACAAGCTTGGGTTGGAGGGATTTAGGTTTGCGTGCAAATGATGCCCATGGCAGAGGGTTGCAACATGCAGAGTCATGAATTGGCTGCAGCCTGGAAAGGTAGAAAAATCATGAAATGCAGTTGAACTGCAGTAACACTCGTGTTCAAATGCTGCTAAAATAAAAAGCTTCATGAAGCTCAGACAAGAGATTTAGTTGGGATCCTGGAAAAAAACCCCAGTTTTCCAAGATTTGAGAGATTTGCATGGAATTGTTTTCCTATTGGACTTCTTCTTGCACCTGTCCTCATCCATCCATTCAATTGGGTTCCATTGCACAACCCTCCTGTTCTCGTCCTGGCTCAGTCCCTCAGTCTTCCCTTATTAGGTGAATGATTTAATCATAACAGCTCACTGGCTCATTGACTTCTATCCAGAAAAAGAAGCTCCCAGTCCTTCCCTGCTGGTACCTGCTGCCCCAAAGGCAAAACAACAAAGCACAGCCTTGCCAGCTTGGGGCCCCCTTTAACTGGGCAGGTATAGCCTCTCTTCTCTGCTCAGAAGGTTCCTGGCTGCTGAAATCTCTTACCAGCCCTGCTGCCTGGCTGAGCAGGCAGCCTGGTGTGTGGGAACAAGCTGGACAGCTGCCCTTCCACCTGCTCCTGCCAGAGAAGTGTGCTGCCCCCCGGGAGCCTTGAGATGGCATTCTGCCCTTTGCCCTTGTGCAGAGACCTCCTCACTCCATTCACAGGACAAGGCGAATCAAGACCCTGTTGACACGGCTTGGAAGGGAGATGTGGCAGAGCCTGGGCAGCTGCGGGGGGCAGTCGGGCCATGGGGGCACTGAGCTACTAAGACCAGGCTGCACCTCAACAGCACAGGTCAGTCTGCACCAGTCCTCCCTTAATCCCCATGCTAAACTGCCCAAGCCATGAATGAAAACCTCCAAATAATTAAACATCATCCGCTTTAGCAGCCACTAGCAGGAAAATAAATAAGACATCCCAACAGAGGAAGATAATTTCACGTTTATGCTTGCAAGGGAAAAGGGAATTTGAAACAAACAAAACATCTTTTTTCCCTGCAGAAAGAGAAACTGTCTGTCAAAGCAGGACCGTAGCAACACTGAGGACTCTGTGCAAAATTCTTCTGTTTGCTTCTGCATTTGATTAGCTGCCTGCATTATGTGTTTTAATTTCCTGCCATTGAAGCACACTGCTGTCATGGTGATAGATGCTATAGAAATGAGTAAAATAAATTTTAAAAAGTTCAGAACACTTTTGACCAAGTCTGTGCTAATTAGTGCATAAGACAAACAGACAAATGTTTTCTGGGATTTGTGTCAACCATATCCAGATTCCTCCCCTGCTTCTCAGATATCAGCAAAAACCCTTTCTAGAAATGGAAATAAAGAAAGGCAGCAGATGGTGCTGGGAATACTCGGAGTAAGATGTCTCCATTCAGACCCAGATATTAGTAGCAAACCATGGAGTTAACAAGCGTTGTGGAGCAGTGAATATTTAATGTAGGGTAGTAGAAGAGCGAGGAAAGCAATATTGCAAAATGATTGGTGAAGGCTAACCAGAAACCACTCAGAACTTGTGTGGGTGGGATGCTACCTGTGATGGCAAAGCTGCTCTATCTGGAATAGGTGGAAGTGGCAGGGGAAGAAGAAGGAGACTATCCTTTGGCAGAAACATGGGAGAATGGAGGTTAATCTTGTTAACACAGTTTATAACACTAAAGTGATTGTAAGGTACTGTTCATCTCTATTGGACTTTATAAAAGAAACCAGAATACTGATAATTGTAACTAGCACAGGGTTCAACCAAGGCTTCCCAAGAGTTTTACAGGCATAAAACTGTCTGTTCTTTCAAAGTGAGGAAAGGATTTCTCTGATTGACAGCAGGAAAAAAATACATAAAAATAACTCCTTTCCAAAACCAAAGAGGAGTTATTATTTCTTGCAGAGCTTCTACCACAAGCCATCATCATCCCCTCCTGGCTGCCTTTCCTGTAGAGATTCAATGGTACAACACATATCCTCAAGCCATGTAATATCACTGCTATTGCGCTGTCTATGCAGTTCTGATCAAATTTTCTTTGATCAGAAAATTAATCTTAGTTGGAAATAGAAAACCAAAAGGATATTTACTGGACGCAGTCTATATTAAATTAGCAGATGTTTAGCATTTTTTTTCCAGGGTACCATAATTTCTCAGACTATCTCAATTTGGGGTATAAGTGTAAATTCTTATCTCAGTAATAAAATATTGCACTGGCACCTGCATATGCTTTGCAATGCAAATATCCCAAAACACATCCTTCCTTTCAGTCCACAACACTAAATGGAGGTGAAGTCCCACAGCTTGAATTTTTGGCTTTGCACAATCTAACCTGTAGACTTTGACCTCAAGTCCACCATATAGTAATTTAATCTCTGCTGTTGAAAAAACCTTGCTAGGAATTATGTATTTACAGAATATGGAAGTTTTATCAGTACTGCTTTTGTTACAATCTGGAAGGAATTGCTAACCAGTCAGTGTTGGCTGCATTTTCTTTTTCAGATGGCTGTAGTCTGTACGGGGCTGACAGAGGAGCAAGTGCACTGCTGGCATAGCTATGCAGTAAGTAAAGAAGCACAGAGCAAAGTCTTGAGGTTTGAGGGGCCCTGTGATACCCAGTCTTTCAAGGATAGGCCAGCCATCTGCTCTGGAGACCTGTTGGTCAGCATTGGTAGCTGTGGTATCATTATCCCAGATCTCATACATGTTCTGCTAAATTCACCTGTCCTCAACAGAATGCTTTGATCTCAGGCAAATCAGAAACATTGCCCTCCAAAACGTACCCAGGTGTCACCAGATGACTTGACAGAAGCAGTCACCAGTTATGCAAGGACCAGCATCTTCCACAGCTGTCTCCTACTGATGTTTTATGCCACTTTGGCTGCAGGAGGAATGAAGCTTCAGCCGCAGAAATCCCATCTGCTGGGATTGCCAGAAACCTACAGTGCCTGAACCTGGCCATCACTAGCTGCTGGTCACTGCCATCAGCAGCCACAGCCCACACTTTGACCAGGGGGAGTTCCAGATTTTTTCCATCATCTCATTACATTTTGGGCATGTCTCCTCTGTGCCACAGGTAGTGAAGTGGCCCAGGAGGGCAGAAGCAGCTATCAGGGTGGCAAGGAACAGCTGAGGAAAGCAAAATGAGACAGCTGGAGCCTATGGAAAGCTGTAGGGAACAGGGGGAAGGTGTAGGACAAGGCTGGCACAGCCTTCAGCCTCTTCATACAGAGATGGCCCCGTCTGCAGCAAGCTCAGACTAAAGCCAGCCATGCTCCAAAGCACCTAAAGAACAAGTTGGGCAGCTGTGAGGAAAAATGCAGTCCACAGTAGATGCATCATTATGAAAATAGCTCAACCTGCTGGCTGGACAGCCTGCAGGGATCTCACTAATGCAGCAGGCTGAGCAGCAAAGGTGTCAATTTAGCAGAGCACAGAGTACACGTGTACGCAGAGACTGGCAGGGAAGATGTACGTGAGTGGGAGAAGATGAGTCCATCACTGCCTCCAATGCAAAGTTCAGGAGGGAGAAGTTTAATGCACTCCAGGAGGTTACTGAATGTGCAATTTGGATTGCTTATCCACATGCCTTTTCCAGCAGACTGAAGTGTTTGCAGTGAGGGGCAGTGGGTTCCTGCTGCTGGGTAACAGAGACTCAGCATGGAGTGCAATGGTCAGAGTGGCAAAGGAGCACCTTGCTTGAGGTGGGTTCCAGTGTGAGGTCCGTGTCAGTTCACACTGCCTGGCTGAGAGCAGAGGGCATGTGGCCAGGCGAGGAGCAGACTGTTGGGCAGGAGGAAGCATCCTCAAATCCAGTTTTTTGCTCCCAGCATTGTTCTGAGTAAGTTCTGAGATTTACCAAATTCTGCCTCAAGGCAGAGCACCAGCCTAATGCTGGGCTGAGGCCCATGTCTGTGGCCTCAGTGAGGGAGCTGGGAGCCCTGAGGGGTGGCAGATATCTTCATGACACCCAGACACCCTTTCTTGTGTCAGCTAACTGCACTTGCAGGCTCCAAGGAGACCTTACAACTGGATGGGAACACTGCTTTTGTTGTGATGCCTAGGGATAGAGCTGCCACGTTGCTATCCTGCAAGTGTCATGCTGCAAACCCAGCTTCTGCGTGTCCTCATATGCATTTCCTTCTAGTTTTAGGTAGAGATGCAGATGTTTTTGGTGAGTTTTCTTCAAGGCCTCATATATCATCTGTCCTGTAAATGATTGCAGTGGCACCAGCTCCTGTCCTTGGCTGTGCTTCTTTGTCAAGCACAGCAGCGATAGCAATCACTTCAGGTTTTGCAAACCTGCAGATCACTATTGCCAATCTTTGTATGAACGAGAGCTAATTAATCTTCACCACATCTTTGTGAAGAAGGTAAGTATTATCATTTATTATCTTTCCTGTTCTACAAATACAAGCTGAGATGGCAAAACAAAAAATGATTTGCTGATGGCCAGGCAAAGATAAACACATCGTGGGCAGTAAATACAGTGTTGCTCAGTAAAAGAAGGCAGACTGTGAGATTCCCAGATTTTACCTTAATGCGGATTATGAAGAATAGCCATCCTAATAAACAGCAGTTCTTTGAAATGGAGTCTTTCCGCTCTGAGAATAAGTAAAACAGCAGCCAGAATATTTTGCTAATTTTAGTGCAAAAGAAATACAATGATGAAGGGCCCAAATTTTGAAACAGAGCAGCAGCTGCACACATTTGGTTTTAGTTTTCAAAAAGAGCACATTTCCCATTTAGGCTTCAAAGTGGCTGCTCTGTCAAAAGGCCCACTGACATATTGAACCTCTTGACATTTTGATTTTTAATTTACTCTGAAATATTGCGGAGGGATCAGTTAAGTGCTGAACTTCATTTTTCTTTTAGTCTGCTGCAGTCGAATGGAGTGGAACTGTATCTTTAAAATCTTGCCCCATTTTGCCTGTAGTAGGGACATGGAAAATTGGCTTTCTGTGTGTGCAAAGGCAAGAAAGGATGTAGAAAGCTTGCTGAAAAGAACTGAAAATTGCCTGTTTCAGTGTAGCTTTGTCTCAGTAAGATGCTCCTTGTCTGTGGAAATAGTAGTTGTTTCCTACCTTCTTATTCTGTATTTCAGCAATTGCGCTGGCCATTTTAGGAAACTAGTTATAAATGCGGATTATTTTCATGTCTGGTCAAATGTTGAATAATGATTTAGTATTCCTGTGCCACATCCTTGCAAAGCACTTCAAACTGATTTGAGTACATGAGCCTGATCTTTTCAAAAATCTTAACTGAGAAAGAAGTAGCTGAAATTATCCTGAAAAAAGGCACTCAGGTGGCTCATCATTTCTTAACTGTATGAGGTGAGAAGGGGAAAGACAAGACAGTGGTAAAAAAAAGCAGGGGAAGAATTTCTTAGGAACAAGCTCAAGATGCATCCAAAGGGAAATCCCTTAGGGCCTCCAAGGAGGTAAACAACAATCATTAAACCATCCTGCAGCTCTTTGGCTCCCTTACCTTCTTTTTTTTAAAATTTTTTTTTCTTTCTTTTGGAGAACCCTTACACAGTGCAGTGTCCTGAATTTATTCATTCTTTATATGTTTTGATAGTTGACTTTTCAATTTTTTTCTAAGGTCTGGGCACCAATGCTGTCATTCTAAAGTTTTCTCCTATTAAACAATACATTCAAAGACCAGTCGGAAAAAGTTGCCTCCCTTCTTGATGGCCATAGCACCTGGGCAACCAGCACAAAGAAGGACTCAGGCAATAGAAGAGCAGGAATAAAAGTAGGGTAAAATGGAGACCTCCCTCCTCTTGTGCCTATATTGCTCACACAGGTATGGCCCAGGTAAAAAAATCACTCTGGTGCCTAAAATTAAGAGACATGAGCATCAAAAGGCAGAGTACTGCCATGGGCAGCCTTCCCCAAGCTCCAATGTTTCATTGTAGCCCAATCCAAGAGCGATCAGTGCAGCCTTTGCCATTGCTGCTGCTTGGGCGTACAAAGAGCCACTTCTCTTTACTTGTGCAAGAGGGGAGCTTAAGCGTTGAGAAAATTGCTGTCTGATGAGCAAGACACAATATGTGGCACTAGCAGTCACCTGGTCTTTTATTTTTGAATGTGGGAAGGGAGAAGCACTGTGTGGTTATGTTCAGTGGCACACAAGATGGTGCCACACTGAGGAATGCTGCTACCCAAGGGAAGAGGGTCTGGAAAATCTGAGGATGTCAGCTGCTGGGGTGAAGATCTGGAAAGAGCATAAGGTTCAAGGCAAAGGTAATAGAAAGCACAGACCTTCAAATGGCCTGGACATCTCTTCAGCTGCTTCTGCAGAAATTTTTCAGAGACCGGAGGGAGGGGTGACTGACTTAATGACGGCAGTTTAGCATAAAAAGACCAAAAAGGACAACTGTGCATGTACCAGCAAGATGGATTGTGGTCTGGTGTCGAATATGACACGAACACTCACACGCTGAGAGGTTCAAGGCAAAGAAGAGCGCTTTTATTTCCTGACCTCGATATTTGTAGAATTCCGAAGGTGACCATGGATTGGAGGATGAAATTGCCACCTCTCCAACTACACTGGTCAGACCAACAGTCCATCAAGTCTCCCCTCCTCCAGAAAGGAATGCAAAACAATCATTATTTACATGAAAAGTGCGTGAGAAACTCCATTACAAATATGTAAACATCAGAAGGCTTAGAAGAACTTTAGAAGAACAGGGCGACAGTCTGGGAGCAGGGACCCTACATGTGCCAATGCACAAGATCAAAAAGAGAAACCTGAGGAGCTCAGGGCAGGGTAGTGACAACTTGCCCTGCTTGAATAGCAAAGAGGGGAGCTGGGGATTGCTCACCATTTGGTCATGTCTGCCCTGTGGGGAACACAGTACAGTTTACAGAAACAAAAGAAATAAACTGGAGGTGTTTGCTCCTGAAAGAAGTCCTTAAGCACATTAGTTAAAATGGAGCTCAGCCTGTTCAAAGGTAAGAGAGAGGCAGGGGTAGGGGGTTTGAAGCCTGACTGCCTTGGGGAGTGCATGAAGAAGGTTTGCTCAGGATGAGTCCATCATTAATCCAAAAAAGTCATCAACTCTGGCAACAAAGTTCCGGGGAGCTGTCTTGCAGAGAGAAACCCCCCAGCCACCAAGGTGAGGGTCTCCCCTGGCATTCTGCACTGGGAGGTACCTTCTCTCCATTTAATTACAGGATGAGAGCATCAAAAAGGCACAGCTGAAGAAGCAGAAGAGCTTTCTTGGTTTTCTTTCCATTCATTTAGTTATACAGGTGCCAGGTTTGCAAGTAGAACATCTTATTGAAGTTTCAGACAGATTTGTATTGATTTGAAGTCAGAACTTTGTCCAGCTAAGTGAACCTGCAATAAACTAATTTTATGCCAAGTTAAGCCTGTACAAAAACATCTTGCAGTGGTTAAAATGAATTGGCATTTAAACAAAGTAAACATAATTTGATAAAACTTCAGTGAGAAGATGAGACTACTCATATTGTGGCCATGCAAGAGCATTTGAGAGAGTTATTAATACAATTCCTGTTCCACATAAAAAAAAGCCTGGATTTGAATCTATACAGCAATATCAACCAGAAAGAATTTTATGAACATATTTTTTTATACATCCTGATTAAAATTTGAAGTCCTAGTTCTAATTATTTGACCAAAAAGATTTTCTATTATAGTATAATTCGCTATTTAAAAAGAGTAAGGTGGCAGATAGTGTCTACAGCCAAGACAAAACTACAAGATGGCATGTAAAATAACTGTAATTAAACAATCAAATGTAGCAATTAAACATGAATGATTCTTTATTAGGCTGAATGAGGATGCCAAACAAGACTCCACAGGTGGCAAGTTTATTCCCCCATGCTCGTTGGTATTTTCATTAGCAGCTCTTGCCATAGTCAGACGTGCAAATCTGTCTGTGCTTTTAAGAGCAAGCCCCCATTTAGGTATCCTTCAAACCAAGGAGGATATGCAAATATCAAGGAGGACAGGATTAAAGTATAATGATGGTGTTTAGGAGATAAATTGAAGAAATACTCTAAGAGTCAACAAAGTCACTGTTCTGCACAGGGAATAATGAAATGCACCACTGTAGCATAGCAATAGAAAACTCTGGGAAGAGTGGTGTTTTGCTGTGGTATCCAGAGGTCACCAGTAAGCCCCTGAGAGAGGGGCCAGCAGCACTGCTCTGTGGCAGACAACATCCAGGCAGCTGAGATGGGCTTTGCTGGCTTTGTGAAGCATGGGAACTCTCCTTGCAGGCGCTGCTTTTTTGGAGCCAGCTTCCCTGCCAGCAGCCACAGGCAGAAAGTTTTGTCATGCCTTGCAGCCCTGCCACCCTGGAGACACGCCAGGGAGGCACTGGCACAGCTGCCAGATTTGCCCTGGCTGGCATCCAGTGTGGCCAGCATCCCCCCTGCAGGAGCAGGGCCGCCAACTCCTGGAGCCACCTGCTGCCTTGAGCCTCTTTGGGGCAGTGTTTTTCCTAGATTGCAGTGCTTTCCCCAGTGCTCTCCAAAGCCTGAAGGCAGGGATCAGGCCCTGCCTGGAAAGCAATATCTGCCTTGCAGGAACTCATAAATATGACTCCTGGCTGAACACTCAGCCAGTCAAACCCTACATGAAGCTGCATGTGGGACAAGCTGCCAGCGGGAAAAACTGTCCCAGCAATAAAATGGTTAATAGCAGAGCTGTGGGAAAACCAGGTGAGATGGTAATGCTGCTTGTGCTGCTCTCCTTCAGCAACAGAGGCAATGGCACACAGCAATACAGCACTGCCCTTGCTGCAGGGAGCATTTTATTTTTAAAGAATAATCCAGAAGAGCTCACAGGAAAGTAACAGAGGTGATAAAGGATTTAGAAAATAAGACCTGTGAGAGAAAGGCATGTCCAGGATGCAGAAGAGAGGGCTGAGGGGACACATAACTGTCCAGAATCATGTTAAAGGGCGTTATCAAGAAGACTGGGACCAATTCTCATTAGTCAGAGAGGACAGAATGATAAGGAATGGATTTTAAGTCCAGTAGGCAAAAAATTAGGTCAAATATTAAGGAGAACTTGCCATGATAAAACAGCAAATAAATAAAATAAATAAACCAGCAATTTACCAAAAAGCACAAACAGTGGCCGCCACTGCAGAGATGCCAGGAGGAACCAGAGGCCCCCAGAGGCTGTGAGGAAACCACCCAAAAACTCCTCTGGTAGTCAGGCTAGAGACCATGGATAACCCACTGGGGATCTCCTCTCTCCTGAAAGGTTCATGGGTACAACAAGGCTCCCCAGAAAGAACAGACTACATGTGGGAGTAGAAGCTATTCAGGCATGAGTGACAGGGCAGAGTTTTTGCTGCAGCAGGGTCAGTATTGATGGATATTGCCAAGCACTCTGTCCTTGGTTCGCAGCTGCATTTTCTCACCAGGGATGGGAAGTGACAGCCTTGCAGCTGGTCCCCCTCGTGCCTGGCTGTGCCATGTGTTGGGGACCACTGCCAGACTCAGGCAGTTTCTGGAATTTCTGTCCAGTCCTCAGATGACCCATGGAAATAATATGGCTGCTACACATCCCAAATTACTCTCTGAAGATGTGCATGGACATTCTGGACAAGGCTTGACCTGCACCAGCTGTGTGCAACAAGGAAGTGGCCTTGGGGCTGTAAACCAGATAAATCAGAAGAAATCTCACTCCTCTGGAGCTGACACACAACACAGCAGGTTTCATCTTGACCATTGACAACCATTGACAACCAATGCAGTGGTGTTCAGTGAACTCTCCCTGTTCATTTGAAGTAAATTACCACAAGATGCAGTTTGCTTCATTGGCAAATAAACTCCATCTTTCACCTTTCCTATACTCCTGCTATGGTATTAGGACAGGAACCAAAGGAATTAAAGGAAGGAGCTTGTGTACAGGGCATGCAAGGAGTTCCTCTCTCCTTCAGCCAGAGCTGGGGATCAGATCACCTGTGATCATTTTTCCTTTTCAGTGCCACATGTGCATGAGGTCCTCTGCAAACAGTTGTCACTTGATTAACACTAGCAGATATGTCTACCAGTGCAGTTTTTGTTTCATATCCTAGGGAAAAGATGAAATTACTTTACTGATTCAAGGATCAATTATGAATTCACTTTTTAAAACCCTTCAGTGATAGTTGAAATGTATGCTTTATAAAGCAGAAATAATAATAATAAAAAAAAACTATAATAATAACAACTAAGAAAAAAAAGCACATTGCACTGTTTCTATATGAGCCCAGGCAGTACTCTCAACTTTTGTGTGATGGACGAAGCTTGGGCTTGAATTGAACCTTGCTGAAGTTAATATGTGTCTTCTTTCATGTAGCCTGGCTGGCAGGGAGAGCAGTGGGGATAGGGGTCTGTATGCACACTGGCAATCCTGGAGCTGGGGCCATCCAGCCTTCTAAGAACAGGTTAATGCACTTGGGAGATGGAAAGAAAGGAGTTTGGCTTTCAGCTTGGCACCACCAGGTGCCAGCCCACAATGAGACAGAGTCAGTGCCAGGTGAGGAGCTAAATTCAGTTTTATTGCTACCCCAAAGCTTGATTGCTTGGGGGTAGCAATAAAACTGACTCAAACCTAAATCAACAGAATTGTTTAAAATCCATGAAATATTGTAATAATAAAATGTGCTTTTTTTCTGTGACCTTTTTATTTCTGAACCTCTGTGAGTAACTGATGTCACAATTTGAAGAATGTACTTTTCCTTTCGAAGAAAGTAATGTTTATTTACTTAGGGAAGATGTGGAGCTCACTGGCTTCCGGAGCTGGAGTCTTAATGAACACTAGAGATATGAGCCTATGGAAAAACTGCGAGGGTCGATCAAACTGCAGCTACACAAAAGAACAGTTTGTTCTGCTTCCAATATGACAATATTTACCTGCCATGGTAAGAGATCCGAAAATCAGGCTTTCCTTTGCATTTCTGCCCAAATCTGTATTTACAAAGCTTGCTTTTGTGATATCCTCTCCAGCATCTAAATCAGGGAGCTCTCTCATACCAGTGATGATATTTCCGTGGAAGACGGATTAATTTTATTTTTTTTTCCATTGATCTGGGACTTGAAACAGCTTTGGGGAAGGAGACAGATATGAAACAAGAAGGGATTTAAGCCTTTTGCCTCACCTTTAAAAAAAACCCATGCAGCATTGCTGTCCCAGGAGTGGGCCCACATTATTACTACAGCCACAGCCACATCATCAGAGCTACGGCGCTTGGAGTTGTAGATCATCAGTCTGCTGTCACAGCCATGATGTATGATGGAAAAAGCCATCCATCTGCAAACGCCGAGCACAAAGAACCGTGGCTGCAAGGATGCAGCGTGGCATGTGCAACACACACAGCAGCAAGCATTTTCCAAATAAAAGGGACATAAACGTGGTAAATTGAGACCCCTCAGAAAGAAGGGGGGAGACATGCAAAGCCTCTCACCCCCAGGACTCCAAAATTGCTACTGTGTTCTCAAATCCAAAAATGACACCTATGAATCCAGCTAATGCTTCTTTCACACTCACACAGATTTTTCTTAAAGCTTACTTTTTTTTTTTCTCTTCCAGTGTAAAACCTCAATCATATTTACCCCTGCTTTAGGATCTTTACAGACAAAAGACATTTAAGGCTGTGAAATCTTGGGAGAAAGTAAAATGACGTGGCGGATCAATCAGCTGATGCTTCTTCCCTGCACAGCAGGAGACTCCAGCAAACCTCTTGTGGAGACTCAGCTCTGACTGAATTTTTCTTTTGGCACTATAAGAGAAGGAAGATATTTAAATTTTAAAAAGAGGAAGTGAGACAGAGAGAGCGTAATCTTATGCACGGCTGCAGGTTTTTCAATTAAAAGGAATTGTTGGTTGTTCGGGAGAGAAACCATTTCTTGTGTTACTCTGCTGCACAGTACTCCAAGTGTGGGTGCAGAGAAGGTTTTTAGCTAAATAAAATAAAATAAATATAATTTTTAAAAAATACCATGCATTGGTTACACAGCCAGAGATGAATCCTGGCATGCTGATCATGATTCTCCTGAGTTTTTCACACCTATCACTGGTGATGAGTAAAGCCAAAGCAGACATTCAAGGAAGAGTCTTGGTTTTTTCCCTCTCCATGAAAGAACTGTCTCATCTAAAAGTCACAAAAGCCACAAAGAAGTTGCTGTCACAGTAAAGGAATATGGGAGCAAGCAGTTCAGTTACTCCGCCTTGTGCAGGGTGGACAACCATCCACTTTTGAACAGCTACCACACATTTCTCAAAACATCTACCTCTCTGTAACATAAATCGTTTGAAATGCCACGTACGTGCTCATTAATAGTAAATTATAGCATACACATTAAGCTGTTCTTGAGAATGTAAGTCTAAAGGCCTTAGACAACCCCATCCTCTGTTTCTGAGGAATGTGGTAGGGTACCATAATACTAAAGAAGCATTTCTTTCCCCACATTTCACATACTTTTTAATATCTTATTTTTGTTTAGGAAAAATTACTTATTCCTAATGCTAACTTGCCACTTCAATTTTTGCCATTACATTTTTTTAATTTGTTCACATCGGTCTGCCACAAAACCAGTTTAGTTTAGTTTCATTTAACACTAAATTATTTTCATTTTTAATTCATGCTTTTCCCTCAATAAATATTGAGGGAAATTGAGCCAGAATTGAGCCAGAATTGAGCCAGTCACAAATTTTTGTTGCTAATAGTTTATTTAAGGAAATTGGACCTTTTTGTTGGCCAGATCATCACTTGTGACGGCTATTAATTTCTTCATAACTGCAAAACATGTTTTGTAAAGCCACAATGCCTCTAAATCAACATACTCATCCCTTGAACTTTCCTAAGCAGATGATGAGTTTTGCTGAAGACAACAGTAATTTGGCCATTCCTCAAAATGGCAATGAATTTTTAGAACTCGGCTGCATAGAGGGGGGTTGCCTTTTGAAGAATGGTAGAAAAACGGGGAATTGCAGAATGACCAAGGAGGCATCCGGGAGAGCAGCCTAGACAGATGATCCTGGAGATTCTGTCTGCAAAGTACCAAAGCACTTTTGGCAGCACAGCAGAGCCTCTGCAGCCCTGCACCAACTAACCCATTTCCTTTGGGAATGCCTGGCATAGAAAAAGCGTAGGAGGGTGTGAAAGAAAACTGGCAACTGAAGTGATATCAGATCTAAAAATCATTCTTCAGGGGTCTACTAATGAATGTGTCAGTATTGTCTAAAATAAAGAAAACATCCACAGCAAAGCAGGCGGCAGACTTGGCAGGGGCAGGATCCCAGGACAGCTGAGAGCGTGTGACTGTGTGTGGCCACAGCTCAAGAGGGCTTTTCAGTTTTTCCGTTTGAAACTCTGCCCATTTTGGTTTGTTTTCTTTCTTTATTCAGTGCCAGCTCCTGAAAAGAAAGGTGTGGAAGAAAGAGTCTCAAGGAAAGATTTATTTTTAGCTTAAGAGGCTAGGCCAGCAGTTTACAAAGCCAACAAAGGCCCAGGTTGCACTCTCCAGGACACTCAAACTACCATGGGCAGAGTTCCCTCATTTAATTCAGGAACTGAGTTTTGGCTTGAACGTTTCCCCTGTTTATCCATATCCAAGTAAGGGATTTCTCTAGTGATGCCTGAGGGGATGGGTCCCCTTTCTGACAGGCATTGGGAAGGAGAGGACGAAGCTGCCAAAGTCATTTTTGCCAGCCAAATTACAATGGACAGCTGATACGCCGCCATGCCAGCCCCTGTGGCAAAACCTCCAAAGTGCCCTCATTGCTGCCTCCTCGACCCCATGTGAGGTGCTCCTGCTCCACTGGGACTGCTGAACTCAGTTAGCAGGTGTTGCCCTCATTTGCAGATCCTTGGGAAGAGCTGATAATTAGGAGGAGATTTCTAGAACAGGTTGCCACCCTTGACAGCAGCATGGGAAGAACAGTAACTGACTCATAAGCAAAAAAACCAACCAAAAGTAATTTAATATTACAAGCATTGGAAAGGCAAGAAAAAACAGAAAGTAGTATTTTAAAAAGGATAATTATTTTAATAAACTGTTAACCTTACATAGATGCATAGATAATTAAATATCAGAGGTGAGTCTTGCTAATTATCTAGGAGCTGAACTTCTCATTTGCATCTTCAGTAACAAGATTTATGTAACTTAAATGGTGCCCACCTGTACACTTTGAGATATGTGATTTTAAGGCTTGAGCAACTATAATGAAAGAGCCTTTTTGGAGCAAGCGTAGCACTGTGCTGTGCAATGTGACATTCAGAATATATCAGCGTCACTTTACACAGGAGTTCTGATTATTTTCATTTGTGTGCTTCAGCCTGTCATTTATTGCCAGCGTAGCTCATCTGCCTCAAGCCCTGGTGTCTCACCTAGTTCATGCAGTTTTCCCCATTTCTATAAAGAATTCCTCTGTCATTTTAATCACGTGTTTTATGTGTTTAATTCTTAAGGTAAAGACCTACTTTTATTTGCACACTAATGATTTTACTAGCCTATTGCATAATGCAAACAGTCCTAAAATAGGGCAGCTAATCAACACGAACAGGAGACATGAAGATTGAGGCAGCATCATCCATTCACACAGCAATGTATGTCTGCAACAGAACAGACTTTTATTTTTCTGCTAAATAGGATGCCAGCAGGAACTGAGACTGCTCTTTGATTCAGCGATAATGAGTGAACGTTGCACCAATGAAATTTACATTTTGCCAGTGGTATGAAAAGCACAAAATTATTCTTCTTAGTTTGGATTTAGGCTCCCCAAATACACACTGATTTGCTGAAGTCTGAGTGCTCTGAAGTTCCTATTTTCATGAATGAAGATTTTGGCAATCTAGTAAAAGATAGCATCCAACATGAAAGGTAAAAGTAGGGCAGGTGACTACCCATCAGCATTCCTCCTGAATGATCTTCTCTGAAGCACATTAACCCATCTTCCTCTTTCTGTTCCCCTGCTGCAAGTAAAATCAAATTTTCATCAGTTTTTGCCATATCTGCTTCATCTGGAAACTTTCTGAAAGTATATTAGAAAACCTGTATAAGGCTCTGTACTGAGGCAGAAGCACATTTCTCTGTGCTGACACCTACCATGTCAAACTATTATCCAGGCTTCCCGCTGGCTGATGCTGCGGGAGAAAGCTGAACTTTGACTTCAGGGTAGGCAGTGAAAGGTAATTTGGTCTCTGTATCACATCTCAGCGAGGAAGAAGGCTGCAGGTCTCATATAAAGCAGACCTGTGAGGCCATGTACAATGGCTGTGGTGGTTCAGGCAGGGACTGTGAGGCAGCAGCAGTCCCACAAGGCTGGAAGTCACCTGGAGGTGATGGCCTCCTGCCCTACTGTGAAGGAACACAAAGGGGAAACACCGTGTTGCCACCCAGCACATTGCACTGCTCTGGTGGACATGGTGCAGTAGAACTATAACAAATGAGTATAAAGAAGTGTGCGTGTGTGTGTGTGTGTGTGTGTGTGTGTGTGTGTGTGTGTGTGTGTGTGTGTACAGTTCCTGACATATCAGGTTAAAACTGAAACAAGTGTACAAGGACCTAAAAAGATGTCATCTTCTTTATTGGCTGGTTTGGTAGCATGGACAATAGTGGTAGTTCTGATTTTTTCTGCTAGTATTTCTGGTCTAAAGCAGAACCATGACACGATTGACCAGAGCCTAAAGGCCATTCCCTGGGCATTTCAGTGATTGTGTGTTCTATCCTGAATGCAAACACTATCTGAATACTAACACTGAATTCAAACACTAATTTGGGTAGTACCAACCCTGAGTTCATGTTTTCTGCAAAAGTAAAAATGCAGTCTGTATCCAGATGGACTAGTTTATATCCTGAAGATAGAAATACAACCATCGTACAACAACTATAGCTGCTGGTATCCTGTAACCAAGACAAAATTCCTGGCAACAGAAGTCCCACATAATTCCTGAGTGCTTTCAGAATGCTGCTAGGAGAGCCTCATATTGAAAGTCAGTCTTTTGCTCATGGGTGGCTTTTAACAAACTGATAGAGATTTGCTCAGAATCTTGTTAACTACACTGCTGTTATCCAGGCTATTTCAGGTCAGCCAGTCCATCTGATGTCCTTCCCCAATTCAGAAGATAGACTACTATCTGTTGCATTGTAGTGGTTAACAGGGAAGAACCTGAGCTGCCAGCACTGCTGACTTCATAACCGTGAATTTAAAAAAAATGACTTTCCACATTTTTTTCCTCCATAAAGAAGGCACTTAAGCTAATTTTGGAATATTTTTCCTTTTGTGTTTGATGTGAAAAAGCAGTACCCTCAATCTCCCATTAACACATTTACAAATAGTGAAAGCAAGTGCATTAGTTAACATTTGCAAGCCAAGTCTGTAACTGCAGAAACAACAAATTACTTTTTAAATTAATGACCAAAAAGAAAGTCCCCTTTCAATTGCTAACACTGGAAATGCAAAGCTTCTCCTCAGTCTTACATAGTTTCTCTGCTATTGAACAACTCAGCCTCCTCGGTAGTGGGTTGAGGAAATATTGCAGTGACTTGTGAGGGTTCCTCAGGGTGAGACAGACAGACGAGAATCTTGCTTCATGATCAGAAGGCTGGATTTATTAATCTATGATATATATGATACATTATGACTATATTAAAAGGAATAGAGAGAGAAGTTCAGAAGCTGCTAAGCTAAGAATAGAATAGGAATCTAAAAACAAGAGAGCTCTCTCTGAATCTGTCCCCGAGCTTGGTCCTGTGATTGGCCCTTAATTGTAAACATGGAACATAAGCCAATCACAGGTGCACCTATTGCATTTCACAGCAGCAGATAATTATTGTTTACATTTTTCTTCTGGGGCCTCAGCTTCCCAGAAAGGACAAATCCTAAAAGAAAGGATTTTTTGAAAAAATGTCTGTGACAAGGAAACACTCTGCTCAGGGGCTCAGGAACATGCCCTTCTGGTAAGAATGTATAGTTACTTCCTTCAAAAAGTGTCTTCAAACCCTGTATGGGTACCATCCCAATTCTCTTTCCCTCTCCTACCACTCCAGAACTGTTTATATCACTTGTTAAGTAACCCCCCTGCTTTTGTTAATTTATTATACCAGGACAGCAGAACGTGGCAGATGAAAATGATGGAAGCAAGGCTCATTAGGATTCCATGTCCTTTGAGTGGTATGTAAAAAAATGCTATGTGAAATGTCATGAAAGTAGATTTTGAAGTTTTGACAGATGTGAGAAAAGAAGAAATGTTTGCCATTTGTCTTAATGACACTTTAGTGCATTTGGAGCACCTAGGGAAAAAAACCCAAACCAACACCAAGTGACAGTTCTGTAGGGAGGTGAACTGTTACCAAAACTGATGCTGGGGCTGAGAGCAGGACCACAAAACATCAGCAGGCCTGGTTCTGGGCACGGGCTTCCAAAAGGGAACAGCTAGTGGGATAAAAGTTAGTGAAAATCACAGTCCTTCATGACTAGAGCTTGACCTTTGATTAAGAACTAGCTGGTCTTTTCCTCCCCACAATGCTGCAGCCCTAAGGTCTCTTTGAATGCAGCCAGCAATGCAAACAGAGACATGCAAATATTACAGGGGCATGAGAGAATGCATTTATATGTAACTACTAACCCAGCCAAGACAATTATTGTCAGTGTTCTATCTAAACATGATGTTCCTTGACTAAAATCCAGTTCAACAGAAGTCAGACGTTGCCATCCAGCTGAAATTGTCCAAAGGGGTTTGAAATTTAGACATTATAGGATAAAAAAGGTTGTGTCATGGACATACCATCCATGTTTTGATTCCTGAACTTGGAAGCTGAATCTATGGCTTTGTAACACTCCTAGATGCACAAGTACATGGCTTCAGTGGCTGCACCTTTTGTCCCTTTCAGGCTCTAAATGCTCATTTCTCTCCACTGCAGGGAAGGACATTACTGGCAAGAACAATTCTTCACACTTTTGACCAAACGAGCTACATTTCCCAAAATCAGGCTTTCACCTCAAGCAAATGCTACTCAACAGCCCTCCAGTAAATGATCTTACTCCTTAAAGCTTCAAGGCAAAACTGCCTGCTGAGCAGAAAAAACCAATGGGTTCAGTGTGGTGCAGGTCACCACAGTCTGGGCGAGTGACACCACACATGGAAGCCCTTCTGCAAAACCCATTGGAATGAACCATGAGTAAGTGTTTGGTTAATCTCTTACCACTTGGGTGCCAGCAGTGGTACAGCAGGGTTCAGTGTGCATGTAGGGCAAAAATCCAACCCCCCCCAGTCTTCTCAAAGTAATCAGAATTTGAAAAAAGAGTTTTGTCATAGTATTAAAGCAAGGAACACACAATGAATGTCAGCATTTACCTCATTGGCAAGAAGTCCAGGGAGAGCAGGATATAGTTTCAGTTATGATGAGCTCACCTTGTTTTGTCCCCTTTCCAAAGAAGAGTATGGCACCCTGGAAGAGCATTAAAGGAGGGGGTCCAGGTGATGCATGACTCTCTTTTGCACATGCAGAAGATTTTATGCAATCTCAGTTTTATGATTCAATATTTATGAAGTCAAACTTTCTGGTGATAAACAATGTGAGCGTGCACTAGTACATTTATTTGAGTCAGAAATGAGAAATGCTCAAAACCTTATCTTGAACAGCTAGTTCTGGTTGGACTATTTGTAGTGAAGAATCAATTTGTTGAATTTAGTCTTTTTGCCTGCTTGTAAATTGTCCTGAAACAGATCACAACTTCCAATAATACATCCACAGTTCAAAATTATCTAAAAAGCAATGCAAACATATTCCAGACTGAGTTGCCGGTAAGCTATTCATTTACTACTTCAAGTATTTGATATTAAATATTGAACTGTTTTTCCTTGGACCCATAGCTCACCTGGTTTGTCAGTTCCCTGACTGGGACAGCACAGCTTTTTCAGGTACAATATTTACAAGAGTTAATTGCTAAGATTTTCTTCTCTGTCCTTCACTTGCCTCTATCAGTTCTTCTTTCTAGTCTACAATCTTCAGAGCCTGAATTTCGTGGCCTCTCAAAACAAAACACCATCCTCAGTTAGGATTATCAGGCCAGGCTGGGATATTGGCTAGTGACATGAGGGGGAAAAATCCCACAAAACAGCTACCTCCTTTCTGCTTTTGTTTTGCAACAAAGTCAACACCATGCACAGCTGATGTGACATTTACGTAATTATTGCTGCATCTTTCAAGATCAGTGTATGAATAATCCACATTTTGAGGTGTTTTCTGAGTGGAATGAGAGCTGGAGCTAACAAAGGCAAAAAATGTCATGCTGTCATGTCTACTGCTTGATTAGAAATGGGCAGCCAGCCGGTGGTGAGGCTCTCACCAGGACAGAAACAAAGACCCAGTGTTTTCCTGCTCAGCTTTCTCTGCAGTGGCTGCAGTGTTACAGATGGGTCTATCCAAGCTACATGGCTGTGATGCAGAGAGCAGCTCAGCCACACTTTGCAGCAAGGACTTAAAAAAAGATTACAAAACCCAACAGAGACTTAGGAAAAACCAACCACAAGCCTCTATTTACTGCCATAATCAGTGCAACTGCAAAAATAGCCAGCTGAGATGTCAGATCTGGTGGCCCAGCGCTGACTGAAATATCACAATCTTTTGCTGTGGGAAGCTGGGAAACACAGAGATAGGAATGGGCATGGATTTTTTCCCCAGCCTGGCCTGGCTGCCCTGCTGCCCTTCTCCCCATGCCACACAAATGAGCTCATTGGTGCCATGGCCCACACATCTGCCCAAACTATTTTACACCACAGCTACTGAGCATTACAGTAACTGCTGACAGGAAAGAGCTTAAATAATGCTCTCCAGCAATATCATTTTGATAATCTGTGGACTCAGGAAAAAGTTCCATGCTGGCTTACACAGGTTGCTGTTTTATTTGCAGCTCTGTAAGCTTTGGATTGTTATTTTGAAAGGAAGGTGACTGCATATAAAGCCAGCTCTGCAAAGCACTGGGAACAGGACAGGCTCTCATTTCAGGAAATGTAGGGCTAGAATGTGGCTGCCACAGGAAGGATCTGGGAAGCCATCACACATGCAAAACCTTCTCTTCCAGTAAGTGTTACTAATTTCCTCACAGATCCTCCACTGGTGTTTTCAATTGAGATAAAAAAAAAAGAGAGCCAAATATCTAGTGCTTAGTGTTTTTCTTTGCACCCTCAACACTTAGATGCATTTTATTCATTTATCATATGCAGATTGGCTATTATTATGCAAGTACTTGCATGGCAGATAAGTAAATCCATGCCCTGTGAAAAGCAAGCCCTTTCCATTTCAAGAAGTCAGCTATCTGCTAATTCATTTTACAGTGTGCAATCTTGACTGGTTACTTTTGCTTTTCACAGCTTTCCCATTTTAAAGAGAACATGTTATGGGGAAGTGTGTCCATTCACAGTCTGCGGCTCTACCCCAGCTTGCAGCAGCTCTTTGCAGCAGAAAATGAGAGGGGTTTCTTAGTATTCCTGCAAGAAAAGTCTACATTCTTGCAAACGGTGTGACTAGGAAGGCTCTTCCCCCACATAATGTGAGTGATACCAAATTCTGTCCTTCTGTGGGTGCAGTGATGTGAAAAATAGAAAACCTGTCCTGCCTGACCCCGTGGGTCTGTTTTACATCTGGAGAACCAAACCCAAATCAGACATGTCTGAAAATGGAAACATATGTCTTTTGGAAGAAAGTGGAAAAAAGACACCTTTTTGCACGTTAACATTTTTACATTTTTAAATAAATTATTCGGTGTGTTCATGGAAAACAAAGAATGGCCGTGCTAAGGATCAGACTCTCCCTGCTCCTTGATGAGATGTGCAGGACAGGGGAACACAGAGCAGGATGCAGGGCACCTGCATTCCCCTGGGGAGGACGAAGATACGAGTATGCTGCTGGCACTGGCCAGGCACCCAGTGCTCTGCAAAGAAGTGTAGACTTGCTGTAGATGACAGGAGAGGAATTTTCCAGTGGACACTTGGATACAACTTTGGGAAAGCTGAGCCATTCCTTGCTGACTTTATGGCCATCTCTGAGGAGCCAAGCTGAGACCTGCATAGCACAGGTACATTAGTAGCACCCTTCTTCAGAGCAACCTGCTTCCCAGAGAGCCCTGCCAGGTCCTCTCACCATGTTAGGAGTGGAAGAAACAGCAGCTGCTCCAGCATTTGGTGTATACCACAGTTTAATCAGACTCTGCCTCCAAGTATTAATGGCATAAAGAGACTTATGGGCTACAAAGTACTTCAAGAGGTCATCCAGCCCATTTCCTTGATTTAAGGCTGGATTAGTTACAGTATATCATTCCTGCCAAAGCTAGATCTAATCTGCTCTTCAAGATCTTCAGCAATGGAGATTTGACAGCCTCTGAAGGCTGCTGCCTCACCATCATTACCATTACAAAGTCTCTCCTTGACGCCTAACTCGATTCTTCCTGGCAGCGATTCCCGTGCTCCTCTCCTAGCCCCCAGAGACGAGATTATTCCCAGCTGCCTTGAGGTGGCCTTTCATCTCTGCAGAGATTGGCTTCACACCTCCTCTCAGTCCTCATCTCTCTGGGCTAAACACAGACTCAGGCCTTTCTTGGTGGCACATTTCCTTCTCTTCTCACCTCACTCCGCAGAGGTGTGTGCAAGCAAACAACATCAGTGCAGTTACAGGAACTGGGGAGAAGGCTTGTGCCTAAGTGAAACTGCTCAAGGAAATTCTGGTGTGCTATCTGGCATTTGCACAGAAAGTTGTGTGACTATTTACTAGGCTATCAGTAAACATGGTTTTTAACCATGGCAAGTTCTGTACCATGCATCCCACATTGGTAGACAGCTGCTTCAAATAAATAGGCAACAGACCTGCAATAGCATCACACCACTGCCTTAATTATTATCCCATTGATCTTGTATCTTGTGTAAATAGGGACCTTGGAAAGCACTTTTGGAAGAAGGAAACATGAATCTTAATCATCGCAGATAAAAAGGGGAACTGTAGAGAGACCAGGCTAGGAAAGGTATTACAAAAATTGCTTCCTCTCTGAAAAAGAGTATGGCAGTTATCTAGAAAATATATCTATCAATCCAAATGCACAGAAAAACAAAAAATGACTGATATGACAGAGTATGCCAGGTGCCACCTGCTGTTGCAACCTGCTTTTGCTATTATGATATGTCACACACGTGTGCCAACAGTGATGATAAATATAACATGCATATGATGCTTTAATATCCAGGTGTTCATTTTGGATAAATGACCTCTGGATCTGAATATTGTTTCAATCCACAACTGGTGACTCGGTCATGTGAATCTCAAACTCAGCACGTTACACTTGCAGTCAGTTGGAGGGCAGGTATTAGTGGATAGCAAATAGGGACAATAGCTCCAAAATCCATGCTGAAGCCTGTTTATGAATACCCATTTAAATACACCATCTGTGAGGGCACCTCATGCAACCTGTTTGGTTCCAAGTTCCAATGTCCAAGACATTGATTACAGCTGCCTGTCCTGACCTACTGCCCGGAAGCTCACCTTTTCATGGCTGGATACATCAATTGGTGGTGGTGACAAGGACCACTCTACCTGTGCCTGCATCTGCTCTCAAGTGACACAATGCTGCCTCGCTCCAAATTTTAAACACCTGTGCCTTCAGCCTTAAGGTTTACCTATCCCTGCATTGGCAGCATGTCACAGCAGAGCCATCTGAGCATGGAGCATCTTTAAGGATGGTTTCTGAGCTTGCATTAGGCTCATTAAAAGCCAAGCCACTGCTGCAGTATTTTCTGTGTTGTGGGTCGTGGTTAACCCACACAGACTGGTGGGGTGGCGGTGAGACTTGGTGGTTTGCTGGCCACAAAGCCCTTCCTCTCTATCTTTCTGCAGCAACTTAACAGAAGGAGCATTAAAAAAAAAAAGGGGGGATGGGAGGTTGTTTTTCCAAAAATACTCTTTCTGGAAATAATGTAGTGGGAAGGTGGAGCAGGACTTGTGCTCCTCGCTGACCTTGAAGAGCCTCGGCTGCTAATGGCAGGCTGTGCTCAACCAAAATGCACTCAGTGATACTGGCAGGAAGACAATTGCAAGTGACATCAAAAACTGCATTTTCCTTGAGATTAAGGTTCTCAAAATTCATAATAAAAACCCCTTAGCATTCATGTTTTTTTAGAAAAATGAAAGATTTAGGGTTTCTCATAATTAAGAAAGCTTTCAGTAGAAATATACATGAAATCAATGGGCACGCTTCATTAATTCAGATGAAACATGAACTATTTTGTGCACTCCTGCAAAATGCCAAATTACCTTCATGAGAAACAAAGTAGATTCTGCCCCCAAAATTACAGGGTTTCACTTTGCAGCCAGCTAGTTGGGAAACACAAGGCTTTCCCCACAGCTCAGCCCAAACAATACAAGAAGCCACAAAAGCAAAATACAGGTAAGCTCCATTTGACAGCTGTTTGGGGGCTTGTCCCCACAAGGCAGGTGAGAAGAGGGATGGACATGTCACATCCCACAGAACAGCAGTTATTATCTAATACAATAACTGAGCCGCGAGAGGTCAGAGCCGACGCTCAGCAGCAGCAGGCACAAAGCCGGCGTGTTCACCTCTGTTTGCACAGTGCCAGGGACCTGGCCTCTGCCCCAAAAGAAAGGTGACACCACAGTCTAGGATTACAGCCTGGGACACGAGGGAGGACTTCATTGTTCCAACAGGCTCCCTCCCTGCACTCCTAACCCCGCCAGCTCCTTCAACCACCTGCGGAAATTGAGATGACCTGGCAAAGGGGCAGCATCCGCCTTGGACTCAGCGCTGAAGCATCCTAACAGAGCTGGTCCTCACAGTGCTGAGCACCTCTCTGAGAGCTGGCCAGCAAATCCTTCATTATAAAACGTGTCCTTGGCTGCTTCCTCTGGTTTTTCAGGGTAGATTTCTTGCATGCCTGCATGCATCCACCCTCAGTGTCTTCAATTTCAGCAGCTTGCTTAAATATACTTCTAAAGAACACAAGGCAAAGACAACTCACAGCCAAATCCTACCTGAGGCACCATTCGCTTCACCTCAACATGTGCTCCATACTTAACATTGTTAACATCATGTCTAACGAGTCTCCTCTTGATTACATTGCCAAGAAGAGGGAAAAAAGGAGCAAAACACTGAGTTTCTGAATACATTATTCAGAGAACAATGAAATAAATTCCAGTCTAACTTTTCAAGTGTAAAAAAGTGCAGTGTCTGGAAGCTGAGTGCTGAACTGCAAAATGATCCCAGCAAACTGCCCCAAAGGAATGGGGCAAAACAGGCACAGGCAACACAAGGACAGGGCAAAAGAGCAAGGGAGGCACACAGAGCTCTGCCTTTATTTCACTCCACTGGTGGAAGAATTCGGGTTTTATGGCTGGCAGATCACACTGTACCCTGCTTAGACCCAGTCAGAGGAAAGCACAAGCAAATATCACCCATATAAGAGGTTCAGGTCAGCCTTTGCCTGCTGCAGACAAGTATGCACTAACAAATGCAGAAGGAAATCTGGCTCCCTCTGGACAAATGCAGACCATGGAATAAATGTCACGCCTGGCAAATTGCTGCATGAGTGCAGAACGCATTTAACCCTTTCCAAACTCCTCCAAAAGCCATTCCAAGATCTTTTACTTTTCCTAGACTCCTCCACTGGCACGTCTGCCTGTTTTGTTAGACTTTCTATAAATGAAGTAGGCAACCAGAGTGGAGTATCTGCAGACCAAGGTGCTTACATGGCCATAGCCCACCCAGCAGCAGAGTTCCCGGGGCCATCCAGCCTCACAGCCCATCTGGGAGGCATTTCCTCTCCATAGCAGCATATGTGAAATGCAGATGATGTGTCTGAATTACAGCCATGAAGGTTTGGTCTCTCACAGTCCCAGTGACAGGCGAGTTATTTGCAGCTTCACACAATTATCCTTTCTGCTAATAATTCTCAGGCCTTCACAATAATTTTACCACCCGCTTAAATCTTCTCCTGTCCATCTTTCCTCTCTGTCAACAAATAGATTGTGCCTAGTTTTGCTTTTTTAAAAGTTACTTTAAAAAAGCCAGCACAGTCATTCCCTTTGAGCAGCCAGACCACGTGGGCTCAAGCTTGAGAGTTTGAACAGCAGCTGTTGCAGAAAATAACCTATTCATTAGGCTTCCAAGGAGAGCTGATCAAATTACTCAATACAAATAATTTATCTAAAAATTTTCTCTTTGCAGATAATCTACATGCAGGACACCTTCACTGAGGCAAAACTAATTATTTTTATTATTATTTTTCACAAAAATTTGTTAAAAGTTTTGCTGTTTCTGTACATGGTTGCTAGGAGCGTTCATTATTCGTGGGTCAGTATTTGTGCTGTGAGATTGGCACGTGCTATTGTTTCCACACTCTGCTGAGATGACCTACACTGTGAAATAGGCCTGAATAAAATTGCTGAAGCTTTGTCTTTCCTCTATAGGTAGCATTCTGAGAGGTGGATGTGGAAAAGCTGGCATGGGGAATATTGATATCGCAAGGCTGTTTCTCCCTACCAGTATGGGGCAAAGGGGGGAGCACTTGGTGTTATAAATGGATCCCAAAATTTAAGCCTACCGGAGTTCTTTCTTTGGTCTGAGACAGAAGAACATGTGTGTGTGTACATATATAAGTGAAAGCCAGTATATGTTGGCTGTTTAGCAAGTTTACATTCCATTTTCTCTTGTCATGCTGACACACATTATTTGCTCTTGTGTCTGGACTGCTATTTGCAAAGGGTGCAGTGAGTACCCTTAGCCGTTCTCATGTCATTAACTGTCTAAAAGCCAGTTCTTTGGGGGCAGGTGGGAAGTTCCCTATTGGGTGGCCCAGAGTCTGTAAATAACAGGGATTTGCTTTTTCTGCACGTGCTTGGGATCCACCAATCTCCATTTCATAGCGCGCTATCAGGGCCACTGGTGGGGCTCCATGAGGGGGTCTCTGGTCCCCACGGTGCCACCTTCCTGCACAGGACCCCTGGTTACAGCCCTCAGCTGCCTTTAGGAAGAAGAAATGTTCCTCCATGAGATGCTGCGCCGTGTCAGCCCGCGGCGCGATGATTGATGGCACAGCTGCTCTGCAGCCCCTGTCGCAGCGCTCTAATTTAATTAATGGCTCTCGGCGTGTGCGCGACACGGCTCCTGCAGCACCTCCGTGCCCCAGGAGAGCGCAGGCACGGCGGGGCTGCTGCTCCTGCCCCCGGCAGGGAAATGGGAGCCTGGCAAGACAGATGTGCGCGCACCAGGGCCAGATGTGATGGGGCACCTCGCAGCTTGGCGCTAACCTTCACATGGAGCCTGCGCTCCATGAGCCTCCCTCAGCAGGGCAGCAGCAGCGCAGCTTCCCGAGCTGCTGGTGGCATCTGCCACCTGTGTGCCATGTCCTCGGGAAAGCCTCGAGGAGCAGGTGAGAACCGCCCCGCCTGATGCCTGCTCTGCTTTCTGCCTGCCATGCACGAGTGGAAACACCTGGCTGCAGGAGCAGGTGGGAAGGAATCATTTGTTTTCGCCTTGATTGGCAGCAAGGGGAGATCTAAAAGGGTTAATGGTGTTTTTTCAGCCCAAATGTACAAAATGAAAAAAAAAATTAGGCATGCTAACAGCAACTTGCTAAGCTTTCCTGAAGTCTGGAGAACTCAGAAGAATGTGGCCAAAATATTTCCCCATTGTAAAATACTGCAGGATGTCTTTTATCTTCTACCACTGGGCCTTTTGTCCCTGTCAGGAGTAGGGGATGTGGGGCCAGACCACAGAACAAGAAAATAGGTTAGAGAAAAACTGGCTAGCATGATACTCCCCTGCCTCCTCAAAACTCCACCCTGGTTTAGAGTCTGAACCTGTACCCAGACCTCCCACACCTAACTCAGTCTTGCCCAAAGAGAAAGAATACTGCCGAAATATCAACTAAACTAGGAACAGTTTACAGGAATAGCTGCCTTGGGAGAAGGAAATGCAAGAGTTGCCTGCAGGTCCCAGCTTAGTGGGCTTTCCTCTGGCTCCCCACCTTTAGGCCCAGTCACTGATGACCTTTTAAGGCCCACCACTAATGAAGGCTCAAGTGTAACCTTCAAACTTGGTACCATCTTCACTCCTTGGCATAATAAAGCTCAGCCTTCAAGAGAAAAGTTGCTGTCTTCCAGACCTGCAGTTCTCAGTGCAAGAAAGACCCATCAACAGAGATACTAACATGTTTTTGGTTTGCTGTTTAAAAGAAAAAAGAACAAGGGCAAAGGAAAAGCCTCAGAGAACTGCCATCAGCTCACAGAATGGTCCCTAGCTGAATGGGTTTGGGAAAAAGGATAAGCATTTTATTTTCTTCAGGATGCCCTGAAGCATTTGTCCATCATTTTCTTTGAGATGAGCCAGTCTCATTTAACTCCAGTATTTACTGGTAAAAATATTCCTCTATCTTGTTTTCCTGGAACATTTCAGCCTGGCTCTGCAGTCAGGCATTTCTGAAGAGTATTTGCTTCAGTTCAGCAGAATCTTCAACCTTGGACCAGGTTTTAAAAATAGTAAGCTTCTACTTTTTTTTACTTTTTTTTTTTTTACTTTTTTTTTTAGCTTTTTTTCCCCCTTTCCTTGCTGTTTTCTTTTCATTACCAAGGTACAGCTGGAAAAAAGGAGAGAGACAGAGATTCTCCTTTGTTTTGAACTTTCAGTTGGACCAAAGACTTGTGCTTCAGAAAAGCAATGCTGCTCTCCCAAAGGCCATCCTTCACTTCTGTTCTGCCTCGTTGCCTTGCCTCCCCACATGAGAGAAAAGCCCCAACCATATCATCTCCCTCGAGCTCTAAGAAAACAGGTAATGATGCATGGATGTGCAATGAAATTTCAAAAATGTGCACTGACTTTTTAGAAATATGCCAACTGTCAAATAAAAAATAAAATTAAAAATCAGATCTAGCCAATATTTAAGCTGTGAAGTCCTCAATAGCACCAGTTCTGAGCTGAAGCCTCTGTCACAGCACAGAAACTTGCCCAGTATTTATTGCTCGCAATTTACCCCAAAAATATGACCTGATCCTTATCCCAAAAGACAGCCTACTGTTGCCAGCCTACTGCTGACACACTCCAGCAGTCCTTGAATGGGTCCTGTATAAGGTTTTTATAGGATCTCCTATTCAAAAAGCCTTCAAAAATCATAGCTTTGATTGTATAATGACTGAGCCATATGTATAGAGACATCCAGCAGGAAGGACTCTGTATTTTGTGCTAACGTGAAGGCAAAGTGATAGCAACTCCTACTGACCTGGGACAGGAGCCAAGCTATGGATGCAGATACACTGACAGGTCAACAGAAATTTGTGTAAACTCTCTGTGTTTAGTCATATTGGGTTTCATTTTCCTATAGATAGAAGTATTTATGGCTGTACCATGTGCTGTGCACCCAATGATTTGCTATCAAGTGGATGTGTGCAAATGGACATAGCTGCCCACTATCTCTAGTGGGCATATCTAGGTTAGCACATGAATGAAAAGATATACATGTTAGTTTTGCTTAAGTCTCCTTTTTAAACATGCTCTACAACAAGGACTTGAAGGAAGCAAAGAGATCTGAAAGAGTGTGTGTGTGTGTGTGTGTGTGTGTGTGTGTGTGTGTGTGTGTGTGTGTGTGAGGCCGCAGGGGTGTTTGTGTGTTCCTGCTGGCACACCCAGCTGCCAACACACAATTCCACATTCTGGATGGTCACAGTGAGGGTGTGTCCATGCAGCTGGGTGCCATTCTGAGCTGAGCCTGGAGCTGCTGGCTCCACAGGCAGCGGCTGGGCAGGGAATGGGCAAATCAACGCAGCCGAGAGGCCATCGGGGTAGGCACTGGGGGGTGGCCAGGCCAAGCCTGCTGGCTGCCTCGTTCAGCTCCTGCTGGGCTGGGATTGAAAGCACACAGGATGTGGTTCCCTGTGGAAAGGCTGGAGCTGCAGGGGATGTGGCTGGCTGTGCTGCCCCAGTGTGCCAGGCAGCACCTGGGAGCCAGCATCATCCCAGGGCATCAGGCTGCAGCCCCACATGGGGCCATCCTTTTATGGCTTATTTTACCACTTAAACAAATTGCACTCCTGGGCTTTTCACTGAAGGTAGCCCAAATCACATTTAGACAAAGCAATTTGGAACATATTTTATTGAGAGAAGCCCAGTAGAAATGGGTTTAGAAATAATCACATGCATGCCACACATTTTCTGGTCTCTTTCATAAGGCTTTTCAAACTAGAGATATTTGCATTAACTAGGCTGTGCATTCTCCCAGGATTACAGGTCACACTTTCAGCTCTGTGCCTGTCATGACTCCCCTGTGGCTGTCAAGCAGTGGGGTGCCCACTTGCCCACCCATTCCCCTTGCAGGGGCACCCTTGCTCTGCAAACCCCATCTTCCCAGTGTCCCACCCTGCTGGATGTGTGGCTTGACCAGACATGCCCACGTGGTGCTCCATGGCCCCACCACGGAATGGAACAGACCTGCATGGGACACTGCCACAGCAGGGACCTGTGCCAGCCTGGGTCCTGGAGGATGCAGATTGCAACACCCACTGCTGTCCCTCTGAGCTGGAGGGTGGCATCCAGCACTGCCCTGCTCTGATGGACTGCCAGGTCTGAGGGGTCAGCTCTGATCTCACCTACCTTGTGTACAATCCACAGTATCACATCAAAACCTGGCATTTCCCCCCCCCAAACTCAGTACAAAGTAAATCACAAGTTCAGGCCTCCTGCCTTTCAGATTTGTGTTTTCCATCCTCCTCCTCACTTGATGAAATATCTCTTTTTTGCAATGTTCAGTTGGCATTTAAAAACTACACCCCAGGGGATGAAATCCCAGCTCCTCTTCACGTGTAACACGCTCACACTGGCAAAGAACTGGGCTGAAGGGCTCAGAGGGAAGGATGTGCAATAGGAAGGGGAAAGCACCTGTGAATTTTCTTTATTAAAAGATGAGAGGTAAGTGTGTTATGTCTTCTCTGAAGCTGCAGAATTGTTTTCATATAAAATATTTGAAAAGTTTGCTATGTGGCTTTTCACCAGTCTTTCAGGAAAAAAATATGAGTATTATTTACTTTGTTCTAGAAATATTTTAAGAATTTAAAAGTAATCCCTGTTTTATAGGCATGGTATACTTACTCTCTTTACATATACTGTAAAAGCAAAAATATTTTATACATCTTATTCAAATCTATAAAATATCATTACAGAAAATTGTTATTTTTATTACTCAAGCTAAACTTTTTATGAATAGCTACTCCATTAGATTTACACACTGACTTTTTAGAGTTAGAAGTGACACTGTAAAGTGCAGGAATAGCTGTGATATTTATTTTAAGGGCAGCATTACAAATAATTTTCTGATTACAATTCTCTTTCTGCTCAGGTTATTACTTTATTCCTCCCTACTTTTTTCCCCCAAACAAATTTCAAGGTGTAAATCCAGCAGTTACAGTGACAGATGTCAGAGGAACTGAGTGCTCCTAGTGGATTCTCCAGAGTTTCTTTCCTTGTTTGTCCCCCAGACATTTCTTTCCTTCATTGACCTGGCAGGCTTTTCCAACCCAGCAGAACCTGTCCCATGGTGGGGTCGAGGGCAGGGTCCTGTCAGACAGGGGATGCACTGATGCAGCTCATGAGCTGCTGTCTAAGGTGAGATGTGAGGCTGCAGCTCACAGCATGTGAGGGTGGCTGGAAACCATTTCAATTTGAGTATGTGTGTAAAGGGATATTTATTTCCATGCTCTCAGACAGGAGCACACATGCAGACCTCCCATATTTCTAACTAGGATATCCCAGACAAAAAAATGTATGTTCAACACACAAAGGCAAATCCAGCACATCCCAGAAACATCAGTAAAATGTCTGCAGTTGTGCTGTGGGACCCCTGGGATGTCTCCCCTAACCTAAACCCCTTTGCCCCTGGCCTGCCACACTCAACTTCCATGCAGATATAATTTTCAGGTCCAAAGGACAAATCTGACAAAACTCAGTAGCTCTGAATCTGGAAATGCCTCCTTCTCCGTGTCCTGGAGCCCTGGCAGCCCATGGCAGTCCCTCACTGCCACACCAGGGTAATGGGTTGCAGCACACTGACAGGCTGCCCAGGGAAGTGGTGTGGTCACCAGCCCTGGAGGCATTTCTAGGGTGGTGTAGATGTGGCCCTGAGGGACGAGGTTTCGTGGTGGGTTTGGCAGTGTTAGCTTTGTGGTTGGGCTTGATGGTCTTAGAAGTCTCTTCCAACATAAATGATTTTATGATTGTAACAGCCACAGTCACTTGCAAGCTCTGAGGTGAGCAGGAGCAAAGACCTTCTGGATACCACAGAAATGTCAGCAATCACACTAACCATGGGGAAATGCTGGATTTAAGGTGTCTGGGAGTATGGCTGACTTTGAAGGTGGGTGGTGAGCTCGTACAGCAGGCTTCCCTACGTGAGACATTTCCATTCATTCTCCCAAAGCCTCCAATGGTGCTGCTGCCAGAGATAATGCTCTGGACAAGAAGGACAGCTGGTGTTGCTTCTGCATCCCTCGGGGCATGGCTTCCTTTTACCTCCTCTATTTTTTCATTCCTTCTCAAAGTTTTGAAAGATGATGAGCAACAGAAACTGCTGTTTTTAGAAACAGCATTCCAGCAGCTCCCAAATATTGCCAAGCTATACCTGGCAGGTTCTTGTGACCACCCTCCTGCCTGTGATGCTTGAGCAGTACAGCAGGAACATGAGGCCCCAGCAGCCAGAACCAGTCCCACAGCTTGCCAGAACTCCCCCTGAAATCTACCAAGCAGAAAGCAGCAGTGCTAAATACCTGGATGTGAAAGCAAAAAACTTTCTCCGTGTGTTCAGGCCTCAAGAGAACATTTATGTTGCATTCTTAAGCTAATGTCAGAAAACTTTTCCCACTGAGATAAAAACAATAAAAATAAAAGGATTGTGGCCTATGACACTCATATCTTGCACTGTCAGGCATCCTATTCCTCTTTTTACATATGCATATGCATATATAAAAAGTGTCATAGCCTACCACCTTCTACATATAAAAATATTATAGTGGGTACCAGTGGTGGCCACTGTATTTTAGTGCACAAAAAATTTACATGAGGACACCACCTTGGTTTTTTTTACTTATAGTTTCCCAGAGCATTTAGGGGTTAAGATATTGATATGTGTTCTCTATATGAAAGTTGAGGGATAGACAAGAGGGCTTTCTCCAAAGGAAAATTAATTCATCTCTTTTTCCATACATGAACAAATGAGATTTTTTTCTCTGTTATTTGCAACTATTTCATACTTTTGCAGACAGCTACTATGTTTGCTTGAGTTGGAGATTTTATTTCTAAACAAAAGCAGATTTGATTTTTAGGGATGCAACCTGCATACTGAGGACAGACAAGGAGTTTCCTCATCTCTTCTTGATCAAGCATCTATAAGAAGAGCACTATACCATGTTCAAGTTGGAGCTGGAGCAATACTGAACTACCACCAGCTCAGGAAGGGCACAGCAAAGGGCTTGTAAGGCCTCTCAGGCAAGCATTACTGGGGTCTCCTCCTCTTTCTTTTGTTTCATTATTAGCATCAGGATTTACAGAGGTTTTTGTTGAAATCTAAAGAGAGGCATGAGGGAGCACCAGAGGAAAGCCAGCCACTACTGCCTCAGTAGCCCTCCACTGCTGCTGAACCTCCTGCATGGTTCTGGGGAAGTCCTTCAGATGGCACCTGAATTCTCCTGAGAGACTGGGGGACCTGGTGCCACCCTGGTGCCACCTGGGGAGTGATGCTCAAGCAGAGCCTGCTCCTGCCAGCTCTGGGGACGTTTATGGGGTGTAGTGGGTGTAATACACTCTCAGCCATACAGGAACTGTAAATGACCAGCAAGGTTTGGGGCCTGAGTTGTTAGTGGCTGTGTGGGACAGAGCATGTAGGACCAATCAGTGCTGCAGCATCTGTGTGTTTCTGTGACACAAGGGAGTGACTGACGAGCACTGCTGAGATAATGCATGCCCAAAAAGTAGGGAAATCATTAAAAAAGAAAAAATTCCTCTTCAAAAGTCAGCAACTCCTTCTGCTACCCCAGAATTTCATGCTTCAGCCTGTCTGTTTTGTCCCCTTTGCCCTCCTCACTGACAGTACAGAGCCCTGCAGCCTGTACTGTAGAGGGCAACTACTTGTGAGGTTGTTTTCCAGCTGGGATCTGGACTGACTCCTTCCTCTCCTCTGGGACTCTGACATTCTCACCACCGATACAGCAAAAGTGTGCTGTTTCCAGAGACCCTCTGTGAGCTGAAGGAGATGGCCATCCTTGAAAAACCAGGTGTATTTTTAAGTGGGAAGTGGACTGGGTATGCCAGTGTAGAGAATGAGCCTCCTGTATGCTCATAATCTACTTATGACTGCTTATCTATTAATGAGTAAGACCTCAGGAAGTCAGGTTTAAAACAACAGCAAAATTGATAGCTAGGAGAAATGCAAAAGAAAGTGAATTTTCAAAAGCACTTAGCATTGACTTCTAATGAGTACATTGATTTCCAACACTATTTCCAGTTAAAAAGCTCTGATATATGAAATGGGCCATAAATATAGAGAAGCTCTAATACTAAATCATAAGTACCTCATACCCAGTCTTTAGACCAAGGCTGGAGCATGTGAGTATTTGGAAAATCTTTTTTAGGATTCAGCTTGAGGCACTTTGTGTTTTCTCACAATTTGGCAGCTAAGGGAGCCAGAAATGCTGGCTCTTAAAAGTTTGCAGGCACATCAGAAAAATCCTGGTGTTAAAACAAAACTGCTTGAGAATGCTGGCCATCCTAGATGGCAAAAGGCAGGAAGCTGGAAGGTAAAAATGGTAACACACAGAAAACAAAGTCGGTAAGTAGTGAAATGATTTTAAAAGGTCAGTGGTGTTGGAAGCAGACATCGAAAGGGAGAAAAAAAATCTAAATAAATGTAAATCCATTCAGTCTTGCCTCCTACAAGTCATTAAATATTTCCTAGCAGTGCTGTGCTAGCTGCTCTGTGTACTTGGGCTTGGAGGAGCATTTCTGCCCGCTCACACTGCTGTGGGAAGGCAAATGGCCCTGAGCCAGGGATTTCCAAACAGCAGCATCTTGCCAGCCTCTCTCAGTGCTGCCAACCACTGCTGTTTTGCCCCCAGCTAAACTGGAGTGGTGGTTTAGGTTGTTTTTTTGCCGGTGTCCCTTGGCTCTGAAATTTATTCCTTTGGGATATGAAAGTGCCAAGATGCACTGACCTCTAGCTTGCACTCTCTGCTTGGGTTGGTTTTGTGGTGTGTTGCCAAGGTAATGCCTGGAAAGGCTCAGGATAGCCCAGAGCAAGGGGTTCGGGCTAGTTTTAGGGAGGGAGGAATTGTATCAGTTGGGTGGGTTTGTGTTTTCAGGGCATTAGCTTAGCTTTAAACTCTAAGGGATCTGTTAAGGCACCTGAACCGTCAAGACTGGCTTAAAGCACTTACCTGAGGCTACACCATTGACAGGGGCAGATAGAAATAGAGGTTGTGATGGAGCTCACCATTCTTAGAGGTTGTGTGTGTGGGGACAGGGCATGCAGGATGCAGTGCAGAGGAGCTTGCTCCAAAATTCACCTCCACCAGCATCCACACTTCCAATATGCAGGGGCAGTGGTGGCCACCTTACTCTTGTTTCTGTGGGTTTCTTTTTCATGCAGATACTGATGGGTGGGATGTTTAAAATCATTAGAAAATTAATACATTAATGTATATGTGAGGGTTTTTTTCTGTCTGAAACTGTTTTGTTCAGCATTTTCAGGCTTCACCTAACAGCTGGAATAGGCAGTTTACCTCTTTGCCTTGATTTATGTATCTTCACTTGGGTTGCATGTGGAGGAAAAGGAAATGTGGAGAAAACAGTGGACAGCGTTCTGGTTTTGGCTGGGAGTTAATTGTCTTCACAGTAGCTGGTATGGGGCTGCATTTTGGGTTAGTGCTGAAAAGAGTCTTGGTAGCACAGGAATGTTTTTGATATTCCTGAGCAGAGCTTGCACAGAGTTAAGCTCTTTACTGCTCCCCGCTCCATCCCACCAGCGAGGAGGTGAGGGGTGCACAGGGATCTGGGAGGGGACACAGCTGGGACAGCTGACCCCAAGTGACCCAGGGGATATCCCACACCAAATGGTGTCAGTGTTGGAACCTAAAGCAGAGGGAAGGAGGAGTGTGGGGGGACATTTGGAGTGATGACATTCATCTACCCAAGTAAGCATTACACATGATGGCTGAACTTCCAATGGGAAGTGGTGAATGAGTTCCTTGTTTTGCCTTCCTTGTATGCACAGCTTTTGCCTTCCCTATTAAACTGTCTTTATTCCAGCCCATGAGCTGTCTCACTTTTACCCATCCAATTCTCTAGCTGATCCCAACAGGGGTCAGGAGTAAGTGAAACATCTGCAAAAACAGACCATGCCCCTATACTGCTTCTAGGAAAAAATAGGAAGAAAGGAAAAAATCTCCTAGGAAAATGGGGAAAAGAATGGATGTTTTCTGTCCCTTCAGGCAAAGGCTGAAAGAATTTTATAAAACCCCATAGCAGCAGTACACTGAATGGCTTTTTCCAGTAATTTTTATCTGTGAGAGGAGCTCTGAGGGTGGTCCCCCTCAGGTGCTGCTGCTGTGTCAGATCCTCTGCCAGAGCAAGATGCAGATAGCATCCATGTATGGATGCATATAGTGTCCATATGTGCCTTGGAGGGCCACAGGACAGCCTCTGGGAGGAATCTGGGCAGGACAGAGAAAAGGGGGCCAGGTAACAAAGCCACAGTGTGAATTCGGCTGTTGCCCATGAAAAGCGTGGCTGAGAATCTAATTCTAGGAGTTACTTTGCAACACTGGTGAAATATCTCTTCTTTTGATGAAAAGAAGCAGTCCCTCTGGCCTGGCAGTGCCAGCCTCACGGTTATGGATGTACATGGACAAGGGGATGGGCTCAGCATGAGCACAGCAGCACCAGCCATGGGGAAAGGAGCCCAAACACCTCCTTGGTGGCCAGAGCAGCCTCTGGCAGGTTAATTGTTAGCCACGGTGTACACTCGTGCTGGGCACATTGGGCCCTTCCCGCTATTTGCCATCTTGGCAAGCCAGCACCCCCTGTGTCAAATCCATCCCCGGCGTGCGGGGCTGCGCCCGAGTGGAGCAGCACCTGCCCATGGAAAGGTCCCTCCAAGAGGATGCTGGTGCTGAAAGCAGCGTGTTAGAGGGGAAGAGCAGGGCCGGGGAGCCCGAAAGCTTGGGAGGGAGGCTGCAATTGCTCTGCTGAGGCCACGTCAGCGAGACGGGGGAGCATGAGCAGCGGCGGAGGGAAATGAAGGCACAGCGTTTAAAGCCGGAGCGCATTTCCGAGGCAGAGCGGGAGACATCTCCCGGCCCCGCATCCCCGCCGCCGGGGCCCCCTCCCACCAATTACGGCGCGCTTTCCTCTCCTTTCCAGCTGACAGCCGCGGAGCGCAATTAGCGTCTAATAAAAGCCCGAAAAGTCAGGAACGCGAGAGCGGGCTAAACAATAAGCACGGCGGGCTGGGGCGGGCCGTGCCGTGCCGGGCCGAGCGGGGCGCGCAGTGACACGGTGTGACACGGTGTGACACGGTGTGACACGGTGTGACACGGTGGCACTGTCACCGCGCCGCCAGCCCCGAGCGCGCCGCCAGCCCCGAGCCGCAGACAGACAGCTCGAATTAATCCCAGGAGGCGCGCGTGACAGGCGAGCCAGGCAGACAATTAGAGTGAAGGAGGAAATTGGAAATGGCAAAGGTGTGAACATATGTCAAATTACAACTAAATGATAAATTACAATTCTGTCATTGAAATAAGCGGTAATTAAGAAAGATTTCAGCTAGCCCTCTTGGCGGAAAGAGAGGAGGAAGAGGAGCAAGCAGAATTTTCTCCCCCCCCCCCCCCCCTTTTTTTTTTTTAAATAATATAGTTTGGTGTGCTGGCTGTATTGTTTCCATCCATCGCATACACTGGGGCTGGTTCGTCCTCTTTCTTTCTGAATGCGTTCATGTACTTAAAATATAATACCTTGCTTCCCCCTCCCCCCTCCCCATCCCCCTGCCTGGCAGAGTGATGGTGTCAGAAATGAGCAGGGAGCTGATAGCAACTGATAAAAACCCATATGGAGGGATTAAAAAAAAAAAAAAAAAAAAAAAGCCCACCCCGACCCTCCCCGGTCTGTTTAAGCCGCTGCACTCTAATTATTTTAAACAAGCCTGGCGCAGCGCAGCTGACAATTAGGAAACCCTGCTTGCAGGCCCGGGGGATTCGTGTGAGCTCTCATCATCACTGCCGGCTCCACGTCCTTCCCGTTTTGGCACCGCGATGGAGATTTGAACCAGTCAGGGAATCGCGGCTTTGGAAGGCAGAATCCCAGCCCAGTTCAGGAGCCATGCTACCTGAGGTCCCTCTGGCCCCTGGGCACATCCACTGTGGATTTCTTTTTCCAGCAATGGGATTTCTGTGGAGCACCACTGCTATTCCCCAGCCGGTGTTATCTGCCGAGAGGCTGTGCCAGCAGTTGACACTGCTTCTCCCCACAGAGGGGGAAGCGCGCCTGGGTAATGATGAATGTTTAGCTTCACGGTAGCACATTTGTCATGTGAAATTAAAATAATATTGTGTAAACAGCACCTTTCAGCTAAGGAGCTGGAGGTGCTGTGCAAATACAAATGGGGGTGGGGGGGTTAGATATCAACTATATGCATAGGTAGACTTTGTACCTCAACAGGACCTGTTTCTACATGACGGCGTTGTTGCAGAAATTTATCTATTGCAACAATTGTTCAAAATACAGCAAAGCCGGTTTAGCGTACAAATCAATATTAAATCTCTACAAAGCGATCGGCTCCCTTTGCGTTTCATTACATCTATTAGGTTTAATTAATCGGCAAATGGAGTGACATAAAGATTTTTTTAAAAAAAGCAAGATAGGCTAATTACAGGTCAAAGGCTTTTTATATGCACCCTTATCATCCCTTACGTGTGTATGTCCATTATACACAACCGAGTAGGAGATGGCCTGTGGATACATTTGCACATTGATGAGCTGGCTTTGAAATGCAAGGTTTTGCACCAGCCCTCCCTACTTGAACAGAAGAGGAGAAGGAATAAAATAATTCAAAGTGTTAAATGCTTCGGCGTGCTTTCCTGACAGCAAGGTTGGCGCTAGTGACCATCATGGAGGATAAATCATTTTGCAGCCATTGCAGCCAGAGAGTGAAGTTCAGATCCTGGAGAGCTTAATTAGGAAGCATGTTAAAAGTGAAAGGGTGAGAGTCATGTTAATTATGTGGGGTTCCTCTTGGAGCAAACCCAGGCAGCAACAGTGCTGTAAGGCTAAGGGACCATCATGTTGTTCCCTGCATTAATCAATCCACGTTACTGCTATGACACAATTGCTTATACAAAACCCCATCCAAATGCAATGGCAAACGGCAGGTGGAAGCTTGGATTTGATTGTACTTGATTACTGGGATGTAACCGTATGTTTTTGGAGCAGCTCCATGCTCCAAAGAGTATTTCAGACACCAAGTGGGGTGTTTAAGAGCTCTCCTGTGCTGGCATGAATATGCAGCCTGAAGGTTTTGACCAGATTCTGTGGAATGTTGGGATTTTTTCCTAATGTTAAAAAACTCTGTGAAATTAAAGGCTCTTGGTTATCACATGCAAGAGAACTCTCAATATGAGGTCCCAAAGGCTTTATGGATTAGCAAGCCAGTAAATTTTTCTGCTTTGTCCTCTTGATTAGGGCCTAAATCTTATAAAAATCCTAATTGTGGGGTACATACACATAATGTCTACAATTCCTGCCTCAAAATTAATGATGATGATGATAATAATAATAAAGTTTCGCTTGAGTAATCCCTTAGTGATGATAATTAGGATAATGGTGAAACTTAAGCTGAGAAGACGTAACTGCTGCTCTCTGAAGCCCTTTAGCACCCCCACTTCAGCCCTCTGGAATCATCATTGCCCTCAAGAAAACATGAACTTCTAGAATACTCTTTGTCAGGATGACCTGTTTCCTGACATTTGCCCCCAAACCTGTGTGATCTGCCAGCAATTTTTCCTTTGGGAAGCCATCCAGGGCACTGCCAGGAGAGGGCACAGACTGGTTTCCCAACAGGACCCCTCTCTGGAGCTCAAAGGGGCACAGTTCTCCCTCACAGGTACTTCCTTGTTCAGACACCATCGTGCTCTAACAGCAAGTGGACAGTTTTGTACAAGGAGGCTTCTTCTGCAGCGGTGGCGAAGCCCAGATGAGCACCGGTAATGGCCCAAGATGTGTGCTTTTCAAATCTCTGCCAAATCTCTTCTGGTGACAAAGATCACATCCACATGTTTTTCCTACATACTCTTGATTCGGGCCAAAAAAATTGGGTTTTTTTCCTACTCCTCTGTGGGTTTGTTCCCCCAAACCGCTGTCCTATCAGGATTACTTACTGCTCAAAAAATTTCATAAATCACAGTTTTCAGCTGTGATATTAGTCTATCAAAATTTGAGGTGCAATCAATAAAGTTTTACTAAGCAGTCCTTATAAATGACATATTAGAGCAGTTCACAAAGGAGGTCTGAGAAACCTCATATTTCCCATAATATTAAGTGTAAAAGAAAATAGAGAAACCAGTGATATCAGCAGGGATATGGTTGATTTGACTGGTGAACTGTCCTGATCTCTTCAACTCCCCTTCTCCATCCACTCAACCCCATATGACTGAAGTACAGGTCAGCCTGTACTTGTGTTTCAAAAATACCACATGGAAACTGCCCTGCAGCTGATGCCATTTCCAAGATTTTCACTTGGTTTTTGTTTTACAGGATCCAAAATCTGAAATTCTGCTGAGAGGCATCAACCCACTAGGAAGGCCTGGAATAGGTATCTGGAAAGGAGCTCTGTAGACGTTTCCACAAGAAGCAAATTCTCCCTGTTTGTTGACTGCATTTACCCCACCAATTTCTGATATTGTGTCTGATCCTGAGATTTAAAAAAAAAAGAAAATTCAGCACTGACTTTGCCTACACTCTGTTTGATGTGGGGGAAAGAATAGGAAGCAGGCAGGATCTTATACATATACTGGCCTGGCAGACATATTAAAATGCATCATCACCATCATCAGCTGTCATTAGCCCCTCCAAGCACTGAGTTATGGCAGGGAAAGCAGAGATTATATGTGCAACAAGGGGGGAAACAGCAGTTGAGGCCAGAAATATATTTGGCACTGACAGGGCTCCAAAATTGTTTGGCATGAGGATATCACCCATTACATGGATGTGTCGAGTGTGTTGTTCAACACTTCTGTGGCTGTAGGGCTGCGACTGGCTGTGATTATCACACATGGAAAATGGATTTGCAGGAAAGATGGCCTGTGACAAATATTATATAATCATTCACCATTTGAGGCAGTTCCTTGCAGATTCGGAGAAACAAAGATAAGAGCAATGCACTGGTAATTCAAGCTATTTTGAGAATCACTGAAGAAATGTTCCAAAATTAACTACATATAAGGTAAAAAAGAAACTGCGGAAAGAAGCAGATGAGCTATAGTTTTCACAATATTTGCATAAAATTTTTACAATATTATGATTGAAAAAGCAAAATAAATTTTCATTATAAACACTTTAGCTTGACAATCTAGGATGCCATTACCAAAGATTTTCTACCCTGACAAGAGCCCAACATTACAGCCTTCAAGAATCTTGTATTAGACCGCAGCTGCTTTTAGCATTTTAGAAAACCGAGTTTAGCTTCCATTTGAGATTAAAAGAATATAAAACCAGTAGTTTTTACTCCTGCCATGCACATTAAATCATGTTCTAATAAAAAGCAGCTGACTGCAACAAACAAAGTAGATTTGGACTACTAGAACCTCCTTCATGCTATGTTTATTTTAGAGATCAGAAACAGGCAGGAGCACATCAAGTTTGCAAATGTCAGGCTCTGCATATATGTTTGAATCCATGAAAATGACAGGCTAACCTGGAATATTGTTTTATAGATTCATTTCCTCCCTGTCCTTCTCCATTCCTCTGCACCTTCAGGAAAGCCCCTGTGATAGCAGCCCCCTAACTTGTGCTGAGTCTCTCCAGCCGGGCTGTTCTGGCCCTGGGTCAGATTGCTGTCTGCAGCTGCCGAAAATTGATTTATCTCCCTGCCGGGGTTGCCGGTGATGACCAAAACATCAGAGTAATTTAAGATTTGTGGTTGTCTGTATAAACTGATTCCTTCCCCCCACCTTATTTTACAAGCCAAAGTAATGCTTCAGTCTGTCTTCTTCCCACCAGTGTTCTTTGAACTTCATTTCATAACCATAATGCTATGGTAGCAAAAACTTCTGAAAAGGATACAGCAATTCGCAGCAAATTTAAAAAGTATGTCCCAGAGTCTAAGCAAAAATTTACAGTCAGCAAATGAGTATGGAGAATCACAGACTAATCATAGCCTTGATTCAGCAAATATTTGGCAGGTATCCTGACGTGCCCCGCGAGCCCAGAATAAAATAGGACATAGAAAAAAGCTGAGGGAGGAGATAAGACAGGAGTCGTGGTGTTGGGGAGGAAGCAAGGGCATCGTGCACCATTTTTTTGAGAGGGAAGGTGGGAGCTGCAGACCAGCAGCATCCTGTTGTGTGTCCATCTCTGCAGTGTTCAGCAGGAGCAGCACCTCCAGTCCCGCTCTCCCCTCACACCCAAAGTGAGCTCTGCAGCCAAGGGCCCAAAGCTTTGTGTGGGACCTGAGAGCACCCTCAGGCAGGGCCATGTCCTACCCTCAGGCACCACTCAGGAACTACACTGGCATGGAGGAAGCCTGCTCTGCTCCAGCTGGGTCAGCTCCACCAGGGAGACCAGCAGGGACCTGCAGAGCGTGGAGAAATTCCTGCTGGGGCAGCTGCATCAGCATCAGCTGGTGGGCAAAAGCAATGGGAGACCCTGTGGGATGCCCCACTGTGGCCCCAGCTCATTGCTCCAGCCCTGGGCACACGTTCCCAGCCCCCTGGAAGCCCTGGAGGATGGCTGGTTTGGGTCCTTCAGAACTACACACAGAGCCCAGCGCATGGGATTCCTTCCCTGCCACGAGCCTGCCGGCACTACACCAACACAGACACCAAGGAGTGATGAAAGCGTCCCAAGTTGTGGGCTCATCCACGACATTTCCACTTCTCAGACTCACAGGCAAAAGGGACTATCATTATCCACTCTTAACGAGCCCTTAATGATGATCCTGTTGCTCGGTGACTGCCGCATTACCGACAGGTGCATATAACAACACACAGCCAGAGCTGCGTATAATTCCGTGACCTGTTCCAACTTAGACTTGCTGAGGACCTGACCCAAAATATTTATTCCCTCGTGGAAAACAGATACTTCAGGTCTCCTAATGGTCTCCAGCGTTGCTGGCTGACCCAGTTTGGAGCCTGAGCTACACTCAGCCCTATTTCAACACTGAACTAGTTCCTTCAGAAATGGTTTCCTTTAAAACTGCCTCCACCAAATGACACACTCTGAAAATGTTTGGATTTTTTTTTTTTTTGAGAAAGAGAGAAAGAGAAAGCGAGTGGAACTAATCAGAAAATATATACCGGGTAAACTGAAATGGGTATTATGTAACATCAATAGAGTTCCTAATTAATTCAGATTCATTCAGATTTTACAGCCCTTTTCAGAATCACCATTTTTGTTTCAACAGAGGGGAGGAAACTATAAGATAATACAAAAATACATGTGACCACAGCTCCTGAGCATATTAATGAAGAGAAATGTAGAAAAGGCAGGATTTTTTTCAGAGGAGCAGAATAGCATCTACAGTGATAGATGTATGGTACAGCAAAATAGGTCAGTAAAGGGAAATATGTGTAATGAATTATATAAAGCTGTATCTATAAAAATGGATGTATTGATGAAAAGTGATTTTAAAATGAAGGCTCAGATACAAATCATTAGTCCCATGGCCAAGACTAATATGTATTCTGCGGTAATAAGCGATGTCATTACAAGTGAATAACAATGCTGTAATGGGCAAGGAGCCTTGCTGGGGGAGGGGACTGATTATCAAGCAGTTAGGAAACCTTTCCTCAATTGCTCACTTAGCTTTAGTTGCCTCAGGTGCTGGCAGGAGCAATTTCCAAAACACAGCAGCAATGCCAAGGAAGACAAGGAGGAAATTCAAAGTTTGGAGCGGTGATGGGGATGCCTCTGCAGGGCTGCCCCACTGAAATCTCGGAGGATGTGACCGCGCTGGGTGGTCTTCAGAAGCAAAAGAAATCACCTTTCTCTTGGCTGGGTGACTAGAAAGGACCGCTGAGGACTTGAGGACAGAGTGGATGGGCAAACCTCTGGCAGCTGGGCCCTTGTGTGCACTGTCAAAGCCTGGCTGCCCTCACCAACAACCTCCCCACTTTTCACACCTCTAACGTGTGCCCAGCAGGCGGGCATCACACACAGACCCTCCCGCTTCCCTGCCCTGCTCCATCTCCCTGGTGCCGGCGCCCTCCAGCCCAGGAGCAGCAGGGCCCGGCTGGATCGGCATCTGCGGCTGTGGGGGAATGGATGGAATGGATGTGCAGCGCTGGGCTGATACCAGCTGAGCAATATAATGCAGGGCCGTCGGGAGCATTACTCATAGCTGATGAACACATACCTTTCCCAGTGAAACACATACATTCCAGAAAGAAATGCATAGATCATTTGCTGAAGCACATTTATTATAGCGAAATGTGTACCTCGACTAATGAAACGCATAGATCATATAGTAAAATGATTATGCTCACACCTAGCAGGCTCAACCATTTATTTATTTTTAACCAACTTATTTTGGTTAGGAGGCTGAGCATGGCCCTCCCCCTCCCAGGGATTAGCAGCCCAAACCCCATTTTTTTCTTCAAAAGTGTATTTATTTTCCCATCATACAAACCCAGGTTTCCATCCCAAGCTCACTGAAAAATAAATTAGAGTGGAGCCCTCTCTTACGGGAGCTGAGCATCTGAGCTGAAGACAGTTTTGCTGTTGAAGATGGATTTTACTACTGAGTATTAGTGGATACTATATCTGGTGTGCCTGCTAATTAAAAATTATGTCTGTGTACTACAAAACATTTTAGGCATTCTCCCTTAAATGTTAGTTTTGCTGCCCACTTGAGACACCTCCTGCATCCTTATTAACATCTTCAGCCAGAAATAGGTTGAGTCAGTGCCCCTGCAGGGTTGGCCATAAAGCAGCCATTCCCAGTACATAAATTCAGCTGGCTCCGCTCGTGCCCTGAGGAGTGAAACAGGTCAAACATTTTGTTTACGACTAAGGGATCCCCTGGTATACCTGTGCCACCCATATCCCAGCTCAGCCATGCTGGGAAGGGATGTAAATCCCGGAGTCACGCTGTGGCACTGACATCACTGACACACTGACCAACTGGGGAGAGAACCCAGTGCCCTGACCCGTTCTGTTACATGGAATCCCAGCAGCAGCTGAAGGACAGCCGGACTCCTCCTCAATGGTTGGCTTGATTAACAACAAAGCTGCGTTTTGGAAAATATACATGAGGGGTTTCTATTTTATTGGACTGGCCTTTCCTCTGCTGAATTGTGTCTGTTTGAAAAACCAACCTAGGGGAGGGGGGCAAAAAAGCAAATTGCTTTTTGGAGGGAGCAAGGAAGGAAAAATAGAGCAATAAAGGCAAAAACCGTCAGAAGATCAGGTATGAAATGACTGCACTCAATATCCTTTTCCCCTTTCTTCCCCTGAACACCATTGGTTTCCAATTGTAGAGCATATCGATTTGAATTTTTCTTCATGTTAACTTTTAATTGCCTTGCTGCAGCTGCCAGGCAGTGCCTTGCTGAGCCCATTTCCAGCCGCCACCCCGAGCTCCCCACCATCCCCAGCACCCCGCGCTCTCCATCAATAGGAAATCAAGCGGCTGCTCACAGAATAACTCTTCCTACTTTTCACACTTAGCAGCGGAGCTTTTTCAGCCTGCCCGCGTGTCACCAACCTTCGGAGCAGCTTCGCCGCCCAACCATCGGCCCTGCTGGAGACTTTTTATCTTCCTTACAAACTTATCTTTCCAACATGCCTTTTAATGTGTAATCGTTGTTTGCTTTGGCAGGGGAGGCTTCCTTGGGGCTTATTGTGCTTAACTGGCCCTATTGTTGTGAGCCTCCCTGATAGAAGATGTTGTAAAAATACATGGAGGTCGGGCTGGATATTTACGTTTCTATTTTGTGGAGATAACGATATTTTCCTTAAGTTATACGAGTCCCATTTCATTATTCTGTGAACCTCTCGGTGAACCTCGGGCTTCACCATATAATTTATGGTCCCTGGTAAAATCCAATGGTGTAATCTCATGATTTATGTGCTTCATTTATAATTTGATCATTTCGGTATAATACGTGTTTTCCTGGATGATTTATGCACTCTCACCTGTAACGCGTGTGTTTCGTGCCATGATATCCGTATTCATCAGCCGTGTGCTGTGCCCCTGGTGGCACTTTCCCAGGGAGGAAGGTGGGACACCCCAGCCCGAGGCCAAGTCCCGAGGTTAATTGCAATCAATTCACCTTCCATGCAATTACACTTTCATCTGCACGCGCCTGTGAAGTGAGCACGCTCAACGCCGTATCAGCGGGAAAGCAAATGTGCCTCTTTTCCCCTCAGAGCCAATAAAGCCAGCCATGGCACAGGATTACAGGGGGCAGCGGGGACAGCTTAGCCCTCCTTTTTAGCATTTCCATTGAGAAGGTGCTGAGAATAATTAATTATGTCCCCGTTGTGCTGATTAACGCAGGTCTTGTTTCGGCGAATATCCCAAATGCTGACGAGGCAGCAGTAGCCTGCTCTGATTTCAGGAGAGCATCCCTGTGTGGGCACAAAGCCCAGGAAAACAAAACCACACCCCTCCCTGGCTCCCTCCCTCTGAAATGAGGGCTGGAAGGAGCCAGAGTGACCACCCTGTCTGCTCACTTGTGGGATCAGCTGTGCCCTAAGTTTTCCCTGCAGCGGCAAGCCCGCCACCCTCCAGGTCACACACTTTCTTCCCAGTGCTTTCCACATTTACCACCAATCTCACTCGTTTCCAACCTCCTGGTCCCTTCCTGCTACACAGCCTGGGCCTCTGGTCCTGTCCACCTTGCCCCCCCACCTTCCTGCACCTACCATTTAGCCTCAGCATAAATAAATCCTGCTCTTGCCACTCTCCTGTGCAGGATGTGCTCCCTGTGCCACACACCATCCTCAGTGCTCTCAGGTGAACTCTTGCCAATTAATCCATATTTTTCTCCAACAGCAGTGCTCAAACTGGGGCAGACAATGCCACCTGAGCCCTTGCTAACACTGGGTGCAGAAAGTCTCTTTCACCTGAGATTTGCCCCTTGTCTCACCAGTGATGCATCTGCTTTTCCACTGCTGTGCTTCATGCTCAGCTTGTGATGGTCTCCAACCCCAGTTGATCCTTTCTGCCTGCTAATCTGCGGTTTTGCTAAACATTCCTGACCAGGGATGTGCACCATTTAATCTTACCTAAAACCAGTCCTTTGCACTTGTCCTTGTTGAAGCACGTCACCTTTTCTCCAGCTGTTCCTGTTGCCATGCATCCCACCATAGGGATGGGGCACAGAGGTGATGGTTCATTGTCAGTGACTTTTTCCCACTCCATGGTCTGCATCCCTGTGGCATCGACAGGAGAGTGTGGCTTAAGACATCAGAAGCCTTGCTGGGTGAAGATATATGATATTCATTGCCTCTCCTCATGGCTTATTGCCCTGTCATAGGAGGAAATAAGGTGAGTTTGACATGATTTGTTCCTGACAAATCCCTGTTGGCTGTTACTTATCTCCATGCTATATTCTAGAGGCTCATAAATAATTTGCTTGATTACTTCTTCCAGCACTTTTCCATGTACTAAGTAGGCTGACTGGTCTGTGGCTCCTTAGCCCCCTTGCTTTGCCTTTTTTCCAAGATGGGCATTCCTGTTACCTTCTCCCTGGCTTCAGAAACCTCCCCTGGTTGCTACCAGTTCTAAAAAAATAAAATTGCCAACTGCTAAATGACTCTTTCTGTGAGCTCCCTTGGATCTGTTCTTGTGGAAAATATCCTGCTGTATTCTTCTTCCACCCTAAATTCTACCTCTTTGCTGCTGAGATGAACACTGTCAACCTAAAAAAGTTTGTTGGTGAATAAATGGGTAAAACTGGAGAAAATAAGAAAAATAAGGAAGTTATGGAGTGCTTTTGTCTTCCTGATGTTACCTATTGCTGGCTTTCCCACTTTATTTAATAGTGGGTTACCCTTTCCTGGTCATCATGAGAATGAACTGAGATACCTGTGGAACATATCTGCATCAGAATGAGATGTTTCCTTGTGCTCTCTTAGAATACAAGTAATGTATGGATGTATAAAATGTATGATTGTACATAAATACATAACAAAGGTTAAAGAATGGGTATAAAACAAGCTGGTGCTTTGCTACCAGAAGGGGCAGGATGGCCATGTGGACAGGGCATTGCCCCAGCACCAACTCTGCTCATTTTCAACCATCCCAGCCTGTGAGGTGGCATGCCAAAAGAAATACCACCAAGCTGCAGCTTTTTACCATATGATGGAACAAAAGCCAGAACAAACTTAGTGTCTTAAAACTCAGCTGTATAAACAGGAGGAAGCTGGTGTGTGAGCAGCCTTTCAAGTGTAAGCCAGATGTGAATCCAGCTGTGGTGCATCCCTTCCAAAGCCAGGGTCTCAGGAGCAGGGACTTACACAGCCCTGTCTGCCCTGCTCCCCTCCTCAACACAGAAACTTGGGCGGCTGTGCTCCTGTCAGCCAACACTGCTCTGCGTTAAAAAGGAGCATCTCTACATTGTCCTCAGACTTGGAAATTAAAAATCAGTTTGACAGACTTTGATGGTATTTGCTGGGGACTCCCTCTCCAAGGGGGGAAATTGCAAGTGGAGACTACTTTTTAGAAAAATAAAATAGTTTGTTTAATTGGAAATAATACAAGCAGTATTCTGCAGTATAAAAATCAAACCCACAAAAATAAAACCCTCAAACCCCACAAAACTCCAACAAAAAGCATGCAGCCCCTCAAAGACCTGAGCTGTGACCTGACTGGTTTTGTGAGACAATATTGGATATCCCGGATAATTAAAAGCGTCTTTCAGGAATGTGGTGCTTCGAAGATCCTATCTATATGTCAGAAAAGCTTAGGCTTCTTGTGTCTGAGATCAATTACAGAACTGGATAGGAAATAAATGTTGCCTCAGTGCAAGTGTGGAGGGAATTTTGTCCATCTTAGTTGAAACCAGTCCCCCAAAGCTGGTCTAAGAAAGTAGCCATTAAACTCCCTCCCCGTCAGAAAAGATGAAGAAGGATTTATTAATTCTAGTCTCACTCTGAGAGCACAAGGTTAGTTTGCATCTGCCAATTATTGCCATTTTTTCTTGGCCTTGTTCTCCAAAGGGCAATGCCACATCTGGTCCCTGTTTTGCATCACCAGGGCCTGGGTACATCCTGGAGTGTCACTCATAACCATCTATCACTCAGTGCAGCCCACAGACCTCTGGGCTCTAACAACTGGGAGAAGGAGAAGAGAGCAGGAGAGAGGGAAGAGAGATGCATTGCAGCCTGTGGACACCCCCCCAAGCACAGCAGCATCCAAAAGCTGCATTTCAGAGTGACCTCGCACGTCTGGGTTCACAGAGAGGCCCTGGGAGCACAGCCTCAGGAGGGCCTGGCAGATGGACAGACATCCATCCCAAACTGGCCTGCATGCCAAGAGCCACTGCAGTGCCAGAATGACCCTCTGCACCTGCAGGCAGCCAGTGCAGGCCCTGGGACCTGGCCAGCCCACTGCTGCTGCTCTCAGGGTAAGGTCATGAACTCCAGGCTGTGCCAGGGAGGAAGACTTGGGAAAGAGTGGCTTCCCAACTCCTCAGCTCACACCCGGCCATCAGGTGTCCCGGAGCTGCTCTGACAGAAGGTGCCTCAGAACCACGTATTCTGGTCCTGGGTCTGCTGCTGGCAGTCAGCTTCTTGGGGAAAAGAGACCTCCCAAGCACGTGGCACAGCGGTGTGAAGGCAGAAATTGCCTCAAAACCACACACTCCAGTTCTCAGAATCAGAGAATGGCTTGGGTCAGACAGGGTCTCATAGACTTTGTTTCCAGTTCCCCTGCAATAGACAAGGACACCTTCCACTTGACCACGTTGCTCAAAGCCTCCAACCTGGCCTTGAGCCCAGCAGTTCTGGCTCCTTTGGTGACTTACAGTCCCTGGTGCAGAACTGGCTGCACCAGCACACACCAGCACACACCAGTGCCTGCCTCTGACCCAGCAGCTGTGCAGCCAACAGACACACAAGAAGAACCAACATCATCTGGGTTGTCCATTCGCCCTCCAAACATCCTGCACCCAGCCTTCCCACCCTGCTTAGACCTCAGCAGTCTCTTTTCCTTACAGGCTTCAATTCCCAAATCTGATAACGGCTCTGCATACTGATTTTCTCATTACTGACAAGGACCCGTTCCCAGCCACCGTAGCAGGAGCTTCCTGACCATACCCACCACCATCAGCCTTCACCTTCATTCCTGAGGCACCTCTCCAGGTGTGCTGCTAGTTCAGCCTCAGGGAGGTACTGCACAGGAGTTGTGCCATCAGAGAGGCAGAAAGCTTGCAGGACAGGAGACAGCTGCCACCCTCAAGGATTTGCGTGGTTCTTTCTAAGGAGCCACAACGAGTGCTCCAGGGCAGCATCAAGGCAGGAGGATAAAGCATGGAGACTGTCAACCAAAACAGAGGAACAAAGCCATTTCCTCCAGACACAGAAGGAAACAGGGCACTTGTGTGGAAGAGACTGGCCAAGGGCCAGCAATGACCTCACCCCAGCATATTGGGTGTATTTACCACTGAGATGGAGATCTTCAAATACCAACGAAGGAAAAAACCCCAAAATCTGAGGAGGTCGGTCCCATGCTCTCAGTAGCAACTTTGTTTGAGTGGTGAATGTTGGACTGGAATCCTGGATAAAACAAGAAGTGCAGTCAGGTACTTGAGATGGCATATAAACCTAAAATACGTTTTTCTGTTCACTGTCATTATGGATCCAGCTCTGGTTGCTGTAAAGCTTTGCATCAGGCACTCTTTGCCCTGTATTTTTAAGGTCAACAAACATGGTTTTTCACCTATAATTTAATTTAAAGTATAGAGTAGTGAACAACACAGGATAAACACCAAACTTTTATCTTGGCAAAAAAAATAAAGGAGTTGTAAATATTTTAGTCGATAAGTGAGGTCCTTGGCAAGATCTGCACTGTGCCCAAGCACTGAATTGCCACTCAGACAAAGAATTTGTGGGTGGGACTTGGCTCCAGGCAGCTGCTCAATTGAATAACCTCACCAGCAGTGCAGATGTAACCATTTTTCAAATGTCAGAGGACTAGGCTGGACAGCTCCCACCAAACCCTTCTGCAGAATGCCAGCACTTGGCCCAACCAGCATGAGAAAGTCATGAGAAAGGCTGTTTTATGGAATGGGAGGCTGAATGTTATGAAGAGACCTCTTTTCTGTGCAGCACTTCAGTGTTTTACTAGAGCCACAGCGAAGCAGTTATTAATGCCCCCAAAGCTCTCACAAGGAGGTGGTGAACTGCAAGAGGCCACCACCAGCAGCCCATGCAGTGCATTGGTGGGAAGATGTGCCCCATATTCCCTTAGAAGCATTGGCATCAGCTCAAGCCCTGGTCTGGGATCACAGAGCAACCCTGATGTGACACATTATCCAGAGCCTTGGGAAAGCAGCTCCAAGTTCATAACCTGATGATTAAGTGGAAAACCTGACCTGGCCTGACCACTGATGTAATTTTTTTAAGGCTCCCCTTTAGGAGAGGTAGGTGCATTAACTGAAGCACAGCAGCCTGGGGACTGGGAGTACCCATTGCCACAGAGCGTGGCAGGATTTGTGCCCCTGGAAAGCACAAGTGTGATGGGAAGGGTTTTTCTAGGAGAGCGAACCTGTGTAAGCTGGGGGATGTGTGTCACTGTAGTTTCAGACCTCTGGTGAAAGCCAGGCTCAGCACAGCCCCCACTTTGGAATGGGTGCTTGTGCCAACAGAGACAGGTGACAGCCATCAGTCCCTGGGAGGGCCACAAGGCTGATGCATGAGAGGGTTTGGCAGGGAAGAAGACAAAAGCATGATGCTGTGATGCTCAAGACCCTCACACTTTTGAAAGGCAAGCAAGGAAGAGCCTGGCTCTCTCTAGTGACACTGTACGTTCCTTGTAGCTCATGACTCTTCTCACTGCAGAAATGAAGGAAAAAGCAGATGTACCTTTGCTCTCAGGAGGTATCCAAAGACAAGACCAACAGTAAGTGAGCCTGCAAGGAGTCCACAGTGAGCACCCATTGGAAACAGGAGCATCCATTGCCAAAGAGTTTGCAGCCAGGTGCCTATGGAGACTGCAGGAGGGCAGTAAAGGGGTGAATATTTTCACCCATCAAGAACAGAGCAGACAGTTCTTGGAAATAAATCCTATGTTCAAGCAGTCAGCTCTGAAGGTAGGTAGGACTGGACTGCTGCTTGCTCTTCAAATCAGAAATGCTTTGCAAACAGCCCCCAAATTCATGTGAAGGACTGAAGAGCACGTAAGCTCAGGTTATGGGAGGAAAGACTGAGCTGCTCTTTGTGCTGCAGCTGGGAGGATGCCCAGCCAGCTCTGGCCATTGGCCCTGGAGCCATGGCAGGATGGCTGGGCAGGATGGCACCGGCAGTGGGGCCATGGGGACAGGGCACGGGCTGGGAGGTGCAGCCTGACCCTGCACCACACCCACACCTACCTGGCCCCTCTGTGCAGCACCAAACACCTCTCCCCTTACCTGGGATGTCCCAAGGACACCCTGACTGTGCCACCACAGCTCCCAGCGCAGGGCCCAGAGTGCCCAGAGGTCACTGAGAGCCTGGGGCCACACAGGGCCACCCCCCCTGCCCCAGTGTGGCCAAGGACAGCAGGGACCAGCCCCAAGCACGGTGAGGGGAAGCTTCCTCCTCTCGTTTCC